>NC_136495.1:91277116-91949616 GCF_053919585.1 Euprymna scolopes | reverse complement strand
GTAGCCTTTTGAAACGAGTGCATTATCTCCTTAACCTTCAACTTGCCTACATCAATTCTCTTGATGGAAGAATTACGTTGGTTTCGAACGGGGTGCTTGATTTTCATCCTGACAGTGGAGCAGATCAATTTATGGTCTGACCAACATTCCCCGATGCTGTAAGAACGTGTAAGATTTATATCTTGTCTATCAGAACGACGTACAATGACATAATCAATGAGATGATAATGATTAGACCGAGGATGTTTCCAACTGGCTTTCTTACAATTAGGCAGCTGAAACACTGTATTAGTGAGCAAAAGATCGAATTCACTGCAAAAAGACAATAAGAGAACACCATTTGAGTTGACTTTACCAATTCCATGTGAACCAATGACATTTCTCCAAAATTGTGTATGAGCATTGAAGTCACTCAAGACAAACAGCTTATCCTGTATACAGACCTTGTTAATCTGTTCGCGTAAAGAGGAATAAAACCTCTCTTTTAGCTCATCAGATGAATTAAGTGTAGGTGCATAGCAACTCAAAAATGTGGCATATTTGTCCTTTCCTACTGCAATGCGCAAGGACATAAGTCTGTCATTTATACTAACGGGCAGGGACCCAAGATTTTTGGCAATATCAATCCTGATGGCAAAACCAACGCCAGATTCACGTTTCTCAGAACTTGGGTTTCCAATCCAATAAAAAGTGTATCCACCTTCAACTTCCTCTAACTGTCCTGTATCAGCAAACCTTGTTTCAGAAAGAGCTGCAACAGAAATTCTATGATGCCTTAACACACGTGCTATGATAGCGGTTTTCGTTCAGGATTCTTTTTGTTATCCTGGAGTGTTCTTACATTCCAAGTCGCAATGAACATATTCGTTCCATGTCTTTTGTTTCTATTCTTGATTTGGGTGCAAATATTGGATGGCCAGACATCTGCACCTGATGACAGGGACATGAGCAAGTAAACAATTTTTAGGTCACCTTTTATAGACCCCTCCCCATGAAGAGGAAAGCAGTGCCATCCTATAAAGGGCTGCTTTGTTATGAAAGGAGGACACGAGTCACACAATTACTTGCGGGTGTTGTGAAAAACGACCATCTACCTTCCACCACCTATGTGCAATGTTCATGCTAGAAACTACCAGTGACATCCTTCACCTGTTCCCGTCACAATCCCATCATCGCCACAGAGTTTTATTAATTTATTATTAGTTATAAAAAACAGCACAGATCGATGTACCAAACCTTAGACTTAAATGAGTGAAAATGGTTCACTAAACAACCGGCACTTTGATTTGTTTTAAGTGGCCATTGCTTGTGCTGAACAAAGCACACTCTCTCCATCGTATTAACATGGTCTGTACAGGTGCACGCATGTGCCACACGTCAGGTGATAAAACGATTACAGGATTTTCTTGTAAGAGTGTTCCATCTCCTAGATCAGTTGTGAGCCAACACTAAAGGGCCTGATCCACCCTGGTAAGCTTTCTGTGCAGTTATTTCTTGGTCCTTGACTCTAACTGTTAGTTCAGTCTAGTGGACACATTGCTTAGCGATGCTGTACCAACACCGTCCCCTCACAAGGTTTTGCTGGCCTGCTGAGACCAGTACCCAGGGTATAGCTCTTGGAGCTAGCAAGCAAGAGATTTAAGAAATGAGTGAGTACCAGTGATCTCTGTCCACCCTATTGGGTGCAGCAGCCAGAGATTCAAAGGTACTACCTCTACCCAGAGCCCCCTATACCATATATATATATATATATATATATATATATATATATATATATATATATATATATATATATATAAATCTCCCTTCCATCACCAAAATTTTAAGGGTGTATACAGGGAGAGGTTCAAAAGTTGGGAGTAGCTAATCACATATGGAAAGATAAAGGAACACACTTCCCTTTGTGGAACAAGGTCAAAATAATTGACAGTGATGCAAGATGGAGGGTAAGGCGACTCAAAGAGGCAGCACATATGCTAAAAAAGAAAAATTACTAAGCAGGCCAAGCCTAGAAATTGGGAGCATTTGAAAACCTCTAATTGTAAAAAAAATAAACATTGTACACCCTTAAAATTTCGGTGATGGAAGGAAAGTAATCTCCTGTCAATCTTTATTAGAGTTGCCTCCCCTTTGTCAACCAATTTATTTTTCACTTATACGAAACAATAACCATAAAATAAAGACTAACTCAAAGAATACGAAAATATCTACATAGCCAGTAACTATTCTCTTTTCTTTTCTAAACAACAATCACCATGCCTGAAAATGGTTGAAAGCCAATCCGACCGAAATGTTGCACAAATAACACTCAAGATGAAAACAATAATTCGATCAATACAAGTAATATAAACAAACGATTTTGTTTCTGTTTGTTTGTTTGTTTGTTTGTTTGTTTGTTTGTTTAAACTATGTAATTTTAGATTAACATTTGTTCACAATAATTTTTGAATTTCTGTTTTGGCATGGAAGTTTGTATTTTTTGGTTAGGATACTTTGTGTGTATTATTAAAGATTACTACATGCGTAGTGAAATATATATTTAGTAGTAAAAACTAAAATGATAAAGTAGATAATAAATATCCCAATTAAAAATCCAGAACAGTAGAATTCATGCAGATTTTTTTCTGCCCCTGTGTTTGTGGAAATTCTGCGGCAAGCAAGAGTATTTTTATCTTCCCCAACACAGATAGCATATGGGGCAGGAGAACCGCTTATGAAGTTCAAATACCCTTAATACTTCGAGTTATGAATTTGCTGAGTACACAGAATGCAAACGATGCCAGAATTGACACACACACTGCCCTGACAAGCTGGGTTTTTCTGTCATAGAGAAGACTATCATTTCGCTTGTGGGAATGTCCATACGTTCAAGTCTGTATTATCGCGGTTCATCTGATAGTTCTAGACGTAATAGGGTTGCTGTTTCCCTTAGTGACCGAGCTAGGGCTTTTCTCTTAGTAACCCATTTCACCACACCTTACTCGGCCCTATTCAATGTATATCTTATTGCAGTCTATGCCCCTACTCTCACCTCAGAAGATGTTATAAAGGATAACTTTTATAACAGTCTCCAAAGTGTGTATGATAAAATCTCCTCAAGTGATTTTGTAGTAATTACCAGTGACTTCAATAGCCGAATGAGAAAGACCATACAGTTATCTGACACGTAGTTGGTCAGTTTGCAGTTGGAGATCGGTGTGCCAATGAGGACTGTCTCATCAACTTTGCTGTGACAAACCGACTCACACTTCCTTGATGCCATCTTTACTTTAGTGATAGTATCACACATAATCAAATCGACCATATTCTCATCAAGGCCTGCTGCGCCTCTAGTGTACTCGACTTGTGCATACCACGGTGTAGAGACTGGCAATGAGAATGGATTTGATCAATTTCTGGTTTGTGCTAAAATGTGTCTCCATCTTAAAGCTAGCAAGATAAAAAACCTAGCTTGCTGGAAGCTTCCGTCATCTTCATCAGGAGATCACTTGTTCTGCAGAAGTGAACCCTAATATGTTCTGGCAGGAGACTGCCAAAGCCATGGAGCATGGTGCAGCTATTGGTGACACAAACAAGACAGGGGAAAACAAAGGCACTAGCGAAGACAACCTTAATCAGAACCACATCCTGATCACTAATCTTGATGAATGTATTTAAACAATGAACTGAGCATTTCTCAAAGCTGCTGAATCACAATCGTCCCACTCTAGATCTCTCATAAAACCTGCCTGACCCTGCTGGCGAATATGACTGTGCGGTTGGCTCTACAACACTTGATGAAGTCAAGGAAAGTGTGAGGAAACTTAAAAATAATAAGGTTGCAGGAGAAGATAGTCTCACTGTGCTGACGTTTTGGTTTCAATCCTTCAAAAAATTCTTATGCATGCATGGGTGTCGGAGTCTCTTCCTCAGGACTAGAGTGATGCCATGCTTCTTCCCTTGAAAAGGGGCAACAAACAGTATTGTGGTTATTATCGTGACATAACTCTCATCAACGTCGATGCAAAAATATTTGCTATCATCCTCCTGTGACGCTTCTAAATCCAACAGGATGCACAAACAAGGCTAAAACAATCCGATTTTGAGCCTGGTCACAGATGTGCCGACATTCATGTTGCATTGAACACTCAAACATCATTGGTGCTATCAGCAGAAGACCATTGTTTGCTTTATTGACTTTGCTGCAGCCTTTGAATCAGTCAATCATGGGGTCCTATGAAAGGTTTTGCATGCAGACAGTATGCCACCAAAACTTCTTAACTTGCTAAAAACATATTATAGAATGACTCAAACTAAGGTGCACATTGATGGTCAGGAGTTAGAAACCTTTGAAATTCACTCTGGAGTTTGATAAGGTTGTGTTTAACTGTTCAATTTTGCTGTGGACTGGCTTATATCACAGGCTCTTGAGCAATTTCCTGGGGTCACTGTTGGTCAGGGGTTTGTCCTTAGGGACTTAGACTATGCCGACGACATCTGGGCAAAGGCTTCTCAGACATCCAGTCAGTAATCAGTGAACTGCAATGCTTTGCCTACTCACTTGGCATGAGGGTGAACACTAGAAAACCCAAACTGCCGACAGCAGGATTTATCCCCACTGAAAAACAGCCAATCGTCATGAATGTAGAAATTCTTGAAGAGGTGAATTTCTCTAAGTACCCAGGTTCAGTCATCACTGCAACTTGGCAAGGGGATGTAGATCTCAATAGCCGCATTGTTAGCCTTCATTCCCATTTGTGGTCCAGACAGGAAATCAAGCTAGTCACAAAGGCGAAATACTCATCTGCACTATTCTTCTCTTTGGTTGTGAGTCTTGGCTGACGAGAACTGCTAATCTCTGTAGACTGGAGGGTTTTGATCATTTCTGTCTGCATCGCATTCTGCAGGTGCCCTAGCAACACTTCTTGCCGAATATAGTGGTTTGAGCATGGTGCCATATCACATCTCTCCAGCGAGTTCTCACAAAATGCCTTCTTCCTCAGGGCTGGTCATGCCCTCCACTGTCAATGAAGCAATCTCATCAGGGAAGCCATGGATCCAGTTCTTTCTCAGGGCTGGAAGAAGCAATGCAGAGGCCAACTTAAAATGTGGTTCAGAGCGGTTAAGTGAGATACCGAACTAATTCTACAATCTACAGTGTTTGCTATTGAAACCATGACTGGAAGACAGTATTGGTGATGGATCGCCAAGCTTGGTCAGCTTTTAAGTGAGATGTTATGAAGGAGCCAGCTTAACCAATCCAGAGTGAATGCCAGCTCAAGACAAGACAATATTAGCTAAACAATACACTAATCTGTCCCCCAAAAAGCAGTCATCAGAACATTAGGAAGTTTCAAAACAATTTCCCTGAAACCAATATTTTAAAATATCAAACATTATAAAACTTCTTTAAATGTATATTATAATCTGTGAACAAGTTTAAATTCAAAATAATCGATCCAACTTTTTGCATTGTCAATTCAATAAATGAAATTTTATATTCTTAATTCGATAAATTTAATTTAAATTCTAAAATTTAAGTTTTAAATTATTATAGATCTAAAAGAGCTTAATACAAAATATTTATGAATAATAATTTTTGGTAATTGCATTAACAAGACGATTCATAAGCGTTTTGTATTTAAAAATCAAGAACATTTTGATTATATATAAGTGATGGGACGATGTCAATATTTTTCTCGATTCTGATATAATTACCGATTCTCTTCTAAATTTTCGATTCCGATAACAAAACCATCCAAAAACACTCAGCCACAGCATACAAGTAATATAAATCTCTGCCGCCGCTACCAAAAGCGTTCATTAAATGGCATTGATTTAAATTTGTTTATATAGAAATGTTCCAATATTTGAAGCTTTACATATGGCAAATGCAACAATGAGTTTAAGATATAAATATACCAAATTTATTTTTTTAAATCAACTAACAATTTGTTTGCATAGGAAATACACATAGGAAACTTGCACATAAATCATAAATTCCGTTCATATAATAGAAACTTATGTATTTATAACAATGTTATAAGAGCCAAACAATTTGATCCAAAATAATTTTACCCTAAGGATTTTAGCCATATCATATATATATATATATATATATATATATATATATATATATATATATATATATATATATATATACTAGCATGGGTACCCGGCGTTGCTTGGGTTGACATGAAGTTCCGTTTGAAACACGCCTGCTATACTAATCATTTTCATCATGGGTAACGTGGATACCCCCACAACAATTTAAAAAATAAAAGAACGGATAAAAACATGTAAATGTAATCGCCCCCAAAAAGAAGTATCTGATACCCTCTCCACCAAATATTTCGGCAGAAGGGATCACTATCCTAAGAAAACTCACGATTTTGTGAACCTAAAAAATAACGTTTATAAACATTAATGCGTGCATTTATTTTTTATTTTGGTAAATGTGTAGTTTAGCAGCGTAAATTATTTGCCAGACAAAAATATATAAAAACTATTTATTTTTATATAAAGCACATTGTTAGACGCAAAGTCTGAAATAAAACCAGAAAAAATTTCATGTTTATTATTTTTTTATCATTTATATTTATTATTCGAGGCCGCTATATTGCGGTTAAAATTTGGCCTTTCTAAGGTTTGGCAGATTGGCCTTTTTAAGCTCTTTTATGAACAGTTTTTGGCCGCCATATTTTTTTGTAATGAAAGAACGTAAAAAGGCCAAATTTGGCCTTAAAAAAGCCAAACTGCCAAACCTAAAAAAGGCCATATTTGTTGCAATATTAAACGTGTAAGGCGTGCACATTTAATCTAAAAAAAATGATTAAAAAAACATTAAAATGAATGTTTTTGTTGTTTTATTTCAGCCTTTGGGTCTAATAATGTTTTATATAAAAATGAATAGTTTTTATAATTTAAAACTGCAATTACTCTATTGGTGGATCTGAGAATTGCAGGCGCAATGGGAAATTGCAAGAGACTGACTTGCATCATGATGATCCGCACTGCATTAAAAAATTTGACAACTCAGTAATCCTAGAATATTTTGAAGATATGACCTTGAAACTTGCAACAGAGACAGTGAAAGCGGTGATCAGCAGGAAGGACCATGTAAAATGATACCAGTGAATAATGCACAGATAACAGGTGACTAGTCTACAGTCTGCATGAAACTCAGCAGATCATGAATACCAAGTTCGCTCAACCTACATATAATACCCTAAATATATAATACTATAATAACAAAATTAATTATTTAGTTAAATCTATAGTAATTTTAACCTTAATTTTATCATGATAGTATTATATATTTCGGGAGTTATATTTAGGTTGTTAAGAACATATGACTTACCGTACCTGCAATTAATTGAAGTTTCATATTTTTTTATTTAGAAGCATATCTCTTTCACTAAATCTAATTATTATCAATTTTTTTCCTGAAGCATATGTAGAGATCTACAAGTATTAGTTTTTCTACTTGTATTCCATTTAACTATTCATGTTTGGCATCCGAATTTAACTTAGTAACAGCCAAATTAGACGTATTTAAATGCTAGAACCTGTAAAAACCAATTCCATATAACCATTTACAAGACAAGGAAAAAGAAGAGGAAGTAAAAACCACTTGAAATAATTATAAACTTTTATTTAAAGAAGGAAAAATAAATTGAAAGGGTAGGGAGAAAAAATAATAATAAAGTTCACCTTTTAACCGTATAAAAAACTGTATTTTGACTGCCAAAAAATGTCCCCTTTTGGCGATCCTTAAAGGTTCTAGTAACAGTTCAGAAGAGAGAAAGAATAGAATTAAAAAGATAAGATTAAGAATGAGGCAAAACTTACTTTGAGGGAAGAATAGGTTTTTTAGAAGCATGAATAATTTTTACAGAATTTTGTTTTAGAAGAATTGTCATTCCTGCTTGAGATAGCATAAAAATAAAAAATGCCTTCAACCTTTTTTTACTCATATTTTTCGGCTTTTACTTGGGGGAAAAAAATTACTTTACCTGATGTAGCTTCGACAGCTTAGTCAAACGAAAACTTTTTTTTTATTAGAGAAGACTCTTTCTTCTTGCTTCACCATCGAAGGTTATACACTTTCCTTTTCACTTCGAATATTTCCTGAGGAACAAGCAAATTATTGTTGTTTGCACCGTCACTTCTTTCACTCGTCTGAAGTTTTAACATTTGCACTTATTTCTTTTCCTCTAGACAAAACATTTGACTTGATTTTTTAAGACTTTTCTGTTTGAACTCAGCCGGCATTTTTCTCTTCATTTTCGTCACCTAGACGAAAATTTAACTGACGAAATAGGACCTCCCGATGTCTCGCCACGATGGGTTACTACATCCAGGGCCGACATTTTCAAACAACAACCAAAGGCCTAGGCAGCAACTGTCTTTTTTCACTTCCATTTTCACTTAAATTGGCGAACAAAAAAATCACTTGACCAATCGTCCTCAAAGAAACAGTCACGTGCTATCAGTAGCTGGCTACAACTACTTGCATAGAGGGGTGGGTTAAAGAAAGAAAAGAAAAAGGGTAGAAAGAGGAAAAGAAAAAGAGAAAGAAGGATAGATGGAAGAATTAAATTCCGACACTGGTTGTTTTTTGGTTAGGTTTCAGTGATATATGGAAAGTGAGGTTTTGTTTGAATAGTAAAAGTTGTTAAAAGAGCATTTATGGTTAGTGCATCTTTCTTTGAAAGAATAATCATGGATGCTTGTATTTGGTCTTTGTTGAATGTTTGGTTGTAATTGTAGTTTGGTAAATTATAGAGGTTGATAAACATTTATGCTATAGCGGACATTCTTTTTTTATTAATGCAGCTACATATTTTGGTATCTTTTGTTTTATTAGAGTTAGAATCAGTATTATTGTTTAATATTTTATTATTATCTGGTTTATTGAACCAAATATTTCTTACTTTTTAGATGTGTCATTAGATGATGTTGATTTAATATATTTGATTTGGATGTTTATATTTACATTATATTTTAATGTTTTATCATAAATTTTTTTATGTAAATTGAATATTTCTTTATTAGCGTGGTTTTTACTATTTTTTTCACTTGATTTAGGAATACGTTCAATTTTAGCTTTTGAATGCTTTGAGAGTGGATGTATGTAGGTTGGGTTAGCAGTGTCTTTAATATAGGGTTCGTAGTTCCTTTATTTAAGTTAAAGGTTACAAAATTAACTTGTTTTGTATTTACAGATTGTTGTGTGTGTATCAATAACAACACGAACGCAGAAAGTAAAGGTAAAACAAATATATCAAGACGAAAAGATAATACATATTTACAAAGGTGCAGTTGTACTGCAGTTGGAAGATTTTCCGGCAGAGGGCGTGTTAAAGTCTTTCATGGAGCAACCGGCATATGCGTCTTGCCTATCTGGCGTTCGAACACAGCTCCCTGGTCTTGCTGACTTGATACCTTTATCTATATCTTTTCACCCACGTATGCTAATTAGTGGGCGTCTCCACAACACAGATATTATTACTGTTCCACATTTACAATTTATACTGCATTCCTGTCTGTTGTTCAAAAATTTGAAATTTTTATGAAATCTTAATAGAGCCATTCTGATTTTTTTTTTTTAAGTTCTAATGGTATTTCAGTTATATACTTTCATATTTGTGACTAGTTTATAGCTAGCTAATTGGTTCTGAAAATTAGATGGTGTACTCCCAATTGTGTCAGATTGTACAATTGTTACTTGCTAAACTATATTATCCGTTAGACATTTATTTTGTAAAGGGCTCGATTTATAGTTATGGAAATTACATTTAACAAGTATCTTTTATAAATTTATTATTAGGTTCTTTCACAATTTTTTCTACACTATATCCATACATGAGAAACTAAATTTTATTACATATTTTATTTAGTACAAAATGTTACTACTACTACTACTACTACTACTACTACTACTACTACTACTACTACTACTACTACTATATAAAATAACAGCCCCCCCCCCCAAAAAAAAACATTCAAACACACGTGATGGCACCAATGATGGCTGGTACCACATAAAATGATCGTGAAGGGTGAATGGAAAGGCTCAAGAGGGACAGCATCATTCATACTTTTATTTAAAGGGTGCAGAGAGTACTGGAACTATGGAGAGGCTTATTGCCACCCAAACCCCAGAGAAGATCAATTGTAAATGGTTGTTTCAATAATGAAAAATGATTTATAACACGTACCAAAAGACGTGGAGAGTGCATAAATATGGGGAGATTTATTATCAGTCAGACTTCATGGAACGCCACTTATTATTGCGGGTGAACAATCACTGATAATTACTTCTAGTGAGCAAATAATAATAAACAATCTAAAATTAGTGCGCAGATTTTTAACTAACTTTAGTATGAAAAACCCCTGCGATGCTTGGTGTATCATAAAGAATCAAAATTAGCATTATACTACTACTACTACTACTACTACTACTAATAATAATAATAATAATAATAATAATAATAATAATAATAATAATAATGTACCAGAATGGATGACCAAAGATAGAACCACACTGGTGCAAAAAGACATAGAAAAGGGGACTACAGACCTATAACCTGTTTATCTACAATGTGGAAAATACTTACTACACAACTGAGACAACAAATTTATCTGAAACTGTTTGTAAAAACAAAGATAGAACTAGAAACATTAATAAACACAACCAGAATCTTCAGCCAAGATATCCAAATGGAATTCGACATGGAAAAGTCCACACTACTCAACATGAAGAGGGGAAAACTAGAAGCAACAGCCCAATCAAATGGAATTGAGGGTACTAGGTGAACAAGGTAGCTACAAATACCTGGGAGTGCTGGAAGCAGACGCCATCAAAGGAATGGAAATGAAAGAGAAAATTAGAAAGGAATACCTCAGAAAAACAAGAAAACTCCTCGAAACCAAACTAAATAGTCAAAACCTAATTAAAGGAGTAAACACGTGGGCAGTGTCATTAATACGATACTCTAGACCTCTAATAAACTGGACCAAAGAAGAACTAAGGAATCTCGACCAGAAGACCAGGAAACTAATGACGATGCACAATGCCCTACACCAAAAGGATGATACTGACTGACTATATGTAAAAAGGAAAGACAGAGGAAGAGGACTGGTCTGTATAGAAGACTGTGTAAATAACACAAAAAAATAATTAGCAAAATACATATTGCAGAACACCGAAAGAATAATTACTGCAACAAGAGACATGGAAAAAACAAACAAGATAGAAGAAGAAACGAGGAATAAGACAAGGAAAGAAAAATGGGAAGAGAAACAGCTACATGAACGATTCATAAGGACTACAAAAGAAGAGAAAAATGAAAACACTTGGAAATGGCTACAAAAAGGAAACCTTAACAGGGAAACTGAATCATTAATAACAGCTGTACAAGATAATGCAATTAGACCCAATCACATTAAAGCAAGGATCGATAAGACACAAGAAAACAGCAAATGCAGACTCTGTGGACAAAAGGACAAAACAATAAACCACATAATAAGTGAATGCATCAAACTAGCCCAAAAAGAATATCAAAATAGACACGATCAAGTGGGGAAGGTGGTGCATTAGCAATTATGCAAACAAATGAATTGTGAACACCCAGACAAATGGTACAAACACAAACCTGCAGCAGTAACGGAAAATGAAAGTCACAAGATCCTATGGGACATAAATATACAAATAGATAAACCCATCCAAGCAAGAAGACCAGATGTCATAATAGTTAACGAGAAGGAAAATGCCTGCCAGATTGTAGATTTTGCCGTGCCAGCTGACCACAGAGTGACAATCAAGGAGAATGAGAAGCGGAGCAAATACACGGAACTGGCCAGAGAGCTGAAAGGGATCTGGAAAATGAAGAAAGTAAAAATAACACCACTAATAGTAGGAGCACTAGGAACAATACCAAAAAACTTTATAAAAAGAATGGGAGAGATTGGAATCAGAGGGATAACCAAGAAAATACAACGAATTTCAATAATGAAAACTACAGAAATATTAAGGAAAACCTTGAATGTGGAGACTAACACCACACATAAACTACACACAAACTGGATACAGAAACTGCTACAGATGTAAAACACAAAGTAACATCACATGGAATCATGAAAACAGAAATTGTATAAATGGAAAAACCGTCCCCACTTTAAAAAAAAATTTTCTCCATAAACAGGCACCGCACTAAATAATAAAGGTCAAGGAGGAGGGGAAGACCGAGGAGAGAGCACTAGTCAGACCTCTGCTAAAGATGTGCAAAGAGGACTGGGATTTTGGGGAGGATTATTGCCACCCAAATTCCAGTGAAGACCAATGATCGCTGCCAGTAAGACCAATGGTAAACGGCAAATTCTTTTGTAAAGGTTATTAAAAGAGGTGGAGATTACTGGAAATTTGGGGAGACTTGTTCTCACTTAGACTCCATGGAACACCACAAGTTGTTTTCGGAGAATAATCTTTGATGATGGCTTGTGTGAATGCTCCTAGTGAGTAAATAATAATAAGGTTGAAACAAAATAGCACTTCATAAACACAAGCAGATACATAGAGGAACATACTAAGACGATCCTATGATAGATATGTAAATAATAAAAAAAAGGATATGGTGGCAGTAACATTGGCTGGTACCAGAGAAAATGGTTATTTAATTCGATCCTCTCGTATGTCATATGATCAAGCCAACTCAGTTATCTATTCTCAGATTTAGCTGATTTTAATATTGTTATCCCTAATCAATTTCTATATTAAGTATGTTTATAGATTTGTATATGCAGGATTCACTCCTAAACTAATTAACCGACCATTATGAATTTTGGAACACAGCTGTTAGATGTAAAGGTGAATAATGTGAGCTATATTTAGTTTAATTTAATGCAAAGGAGACAAAAAAAGGTGGAAGCATTTTGTGAAATTTTATAGGCATTAATTTATAAATATTCCCAAATTCCAGTTTCTTTGGAATATCTTTTGAAAATTAAAATATAACAGAATTGCATTTGATCCACTGTCATTAGAAATTAAGCAAGATTCCCTGAATCTCTATTTCTTTTTAAGACCGCTTAAATTTTAGACATTTTTAGAATCAATATTATGCAATGGATTTTGATCAAAATTGGAATCAGGATTCTAGACATATGGTTTAGTATCATTATATCTTGATTTTAATCTTCGTAAGGAACATATAAATGGTACAAAACTGTTCTGTTCAGAGAAATTAATTTATCATCCTAGGGAAACTATTCTCTTAGTTGTACCATATAATCTATTGCAGCTGATATTCTTATTTACATTTCATTGAAAAAAAAGTTTTCTTTTCTTAACAGAAAATAATCAATAATTATTTTTAATAAATTATTTAAAAAATAATATGATTAACATTCCATTTAATGAAGTTTTTTGTTTTTTAGATAAATGTAAGCAGTATAATGTCTAACTTTCCACTGGTCTAGACGTAGACTTCAGCAAGGTTTAAATAATACATACTGTTTGGCTTTAGTGAATATTTATGATGATGAGAATTTATTTTACTAGACAAAGCCAGGTAGGATTGCTAGCAATCTCATTTAGAAGTTAATGCAGTAGCCATAATACAATGAAGTGCATGGATCAATATCTTTCTCACTCACTTCAGCATGTTGTATACGCTTTTGTTAGTTTAGCTTGTAGTCAGCCATTGAGTAACTAGAAAGTCCTATACTTATTTGATATTCTCAATAGAACATATAAAAAAAGCAATTTTGCATAAAACATAACTTTAAAACATATAATCAAGAATACAAAAAAGAATGGAATAAAAAATGATTTTAAGAATAAAAGTAAATAAAAACGAACATGTGTCGTATAAGCTTATAGAGATCAGCTTTGTTATTTCATACAATTGTAGAATGAATTTAATGGAACTACAAATTCCGTCCTCCCTCCTCTCCCGCTCCACCATAACTCACAATATTGTGCTAAGATCTCTCAGATCACCATTATGCCTGTACAACTGAGCTTGTACCAACAGAAACATGAACAAGGCCAAAGATGGCAATGTTGGAAACTCAATCTAATAAATATTAATGATATATTTAAGTTTTATCAAATATTTGGATCATAAATTATAGCAAATACATGTGCACTTTCTGAGCACAAATCTATATGTCAAACTAAAATATTAATATATACTACTAACAATGTGGACTCATAGCACTACAGAGAAAGAGCGACATCATCTTCTATTCTTTTTCTGAAAAACTTATTCTAAATAGAAACAATGCATATTTTTATTTTCATTTATTTATTTACCCAAGACAATCATAGTACTGAGGTGCAGAGTTACCCCACTCAGTGAAATTAACCTGTACACAGACATGACAGAAAAAAAGATAAATATTTTCTTAAGATTAATATGTGTTTATTTCTATTTACAGACAATGTAATTAAATATTTCTTAAGTAAGAAGTTGTCCTCGACGGTCGTACATCTAAATAATATGATATAAATGCAGAAGTACCTCAGGGGTCTATCCTTGAATCTGTATTATTCCTGATATTCATAAATGACCTCCCTGATAAAATTGTTTCTGAGATGGGTATATTTGCTGATGACACCACACTCTATAGCAGGCAGAAGGGAAAACAAATGAACAAATATCTAAGGAAACGGCAGAAACACTAGAGGATGACCTCCAATATGTAGTGGAATGGGGACAAAAATGGATGGTCACATTCAATGTTGCCAAGACTAAAGCTTGTTTCCTTCAATAATTACAAGAAACCTTCTCTACCACCAACAGCAATGGCTAAGAACACATTACCAGAAAGTACTTCCTTTAAACTCCTCGGCCCAACGTTTACAGGGAACATGAACAGGAATAGATACATTGAGAGCACTGCCAAAGCTACTGCAAAGAAGGTGGGCTCTCTCTACCGTGCTAGAAAACTACTTACGCCTGAAAGTATCCTGTACCTCTATAAGGCCACCATTCGCTCATATATGGAGTACTGTTGTCACATTTGGACTGGTGCATCTGCTGCTTGTCTCTCACTCCTGGACAGGATTCAAAAGAGAGTCGCCAACCTGATAGGTCCTGAACTGTTATCTAGGCTTCTGCCTCTGTCCTACTGACGAAATGTTGCATCCTTCTGCCTATTCTGCAAGTACTTTAATGGTGAATGCTCTGATAAACTACAAGTACTCGTACCCCCTCGATGTGACTACCCCCAACAAACTCGACAAGCAGCTAAGTCCCACCCCTTCACAGTAGAGATCCCTAGGTGTAAGAAAGCCTCCTACTCCAATAGTTTCTCCCTCAGAACTGCTAGACTTTAAAACTCCCTTTCGGGATTCTGCTTTCCCAACTGTACTGACATGCAGAAGTTCAAGTGTAATGTGAACAGACATCTTGCTACTCATCTCCCTTCATAATACCCCTGCAACTTATGCCCCGTAGTAGCCCCCGACTTCAAAGTGGCACTGTGCCTTGTTTGGGGTGAAAATTGATTAAAAAAAAGAAAAAAGAATAGTGCTGAAATAACTTAAAGTATCTCATGTGTGTGTATGTGTGTATGTATGTGTGTGTGTGTGTGTGCATGCGTGTGCATACAGACATGACAGAAAAGAATAGACACTAAGATAAATATTTTTCCTAAAGTAATTATATGCTTATTAATATTTACAGATAAGAATAATGCTGAAAATAACTCATTAAAATTGCATCTAACAAGAATGAAGTATGCCACGAACAAAAGGAGCATCAGGCCAATCAGAATTTCTGTGAAGACAAAGTTTGGGTCAACATGAAGAGTATTCAGACATACAGCAAGCTTTTTAATCAGTTTTTGGGCGAAAATTTTGCTGGCAAAAGGTCAAAGTTTACAGAGCTGACCTTTACAAACTCTACCAAACTCCTCCGCGAATTTTGGGTCTAAACACTTGAAATTTTAGATGTAGGTTACTTGGAGATAGATTCACTATTTTAATATAATTTGAGCCCAAAACAATAAATGTTAACGGGTCAAAATTGGGGTCAAAGTTTAATAGTTTTATATAGAAAGCCATTACTGTACATATTCACACTTTTTATATATACATAGGCACATAAAGTTATGAACAGTACTTAGGGCTCGATCAAAGCCGGGCTGAATTGCTAGTACATATATATATATATATATATATATATATATATATATATATATATATATATATATATATATATATATTGTTGGGATCGAACAAATTTATAATGCAAAGGGGAGTAACTCTTTGCTTCTTTGGGCAAAGTCGCCTCCCTTTGTCCGTAGTTCTAAACTTTAATTTCTTGTGATTTCTCGTGAGATGAACCACCAAAAGTGGACAGTGGAGGGAAAAAGACAGTGACTTTGAAAATGGCGAGATGAACATCATTCCCGTTCATCAATTATCATATTTGGACTTCTAACTTTCATCTATTATGTTTGAATTGTAGTTACGTGTGTATGCGTGTCTCTTAATAAACGTATATCATTATGTAACAGTGAAATGTTTCCTTATTTGTTTGTAAAGCTAAATTGAGGAAAATACGATTAAAAAAAATATTAAATTTAATATTCTTTCACATGGCTTAGACTTCTGCATTCCTCCCATACCCTCAAAGCGTGAAGAGATATGTGCTGAATTTGAAGTCTTTTTTGCTCAATTAGAAAGACTTTCTCCTGTTTGCGACTCTATGATTAGTGATATTAAGGTGAAACTAAATGACGTCGCACATTCTTATGGTGGCACGAAGTGAACATTATCATACAATCAAAGCACTTCACCATAATAAATCTTTAGTCATCACAAAACCCGACAAAGACTCTGGCGTTGTCATAATGTATCACCAGGATTATGTCAGTAAAATGTTGACTATCCTTGGGGACACCTCTAAATTTGTTAAATTAGGTTCGGTAGATACTCATGATTCTACTATCTCTATCGAGATCAAGTTCCAAAAACGACTTGTCAAATGGGTCAAAAGTGGTGTTCTTGCCACTTTCATTTCTAATTTAATTGGACCCACCGGTTCTATTTGCCCCCGTTTGTATGGTTTGCCTAAGACCCATAAAAGGGGGGTACCATTGAGACCCATAATAGGGTTCTCTCAACAGAAGTTAGCAAAATGGTTGACAAATATTTTAGAACCCGTTTTGGAACGTTATAGTTTACTTTTCATTAAATACTCTTTTAGCTTTGCTAACTTTATGCAAAATTATATTCATTCAAAATTTATGCAAAATTATATTCATTCAAAATTTATGCAAAATTATACTCATTCAAAATTTATGCAAAATTATACTCATTCAAAATTTATGCAAATTATACTCATTCAAAATTTATGCAAAATTATACTCATTCAAAATTTATGCAAAATTATACTCATTCAAAATTTATGCAAAATTATACTCATTCAAAATTTATGCAAAATTATACTCATTCAAAATTTATACAAAATTATACTCATTCAGACAAATTTATGTGTTCTTTTGATAGTTATAGTCTTTTTACTTGCATCCCATTGTTAGAGACTATTAATATTTGTGCTGACGCCTTAAATCGGAGTAAACTTCCAACTCCCCTAATTCCAGAAAATGTTTTTGTAGAATTGATGAAATTCGCCACCATGTCGGTTGAATTCAGTTTCAATGATATTATGTACAGACAGAAAATGGTGTGGCCATGGGTTCCCCATTGGGACCAGCGTTGGCTAATATCTTTGTAGGTTTTCATGAACAGGGTCTATTATCTGGTTTGCATAAACCAAACATTTACTTTTGTTATATTGATGACACTTTTTGCTTATTTGACGAGACGAATGTGGATGCTTTTTTTGTGTCTCTCAATAACGTTCATCTAGCCCTTAAGTTTACGGTAGACAAAGAAACGAATTCTACTCTTCCCCTGTCCAATACATCCTCGTGTTTTCTTACTTCTGTTTATCATAAACCAACCTTTACTGGTCTCTATACGCATTGGGGCTCTTTTTGTCCTACAAACCAAAAATACAATTTAATTAAGACTTTAGCACATAGGGGCTTGATGATTTGTTCTAAAGTTAATCTGAATAACGAGCTTAAATTTAGTACTAAGACCCTTTGTAACAATGGTTACCCCTTAGATATTGTTGAAACTACTATCAATAAGAAAGTTTCCAATTTTTACAAACCTAAAGAAATTATAGTTAATAGATGTCCTGTTTACCTACGTCTATCTTGGCTAAGTAATATCAGTGACCAATTTGCTAAGCATTTGTTATTTTACATTGACTCCACGTGTTGTTTTTTCAACCAGGCCTATGTTGTCGTCCATTTGCAAAGATGTTCTTCTCCCCCCCCTCCCCCACACACCATAATTCTATTATTTATTTATTTAAATGTAGTTGCAGTGCACACTATGCTGGGTGAACATCGCAAAGATTGAATTTCCGTTTGTAACAACATGTACCATCAAAGATTTGTTATGCAAAATTTTTCACCCTCGGATGTTCTGAATAATATGTATGATTCTGCAATTTGCGAGCACCTTATAAATAATTATGCGTGTGCCACGAATTTCAGTACTGACATATTTACGATCTTGAGTAAATCGCACTCGCCCTTTCATTAAAAATTCTAGAGACTATGATTATTAAGTCTTTGAGACCTCTTTGCAAGCAAAAATTTTCCCCCGTTTATTTTTCATTTTTTTGTTTGTTTTTTTTCCCCACCATATTCATAACTTTTTTTAAAAATCATATTTTCCTCGATTTAGCTCTGTTGAGCGAGGAACGAAACCTGGTTAGCTAACCTTTATTTTCATTTTTATTTTATATGTTGATTGGTTTGTATTTAGCCATTATTAAATTCTGTACCCACCAAAAAAGTTTCGACTATAATGAAAAAAAATGACACCTTTATAAAGTTCATTCTTGATTTAATAATGAAAATTTCATATTGATTAGATAATTTCTTTTTGGTAGATTTTTAAAGAGACTTTGTCAAAATAAACCTTACAACCCACATACATTTTGTACGTCGCACCGTGTATTTTTTAAAGTTTATACAAATATATCCATAAGTCTATAGTATTTCATTTCAGTATTTAAATATTTTATTAAAGTACTTCGTTTTATTTCTTATCTTTTTTTTGAGGGGGGGGGTCCATTTTTTCAAGAATCCATTCATTAATTTAATAATTTTATTTTAAGATGTTTTTATTTATTTATTATTATGAAATCTAAATAACAATACTGCGTATATACCTATATTTATATTATTTCATTTTTTTATATGTATTTTCTCCAAGCATATTTTCATACAAATATAATTATATGTATACGCAAGCCCATATATCTAAAAGATATGCACATTTAAAAATTTCCTTTTATATATATATATATATATATATATATATATATATATATATATATATATATATATATATATATATATATATATATATATAGCTAAATATTACTGAATATATATACATATATATATATGTATATATATATATATATATTATGTTGAATTGTTTTATTTCTTTACTAATGAAGTTTTTTTCCGAGAAAATCTGTTCATAATTCTATTTTTAGATTTTTATTTTAATTTTAACATTGATTTTTTACTTTGAAATTTTTTTATATTATATTAACTGAACTTATTTGCATTTTAATTCTATTATATATAAGCTTTAATTTATTCTTATAATGTGTATGTGTGTGTGTGTGTGTGTATGTGTGTGTGTGTGTGTGTGTGTGTGTGTGTCTGTGTGTGTGTGTGTGTGCATACATTCTATTTTCTCTTTGTAAGTATGTTTGCTATCTATTATCTTAAGTTCTAATTTCTGCTTGTATGATGAGAATTGTATATTTTCTTTTAAATATTCCTATGTAATTTTTCTGTACGGTTTTCCCAGTTTATTAGGAGTGCTTGTCTGTCTTTTCTCTATGGTAGTTAAGGAAGACTATTATACAGAAAAGCACTACTTTGCATATTCACACTTTTTAATATATACATATGCACATAACCTTATGGACAGTACATCGGGCCTGAGCAAAGCCAAGCGGCACTGCTAGTGTATACATATATATATATATATATATATATATATATATATATATATATATATATATATATATATATATATATACATATATTAATGGCTAAATACAGACTAATCAAGATGATGATTTAAAAAATAAAAAATGAAACTAAAGGTTAGCTAACCAGGTTTCGTTCCACACTCAACAGAGCTAAATCGAGGAAAATACGATTAAAAAAAATATTAAATTTAAATACCTTTAAGTTCTCACTATGCACATTTAAACAGTTGATATTGAGGTCATTTATGGTCTTTATGATATTGTCCAACATAAATGGAGTACTGCATCATAGTTGGAGAGTATGATGGCATTCTCCATTTTATGCTGAACAGTGTTCCTTTGTCCTTTTAATTACCACACTCAGATTACTAAGGCTGTCTTGATTATTCTTTTTGTTCTAAAAGAGCTTTCGTGTGCATAAAACCTTCAGTTGAATTTTCCTTGGGTCATGCTTATGGTAGTTTCTGACATGCCATTGGCTTGGTTTATGATCGCCACCTCGTATATGAGGGATTTTACCTTCTATCTTTGGATCTGCAAAAGCAGCCAGCGTTTTTTTTTTTCCTTTGGTTCCCTTGAGATGATAGTTTTTATTGATGGGGTGGTGGAATAGCTTATTTTCATTGTATGCCTATCAAACAGCTTATGCTGTGGTGAGTTCTTGTCTTGTAGATTTAGGAATATATGTCCTACTCATGTCTTTGTGTTGAGGGAGAGGAGGGGAGGTTGAGAACCAAATAATATTCTACTTCCTGTTGTGTCTGTTTTTAGTTTTTTTAGTTCTGGGCTGACTGGTTTGAAATATTTTCTGTGAAGCCACTTTTGTGGAGTGCTTTGTTATAATATGGTGCTGCTTTTTCCAAAAAATTTCAGTATTTGAGGAATGGCTTGAGATTCTTTTACTAATGTTGGCGACCATGTATTTGATTCTTGTAGAAGGATGGCAGGATTCTTTATTTATATATCTTATGGTCTCATTGGATTTATAGAAATCTTCATGTATCTTATTTACTAGATCTAGGGGTTTGTCTAGGAAATCCACTTTATTTAGCTATAAAGGCTGAAAAAGTGAACAGGGATCTTATTTTTCAGAGTCTCTGATAGGAATAGGCTGACTAAATCAAACTCCAAGGACCTATTTGATGTAGTAATGCGACATACGATAGTGCAGATATCTGCAATTTACCTGTACAGACCTAGGTGTGTTGCAAATATGGTTATGTACGGGATTTTTCGTCTAGTTCCAACTGGTTATAACCCTGACTGAGGTCTAATTTACTGAAAATGTTGGTTCCTGATAGAATAGCTTTCAACTCTTTGAGTGTGAGAGTAGGATTCAAATTGTCAATGCAAACTCTGATTTTATTTTGGTCATTTGTTGGCACAACTACAATAGGAAATATCACTGGAGTCGATTATTCTGCTTTTTTAAGTTTCCCAGCCAATGTAGGTTTTTTTGGGTTTATTATGTTTATGTCAGCTTGCCAAGAGATGCCCATAAACTCTAGTAGAGTACTAGATTGACCTAGAACTAAAATGGTTTCTTTGATACCAAATCCAGATATCACAGTTTTTGTAGGCTGGGGGTGGGGTGTTAGTCTTAAGCAGATGAAATCTGCTTCAAACAAAATGTTAATGGTGGTGAAAGTTTGATAACTAAAACAAGGAAGGTTGTTCATTCCATGATGTCAACGCCATTGGTCGAGTTTTGTTGTCTTCAATGCAGTTCATCGTCGACTGGTTTGTTTTTCATTATCTATTCTCGTCGTCTAGCTTTCTGAACAGAGATGAAGTGGCCATATCTCTGACATGGTTATGAAATGCAGGGCAGAACGTCGGTCCCCATTTATTTGGGCATTCCCCATTGTAATTTCTGCACTGATTTTGCCATTGTCACAGGTCCATCGCTGTTTGTACACGATTTTGTTTACTAATGCAGCAGTAGCAGCTCTTCTGTTGGTGTTAAAAAAGCACATTGGCTTCAGGTGTGTTGGTTTTGTTTCCATTGTTCGTAGTTTCATTTCTTTTGCAACTCTATGTGGCTGATTAGCTTTCACAATTCATGTAGATTGGTTTCGGCATTTAAGGATTTTCTTTAAAATTTCGACTGTTTTAATTATTAACGACCGTTGCATGGTCTCAGTCTTCCCTTTATTTCAATATCTCCCAGACTTTTTTGTGGGGGAGGGACTTCAATTACTATTATATTGATGTTATATTTTTTGTCACCAATAATGGAAGCTAGCTCGAAGATGCTTTAATAAGGGATTGTTAAATTACTGAAATTCATGAGACCAAGAAAATCTCCAATTTGTAGAGGAAGTATTTGGTCGAGCTATAATAATTGAGAAAGGAATGCGAAGCTGTAAGATAATGAAGAGTAAAACTCAAATGTTGTTGTAGAAATGCTGAAGGGTGCAATCATCACAGAGCCGACAAATCAAATCAGGTTATATGTTACTTATTGAGTGTAATAATGTGAAAATGACATGATAGATGTGTGCTGAAATGTTAAAGCTTAGATCAGAGGAAAATTAAATCTGGACAGTATAGAAAAATGTGAGCACAGCAAAATATTGCATTGTTTTAGTGACCTTGAAAGAATGGGTGAGAGTGCTTCGGTTAGTAGGTGTAGAACAGTTGAGGTAGAATTGTCAGTTGGCCAAAGAAAACATGTGAGGAATTAATAAGAATGGATTTCAAAGAAAAAGGGATGAATAAAGATCTAGCCAGAGATAACTTAGTTTGGGAGTCAACTGCTAAAAGCCATTCAACATGTCAGCATGCCAAAAATATATGATGAGTTTTATGTAAATTAGGTGCAAGCGAGTTGTTGGTGTTAGAGGTGTTAAAGCAATGTATAGAAATGTTCAAAATTGTGTATGAATGATAATGTCTATACTTCAAATAACATAAAATTATATTAATTTGCTATTAATAGCAGCAATATATATTATTAGTCTGCTAGTACCATGAGTAATTACACAGTATATAATACAACTTAAAAGTGCCCTCACAATTTGCTTATCAAAGGCAAATATCGACAACGTTTCAATCAATATTCTCTTAAAATAATTCAATCTCATCTTGTGCGGAACATTCTGCAAATTAAATTTTATGCAAAAGAAATTTTCAGAGCAACGTGACCAATGAAGTAAATTTTTGTCAAAGTTCTCACAACCCAAATTAACAGGAAAAGTTTGTCGAACTATAATAATTCTGATGTTTTAAATAATAATTCTGCTGTTTTAAATAATAATTCTGATGTTTTAAATTCGGCTGGCCCATTTCCAACACTCACAGTCCAACATGGTGACACCCTCATCATTGTTCAAACACATGTAAGTAAACTCCTTTTCTGTAGGACGAAATACATAAGATGGACTAGAATTTAAATGGTTTACTTGTCTGATTTTGAGAATACCAATTTTCCTGGTGTGAACTATGAGTTTCGCTAGATTATATTCTATATTTCTTGGGTGAAGAGAGTTCAGATTGGCTCTTTGCGCCTCTTTGCTGTCTGTTTGCAAAAAAAGATTGCATCTCCCAATTCTCTTGTGATATTTCAGTAACACGGTTTCCGTTGTTGCAACAAGGGACTAGATTAATGGAGAGTGGCACCAATGTTACGAGGATACATGTGATAACGTTTTTCTAGTTCCTCGACGTAAACAAAACCATTAAAAGGTGTCAGATGCAGCATAATGGCGAAAACAGATTTTAACATTTATAATGAAATTTTATTTAACAATAAATCATTTTGTTTTGTTGTTGTATTTTGATATGCGTGTGTTAATTCAACACGCAGGCGAAAGATTAAACCGTCCATTATTTAGCAACACGTGGAAATTTTCTCGTAAAGAGTGCTCTAGAAATAAATGTGCAGAACTATGTGCGCGAGGACTTTATGTAGTTTTCTTTTAATTAGAGTGTGATAAAACTGGAGTTAAAACACTATAGCAAAAAGGAGAAAAGAGAAATCCTTCTTCGATTGAGGCAATCATGTAGTGAGTTCCAGTAATGTGATAATTTTACTCCATACATGTCTGATGTGACACAAGGTCATTTTTTGTGTTGTTCATCCAGTGAAATTCAAACGTTAATATGAGAGACAAAAAGAAGCAAAATAGGAAAATATTAATTCTCGTTGATATTGTACTTCCATGTTGAGAATTTAGATGTATGATGCGCTCGAAGTTATGTCGGTGGTTTTATGTTAAACCTTGACAGAGTCAGCCAGCGAGTTGCTTACTGCATCCTGAATTGGCTTGTATTTGGTGAGGAGGCTGTTGGAAAAAGATTTTATAAAAGTTTTTCTTGGAGCACTGATTGGTTAAAAAGTGTACTATATCCATGTGAAAAGGCAGAGTTTATTTTTTATGCCCACAGAATTTGCATGGGTGTATACAGCAAATGTATGTGCAACTTGAAACGTTCCTTATCCATCCATTTTAATGTCTCTGGCATATCGCTACACCTTCAACTGTTGGAGTCACATATGTTAATCACCTATATAATATTAATGAAGTCTATTATAGATTTATATCTTTGTGCTAAGCAACATAGCAAACAAAATGTGTGTTTAAAAACAGAATCTAATTTAATATATTCTTGCTTTCTAGCAATGAAGAAAACACGTTTGATATTAATCATTAAAATGAATTATAAAGCAGAAACAAGTTTTCTTCAATTTTCCTCAATAAAAAAGCTTGTATTAAAAAGTTTTTTCTTTCAAAATTATTTGTTATTGAAGTTTCAATTTATTTTGTATTGAAATGTTTAAATATATGGCATGCAGATCAATGCTGAAAAAAAAAAACTATAATAAATAACAATAATGGCATAACTACAGACATCAAAGTGAATGGCCAGAAACTGTGCCTTTAATATATATAGACTCACAGAAAGAACTTTTCTTATTACCACAACTGAAAAGAACTTTCCTTTCTTTCTACAGTATGTCTAGTGCCAGTTGGAACTTCCATGAACAGAGTTTCTTTCCGAGAACTTACCATCTATGGAATACATTATCATGGAATAGTTCGACTGTAGTAACTTGGTCATAAACCGTCTATATAAGTAAACCAGCTTTGTTTATTCCATTAAACATTCCTCCAATAATCTTCTCCATCATTAAAACCGAGAATACATCCATTTCATTAATCCTGATCCTCGAGTGGTTTTGACCTTGATAAGTAGCGAATCATTAAAAGATTGTTCATCTAGTATGTAATTGTAGTCAAATGAATCAAATAGGTAAACAAAATAGAAATAAAAAACATACTTTTAAAAATATAACTGGATTTATTTTCTTTAACATATATCAAAACTCTCTAATGCACGGAGATGTGAAAAGTCGGTCTTACTGATAAGTGCAATGGCACATTGCACATAACTGATATGAACATGTGGTAACAACTGAGCAGATTGTGCCTCAAAGGCAACCTGACAAAACTAGTCTGCTAGTGAGAAGAATGTAGTCCATCACTACTACAAGACGACTGTATGTCCAAAAATTAATCTGGATAAAATAGGAACAATGGACAAGCAAATGTTGTCATTTTGATGATAAAACTAAAAAGGTAAAAAAGAGAGAAAGGGTTTTGTCAAACAAGTTATTAAAAAAAAATGCAGGACAATAGACATTTGAATCATGTTAAAAGTAAGTACGATAACTCTTTATGTAACTCTTTTATGGTTACCACCCTTTTACGTTGTAATCCTACAATCCCTTTTTACTCCCCGCTTCCTCTTCCTGTCCCAAAATAAAAAAATATACTTCTCTTTTATACACGTCACACCCGTGTTCATGTCCTCCTCCAAATCTTTGTTCCTTTTCTCTTTTCATTGAAATGCAACTCGCAACATCATTACTTTTATATCCGTAACCACATGACTAAAGCAACTTTTGGGATAGGACATTATCAAAAGAGACAAAGTCTATCCATACAAAATTTATTTTTATTTACAACTTTTTAAAACAATGAAAAATAAAGAGTTTTTGAAGAATAAGAGTTAAAAAAAAAAGTTTAAAAAATCCAAGGAATGTTTCAGGAAAATTTTATTTGTCTTTAAATAGAAATTAAGGATACATGTTTGTTTTAGCTGGTGACACACACATTTACATGTATGTGAATAAGATAGGTATGGTGATGTATGTGTATATATTAGTAAGCCTATTTTGCAACTTAGATAAGGCACGCATGAACTGTGTATACCTATTCAGTAAGCAGTGTATGTTTACAGTTGTTGTTAGTAGATGTTTCTTTAAATTTCTATTTTTATAAATTTATTTTTTTACTGTTTTTTCACCCTAAACATGGCACAGTGACACTAATTCGTAAGGAGCTACTATTTGGGATCAAATTTTCAGGAGACTATGTAGGGAGTTGGGAAGCAAGTGTGAAAGTTTCTTGTTATGTGTGTGTTGCACGTCTAAGAATCTTTTATCCAAAAGTTTCTAGATCATATTACATCATGCAGACAAAAGAGAAAGAAAAATTTGTGTGTTTGGGTTCCATAGCATGTGCTGGGATTCAGAAATAATTATTTCTTGTACTGTGAATGATTGAAAGAAACTTTTTTGCAATTTTACATTCATAAAGTTTTATGTAGCACTTGCTATCTGATGATTCTTCTATGTTCTCAATATTTTATTTATTTCCATTCTTGTCTTTGTATATTATGATAGAAAATCATAAAGGGGCCATAATGCAGAGAGGGTCAGGCGATTCCCACTCTTTAGAGTTACCAGACAGTAAGTTGATACCCCACTCCTACATTCGCTGATGAACTATTGCAATAGTAGAAACAGTCAAGAAAGAGAAACCCTCACCCATTTCTCTCTCGCGCCCTATCTATCTCTCCCTCTTTTGTACTCTCTCTTTCCCTTGCAAAAGAAAAAAAAGGAAAATTATAACGAAAGTGGGTAATTCAAGGAAGGTAGAATAGAACAATATTAATAGGAAAAATGAAAGCCACGCATGACAAAAATATTTTCAAAGAATTATTCTATGTATTAGTCAGTGGTTAAAAAAAGGCATTGTCTTGTCAAGTTATAATATGAATCTGTGGCATATCAACCCACATAATGTGCGCCCAAATCAACTCACACCGAAAAGGACCGAAAAGGAGCCACGATGATTTCAGACATTCCTGTATTGTGAAGGAACCCAAATGGACACTGCGAAACATATATTGTTTCAGTCTATGAACTGTACAAGGATTAAGGAATCACTTGAAAAACAGTTGAGGTGTTTATTCAAATTCAAGGAACCAGATGGTTGTTTGATCTATTGTATGGTTGTTGTAAGTGCTTGTATCTGGTATGCTGACTGGTGCTTCTTTAAGATGTGATTGTTGCTTTTGTGTGTTGGTTGTCTCTTCACTGGGTGTACAATTTTGGTGGGTTCTTAAGGAATTTCATTTGGGTGTACCTTAGAACTTGCTGGGCCAACCTCTTATAATAACGTTGTTCAGTTTGCATAGTGGGGGATCTTCATTTATTGCTAGGTTTCAGGTTGAAATTAAACAAAATACACTCTCGGATTTAACCAGGGCGATATACAATTATCATATCATTTCCTTGCAAATATAATAGCATGTGTTGGAAGCGCAGCGAACCTGCAACTAGATTTTTTTAAGTTGATAATTTTCAGAGGCTTATGATAACTCTCCACTTGAAATGCACTTCCATATATGTGGATCTGAAAGCGCTCACGTGCCAAAACAATGGCAAAGAGCTCTCATTCTATGTTGACATAATGCTGTTCAGTCTCTGTTAAAGATTTCGATGCAAACAGTACGGATTTTTCTTCTTGGAGGAGAGCAGCGCTCTGTCCTCTGTTTGATGCATCAACTTAGATGACAGTTTGTTTTGCAGGGTCAAATTAAGACAATAACATCCTTGCCAATCAAATCCTTGATTTGCTGGAGGGATTTTAAATGATTTTCTGTTCGCTGGTACGCCGCATCTTTTTTTTTAGGAGATCTCTCAATGATGCTGTGAAACCTGACAGGTGCGAGATAAAAGGTGTCATATATGTGTCATATATGTGATGATTCCCAGCACCCTTTGCAAGTCAGTGATGTTCAGTGGACTGGGTAACATCTTTATTTCTTTCACCTTGCTGGGATCAGGGTGCATTTCGATTGTTGATTGCACCAAAATCTGAATTTGTTTTTCATTGACTGCATATTTTTCATTGTTGAAACAAAGTCCTTCTTTCTGTGCAATCTTCCTTAAATTGTGAAGGTGCTTGTCATGCTCTTGGATTTTTCCAAAAACGATGACATCATCCATCGGCCTTAGTGCTAGACCACTTCTCCAGGATCATGCCCATTTTCTGAATACATCCGGAGACCTTACCAGACTAAAAGGCACTGGAAGCAAAATCTTCAAAAGGGGAATGAACGTAGTCAACAGTTTGTGAATTTGCATTGAGTTTAATGGACCAGTAGCCATTGTTTGGGCATCTGATCTGAAAAAAAAAAAATATTTGGCACCAGAGAGCTTATATGCAGGTTCTTTCATTAGGTGTTTTTAATGGCATCTCACGATGACTCTGTTTAAATCTTTTGGATCAAAACACAGGTAGAGTTTTTTGTTACTTTTACATGCATAAACCAAACTGCTGACCCGTTTTGTGCATTATAACACCTTGTTTCACCATATTCTCAAACTAAAATTGGTTTTAAAAACTTCTTTGTAAAATAGGTGTCTATGTCATAAATACCAAAGTTGTGAGGCGATAAGGTGTAATTTTCATGCTTTTACAATGGGTTTATGTAACACATTAGATACAAAAAATAAAAAAGGCTTTATTATACACCAGTTCATGATCAACCACTGGCATCTATGACATTTCTAGTCAGAGAGAATATATTGAGGAAGTGAAGGTCAATGTTTGTCTCAGTTGTGTTGAGGTTGCTTTCTTTTTCATATGTGAAATTCCAAATTATTTGATGAAGGGGACGGGGGGGACCAAACGTTGGTGGCTTTAACCATGTATTCACCCACATAAAAAGCATGACAAGTCCACTTTCTCTTTTCTCCCTTTTTGGTCTAACAAGGAAATGGAAATATGTTTACTAAATCTCTTTTTCTTCCTCCTTTTTGATATAATCATGGAAGCAACAACATTCCTTTGTCCCATATATTTAGATCAATGAGATGTGATGTTTCCTTTCCTTACCAATTCTGTTAAGATGCCTGAGTCAGGTGTCATGTCTATGCCAGCTACAGTGACTACACAATTTTGTGAAGACTGTCTTTCACATATTTTGCAAGCTTTGATATGTAGACATATTTTTAGTTTATTATTTTTCTGCACAAATAAATTCTGCTATATTTTTATAAATAAGGTTTTTACTTCATTTTATCTTATTAAATTTAATTCTTGTTTATGTGTAAGAAAAATGGTGGCCCTCAAAATCATACAGTACTAGGCTTAAAAAAAAAATCAGAAAACAGATACTGTATGATTCTAGGGGCCTCAATTAAGAAACCAATATCTATGTATAAAATAATTTGAGATTTCACATTAAACAGCTCTGTGCCATACTTACCAGTTTATGTAATTTTTTATTTATGTGTTGTATAAACAAAGTGATTTTTAAAAGTTTACTGCAGTATTTACTAAATACCTTTGTTCCGTAAGATCAGGTCCCCCTTAAGCATGAAACTTTCATAGTTTCCTTTCTTAAATAACAATATTTTCTTAAAAATAATTTCCAAACATAGTGAAATAAAATTTTTCTGTTACTAATTATAGATAAATTCCTTTGTGATCTTATAGTCGACTGCCCATGAGGAAGTGAGAAAAAAAAGACTAAAAGAAAAGGAAGCATGTTTAGGAAGACAGAAAAACTCGATATGAGACCGAACAATGAATAGATATATTTAGTGTTTACAATAGTTATGAATGTTTTTTATAACAATGTCTGATTGGATTGATGAAGTTGGGAGCTGTTTTAGGCCGACAGAGTGAGTCAGATTTTTTACGTCTGAGTTGAACTGACAACACTGACTTACACGGCTTTGCCAGAATGTTCCTGTGGACCAGCGTTTAGAGGATTGATGGGAACACACATACACGTAGTCCATCTGTAAATGTAAAGCTTCAGAGTCTGCGTTTTTCTTGTGTTCCTGTGTTTTATTTTATTTTCTCACTTGTGAGCCCATCTGTTCAACCCGACCGCCGCTTATGCTAAAAATTTAAACAAGATAGCCATTAGAAGACAAAGGAAAAATCCATAGCACACAACATTTGGGATCGATGGCTTGTTGGCGGTCATACCTTAACAAAATTGCTTTTAATAAAATTAAAATATCAAAACAATGGACAATAAAAAAAAAGACAAAAGGCAAGAAAAATTAGTAATAGATGCCATTTAATTTGTAATTTTTTTTTCCCAAGTAAATATAAAAAATAAAAGCATCAGATTTGAAAAAGTTAAAAAAAAAATCTTTTTAAAGAAAGAGTTTTAAAAAATAATACAATGGGAGTGAAAGGGGGAGTTTTTTTTCTTCATTTTTATTTCTTGCAATATTTGTTCCTTCGACTTTCCACAAAAATTTACAAATAAAAAGACCAAATGTATATATTTTTTAAATTGTCATTTTTTGCAAAGTCTTTTTGTTTTAGATATATTATCTTTAACATGTTCTTGCATTTTTTTTTTACAAATATTGAGAACATTGAAAAATAAAAACAAAATTTGGTTTCAGTTCTGATTGTTTACCATTGAAATGAAAAGTTCCCTCCATGCTTAAAACTTCTCTGCTGTTGAACAGCTGACTACATTAATAGTCTAGTTCTAACCTTTCAAATTTAAATATAACAGGTTATCCCATAAGTTTCAATCTTCTGAATTTTAATAGTAAGTGAGAATGTCTAATGGAAATACACACACACACACACACACACACACACACACACACACACAAAAGCAGATTTAGCTTTATAAAATATTGAAACAATCCTCACTTGAACATCCCTTGATGAAAGGTTAAAAACCAGATTGACTTTATTTTGACCTTGGAGTCATCATCATCAACAACTTGGAAAATGAGCGTTTTATGAATTGTCTGAAGGCAACCATAAATTCATAGTTGAAATCTGCAGACATTTCACGGGACAACCATTTTTCAAGCCTAGGAACCTTTCCAACTTGAAGATTATAATGAATAGTTATATTGTCAATTCTTCCATTGATAATGCGGGTTTTATTAAAATGATACCCCAAAAGTCTTATCATAAAACTTAACTGAACATCCTAATCTATTTCCTGCTCCAGGGGCAAAATTTAATAAAGTTAAACGTGTTTATATATATATATATATATATATATATATATATATATATATATATATATATATATATATATATATATATATATATATATATACACATTAATGAGAGAGAGTTAGTATATAAATATTATTTAGTTCCATTAGACATTCCCAATTACTGTTAAAGTTCAGAGAATTAAAATTGAAAACTTATGAAATGGTCTAAAAGGAAGTATGAAAAAACCCCCAAAAAAACCACACATTTTAATAAAAATAAAATATTAAAAACAATATAATAGAGTTTTCTTTCATTTATATATAAGTAAACAGTCACTATTATACATAAATGTATTCAGCTGTTGTCGGCACAATGCTTGGCTCATTGTAGCTACTGGAGGTCTTGAAAGTTCAATATTTGTATTGTGTCATGTATAATCCAAATAAGGAAAATACCAGGAAGAAATGGACAAGGAGAACAAAAATCATTTACTTTTGGCTTATGTATTGAGCACAGAAATATGAACAATCTAGACCTGTAGATTAAAATAAAGGACCCAGTTTCAAATTCCCAGGCTATTTATCACAAACTCCTGATGAAGGCTAGACAGTGCAACATCTGAAACATTGTGACTATAAGCAAGATGAGGACACTCGTCTGAATTTTATAAATATACATGCATTTCTTAGAGATTACAAAAAAAAAAAAAAAATTATATTATAATTCAGAGTTTCATAGAAAATAATGTTCAGAAATAATTATAATAATTATATCGTTCAGAGATTCAAACAAAATAGTGTTAAAAAAAAGATGATATACTCGAAATGACTGATTAAATAAAAATAAGTGAACAAAACTGTTGTGAGTGATCTGAAAGCTCCCTTTTCATCAAGTATTACACCAGATGGAAAGAAGGAGAGTGCCAGTCCTTTCCCTGAATTGCACCACTTTTCCTTGATTCTCACCATATAATGCTAAGTTGTTTAACAAAGGAGGTGCCAAGTACTATTTTTTTTAGTATTTGCTATGATTCAACCGATTGAACCCAGTTCTCTTAACTCATTAGCAAGCACTAACCAATTTGCCAAATAGGCCAGCATGACGGATTGATAACATACAAATCAAAAACAATTACCAAATTATCAAAATGACAAATGTTCAAAAGTAATTGGACACTCATTTTGATTTTTTCACTTTATTCATAGTCAAACTAGTGTTCTCATTGTTTGTTTTTTTTTTGTTGTCACAATGTATTAACCCCCACCCCCACCTTTTGGCCTTCATCAGGTATCCACCATAAAAAAAAAACAACATTTGAATGCAAAACATAAAATGAAGACATGATTAAATAACAATGGACCTCAAAAAAGTCGGTCGCCAAACATTAAAGCAAGATGCCCAGAAGGTTGCAGAGGTGTGACAGATGCCCGAAGAACTTGAGGGTACAGCAGTCAAAACATTATGGGGAAGAAAAAAAAATCTAAAGAGATGATTCCAACTGTAAATAATTGAAATCAATTTATTGTTGAATACTACTTACAAATAGTTTACCGTTTTGGGAGGGAGATTTCTAGAAAATATGTTACATACCCCTCCCATTCAATCTGCTTGTTTAATCCAAAATTGGACATATGCTTCGTGATCTTTAAAGTTGACATTTCTTGGTAAATAACACTCTACATAAAATATTTTAAAATCATTCAAAAACTCGGGTAAAAATAGGGGCAACTCTCTACCCAAGTCTCTTAATATATCTGTACTAAGTGAAAAAAAAAAAAAAAGCTTCAATTCTGATGTTGCATAACCCCATCTGTTTCCTTTGTTTTGATGAAAGATTACCTATATGTTCCAATTATAGATAAATTAGTGAATCAAAGAGATGAAATAGGTATTAGCTGTGGACACTTCAAACGATTTACCCTGAAAAAATATGGTAACGACTTAGTGAATTAACCATAATGCTCCATAAAGAAATTAATATGCCTTCCGGGGAATTAAAACACCCCTGACGAAGTATACATTTAATATTAAATTCCTAAATAGGAGTAATTGAATTAAGCTAGTTAAAAGTTTCATTTTTAAGTGGGGTGAGGGTTAAACTATGAAATTTAGAAATTCCATAAGAATAAATTATAAGTTAGTGATTAAAATATCAGTGAACAAAAGTGTGAAGAATTTCTGCCTCAGTTTTTGAATAATTTAGATTTCAAGTTTTAACAGTGATGCTGGGTAAGATTATATTCAATTTACTTTTTTGTCACATTACTAATACATATTTATATTTGTGTGTGTGTGTGTGTGTGTGTGTGTGTGTGTGTGTGTGTGTGTGTGTGTGTGTGTGTGTGTGTGTGTGTGTGTAAATTGTTTGGTAAGATATTTTATCATTTCTTAAAAAAAATGATTCTAAAATTATTACTTTGTTCTTTCTAGTATAAGATTGATAGGATGTTTCTAAATTTTTGAGATGAGGATTCGTTATTCAAAGTATTTGAATTCATTGGACTACTGTTCTCAGGAGTATCATTTTGCAAATTCTCGTGTTCAAAAAGATACACCTGAAGAAAGTCAGAGATAACATTCACCGAAACATTGTGAAAATGACACTAAAAATGAGAACAGTAGTCTAATGAATTCAAGCAATATGAATAAGATAGGTTTGGTACATACAAATCACATTTTTAATTGACGAGCTTAAATAGTTAGCTATTAAATCTCAGTTTAAGTTTAATAAATCTAAGTATATATAGAGATGTATTATATATATATATATATATATATATATATATATATATATATATATATATATATATCTATATATATATATATATATATATATATATATATATATATATATATAAGTGTCTGTCTGTTTGAGGAATGGTCTTTAATAAACTCCTGTGATCTTTTGGTCTACAAACTTGAAACTTGATTATAGGAATTTGGACTTTAAACCATATTGATATATTACTTTTAATTAATTCTAATTTAGCTAATTACTATAAGGCAGTGTTTATTTGACAAAATTATTTTATCAATCGAGAAAAAAAATGCCTAGTGGTAAATTAGATACAAATTATATTACTTTATATAAATTTGTTTTTCAACCAAATAATATGAATGCAGTGAAATGTGTGAATACTACTCTTAAAGTGTGTGTAAGTAAATATTTAATATTATGTGGGAGTGGTAGGTTTACTTGTGTCTGGAAGATGAATGTGCATAGACCTCAAGTTAGTTCTATAACAAACAATTCAGACTAAGTATATATACGTTCTAGGGGAAGGAGAAAGTCTTAAACACTACATGCAAGTTCACTATATGTGCACTTAGCAAATGTGCTGTAGTGGTGGGGAGGAGGAGGAGTTGTCCATATAATCTTATTTATAAAAGCTGCACTCATGTATTGACCACTTAAAAATGAATATTGTTAATATATGTTATGAATGTATTTGTTATATAATTAAAAATGAATATTGTTAATATATGTTATGAATGTATTTGTTATATAATTAAAAATGAATATTGTTAATATATGTTATGAATGTATTTGTTATATAATTAAAAATGAATATTGTTAATATATGTTATGAATGTACTTGTTATATAATTAAAAATGAATATTGTTAATATATGTTATGAATGTATTTGTTATATAATTAAAAATGAATATTGTTAATATATGTTATGAATGTACTTGTTATATAATTAAAAATGAATATTGTTAATATATGTTATGAATGTACTTGTTATATAATTAAAAATGAATATTGTTAATATATGTTATAAATGTACTTGTTATATAATTAAAAATGAATATTGTTAATATATGTTATGAATGTACTTGTTATATAATTAAAACTGAATATTGTTAATATATGTTATGAATGTACTTGTTATATAATTAAAACTGAATATTGTTAATATATGTTATGAATGTACTTGTTATATAATTAAAACTGAATATTGTTAATATATGTTATGAATGTACTTGTTATATAATTAAAAATGAATATTGTTAATATATGTTATAAATGTACTTGTTATATAATTAAAAATGAATATTGTTAATATATGTTATGAATGTACTTGTTATATAATTAAAAATGAATATTGTTAATATATGTTATGAATGTACTTGTTATATAATTAAAACTGAATATTGTTAATATATGTTATGAATGTACTTGTTATATAATTAAAACTGAATATTGTTAATATATGTTATGAATGTACTTGTTATATAATTAAAACTGAATATTGTTAATATATGTTATGAATGTACTTGTTATATAATTAAAAATGAATATTGTTAATATATGTTATAAATGTACTTGTTATATAATTAAAACTGAATATTGTTAATATATGTTATGAATGTACTTGTTATATAATTAAAACTGAATATTGTTAATATATGTTATGAATGTACTTGTTATATAATTAAAACTGAATATTGTTAATATATGTTATGAATGTACTTGTTATATAATTAAAAATGAATATTGTTAATATATGTTATGAATGTACTTGTTATATAATTAAAAATGAATATTGTTAATATATGTTATGAATGTACTTGTTATATAATTAAAACTGAATATTGTTAATATATGTTATGAATGTACTTGTTATATAATTAAAACTGAATATTGTTAATATATGTTATGAATGTACTTGTTATATGATTAAAATAACAAAAAAGAGAACTAAGTATTTCAAAAAGGTTTGATTTGTAATGTGGATTACTCTTGCTTTCTTTAAAATTTATTAAATCAACTAAGTGAAGGGGTGGATCTGTGCATATACATTACCATTTGGGGGGATGTTACTGACTTAATGGATACAACTGCTTCAGCTTAATTTTTCTGATTGTTAATCCCCAAAGCTAAAGTTATAAACTTTTCTCTGAATCAGAGTTTTTTCAGCATATGAACCGGTTTTGTGTTATACACAAACAATATTTATTGTAAACGACTGTAGACATTTGATTAAACAAAAGTTGCTTTGTTTCTTATAGTAAAGTGGGAATTGTAGGGACATAATTTTTTCAGCAGTCTTATATTAATGATCGTGATAGATTATATTCGATGGTTGATTTCATCATCTGTGAGAGTATTCATTAGCACCCTCCTTCCTCACCATACTGATGAGCTAACATGGAATTTTAATATATGTAAAGGAAGTATTCAAATACAGCAATGTTTTAAATGAAATATGCGAAGAAATTGCTTAATAAGCTTTTGAAGCTTATCTGTAAGCAAACAGCCACTAATGCTTTTTGATAAGAATTCTTGATTGTTATCAGTAAAATTGAATAAAGATCTCCAAAACCTATTCTCCTCTTATATAATTAAACCTTACTCAAGTTTCAGCATTACTGGTTAACAGTGTTGTCTCACCATCTACCTAAATTATTATCCTAGAGTGGCCTTGATAAGTGGTGACCCTACAATAAAATATACAAGTATCCTCCAATTTGATTAAATATTATATAGCATACAAATATTTAATTTGACCTTCTGCATCATCTAAGCTATCAGGTTATCATGTTAAAGAAATGGTTATAAAGACTAGTTAGATAATGCTGACAATTTTATTACTTATACAGGAACCATGAAAAAAAAACAAAAAAAAACATTTGTGCTATTGTCAATAGAGACATAGAAAAGACCATAAAAATTGAATTAAAAAGTATGTAGAAAATAAAGTATGCTAACAAGTATTTAACAACCGACTTACATGTGAAAGCTCATAGTATTCTCAATGTACAGATGTACAATATCAATATGTAATAGATTTTGATCAAGTTTACTGAAACATAGATGTCACCCCAAGTATGTTTGGCATTATTCATTTGTAATTTTATTATCTTGTTTTTTTCTATAAATATGCATTAGTTACACTAATATTAATAGTAATTAATTAAAATGATTTAATAACAAAAAGATAAATTACGAAAACATCAGCAGATGTGCTAACGGCTATATCCCATAGAATCAGTGAATCTCTTGATGGAGGCTTTCTTTCTAGGGCAATTGCTCTTCACATATCAAAGACCTTTGATAGGGTATGGCATAAAGGTCTACTTCATAAGATATCGAGCTATGGTATAGCTGGAAATGTTTTCTCAATTATTAAATCATTTCTGTCAGATAGGTTCATAAGAATAGTGGTTGATGGGCAGAAATCAGAAGCTCACAGTATTAATGCTGGAGTTTATCCTGGGCCCAACTCTCTTCTTAATCTACATCAAAGATCTTCCAAATAACATCATTGACATTTATGCTGGCGACACATATGGCAACACATGAAAAGCCGTAAATGACCAAGTTCTCTGACTCTCTCCTATGATCTTTAGCATGTGGTACAATGAGGGAAAGCAGTGGCTGGTTACTTTTAATGCATCTAAAACCAAGGTCCTATCACCGCTCTGATCCTCATCTGGCATCAATTGAAATGAATGGCTCTCGGCTTGGGGAGGCTCCATGTTTTGACAAGCTTCTGGGCTTGACCTTTACTCCTGATTTGAAATGGAACACATACATCAAATCTGTTGCCAAGGCCGCTGGAAAAATGGTAAGATCCTTCTACCGTTCCAGTAGATATCTCACTGCTGATGGAATTCTCTACCTATATAAAAGCCAGGTACGGCCAATGATGGAGTACTGTTGCCGCATCTGTGCAGGAGCTACTAGAAGCAGCTTATCCTGCCTTGACAGTTCAAAATAGACTTTGTAGCTTAGTGGGGGATGCCCTTTTCTCTTCCCTGCAACCTCTTTCCCACAGAAGAGACATTGCGAGCCTGTCTCTGTTTTATCGTTATTTTCATGGCAAGTGCTCATCTGAGCTTCAATCTATGGTCCTCCTCACCAAACTTTCACGAAAAACACTTGTCTAGCCAAAACCACTACAAGTAATTTTCCACACTCTTTATCTGTGCCTAAACCTAAACGTAAATTCCATGAACAAACTGTACGCCTGTGGAACTCTTTTCTGTTTGCCTGCTTTTCAGCTGACTACAATTTGATTATCTTCAAGTTCAATGTAAACAAGTTCTTGATGAACCATCCCCCTAAGTAATCCAATTTACAAAATTTCCACTACTTATAATTACTACGCTATCATCCCATTGACTAATGTATACCCATTAACCCTATATCCTCAAGTGGCCTTTGAGCCTTGATAAGTGGTGACTCCTATGTAAAAAAAAAATAAAAATAGAATTAACATTAAAGAAATAGAAAAAGATAGATGCGACCTAAGCAAGAAGAATTTATAGAGAAAAATGAGTGAGAGGGTAACTGATTGCTTGCTCTCTATTTGTTTCTGCCTGCTCACGGCATTTTTTTTTTATGGATTTAAAATTTAATAAATGTTTTGATCTTGTAGAGAAAATGTTTTGTATGTGTTTATGTGTTTCCTTTCCACTTCTAGATAAACTTGATTTCCAACAAGTAAAAAAAACAACCCTCCTCTTACTATAGCTTAATCGATTTCTTCTTTTGGTTTTATTAGTTTTATTTCAAAGATAAATTCGTATCAAAATTACTAAAATGTTTATATTAATAATATTGTTTATTTATACAAAAGTTTTGTCTCGCATTTACAAGAATCTTATGAAATATTTATTATTTAAAATGCTGGTTTCAAGTATTTTAAGTAGTGAACTTTGCAAAGATTAGAGAGCTGGCAAATTCAACTAATATAAGAACTTAAAACATTTAGGATACCATGGTTTGCAAGGAAATCAACTGGGCAGAGTTCACCTGATCAACAGTTTGAATTGTTTTTTTTTTCTTGGAACTTTCAGACTTCTGTTAGTGTAAGTGAACTATTCAATTGGTTTCTTTGCTGGAGGTTTTCTTTCTTGGAAAACTATTCTATCTAAAATATTCCAAATTTTGTAGATTTCTTATATTAATAAATATTACCCTCATACCCCATTAACCATGTATTATATATTAGATTTATTTTTACACTATAAAACATTACATATGAGAGAGAGAGAACAAAATTACTAACATACAAATAAATGTAAACCAATATTAAATTACTAAAATTAATTATAAAAAAAAAGGAAATAAAATCCCCCAATCTATTTTATACTACAGAAGATAAAATTGAATGCATTAGAAAATTTAAATGTAGATATTACAAATTCAACAATAAAAAAGATCTATTTAAGGCATAGGCATTTCATCAGTATATTTCATCAAGATGTTTTTAAAATCAATGGTTATAGATATGAAAATATCAATTTTCTAACAGCTTCAGAAAAAATAGCAGTTTTATTCAATCATCAGTGGTGAGGAAGAAAGAGGGGGGATTTATTTTATTGTTAATCATAAATACTTTAGTTCTTTTTAGTTATTCCAACTGAGCGCATTTAAAGTAAGCATTTAAGATTTTATATATGTAAAAATTAAATACCTTTGGTTGAAAATTAATGACCACGTAAATAAAAATAATAAACCAGATCAGAGAACATTTTGTCTGAAAAATGTCTCCATTATAAATTAAATTGACTTAAAAATAAACAACAAATTGCCACAAAACCAGATGATTTTGTATCAATGCTAATGTATAAAATATGTAGTGTTTTAAAAATATTTGTTGTTCTTTATGAATAAAAAAGGAAATAGTTCACTTTTTTTTTAATGAAACTGGAAGTCAGGAGATAAAAATTTTGTTATCAAGTTTCGTTAAAGGTCAATAATCTGCAGAAAAAAATAAATTACATTCAACAATAAAAATCCATGTTCAAATGTTTAGCAAAACATTAAAAAAAAAAAAATGGCAATATATTTCAGCAGAAATGATATATAAAAAAAACAGGAAAATTAATGCAAATAAATGTCTGTTCATAAAAAAATTAAATTAGTGACCAATTTTTTTCTTTAAAATAAAATACAAGATGACATTTTACTTTCTTTTTAGATCACATGGCTAGAATTAGCATTTTCTAAAAAATAACTTTATTTTTGTCTTAAGAATGGGTGGAAAAAATAAGGGGTAGAATATACAGAAATGGGAAGAAAAATGTAGAAGTATGAATAATGATGTAGAAGAGTGAGGGGGTTAGGGTTGATGAGAATATTGTTTGTCGGAAGGAGATTTTAGGTATATTTGAATGTTTGAACATTCAAAGGAGAAATCCTTTTAATGTTAAAATCTAAAAATGATTATAAAATCGTCCGTGTTCGACTGACTCTGACATATTGCAAAATATCTTGCTTATTTATTATGATTTTAGTTGTGAAAATACAAGAGAAAACTCCCATGATGCCAGCAGTGATGATATAGGAAAGCACAGTGCCCGTCATGTGAACAATGTACCCCATGAGGCCAGAGAGAATAACCTGTGAGAAAAAATAGGCACTGTCCAATATGGCCATGTCGGTTGCAATGCCTCGCACTTGATTGTTAGAACCGCTACCACTTGGTTCAACGTCAAAGAAAAAAATCTGGAAAAAAAAAAAGAAAGAAAAAATATTAATAAATAATATATATATATATATATATGTATGTATATATATATATGTATACACACACATTATATATATATATATATATATATATATATATATATATATATATATATATATATATATATATATATATATATATATATATACTCACAGAGTGGATAATGAAATACATTTTCATTATAGCAAGAATATTATTTGATTTTATAATTTCTATATTTCAGAATTACTGGTAATTGTCAAGCTTTTTCACTGGTTCACAAATGGGAGAATGTGTCCCCCATTATAATGTTGCATAGGGACATTCATATTGAGCCAATACATATAACGAATGACAGTGATGATGAGAGGAAGAGAAGGAAGACATTTACACAGTTCTGTGGATTCTTATAACATATTAGCGAGGAGAGAGTGTGATTAGTTCTTTTTACATCAGAAGGGAGAATCATTACTTATGATGAAGGAGGGGGACACATTACTTGAAAAGGGGTTATACAAAGTTCATATTAAGATGATTAACACATTACCTTCAATTGTTGAATGATGACACGAAGACAACAGTTACAAATATCGATGGTGATTCTTTATTTCATTTGACCGGTCGAAATGATGATGACGTCAGGAATTCAAATTCGTTTCTACATGATTAAATGTTCTCCCTTTGCTTCTAAAGAGACCCTCCTCTGATCATATCAACTCTTTCTGACTGCCTTTGCTGACTGCTCGAACCTGACTGCCCGACTGCCTTGATCTGACTAAAACTAGTTCCTATACTGAGAAATTTCCTTTCTGCTATGACGTCAGATGTGTGGTTTCAAAATGTGACCAACTCATGTGGCTCAGCACACATTCTTCAAACACACTTCCGACAAAGAATTCTCACTAACCTATTTTTTAATGATGAAGGAGGGGGACACATTACTTGAAAAGGGCTTATACAAAGTTCATATTAAGATGATTAACACATTACCTTCAATTGTTGAATGACGACACGAAGACAACAGTTACAAAGTCCTTCTTTCTGTGCAATCTTCTTTAAATTGTGTAGATGCTTGTCATACTCTTTTTGGGTTTTCCAAAAACGATGACATCATCAGTCAGCCTTAGAGTGCCAAGGCGCTTCTCCAGGATCATGTTCATCATCTGGATAAATCCGAGGACATAACCAGACTAAAGGCATCCGCTGAAAGCAAAATTTTCCAGAAGGAGAGTGTAATGTAGTAAACAGTTGTGAGTTTGCATCGAGTTTGATGGACTGGTAGCCATTTTTGGCACCCAATTTGGAAAAATATTTGGCACCAGAGAGTTTATGTGCAAATTCTTCCATTGTAGGTGTTTTGTAATGGCATCTCATAATGACCCTGTTTAAATCTTTTGGATTTAAAAACAGGCAGAGTTTCCTGTTACCTTTACACACATAAACCATTCTGTAGGCTCACTTACTCTGCATATGATATCTTATTTCAGTCTGGATTTTATCGAAAGTATGGGATACTTTCTAAATGCATGTATAATGAACTGGTTTTCTGGCTTCAAGACAATTTGATATTCACTCTCAAAATTATTTATACTGTCAAAACGGTCTGGGTAAATCTTAAACCGATCTTGTGCTGATTTTATTGGAACTGAGGTTTCCTGAATTGCACAATGTAGGGTTCTAGTTTAAGGCTTCTGATAGAAGGTAGTCTTATGATAGTAGGTCCTTCTTTTTCCACAATAAAGAAGTTAAGCATCTTCCATTCTCCTTTGTGTGAACACTGTACTGTTATCGATCTGTATTGAGTAATATTAGAACCATTATATGCTGTTAAAACAGTTGGTTCATCTTTTGTTGCACCAGGAAGTAGTTGTCCTGCTGAACTCGTTAGGCATAGAAACGTCTATTGAAAAGTATGCGATCGAAGTGTATTTCTTTCTGCTCCATTGTCAACTTTAGTGATGTGGATCCAGGTTGGGACTATGAAAAAACAATTTGGATCAGGTATAAGTTTAAAGAAGTTTAAGGAACAAGATACAGAGAAAAGTGGTAAAATAGCTGCTTACTTGCCAGTCGAATATCAGTAAAATATCCAATATCCACGAGAATACATATCTCTCGATTAATATAGGATTTGGAAGAATCCATGAATGGGTAGGCAACGTCACATAACACACTCCTTTGAAGACGTTTTTTTACTTAAGAAAGAAATTAAAATGTTTCCTTTAAGGATAGATGTTCAGGAGATCTGTAAACTTCCTTTTCCTGTTTGAACATCTAACCTTAGGAGAAGCCTAGAGTGCATTGAAGTCAAAATTCTCAAATATAATATCAATTGCTCTTTGGTGGTGAAACATTGGTTGAGAAGGTGCTTGTGTATGTTCTTGGGGCTTTGGATATTGTAAACTGCATCCCATTATCAGTAACTACACCACGTCAAAGATACAAATAATTTATTAACCTTATCATGCATCTTGTTATAGGTATTTTACATTTTGGGACTTCCAGCTGATAGATAGTACTGGTCATCCAAAGAACCTGCGAAGTCGACGTGAATCCTTTGTTATGGTTATACATGCTGATTCATACTCAAAAGTTTCTCTGTAAATAGTATCTTTAGAAAAAGGAGTACCATTCTCAGCAGTTTTGGTACCGTTTAATGATTTTAATAGTAACCTTTTTATTTGGTTCTGTCATTCCTCACTTTTTGCTTGTAGAAGTTTTTCTTCATCGTTGTTGTTGTTGTTGTTGTTGTTGCTGTTGCTGTTGCTGTTGTTGTTGTTGTTGTTGTTGTTGTACTTCTCCTGTTGTTATACCTGCTGTTCCATTAGCTGTTCTTCCATTCTCTGTTGCCTTTTATTACTCTCCTTTTAGTGGTCCATCTGAATTTTAAACATTTGTACAATTATTTTTTGGAAGTCCTTGTAGAATGTTTTTGACTTGTAATAGGGGTATGAGACGAATGGATTCGCCAATCATTTTTATAACCAACGGCTGTGCTAAACAACTAATGAAAACATCGCAAAATTATTATAAAAATTGTTGAATTTTGGATTAAATCAGTTCGCCGTTTACTACAACATGGATCGCATTTGATTCTTGGTCGCCATCTTGGTTACTGATCTGAACTAAGCCGCCATCTTTGTTCAATACAATGTCTCAAAACTTAACAGGTTATGCGCCCAGCCACCGTCTTTTCTTTGACGGATCAGAATGTAAATTCGAATTGTGGCAGGTAAAATTTCTGGGATATCTAAGGATTCGAAAACTACACAAAGTCATACAATCTCCAACAGAGAATCCAAACGACCCCGAATTTCTCAAAAAAAAAAAAACGCGACTGTTTTTGCAGAACTGATTCAATGTTTAGACGATCTAATTATAAGAGACGCGTTGGATGATGGGAGGAAAGCATTGAACATATTAAGAGAACATTATTTATCAATAGGGAAACCGAAAATAATATCCCTATATACAGAATTAACGTCTTTGAAACGTAACAAGGATGAAACGATTACCGACTACGTTATAAGGGCAGAAACAACCGCCAATGCCTTAAAATCCTCAGGTGAAATAATAAGCGATAGCTTGTTGATATCAATGACCCTCAAGGGACTTCCAGCCGATTTTAAACCATTTACAACTGTTATAACTCAGAAAGGCAAACCCATAAATTTCAGCGAATTTAAAGTGGCATTGCGCAGTTACAAAGAGACTAATCGTATGCTCGTGGACAATAATAACTCCGGCAATATTATGAAGTTCAAAAATGCTTCTCGAAAGCAGACACCACCAAATTATGCCCCTCACCGCAACATATTCTCCAAAAGTAATTTTCCCAAGAAAAAGAATAAAATTATCTGCTATAATTGTGGACGACCCAACCACAAAAGTTTCGAATGTCGATATAAACGCTCTAAAATGGACTCTGTAAAAAACGTAGAGAACTTTGAGGAACATACATTTCTATTCACATGTAACTTTGACAATACCACAAACGGTAAAAATCTCCTTGTAGACTGTGATGCTACAGCGCATGTTATCACCAAGGAATCTGATTTTATTAATTTTGATTCAAACTTTAATCCTCAAAGTCATTTTGTCGAACTTGCCAACGGTAGTCAAATAAATGATATAGTCTTGAAAAGAGGCGATGCTAAAATATACCTAAAAAATAATAAAGGCGAAATCTGTAACTGTATTCTAAAAAATGCTCTGTTCATACCTACATTTAAGCAAGACATATTTTCCGTACAGGCTGCAATTAAACAAGGCGCAAATATACAATTTGGCCAAAATACATCAAAATGGACATACCCCAATGGAACTGTATTTGACATTAACCAGACACGTCGATACCCAATATGGGAGCGAAAAAGGCCAGACTTCTTACAAATTGAAAAGATACACGATTATGCCGTGGATTACTGTTATTCATTGAACAGCGCACCGGAAAATTATAATGAGGTGATTAATTCACAAAATCACCAAGAGTGGGAACAAGCTATGGTATCCGAATTGAAAGCTTTATCTGAAAATAACACATACGAAATAGTGGATCAACAGATAAAAATATAATTTCTTCACGCTGGGTTTTTTCCAAAAAAATCACAGCTTCTGGCAGTGAAACTTTTAAAACAAGTTTTGTGGTGAAAGGTTTCTCACAAATTCCTGGAGTGGAATATTGTGCAACATTTTCACCAACGACAAATTTAACGACAATTAGAATTTTATTACAACTTACCACTCAATACAATTTAAAAATACATCAAATGGATGTAAAAAATGCTTATTTAAATGCTCCGATTGACTGTGAAATCTACATTTACCCTACAGAGGGATTTAAAATGAAAAATAAAAATTGGGTGTGGAAATTAAATAAATCGTTATATGGACTAAAACAAAGTGCACACAATTGGAATTTAACAATCCATAATTATTTAATAGAACAGGAATTCAAACAATGTCCCGTAGACGCGTACATGTATACCAAAAATATAGGTAATAAATTGTTGATTTTGGTTTTTTGAGTTGACGATATATTACTCGCCTCAAACTGTGACAACACAATATCTCAGAACTTAAGAGGTTAACTATGCCACGGACCGCATTTGATTCTTGGTCGCCATCTTGGTTACTGATCTGAACTACGCTGCCATCTTTATTCAACACAATGTCTCAAAACTTAACATTATTATTGGTCACAGATAATTTTTTTTACAATATCCAGATAAACAAAAAACATGATAACGATTTCTTTTATGTAGAAGTTAAAAAAAAGCAGACAAAACCAAAATAAAACTAAACAACAGGAATTGCGGTTTCTTTTCCAACATGTAACCAGAAGGGGAAAAATAATAACAATAAAACATTTACATATACCAAAAAGGGACAGTAAGAAAAACAAAACTTCTTAAACATTTTCTTTCACTTAAAAAAAACCATAATTCTGAAATATTCATGCAACAATTTAAAAATTTTCCACACTTGTTTTGCGGTCGCTCAAAAGATAATTTAAAAAAGAAATAAAAAAATGTCGTCATAATTCGTTTGAAGTTATTATTTTAACTGAAGCAGGTTTTTATTTCTTTAACGAAGGACCTCTAAAATTTGTCGGTAAATTTGAAGTGTGGGGAGATTTATCAATTAGTCTGTTTTTAATGTTGAAATAGTCAGAGTTAGAACGATTGCTTTTTTCTGTTTTGCAGAAAGTAATATTATTTTCAAAAATGTTGAAATAAGTCACAAGGATTTGCTTTTCCTATTTTGCAGAAATAAGTATTATTTTCAAAAATGTTGAAATAAGTCCGAAGAACTTACATTTTCTGTTTTGCAGAAATCAGCATTATTTTGGAAAATGTTGAAATAAGTCAGAAGGACTTGCTTTTTCTATTTTGCAAAAACAAGTATTATTGTCAAAACCGTTGAAATAAGTCAGAAAGACTTGCTTTTTTCTGTTTTTCAGAAAGTAGTATTATTTTTGAAAATGTTGAAATATTAAGAAGGAATTGATTTTTCTGCTTTGCAGAAATTAGTATTATTTTTGAAAATGTTGAAATATTCAGAAGGACTTGCTTTTTTCTATTGTTAGGGTTAGGGTTAGAAGTAGAATTATTTTCTAAAATGTTGAAATAAGTCAGAAGGACATGCTTTTTCAGGTTTGCAGAAATTAGAATTATTTTCGGAAATGTTGAAATATGTCAGAAGAAATTGCTTTTTCTCTTTTGCAGAAATTCGTTTTATTTTCGAAAATGTTGCCAAAAGTCAGAAGGACTTTCTTTTTCCTTTTTTGCAGACATAAGTATTATTTTCGAAAATGTTGAAATAAGTCAGAATAACTTTTTCTGTTTTGCAGAAATTGGTATTATTTTCGAAAATGTTGAAATAAGTCAGAAGAACTTGCTTTTTCTGTTTTGCAGAATTATTTTTGAAAATGTTTAAATAAGTCGGAAGAACTTTTTCTGTTTTGCAGAAATTAGTATTGTTTTTGAAAATGTTCAAATAAGTCAGAAGAACTTTTCAGTTTTGCAGAAAGTAGTATTATTTTTGAAAATGTTGAAATAAGTCAGAAGAGCTTTTTCTGTTTTGCAGAAAGTAGTATTATTTTTGAAAATGTTGAAATAAGTCAGAAGAACTTTTCCAGTTTTGTAGAAATAAGTATTATTTTTGAAAATATTGAAATAAGTCGGAAGAACTTTTTCTTTTTTTCAGAAATTAGTATTATTTTTGAAAATGTTGAAATAAGTCAGAAGAACTTTTTCTGTTTTGGAGAAATTAGTATTATTTTTGAAAGTGTTGACATAAGTCAGAAGAACTTTTCCTGTTTTGCAGAAATTAGTATCATTTTTGAAAATGATGAAATAAGTCAGAAGAACTTTTCCTGTTTTGCAGAAATTAGTATCATTTTTGAAAATGATGAAATAAGTCAGAAGAACTTTTTCTGATTTGCAGAAATTAGTATTATTTTTGAAAATGATGAAATAAGTCAAAAGAACTTTTTCTGTTTTGCAGAAAGTAGTATTATTTTTGAAACTCTTCAAATAAGTCAGAAGAACTTTTTCTGTTTTGCAGAAAGTAGTATTATTTTTGAAAATGTTGACATAAGTCAGAAGAATTTTTCCTGTTTTGCAGAAATTAGTATTATTTTGGAAAATGTTGAAATAAGTCAGAAGGACTTTTTCTGTTTTGGAAAAATTAGTATTATTTTTGAAAATGTTGAAATAAGTCAGAAGAACTTTTTCTGTTTTGCAGAAATTAGTATTATTTTTGAAAATGTTGAAATAAGTCAGAAGAACTTTTCCGGTTTTTCAAAAATTAGTATTATTTTTGAAAATGCTGAAGTAAGTCAGATGAACTTTTAAGTTTTGCAGAAAGTAGTATTATTTTTGAAAATATTGAATTAAGTCAGAAGAACTTTTTCTGTTTTGCAAAAATTAGTATTATTTTCGAAAATGTTGAAATAAGTCAGAAGAACTTTTTCTGTTTTGCAGAAATTAGTATTATTTTTGAAAATGTTGAAATAAGCTAGAAGAACTTTTTCTGTTTTGCAGAAAGTAGTATTATTTTTGAAAATGTTGAAATAAGTCAGAAGAGCTTTTTCTGTTTTGCAGAAAGTAGTATTATTTTTGAAAATGTTGAAATAAGTCAGAAGAACTTTTCCAGTTTTGCAGAAATAAGTATTATTTTTGAAAATATTGAAATAAGTCGGAAGAACTTTTTCTTTTTTTTCAGAAATTAGTATTATTTTTGAAAATGTTGAAATAAGTCAGAAGAACTTTTTCTGTTTTGGAGAAATTAGTATTATTTTTGAAAATGTTGAAATAAGTCAGAACTTTTTCTGTTTTGGCAGAAATTAGTATTATTTTTGAAAATGTTGAAATAAGTCAGAAGAACTTTTTCTGTTTTGCAGAAAGTAGTATTATTTTTGAAAATGTTGAAATAAGTCAGAACTTTTTCTGTTTTGGAGAAATTAGTAGTATTTTTGGAAAATGATGAAATAAGTCAGAAGAACTTTTTGTGTTTTGCAGAAATTAGTATTATTTTTGAAAATGTTGAGATAAGCCAGAAGAACTTTTTCTGTTTTGCAGAAATTAGTATTATTTTTGAAAATGTTGAAATAAGTCAGAAGGAATTGCTTTTTCTGTTTTGCAGAAAGTAGTATTATTTTTGCAAATATGTCAATACGTCAGAAGGACTTGCTTTATTGTTTTGCAGAAATTAGTATTATTTTCGAAAATCTTGAAATAAGTCAGAAGGACTTGCTTTTATCTGTTTTTCTGAAGTAGTATGATTTAGGAAAATGTTTAAATAAATCAGAAGGACTTGCTTTTTGTGATTATCAGAAATTAGTATTATTTTTGGAAATGTTGAAATAAGTCAGAAGAACTTGCATTTTTACAGAAATTGGTATTATTTTCGAAATGTTGAAATAAGTCAGAAGGACTTGCTTTTTCTGTTTTGCCGAAAGTATTATTATTTTCGAAAATTTTGAAATAAGACAGAAGGACTTGCTTTTTCTGTTTTGAAGAAATTAGTGTTATTTTCAAAAATGTTGAAATAAGTCAGAAAGACTTGGTTTTTCTGTTATGCAGAAAGTAATATTATTTTCAAAAATGTTGAAATATTCAGAAGAACTTGCATGTTTCGGTTTTGCAGAAATTAGTATTATTTTCAGAAATGTTTAAATAAGCTTTTTTTTGTTTTGCAGAAATTAGTATTATTTTTTAAAATGTTTAAACAAGTCAGAAGAATTTGGTTTTGTCTGTTTTGTAGAAACTAGTATTATTTTCGAAAATGTTCAAATAAGTAAGGAGGACGTGCTTCTTTTTTTTTTTCAGAAATTAGTATTATTTTTAAAAATTTTGAAATAAGTCAGTAGGACTTACTTTTTTCTGTTATGCAGAAATTGGTATTATTTTCGAAAATGTTGAAATAAGTCAGAAGGACTTGCTTTTTTCTGATTTGCAGAAATTAGTATTATTTTTGAAAATGTTGAAAATGTTTGAAATTTTGAAATAAGTCAGTAGGACTTGCTTTTTTCGCTTTTGCAGAAATTAGTATTATTTTCAAAAATGTTGAAATAAGTCAGAAGGACATGCTTCTCTTTTTTACAGAAATTTGTGTTATTTCCGGAAATGTTCAAATAAGTACGAAGGAATTGCTTTTTCAATTTTGCAAAAATTAGTATTATTTTCAAAAATGTTGAAATAAGTCAGAAGGACTTGCTTTTTCTCTTTTGACGAAATTTGTATTATTTTTGAAAATGTTGAAATAAGTCAGAAGGACTTGCTTTTTTTCTGTTTTGCAGAAATTAGCATTATTTTGGAAAATTTGTAAATATTCAGAAGGACTTGTTTTTCTGTTTTGGAGAAATTAGTATTATTTTTGAAAATGTTTAAACAAGTCAGAAAAACTTGCTTTTTCTCTTTTGCAGAAATTAGTATTATTTTCAAAAATGTTGAAATAAGTCAGAAGACTTGCTTTTCCAGATTTGCAGAAATTAGTATTATTTTTGAAAATGTTGAAATAAGTCAGAAGGACTTGCTTTTTTCTGATTTGCAGAAATTAGTATTATTTTTGAAAATGTTGAAATAAGTCAGAAGGATCTGCTTTTTTCTGATTTGCAGAAATTAGTATTATTTTTGAAAATGTTGAAATAAGTCAGAAGGACTTGATTTTTTCTGATTTGCAGAAATTAGTATTATTTTTGAAAATGTTGAAATAAGTAAGAAGGACTTGCTTTTTTCTGATTTGCAGAAATTAGTATTATTTTTGAAAATGTTGAAATAAGTCAGAAGGACTTGCTTTTTTCTGATTTGCAGAAATTAGTATTATTTTTGAAAATGTTGAAATAAGTCAGAAGGACTTGATTTTTTCTGATTTGCAGAAATTAGTATTATTTTTGAAAATGTTGAAATAAGTAAGAAGGACTTGCTTTTTTCTGATTTGCAGAAATTAGTATTATTTTTGAAAATGTTGAAATAAGTCAGAAGGACTTGCTTTTTTCTGATTTGCAGAAATTAGTATTATTTTTGAAAATGTTGAAATAAGTCAGAAGGACTTGCTTTTTTCTGATTTGCAGAAATTAGTATTTTTTTTGAAAATGTTGAAATAAGTCAGAAAGACTTGCTTTTTTCTGATTTGCAGAAATTAGTATTATTTTTGAAAATGTTGAAATAAGTCAGAAGGACTTGATTTTTTCTGATTTGCAGAAATTAGTATTACTTTTGAAAATGTTGAAATAAGTAAGAAGGACTTGATTTTTCTGATCTGCAGAAATTAGTATTATTTTTGAAAATGTTTAAATAAGTCAGAAGGACTTGATTTTTTCTGATTTGAAGAAATTAGTATTATTTTTGAAAATGTTGAAATAAGTCAGAAGGACTTGCTTTTTTCTGATTTGCAGAAATTAGTATTATTTTTGAAAATGTTGAAATAAGTCAGAAGGACTTGCTTTTTTCTGATTTGCAGAAATTAGTATTATTTTTGAAAATGTTGAAATAAGTCAGAAGGACTTGCTTTTTTCTGATTTGCAGAAATTAGTATTATTTTTGAAAATGTTGAAATAAGTAAGAAGGACTTGTTTTTTTCTGATTTGCAGAAATTAGTATTATTTTTGAAAATGTTGAAATAAGTAAGAAGGACTTGTTTTTTTCTGATTTGCAGAAATTAGTATTATTTTTGAAAATGTTTAAATAAGTCAGAAGGACTTAATTTTTTCTGATTTGCAGAAATTAGTATTATTTTTGAAAATGTTGAAATAAGTCAGAAGGACTTGCTTTTTTCTGATTTGCAGAAATTAGTATTATTTTTGAAAATGTTGAAATAAGTCAGAAGGACTTGCTTTTTTCTGATTTGCAGAAATTAGTATTATTTTTGAAAATGTTGAAATAAGTAAGAAGGACTTGTTTTTTTCTGATTTGCAGAAATTAGTATTATTTTTGAAAATGTTTAAATAAGTCAGAAGGACTTAATTTTTTCTGATTTGCAGAAATTAGTATTATTTTTGAAAATGTTGAAATAAGTCAGAAGGACTTGATTTTTTCTGATTTGCAGAAATTAGTATTATTTTTGAAAATGTTGAAATAAGTCAGAAGGACTTGCTTTTTTCTGATTTGCAGAAATTAGTATTATTTTTGAAAATGTTGAAATAAGTCAGAAGGACTTGCTTTTTTCTGATTTGCAGAACTGGTTTTATGTTCAAAGATCATGTTCCATAATTTAAAGGTAACTTTTATGCACTAGATTCTTGCTTGTCTTTTTGTTATTTATTTTAGATTAACTTAGTTGTTCTATATTTGAAATCCTCGTTTTTCTAATTTGACAGTTGATGTATAAATCTATTAAAATTTTGCATGTAGTTTTCTGAAATTTCTATTATTTCTTTGATATGTGTGTGAGTATGTCATCTTGAATCTTCAACACCAGTTGGTGTATGAATCAACTAAAATATTGTTTGTATGAACATGTCATCTCGAATCCTCAGAACTAGGTATAAGTTTAAATATTGAAAAAGGAACAAGATACAGAGGGAAGTTGTGATGTAAGCTCGGCTTACTTGTCAGTCAAATATCGATAGAAAATATCCAATATCCACAAAAGTACTTGGCTTTCAATTAATATAGGAGTTGGAAGAGTCTATAAATGGATATATAACTGTCATGAAAAAGCTCAAGTCTGAGGATGCTTTAAAGAAGGTTTATTTTACTGAGAACTACACAATGACAAGCCATTACAAGTACTGCAGTTGATTTAACAAAAAACAGAAAGAAAGCTCAAGGGAAGTTACTCACTTCTGGAGAGCATGAGCAGAAGTTAAAAAGTTCCTTTTTTTTCAGCACAGTAACAGTCCCATAACATTTAGCTTTCAGAAAGTTAGTTCCTGGGAGGATGGGAAGTTTGATTAGAAGGTTTGTGAAGAGTTCTGTCCGAAAGTCATTTTTTTCTGGATAGCGTTGAAAGATATTTGTTCAAACTTTTCAAAGATCTCTTCATTGTCCCTCTGACAGGCATTTACATAGTGCAGACGGTTACTGTTCTTTTGGTGCTTATGCTGGTTCCTTTGTATTTCTTGGTGTCCTGATTTACTTTTGGTTTCCTTCCATGTTGTGGATGCCTGCAGCTTTCTTGCTTCTTTCTTATTTTTGTTGGTGTAGACTTTGATTCGATGATTTTTTTCTTCCACAAGCTGAACATGCTTGTGCTGGAAATTTTCCATTCTGATAGGAGTTTCTGTATCGTTTACAATGCTTGTATTTAACTGTATCTATTTCTTGTCTTTTCTGTGCATCTACTTTAGCTAGCTGTCTCATATGGTCGATGGCAGTTTCATGTGTCCTGCCACAGTTTATAATTTCATACAGTGTCAAATCTTTACACTTAACTAGAAGCTGTTTTTGAAGTTCCAAATATGACCTGCGCTACAAGTCGTTTCTCCACTTCCTTGGCGTCTCGAAATTTGCATTTCATTTGCCTGTAATTGACATTTGGTTAGAAAGTCATTGAAATTCACTAGTTCCTTTTGTTTGTATTGACACAGGTAAAAATGAGCAATGTGGAAATTTGTTTGTGATTGTAATCTTTCTTCAATTTTTTTGCCAAATAACGTCTGGGTTATTTCTGTCAGCTTCATTTTCGAATGTCCATGTGCAGTACATTAACTGCCCCCTTCTCCTGATATTAGCAGAATGTGTTCAACCTGTTCCTCTACTTTTGGCCAAAAAATAAAGGTTATAATGCTGCTTAAAAATCCTGAATGCTTCTATTAGATCTGCTGCTGTCCAACACATAGTCGGTTCATTTGTAGCCATTTTAAAAAAATTAATTGAAACAATAATAATAAATTTGCATATTTCTTTTCTGTAGATACCTATCTGTATGTGAATTTTTTTTTAATCCAATATGACGCATGTGCACACTTATTTTTTCTCTTGTGTGTAATTACATATATATATATATATATATACAAAACTGAGCATATGGAAAGCAAGAAATTGATAAACGAAAGGGATTAAGTTTAAATGTTTATTTAAAGTTTAAACGATGGTAAAACAAACTGTTTGGCGTGTCAGGATAGTCTTGACGGCAGCAGTGGTAGTGATGCATCGGTATGAAAGCTGGTCGGGTGTTGATATGACTCGGCGGTGATCTAAATTGGTCCGGCTGGGTGAGGAGTGATGATGGCAGGAATGTGGCTTAGCACGTGCGGCAATCCTTAATAGCTGGTGTCGCTAGCGAGGGGTTGATGAGCGGTGATAATCTGGTGACGGTCAAAGAAAGGTAGTCTTTGGGGCTTGTATTAGAATCACGGGTGAGATGGTAGCGGCAGTGCTGGCTGTGCATAGTAGCAAGGAGTAGGCTGCTACTGGCTGCTGAATGGAGTGAAGTTCACAGCTCAGCTCACATGGGCCTATCTGCCTGTTTGTCAAGAAGGCTGACGCTTTTATAGTCATGGCACGGACATAGGTGAAGGCAAAGAAATTTTTGATTACTGGCTTGAGTTTTGCTTTTCAATTGTGTTTGTTTTTTGTGTTTTAATGCGTTGTAGGGAATCGTCTGTTTGGTGTATGTATGCATGTGTTATATCGACTTAAAGCTAAGAAAGTTGTGAATGTAATCTAGTCGGTGTTGTATTGTTGCAGTGTTTCATGAAATAGATATTCGTGTTTATATGTTGCAGGAGTTGCGTTTACTGCAATATTTGTGTTTTGTATTTTGGTTTTTCTTTTGATGTGCGGCCTTCTCTGGCGGTTTTCTTTTTTGAAGTGATGTGCGAGCTATTCTATTGATGTGTATACATGAAAAAATGGGCTTTGAAGTTGTTGTATGTATTTAGTGAGTTCGTTTGCGTTGTATCGACGAACGGCTTTGTCTTAGCATCGCCATTATTGTCGCTGCCCCTGCTGGTTTCTGGTTTATTCATTTAAATATGGAGGGATATGCGATATAACAATACCCCCGCCCCCAGATCTCGATCACATTTACATGATAAAGTCTTTGAAACGCACAGGGAGTTGTCCCCTTGTCGTTCTTGCTGAGATTTTTTATAGAAATGTGAAGTAAGCGTGAATCTATATGTCCGATATGGTGCGTCTACATTGTGGTGCCTGTTGCTGTGGATGTAGCGGTTGCTGTTGCGTCGGTAATGGTTGCAACTGCTGCTGTGGTGACTTTGGTCGTATGATGGTGGCTGCGTGCATCGAAACTCCTTGGGCGGGTGTTGGTATCTGCATCTATATTTGAAGCATGGAAGGTTTTTGAGGTGTCTCTGGCATACGGCGAAACATTGTTTCTGTTGACGAGCTTTGTGTATGTGATGACTGCTATTGGATTGGGTCGGACGAGGCATCACGTCTCGACCAAAGGGAAAATCTTGGTCCTTTGTTGTTGTGGCAAGGGTTTCTGCTTGCGTGCGTGTGGGTGTTGATATCTGCAATTGCTTTTAAAGTGCATCTTGAGAAGGCTGTGTGGGTCCGGTCATTAAGTTGAAAAGAAGTTGCTTTTGTTCCTTAATTAGCGTAAACAGTTCGGATCGTGTGAAATCAGCGTAGTTGTCCATGTTCTCTTGCTAAATGCTCTGACACCAATTTTTTATAAACAAAACTGAGCATATGGAAAGCAAGAAATTGACAAACGAAAGGGGTTAAGTTTAAACGATCGTGAAACGAACTGTTTGGCATGTCAGGATAGTCTTGACAGCGGCAGCCGCAGTGGTGGCGCATCAGTATGAAAGCTGGTCGGGTGTTGATATGACTCAGCAGCGATCTGTTGGTCCGGCTGGGTGAGGGGCTATGATGGCAGGAATGTGGCTTAGTGCGTGCAGTGATCCTTAATAGCTGGTGTCGCTAGCGAGGGGTTGATGAGCAGTGATAATCTGGCGGTGGCTGAAGAAAGGTAGTCTTCGGGGCTTGTATTAGAATCACGGGTGAGATGGCGGCAGAAGTGCTGGCTGTGCATAGTAGAAAGGGGTAAGCTGTTACTGACTGCTGAATGGAGCGAAGTTCACAGCTCGGTTCACATGGGCCTATCTGCCTTTTTGTCGAGAAGGCTGACGCTTTTATAGTCACGGTGCGGACGTAGGTGAAGGCAAAGAGAGTTTTGATCACTGGTTTGAGTTTTGCTTTTTAATTGTGTTCGTTTTTTGTGTTTCAATGCATTGTAGAGAATCGTCTGTTTGGTGCATGTATGCATGTGTTATATCGACTTAAAGCTAAGAAAGTTGTGAATGTAATCTAGTCGGTGTTGTATTGTTGCAGTGTTTAGTGTAATAGATATTACTATCAGGGGCAGCAACTACTGGGCCACTATGTTGGGATTTGGGCAGCAAGATGTCGGTTCATGTTACACTTGAACTTCGGCATGTCAGTACAGTTAGGGAAGCAGAGACCTGGAATGGAATTCCAGAGTCTAGCGGTTCTGGGGAAGAAACTACTGGAGTAGAAAGATCTTTTACATCTAGGGATCTCTACTGTGTGGCGGTGGGATTTAGCTGCCTGTCAGGTTTGTCGAGGGTGTCTACGTCGTGGGGGCACAAGTGTCTGCAGTTCGTCAGAGCATTCACCATTAAAATACTTGTGGAACAGGCAGAGGGATGCAACGTTTCATCGATGGGACAGAGGCTGAAGCTTAGATGCCAGTTCAGGGCCTATCAGATTGGTGACTCTCTTTTAAACCTTGTCTAGGAGTGAGAGACTAGCAGCAGATGCACCAACCCAAATGTGACAACAATACTCCATACATGGGCGAATGGTTGCCTTATAGAGGTACAGGATACTTTCAGGTGTCAGTAGTTTTCTAGCACGGTAGAGAGAGCCTACCTTTTTCGCAGCGGCCCTGGCAATGTTTTCAATATAATTGTTCCAACTCATGTTTCCGGTGAATGTTAGGTCAAGCAGTTTGAAAGATGTACTCTCAGACAGGGAGTCACTGGCCATTGCTATTGGTGGCAGAGAAGGTTTCTTGTAATTATTGAAGGAAACCAGTTTAGTCTTGGCAGCATTGAATGTGACCATCCATTTATGTCCCCATTCCACTACAGATTGGAGGTCATCCTCTAGTGTTTTTGCCATCTCTTTAGTTATGTGTTCATTTGTTTTCCTGTCATGCTTGTTATAGAGCGTGGTGTCATCCAGCATATATACCCATCTCAGAGGCAGTTTTGTCGGGGAGGTCATTAATATTAGGAACAATAGAGGTCCAAGGATAGACCCCTGAGGCACTCCCACATTTATATCACACTGTTTAGATGTACGACCGTCGAGGACAACCTGGATTTTTCTCTTATCTAAGAAGGATTTAATTATGTTAAGTATTCTACCAGTGATACCGTATGATTTAATTTTCCTGAGGAGACCCTCATGCCATAGCCTGTCAAAAGCCTTAGATATATCTAGAGCTACCGCTCTGCCCTCCCCCGCTTTGTTCAGTGAATGGTATATACGTTCAGAGATTACAGTGAGAATGTCTGCTGTGGAACGGGCTTGTCTAAATCCATAATGTTTGTCAGTCAGAAGTTTAGCATCTGTAAATGCCGGACTAGAGCATGGTTAATTATGGTCTCAAATATTTTGGCGAAAAGTGGGAGGAGGCTAATGGGGCGATAATTTGATGGGTCAGTTCTTTCGCCAGAATTCTTGAATACTGGTACCACAGAAGCAGTTTTCCAACAGCCCGGAAAGCATGATTCATTGAGGCATTTGTTGTAGAGTTTGGAGAGAACTGGAGCTACTTCGGCTGAGCACTTTTTTAATAGCATAGCTGGGATGAGATCAGGTCCACATGCTTTTGAAGTGTCAAGGTTTTTTATGATAGCGTGTATCTGAGCAGGGGTGATTTTCAGATCGGCTAGCATGGCGTCTGTCCGCAAAGGAAAGTCAGGGTCCAGTGTGGAGTTTGAGGCAAACCGGCTGGCAAGCATATTAGCCTTGTCGGTTGCTGAGCAAACAACCTCGTAATTGTTGGTTAGTGGGGGAATTGTTGATTGCCCATTATTTACTACACTGTTGTAGATTTTCCAGAAGTCACGATTTCCTAATTTTAGTGCTTCGATGAGTTTTTTAGTCGTTTCAGTAAATTCTCTCTTAGCTGTCACTATTTCTTTCTTAACGTTACTTCTAGCTTCTATATACTCTCTGTTTGTTTGAACTGGACTTATGTCGGTTAAATCTGTGGTACGCATGCTGCCTTTGAGCAATGGCAGTTGCGCAAGTCGAAGTAAACCATTGAGGAGAGTGGGGCTTGCTATAAAATTTCCACATGGGAACATGTGCTTCAATTGCTGTTTTGAACCATTCAGTGGTCTCATTTGCACACTGTTCAGCAGGAAGACAAAAAATATTCCCTCATGGGGCATCTCTGATAAGATCTCTGATGGCTTCTCAGTCAGCCTTTTTATAATATCTGTTTTGAGCACTGGCTCTTCAGTTTTGGGTCTAGAATTTAGGGCGATTTCTACCATTATCACTGCATGGTCAGCGTTCCCGAGTGGGCTGTCAGCATTTGTTATGCAATCCTCGGGAACTGTAGTCAGAAACAGATCTAGAAGTGATGCGTGTTGTTCTTGCTGGTCAGGGAAATGGGTTGGAAACATAATCATATGTGATAGGGAGTGAGATATAGCAAAACTATGTGTTGAGCTGCCCGCTGCATCTGTGTGAGTAGAGAATCCAAGCCAGTTTTTGTGGTGAACATTAAAGTCACCAAATACCTGTACTTGTGCGCTAGTGTCGAGGGAGAGTGCTGTGTCTATGCTGTCAGGGACTTTGCTTATTATGGTGCAGTCCTTGGTCGAGGGAGAGCGGTAGAGAAAATAAAAGTAGCTAATGTTATGTTGTATGTTTAGTCTAAAGCACATAAAGGCTTGATCGTCCGTTTCTAGGTTTGTTTCTCTAGTCAGGAGGAGGGTGTTACGAATGTAGACTCCAAGTCCGTGCATATGTCTGTCAGAGTCCTTACGGCAGAGTGGGAGATAGCCAGGCATGTTAAAGTAGTTAGATGGGATGGAGGAGTGTAGGTTAGTCTCGTTTAGTGCTAAGATATCTGGGGTATTTGTTAGAAGAAATGCTTCAAAATCAGCTAAATTAGTTCTAAGCCTATGGATGTTAGTGAATGCAAGCCTCAAGGGAGGAGGCAAGTTGGATTTGTTTGTCCCTAGGCCTGGTTTAAGCTTATTTTTTTATTGTAATGTCATCATGTTTTTAAAGAGTTTCAGTTAGGTGAGGGGGAGCTGAACAAGAGGTTATGCAGGGTATCAGACATGCAACACAAGTAGACCATTAGCTGACCTTTCTACAACTAGGACTGTGGCCTCAGGAAAGCCCATCGGGGATGAGTGCAGGGTCCCTTTCCATGCGCGACATGGCACTACAAACATCCTGATATTATACAACTGTTGATGGAGCAGCCACTCTAAGCACTACCAAAGAGTTAGGGCACCTGTACTACCAGTCGGAGACAGCAGCCAGGAACTGTACAATCCGGTACCCTCAGTCCATCAGAAGAAGATCACCCCAATCTAATTGCACAGGCATGTGTGGTACTCAAGCACTCCCAAGTGCCCAGTTTTGAGGGGTGGGATGTGTCGGGAGTGGGGGAACGGCATTCATTGCCCGAGACAAGAAACAAGATCTACCACTAAATGTTTTGTCGATTCACTTGTGATAGTGTCTCTGCGCCTGACTAATAGGCAAAGAAGGAGTATGGAAGCCGGCGATAGACAGAGCCTATCTACTCCTTAAGCAATTTAGGTTTGCAGACCGGTAATTTATTTGAGTCACCAGCTCTAGGAAGGTTGTCATCCAAGACTGGAGAGGCCTCCCTCCCCTTTGGTTTAGTTTCAGAGTTTTCCTTCTCCTAGACGGGTGATCTGGGAAGATCTACTGGGTCCATCAGCCCTGAGAGGGTTTGCTCCGCGCCTGGGTCCTAATCCAGGTATTTCTGCAACCCGCGTGGTTAGTTAATGTTACAGGGTTAGTTTGTAGAGGTTATATATCTAATGAATAGTTACACTCCTCAAAGTGATTTAGGGGCATGCAGTGTAAGCAGTTTTGTGGGGAGGCTTGTTAGAAAAGCGTTAGTGTGGATTAAGACTTTTACCTTTAGATTTTTCCATTTTTTTTAACTTTATGTTAGTTTAGGTTCAGGATAACGTTATAGTTTGAGTAGGTATTAGGAATTGAGCTAAGAATTTGGCCCAGTCACTGAATATTTAGATTTACGAAGGTTAAGGTGTAGGTGCAGTACACTCAGGGTGTAACTGAAGGTACATTTTAAGACATGGCGTATTCCGTATTAAGTAAATAGATATTTGGGCAAGTTTTCAGTAGATGCCAATAGATAGAAGTTGTGTCAGTGTTTCTACTATTGAGGGGAGATAATTTCAGTTTTCATTTAAGAGTCATCGAGCGTTTTGCATGACAGGGAGTATCGGATTTGGTTTAGTATTGTTCGTTGCAAAACCATCTAGGAAGAGGCAGTTGTTATGTAATGAAGATCGCTTTGCATCCGAGTGCATACTTTTGGCTGGTAAGTACCAAACTGGATGGGAATGAACTCTAAAGCATGTCAGAGGTAGAAATGTATAGATGTTTAGTGATGACTGTTAGGCGGTTAGCATGTGAAAGTTAGGAGCTTGAGGCTAAGGATTCCACTACTAAGGTGTATGTATAATGTAGGGTTTTAGTGGCAGCTAGAGGGGGAGCAGATTGTTAGCTTTCACGAGTCGGGTTATTAACTTACAGAATACAGTTTCATTTGGATTTAGAGTTTACAGTATTGTTTTAGCTTGGGAGAAAGGAATAAAATCTTCCCTTCTTTTCCCCTATTTTGCATGCAGGTTAGACATAAGCAGTCGTCTTGGAGGTAAAGAGAAACAATTATTTCGTCATGATTCGGAAATCATATTTTTAGGCAGTCATTAAGGTTGGAGACAAAACATCGTATCTATTCAGAAAAAAGTCCTAGTGACGCAGCTAATATCACTGTAGATTTCAGTTACAGTTACAGTAACAGTTAATTACAAGCTACATCCAGAGGTTTGGTAGAGATATCAACGAGGCCTCTTTATTAATACAAGCGAGCATAGGGTAATTGTAGATATTAAGTATATTACTTAAATAAAGTTCTTCTAACTTCTATGGTAGAAAAAATGAATCCACGTTTGTGCTAATTTTGGAAACTTTATCCTGCCTAATGCTATTTTAACTCTAGCCTTAGTACAGAGCTTGGAATTATTTAAGCTAGAAGAGGAACGTTGTTGAGTTTTGCTTGGTGGGGTGAATTTAAAAAGCTAACTAGAGAAAACAAGACAACTTTCCCCACTTCTTTTTTACACCAAGATGTAAATCGGACAAATGCTAAAAAGCAAATGGCTACTCTTTTTCTTTCTCAACTTCATTGGGATTTGCTTTCTCCTTCACCCCCCAAAAGCAAGAAGTTTTCACAGAAACATGTGAACTCAAAATATTTTCCAACCAATAAAAATCATTTCAAACTCCAGAAACAACAATCTAGTGTGAAATAAAGCAAATCTATAAAACAGTAGCTTGGTGAACAGAAATCCAGAGTTCACCACCCATCCCAAACAACTGGAATGTGCCACACTGAAATCCCTTTAAATCTGAGGTTCAATCTTGAGAGAACACATGTCACCCAGATGATAAACTCACACACATACCCACTACATAACTTTAAAACAAACTTTTGTATACTTCTCATTCAAGAACTTTAAGATTTCTAAACAAACTTTGATATTTCAAAGTCTATTTTGCATTTTTGTAAAATTGTTGAAATAAATATATTTTGCATTTTTGTAAAATTGTTGAAATAAATATATTTTGCATTTTTGTAAAATTGTTGAAATAAATATATTTTGCATTTTTGTAAAATTGTTGAAATAAATATATTTTGCATTTTTGTAAAATTGTTGAAATAAATATATTTTGCATTTTTGTAAAACTGTTGAAATAAACATATTTTGCATTTTTGTAAAATTGTTGAAATAAATATATTTTGCATTTTTGTAAAACTGTTGAAATATATTTTGCATTTTTGTAAAATTGTTGAAATAAACATATTTTGCATTTTTGTAAAATTGTTGAAATAAATATATTTTGCATTTTTGTAAAACTGTTGAAATATATTTTGCATTTTTGTAAAATTGTTGAAATAAATATATTTTGCATTTTTGTAAAACTGTTGAAATATATTTTGCATTTTTGTAAAATTGTTGAAATAAATATATTTTGCATTTTTGTAAAACTGTTGAAATATATTTTGCATTTTTGTAAAATTGTTGAAATAAACATATTTTGCATTTTTGTAAAACTGTTGAAATATATTTTGCATTTTTGTAAAATTGTTGAAATAAATATATTTTGCATTTTTGTAAAACTGTTGAAATATATTTTGCATTTTTGTAAAATTGTTGAAATAAACATATTTTGCATTTTTGTAAAATTGTTGAAATAAATATATTTTGCATTTTTGTAAAATTGTTAATTTATAAATATATTTTGTTCATTAATTCATATTTTCTCATCTCATTTTCAAAATCCTGTTGTTGAATTAGCATTTGTTAACTGGTGATCCATTTGTGTTTTTATCCATCTTTTTCATTTGCCGATTCAACTACATATTAATTGTTAACACTGTTCTTGGCACATTTCTAAGGTGTTAACTGACTTGAGTTTTACTGGTAGTTTTAAATTGAATAAATATTAATCATTCTATCATTAGCACACACCTTATGCATATGCAAATGCTCATGAATGATAGTTTCCACAGACCCTGTACTAATCTTGACATCTTGGGCTATTTGGCGAATAGTAATGCGCCGATCTTCCAAAATGGCAGCCTCAACTTGACGGACAGATGCCTCATCAATGGCAGAAGGGGGGGGCGACCAGGTCTGGGAGCTGTTTCCACAGACTTCCGGCCATGCTTGAATTCACGATGCCAGTGTTTTACAAGGTCATATGATGGGGCATTATCACCATAAGTTTCTTTCATTTCATCAAAAGCTTCCTGTGGTGTGCGTCCTTTCAAATACAAAAACCGGATCACTGCTCGACATTCAACAGGCTCCATTTCACTCCTGACTCAGTTCAAACACCGTAAAACAGAAACCACAATTAGTTCAGAGCTGTAATTTGCCACATAACCCATAGAGATATAAATCATTCCACATGCAAAATTTCAGCTAGATCAGACAACTGGAAGTGGGTCAGGGGCATTACTTATTGCACACCCCTTGTACCTAATCAGCAAGCAGAAGAATACAGACAAGTGGTTACTGATTACATGATGAATGTAGAGAGAGGGGAACTGCCACTCACTAATCAGCAGGAACAACTCCAATAGTCAGTTGAAAAAGGCTAAAGGTTTAGGTGCAACAACTCATAAGATTGGTAGATGTAATTCATTTTGACCTTGCTTCTTAATGCCTACGGAGAGAACTTGAATGCCTACTAGACACTATCCTCGAGTGTCTAAGGTCTCTCTGTAAAGGGGTTTATCAGAACAATCTGGCATGAGGATACTTTTCCATAGAAGTAAACCCTGACCAAATATTCAAAATCACGTAGTATTCGCTGCCCAAATAAGATCTCCTCATTACGGCTACCCCAGAGCTTTTCCAAGGAATGGTGCACCTTCTCCAAGTGATATCACCTCAAGTAATAGCACGAAGCGTGATACTCCAATAGACTAGATAAATTCTTGTCCTGGAATCCAGTAAGACTATGAGACCAACACGAAAGATGTACTACAACGTATAAAAATGGTTAATTGGGGAGAGGGAAATTATGTTCCTAATTTCTTTACTAACTCAGTGCTTAAAGATAAAGAACTTTAATGGAACATTCAAATATCTGTGTATCTCATATAGATTTCAACTGTTAGCCCCAGGTCGTGGGCCCCTTGATTTCTGAGAACTTCAACTGAAGTAAAATAAAACAAAAAAGACAAAAGCTGCTTCTTTACTTCAGCCTTGGTAATAGTGATTAGTTGATTGTGTTTAACGGTCTATCAACCTCTAAGGGCTCACTTAAGAACAGAAACTTTTTTAAAACCTATCTGATCTTAAAAATAATTTATAGAGGATTTTATTTTGAACAATATTTTCTCTTTGACCTTTTGTGATTGTTTTTGAAAATAAAATGTCATTTTCTTGAAAAGTTGTTTTTTCTTAAAAATGTTGATTTCCAATGTAAAATGTTTTAAGCCAGGAAGAGAGTATCTTCAGACAGGGAAGTAGGAGACAAGGACAAAGAGAGGAGGGGTACAATTGCTGTTTATAACCCAATCTTTAGCAACTTTGCATCAACATCTTCTGGCAGATTACACAAACAGTCAGAAGATGTTGAAGTGATTATCCAATCAGCTGTCAGTAGACAAGTTTCTGCAGGAGTTGCGTTTGCTGCAATATTTGTGTTTTGTATTTTGGTTTTTCTTTTGATGTTCAGTCTTCTCTGGCGGTTTTCTTTGTTGAAGTGATGTGCGAGCTATTCTATTGATGTGTGTATATGAAAAAATGGGCTTTGAAGTTGTTGTGTGTATTTAGTGAGTTCGTTTGCGTTGTATCGACGAACGGCTTTGTCTTAGCATCGCCATTATTGTCGCTGTTGCTGCCCCTGCTGGTTTCTGGTTTATTCATTTAAATATGGAGGGATATGCGATATAACATAGATATGTTTGTGTGTGTGTGTGTGTATATATATATATATATATATATATATATATATATATATATATATATATATATATATATATATGATTGTTGAGCTGGATTAAATCCGACGATATGAAATAAAATGGAGGTGGAAGGACCTGAATACTCAACGTTTCGCCCGATTTATGCGGGCTTCTTCAAGAGGGATGGTCATTGACGAGAGAGTCAGAGGATTGGGGCTATATATAATGATGGGGGAGAGCAACGTGTTTTCCTTATGTAAATTAGATGTCATATATACATATATATACATTTTATGAGAGAAAATAAATTAGAGTATACTAGTGTGGTGGATTACATCTAAAAGTTAAAATATCGTAGAGATTAAAAAAAAAAAATTGCGTCTGGAAATATAGCGGTGATAGATTAAGTAAATAAAATGACACGAGATTACGAAGGAAGTTTTTTTTTTAAATTAGAGATAATTGAATTGGGATAAAATAGCATAGTAACTTAAAAGATGGGGTCTAAAAATAAGAATAGGAGGTGATAAAATGGAGTCTAAAAATAGATAATGATAAAATAAAATACAGTAAATAAGTAAAATAAAAAATAATAAAATTAAGTGAAATTACGAATTTTTTTTTTGTATATATACATATATGTAAAAAAAAAAAAAATATATATATATATATATATATATATATATATATATATATCGCGTTTAACCGGTGTCTAAGTTGTTCTCTTTAATAATCATTTTCGACAGAAAGGGAGCAACGTGGAAAAAACCTTTTCTTTGCTTAATTATATTGCTGGAATGGGAGATTATAGCCGACTCAATTAAACGTCGTGTGAATCTGTTATGTATGTGTTTAAGGAAAGTTGCTTTGTTAAAATGGTGGTCGTTCTCCATGAAGTGACAAAATATGGCGTTGAGTGTATTGTTGTTTTTTACATCTCTTTTGTGTTCATATATTCTTTTATTTAAATTACGCTGAGTTTCTCCTACGTATATTCTTCCACAATCAAGGCAGAGGATGGAATATATTCCGGCTTTGGTGTTAATGTTGGTTTTATGTCGTAATTTTACGTGCTAGATCCCTAATTGTTAAAGAGTTTAGTTTTGTTATTTGAATGCCTGTCATATTTAGGTTCTTATAGATTGTGTCGTTGTTTTTATTCGTAATTTCACTTAATTTTATTATTTTTATTTTACTTATTTACTGTATTTTATTTTATCATTATCTATTTTTAGACTCCATTTTATCACCTCCTATTCTTATTTTTAGACACCATCTTTTAAGTTACTACGCTATTTTATCCCAATTCAATTATTTCTAATTTAAAAAAAAAAACAAAAAAAAACTTCCTTCGTAATCTCGTGTCATTTTATTTACTTAATCTATCACCGCTATATTTCCAGACGCAATTTTTTTTTTAATCTCTACGATATTTTAACTTTTAGACGTAATCCACCACACTAGTTTACTCTTTATTTTCTCTCATAAAATGTATATATATGTATATATGACATCTAATTTACATAAGGAAAACACGTTGCTCTCCCCCATCATTATATATAGCCCCAATCCTCCGACTCTCTCGTCAATGACCATCCCTTTTGAAGAAGCCCGCATAAATCGGGCGAAATGTTGAGTATTCAGGTCCTTCCACCTCCATTTTATTTTATATATATATATATATATATATATATATATATATATATATATATGAGCAAACAGTTAATAAAATATGTTTAAAAAACACTTTGAAATGAGTTAAAAACATATTTAATCTGAAAAGGAAACACTAGATAAATGGATAGTCCTTAATCCACAGAGTTTCAAAGAAATACTTTCCTTCTCATCAGAGGGTAGGAATTAGCAAAATGCGGGATCGGATTTTGCATGCAGAAGTATTTGATGAAACAACAAGTAAGTCAAAGATCTTACTTGCAAACAAAAAAAGTGAAGCAGAGGGAATATGGTAAAGAAATAGGTGATTACCCCTGAATGGATAGTCTGGTGGAAGATAAAAAATCCAGTGACGGTAAAATCCAAATGTAAAACTTCAAGAAAGTTAAAAGAATTTCCATTTGTACAAGTAAAATCCAAGGAAATCCCGTAATTGGAAGAAGATGGTCCATAATAATCCAAAGGCAGAAATCAATGGAATAATTCACAAAAATGTGTACAAGGAAAAAAAGAAAATTTTTGTGAATTATTCCATGGATTTCTGCCTTTGGATTATTATGGACCATCTTCTTCCAATTACGGGATTTCCTTGGATTTTACTTGTACAAATGGAAATTCTTTTAACTTTCTTGAAGTTTTACATTTGGATTTTACCGTCACTGGATTTTTTATCTTCCACCAGACTATCCATTCGTGTGTAATCACCTTTTTCTTCACCATATTCCCTCTGCTTCACTTTTTGTTTTCAAGTAAGATCTTTGACTTACTTGTTGTTTCATCAAATACTTTTGCATGCAATTTCCGATCCCGCATTTTGCTAATTCCTACCCTCTGATGAGAAGGAAAGTATTTCTTCGAAACTCCACGAATTAAGGACTATCCATTTATCTCGTGTTTCCTTTTCAGATTAAATATGTTTTTAACTCATTTCAAAGTGTTTTTAAACATATTTTATTAACTGTTTGCTCATATTATAAGCTCTATTTCCTATTTGGTTTTATCGAGCTTTTACATCTGGCTAAGATAATTTTATAAATATTAATTCTTTAATATTTATATTTTACTGTAATTTTATCATCTTGGATCATTTTGGTAAATTTAATTGTAATTTTTATTATATATATATATATATATATATATATATATATATATATATATATATATATATATATATATATATATATTTGAGATTTTTTTGGAACTCCCTTTTTGGAGAGTTATCATACGTATGTCTCACTTGAATACATAGTAAAGATAACTGATTTGAACCGGACAATGCGTCACGAGAAGGCCATAAATCTCACAGGTGATATTTCTTTTTATATTTTCTTTTATTTGTTGCAAAGAGGCAAAAAGCATGTGGAGGTGCCAATCGATTGTACAACTAATAAAGTAGGCACAAGATGAAGATATCATGGCAATAAGCAAAGAAAGATCACAAACACAGACATTTGATTAAAGATGATAGGTGTGTTTCATTTTTACCAAACAAAAAGGTTAAGTTTGCGGCAATGGATTCAAGATCAGCCGGAATGAGAATAGGCATCTTACACGGTTGAGATTATTGCATTCCTGGGGTAGGTTGACATGCCTCAGGTCGATCCAAGTCGTATAGACAGGGAACTGATAGCTGGACATCAGTGGGCACTGGAATAGGTAGCTGGATACCAGTGGGCACTGGAACAGATAGCCGGACGTCAGTAGGCACTGGAGCAGGTGGCTGTTAGTTACTGTTGGAGCTGCAAAAGTGAGCTGGAGTCACTGGAGCTCATGTGTTTCAAGCAATGTAGTAAGAAACTGCCAATCAGTAGAGTCATAGATTCTTCACAGGGGACCACGCCCGACCACTGGTCTCTTCCAGCTTGTAACAATAGCTTTCATTTTTTCGCCCCTTTTTATACCCAATTCACATTAATTGTTGGTGTGGTTCTTGGCAATACTAAAAGACGCTATCATCATTCAATATGGTCTCTACCAATGCCAGGGATCATACCACAAAACTGCTGATTTGAGTGGATATGTAATAACATTCACTGCTGCTGCTTCTTTGAACACAACCAATGGTTGACCACTTCTTAGTCATGTGATTTGAAACATTTTAAGAAAAGCAACTTCACTCTTATAATGTATATATTTATTCTGACAGTACATTACCCAGGGTATTTGGATAAGTATATTTCATTTTTATTTAAGAGAGGGTGGGGTTTGCATCTGCACTTACTATCTGCAAAAACGAAATGCAACGTTATGCTTTATTTTTTTTTTTTTAATTTAAAAATTACCAAAATAAAAACATTAGAATAGGAATGTTAATAAGGACTACAGGTTCGATTCTTCAAGCAATCCCGGGTAACATCGGATCTTTCTAATAACACTTTTTTATTCGTTAACTCTTCAAGCCCAGGTGACACCTATTATTATTCGCCTTTACTCATGCCATGCATTGATAGATGGAATAAAAATCGCCATATTTTGTTTACTATTTTGTTTATTAATCATTGACATATTTTGTTTGTTATGAACTTTTAAAAAACCTCCTTCATTAATTGCAACAGTGCAACAGTGCAACACTACAGCAAAAATCCCTTCATCTAAAAGTAAATTAAAAAAAACAACGTATATATTTTTATTAATAAGTAGTAAAATACTGATTGAAAGTGATATAAAAACAATTATAAAAATAAAAATTCATGTTGGATGAAGTGAACTTCTTCATTGATTGTAATTGTATTTGACTTTTCCCATCTAATGCAGCCTCTTGATATTTTTACCCCTTCTTTAACTCTCTATCTTCTACCATATTTCTCTCTAACGTAAAACCGCCCTTTCTCTCCCTCTTCCTCTCTCTCTCCCGCTCTTCCCACTACTATCCATCCCCACTCATGTTCTCCTTTCCTCGTGGATTATGTTGCTCGACTTAAGATTTTCTTGCAAGACGTGTTCAAGGTTCGTCAGGAGTTTTTTGCTTGTATAAAACATCTATTATTGTATCTCTGATACAAAATAATTGTCTGCTGGCATATATAAATGTTTTTTTTTTGTTTCTTGATAAAAAAAGTTCATCAAATTTCTGCCTGCTTTAAGGTTGGTCTTCCAGAAGAATTACCAATGTCAACAAAAACGTCAATTACATTTAAATGGTTCGCTAGGATTTTCTTCTAAATTTATTCTTTTCACATAAATTGAATAAACTAAAAATGTATAACTTGAAATTCTGTTCTTAACGTGATAATCATAGAAGAATATTCACTCCATAACATGATGGCTCAGCTTCGTGATTTGCTTCATCTATTTCTCCGATTTCGATTCATTTCAATAACATCATCTATTTTTCAACTCCGTTCAAGTAATAATTAGGGCATTTTTAATTTTTTTTTTTTTTTTTACGTTTCAGTTAAATGTGAGTTTTTTTTTTGTTTTTTTTTGTTTTTTAAATATGAATATTTCCTTCATTGAAGATTGTTTTTATTTTTATAATTGTTTTTTTTTTTTCTTTTACATTTCCAACATGGGTCAGTTTTCAGACCGCACATGGACATTTTAGTTTCAACTTTCACTGGTCTGCTTTTTATAAAAAAGATTTTTAATGATTTATGTTTAGAAAATTGTTTACGGTTAACAATTAAAATTTTATATTAAGTGCTATTTGTTTATACATATGTATATATATAATATATATATATATATATATATATATATATATATATATATAATATTTTAACTCTTTTTCAACTACTTGTTTATATATATATATACTTCAACTACTTGTTTATATATATATATTTCAACTACTTGTTTATATATATATATATATATTTCAACTACTTGTTTATATATATATATATATATATGAGCAAACAATTAATAACACTATGAAATGAGTTAAAAACATATTTAATCTGAAAAAGAAACACTTAATTAAGGTTTAATACCGTTTTTACATGCAAATCCAATTGGAACGACACATTATATATATATATATATATATATATATATATATATATATATATATATATATATATTATTCGAAAAAATGTAACTTATTCTCTGAAAATGTCGTTCCATGGATTTGCATGTAAAACAGTATTAAACCTTAATTAATTATTGCCAAAAACAAACCATTAATTTTAAATCAGAAAACAATAATTAGTTAAAAGCTTCAGCTTTTTAAGCAAATAAAATTAGTTTCTTAAAGGAATGACACTTCAGTAAAACGTGTTAGCATGCAAAAAAGAAAAAAAAATCCCCTAAAAAGTAATAAATGTATGTAATTCTATTTGATTGCATCCACTATTTTCCACACCACATGCTCTCTTTTCTTGTAGGCAGCACACATTCTGATTTGTAAAAAGCATGACGTATTGGCGCGGTATTATTAATGATTGCCAAAGCGTGCGTGTTATACACTGCCATGAAGGATTTGTTTACCTACCCCCTCTCCCGATGACAAGGTCGGTCAATGGGGAATCTGTCTATCCGAAAAGGGGCCACCTTGATCCGCCTGGTCGGTATTTCATCACGGATAAGGACAACTCATCGGTAGGCAATAAACCCATCTCTTAACCCTCTGTCTCCTCAGAAAGAAGAGACTGCCTAGGAGGATGGCGTATGGTAACTACAGATAATACACTAGAAGGCCGGATATATAAATTATTGAACATACTTTTTTTTTGCTAGAAACTGAAACATATACTCCCCTACATCATTAATGTTAATATATATATATATATATATATATATATATATATATATATATATATATATATATATATAGGGGTAGGGGTGTGACTCGTGTTTTATAAAGAGCGGTGCGAGACATGGCATTGGCAGTCGACCACATTGCTCTCAGCTGCTATGGCCTTACCTGCTTTGTCAACAATACCTTTTAGATAAATGGCGCGACTACTAAATACTACACGTTTCCATGTTTTAACGTGTCAAGCTTTATTTTAATTCAACAATGGAATAAGTTTACTTCTAATTTCAATTTATAATAATAATAATGATAATAATAACTACATCTATAAATAGAAATAAGGGTAAAAAAAATCCGGTACACCTCTTAAATATCTATTTTTCAGATTTAAAAGAAAAAATTATTACTAAAATTTGAAGATTATAAAACAAAATCGATGAAAATGTTTCTATCGACATGTTTTGTAAAATAGATGCTATCGAAAATATTCACTCGTAATTTTCAGACATGAGTTCATGATTGTAGCCATTTTGATGTGTAAGGCGAAACTGAATTTAGAGTCTCCACCCTCATTGAATGATTGAGGCGAAGTTGAATCCCAGCATTTTTGATTGGCATCTCGAACTTAGGGTTAGTAGGAAGGTTTACGAAAGACGTGTTTTTGTTCTAAGTACCAAGAAAATCGTCAATCGCGTGGTGTTTTTTAATGTCAAGAAGCAACCTTCAAAATTCAAAATTTATTCATTTTCTGAAAATAAAATTTTAACATTTTTTAAAGACGTTTTCTTTGCGTTTTATTCTACAATAAATAATGAACAAATTTCTTGTCTTGTTTTTGTATTTTTATTTTTTGTTAAATCTTATATTTAACGAAATTTAAAAAAAAAATCTCCCAAATTTAGTTTATGTGATACTGCGTTGTATATCTTAACCTCTCCCCATAAATAAAAACATTTTTATGATCTTCTCAACTCGAATAACCTGATTTATCAAATCCCTAAATCGTTTGATTTATCAAACCCCTAATCGTTCAGCTATTGAGACTAAAAAGTCATTTATTGTTCAAGTATAAAATTGTTTCCTTTTAACTTAAACACTAAAACATGATTAGGATAATTGTATACGTGAAAATTGAATGAATGATCGGTGTTTATTTTTATTTCGAAATTGTCACCGCGTCGCGTCAATAGTAGCAAACATCAAATGAACATATCAAATATAACCGGTATATGCCTTTTTCCCCTAATGAACATATCAAATATAACCGGTATATGCCTTTTTCCCCTAATGAACATATCAAATATAACCGGTATATGCCTTTTTCTCCTAATGTTTCCAAGTGGGTTTGTATTACTGTAGTACAGTATTACTGTACTACAGTAATACGTACACATAGATTCGAAAAAGTTGTCAAAAAACTAATATATAACAAATAAATGTTATCAAAGGCAAGATAAGTTACTTTTCTACCTAACTGGATATATTTTTCGTGTTTTCATTCAATGTAACATGTTTATTCAGCTCGAAAAGCATACAGTGTTTACCGATGTATTGGAAAATTCAAAATGGCGCCCGACACTCTCTTTAACACGGTAAGTTCAGGAAAAGATGTTATAAATAATAAACTAGACAAAATACTGTTAGAAATTCGCTCTTTATATGTTACCGTTACATAAGTTGACATATATTCGGTGTTTTTTTAATAGTATTTTTTCTAGTTTATTATTTATAACACCTTTTCCCAAACTTACCATGTTAAAGAGAGTGTCGGGCGCCATTTTGAATTTTCCAATACATCGGTAAACACTGCATGTTTTTCGAGCTGAATAAACATGTTACATTCAATAAAACCAAAAAAAAATGTATCCAGTTTGGTAGAAAAGTAACTTATCTTGCCTTTGATAATATTTATTTGTTATATATTTGTTTTTTGACAACTTTTTCGAATCTATGTGTACAGTAATACAAACCCCTGTACTCAACATGAAAGAAACAAACATAAAGCATTTTTGTTGTTTTTCTTAAGTTTACTTGTACCTAAGTAAAATAGTGATATTGCTATTTACTCGGCACCTTTTCTTTTTATTACTGCTACTCGCATAATTCGCGCACACACACTTACACACGTGTCTTTGCTTGTTAATGTTCACTATTTTTATTGCGTAAATAATACCTTTTATTCAACTGGATGTGATACCCCCCTCTACTATAAAAAATGAACGTCAAGGAAATGTACATCTTCATGGCACACGTGCCTTTATTTTATCTTCTTTATTTCTTGTTTTTGTGTTTTACAATTACTGTTCGTCTCCTACAAAGGTATCGCATGTGGATCACAAACTATCAAACATAATCACATCAGTTGATAACTTTACTCAGACTCTCAACAGCCTGAAAACAAGAACATTTTAATTTTGTCATCAGTCATCACATAATTAAAATTTTCAATTGTGTCATTTTTTAATACTTGAAAATGTTTTGATACAAGAAGTATTATTTTCCAAATTGGAATTTCTTTTTTAATAACTATTTTTCTTTCTTGTTTGATATATTTATTATTATTTTTCCTTTATATAAAAAAATTCGAGAAAAAATGAGGACCATACATTTCTGTAATTCTTAATTTAAACATTTAATTGTGACTTGTTTTTAAATCGTTGCCACAATTTATTAAGAATAAATTAATATTTCTTTTTTTTATTTTATTTTATTAACAGTTTAGCTGATCGACGTCATTCTTTACGGGTATGGAAAATAATAATATCAAAAACCAAGGTGGTTTGATCGGCATAGTTCCAGCTTCTTCTTCAACAACATCCCAACAACAGCAGCAGCAGTTCCAACACAAACATCATCAACTACACGAACATCATCATCAACATCATCATCATCAGCAGCAGCAGCAGCGGCAGCAGCAGCACCAAGACATTAACACTCCTATCGCCGCCGCTGTAGCAGCATCGAAAATGACCACCACCACGAACATCACCAGTAGTTGTAGTAGTAACAGTAGTAATAATAGTAAAGACAATGATGTTAACAATATAAACAATAATAATAATGGCTCTACTCATAATAGTAGTAGTAGTAGCATTATTATTTCTCCAGCAAGTAGTACTGGTACTGCTATTACTGCTTGTACTTCTACTTCTGCTGTTATTGGTGGTGTTTCTTCTTCATCACCTTCGTCGTCTTCATCTTGTGGTGACGTCACTACTTCAACTGCTGTTCTTACTCCGCCGCCTCACACAACACTACCTCGCTTTCCTCATCATCATCAGCACCAACATCATCATCACCAACAGCATCAGCAATCACAGACTAATCGCGCTGGAGTAGCGATAGGGACGCATATCAATAATAATTGTAGTAGTAATAATAATAATAATAATTCTGGCAGTAATACATCCCCTACTGCCCATTTACAACCTATTCATCATCAGCATCGTCACAGTTCGTCGTCATCATCGTCTTGTAATACGTCGATTCATTCCCCAACATCAACAACAACCACCACCAACAATAACAATATTAGTGGTGGCCTCGGCGGCGGCATTATCCTAAATCGGAGGGCATCTTCTTCCTCCACGACCACGGCGCCCTCGCCAGGACCTTCTAGCTGTGTCGGGTCGACCACCCCATCGTCACCCGTTCCAGGAATGGCTCCTACAACAACGGTACTACTCCCCGACAATAGCGCCGGCAGCCCACCCGAACAAGGGCCGTGCTGCCCCACACAATCATGTGCCGCGGTCGCATCCCGATCGACAGGTACGTTCACGCATTTACTCGAAATGCTTTCACTTTCCTAGTTAACAAAATGAAAACAAAACAGTAACTTTTATTTTCCAGCTGGTGTCATTTTTCTACGATATCCCTCCCCTTCATAAAAATATAAAATAATGATTGTATTTTATTTTTTTTAATGACATTAATTATTTTGATGTTATATTCTAAAAGAAACCGGCTCAACTTGAATGTCAGCTTTTTAGTCCATTAAATGCAGTCCGTATTCGCTTGACACAGAAATCTCAACGTGGCTGCTTCTAAGTGACCTTTTTTTTTAACAGATGGCATTTCTATATGGATCGAGTCGATTCGTGTTTACCAACAACATAAAGTGTCGATTGGAGAAAAGCATGACTAAAATTCTGAATAAATCACAAACTAATTCAATTGAGATTATTTTACAGCAGTGACCCTCGCTTTATTTTAATTTTTAAAAATAATAATTTTATTTTAATTTTGTAAAATGTGCCACGCCGTCCATTTTTCTAACATGATTTTATGCGTGATCATTATTTTAGCACACCTGGAAGAACTTGTTCAAGCATTTAATCACAAAAATTTAGTTTTTTTTTTCTTTCTGATTCAGCGTTTTCTTTCCTTTTTTTTTTACATATTGCTAAGATTAAAATACATTTAAAACTAAATAAAATAGTGATCGACTTAAAAAAATATGAATACATTTATGTTTTATATGTTTTAGTATTTACTGAAACAGTGCTAAATACTCAAGTAGAACTATATAGTAGTATAAAAATATATTTATGGCACGTTAGCTACACTGAAACATTTGTGTTTCACTCAAGAGTTCTTCAGGTTAAATGTATTTAGCCTGACTAGTTTCTGGGAATTAAACGTTTCTGTGTAGCTTATTTGTCATAAGTTTATTATAATACTAGTGATCCAGTGGTCTGTTGGGTCACTATTCTATTTTGATTTTACTCTAAAATCATAAACTGTGGCACATCTCTTAGGGGTCTATGGCAACGCAAAGGAAATAGTCACATAAAAAAAAAATGAGAATGGTTGAAAGAGGGTGCGAGAAAATAGTACATTAGCGAGATATTGGTGACCTTCTGTTGTTCAGTACTTCGTTTCGCTTTGCCCATTTTTACACATTTTTTTTTAAACATTTTCTCCTAGATTTTGTATACGCACTTTCTTGCCAAAATATGAGTATTGAAATGAATAATTATAGATAGCATCATTATGTGAACGGGAAACGGGATAGGGTGGTATTAATATTTCTATAGAATTGCCTTTCATTTTCTCTAATTAGGGACATTTTACGCTGAAAATGTTTCAAATGAAATCAGTGTAATAATTAATATATTGATTTCATTTTTCGCATCATCTGCGGATATACGCATTAGAGACTAGTAAGGCGAGCTGGCGTTGCCCAGTTTAAGTTACTAAGTAAAAAAACAAAACAAAAAAAAAACGGCATGCATTTGGCCACCGACTTGACTTTCACAATGTTCTTATGACGACAGTGGCATCGATTTAGTATTGCACATTTTAATAATATCCGGGAAAATTCAAATAATCGATAATTAATTACTAGTAGGAAAAAAACAAAAAAAACAAAAAAAAAAAAATGAAGCGTAGTAATTTACTACGCTTCATTTTTTTGGCATGGGGAATAGTCAGATATTTATTCTCTAACGAGTGGGATACTCGGCGTTGCCCGGAGTCATTTTGCTTTCATTTTTTTGTACAACATAATTTTTTTTTTGGTTTTGTATTTATTTGTTATTGGTTCTTATGTAGAAGACGTCTCCCTGAACTACTTTCACTTTTTCGTGCTCACATTCCCATATTCCGAATTCGTAGTAGTGGGCCGATATCAGTAGACCATTTTCCCTACCCTTTTTTTAGTTTTATTTTTATGTTTAACATATTTCAGACTATAGGTACGTGCAAAATCAATGCCGATGCTCAAAATGTATAAACATTCTGACCCCTCTCTTTACTTAAAAATTCACCAAAAATCAGGAAATTAGCCAATTTTAATTTCCAGTATCTATCAAATAAATATAATGAATACATTATTTGTTTTTTTGTTTGAACATAACTTTACTAAAATTATGGTTTTCAGTAGTAAGAAAAGAATGTATGAATTTTTGCTTTTTTATGAAAATAAAGCATCGTAAATTATAATAATTGAAAGAAATTATTTAATTTTTACACGAACATTACGAAAAAAAGCCATGAAATTCCGTATTAATGAATTCGATATAACTCGAAGAAAAATTAATTTCTCGAACTACCGAATTGAATTAAGCATTGTTTATTTAATATATTCACGCAAAAAAATTATAATTACAAAAAATATTTCTACTTTTTTTTTTTTTAATTACAGGTTTTGCATAATTTTTATATGTAAGATTCTAATATTTTCCTTACTTGCGAATGTGAAACTTGCATAATATAATTTTATATAATCTTGAAAAATTAACAAACAATGTTTTAATTTAAAAGCAGGAACATAGAAAAATAATCAAATTAACAAATAGTAAAAATCCTACAAACGTCCACGATAGGAATGTACCGATGCATGGCTGGAAAAAAAAAAAGAAAGAAAACCTGCACCCCCTACCTGCCTTTAACTACCTGATGTCATTTTCAGGCAGCCTTTCAACTGTCTGAGATTTTGGGCTTCCAAAGTGAGAATCTCTCACTTTTAGGAGCTTATTAAACTATTCTTTTTACAAACAAGGTGTTTTTGTTTTTTTTTAATTCAATATTTTAGATCTTTACTTTACTAATTATCATTGAAATAAATTCAGAAAACTAATATTTATCTTTCAAAGGATTTTACAATGAATTTATTTAACTTAAAAATTCAGCTGAATTGGTTAATTCACCATAAAATCATTTTTCATAACTTTTTTTTCACGTGTACAAATATTTTTTTCCTTTTGGAAATTAATTTTTCAAATACAATCAAAAAATATTCAGAAACCTACAAAAAAGTTATGATAAATTGGCTATCAAATCTATGCCCCCCCCCTATCTTTACTCTGCCAATGTTGCCCGTGCCTATTAAACTGATATAAAGTATTGCAAAATAACAATAATTAAATTAAAACAAAAAATCATTTTTCTTATTTTGAATTATTTAATCAAGTAAAAATGACATTTTTGACTTCATTACTAAATTTAAAAAGTTAATCTAGCAAATTACTTAACATCTTTAGAGACTTCAGTTTTATTGACATTCTACGAAGCGAAAATCTCACTTTTGGAAGCTAATTAAGCTATTTTTTTTTTTTTTTAATAAACAAAAATATCGTAAAAACTGAATTGAAAATATTATATAAAAAAAAATAGCCTTTTAAATTTCAACTGCCATTTAATTGTATCATATTGGTAGAAAAAAGTCCACTGATATCGGCCCGCTGCTACAGATTCAGAATAGGGGCATGTTAGCGAGAAAAAGCAAAAGTAGTTCAGGGAGATGTCTCCTACAGGAGAACTAACAATGTTATTTAGAAAGCCATTCTTAACATAAAAGGGGAGGGTGTTTTGTAATTATTCTGTATTTTCATCTAACAATCTATACTCCTATAATTTTTTTTGTGTATTGATATTCATATTAAAAACCGTTTTTTCTGTTTAAAAATACAACTTTGTTATATAAAGGTCATGGAATTGCGTTAATATGCAAAAGATCTAGCTAATTTGCATATTCTTTTAAACATTATTATTTATTTTGGTTTTATTATAGGATGATCATCTTTAGTTAACTATTACATGTAATTAAATTAATGCAGGTATTTTACATGATTTATACTTGTGTAATATTTGTGTAAAAAGTTTATAGTTAAAACAAAACTCTTTCCATATATATTTATGTATACGTATATATTTTTATTAAAAAAAAAATTTGCCTACCAAACTCCTCTGTCAGTTTTTGATCTACAGACATGAAACTTCATATATAAGGTATTTGAACCCATGTGAAACTTTATATTTGTGGTTTAGCCCGGTACAAAAGTGTGAAAATTAAAAAAAACATTATTTATTTGCCAGGTGAAGGTTGAATGCATGTGTACGTAATAGCTTTAATATTTTTTTTTTTTTTTACATAGGCATGACCACTTATCAAGGCCCAGAGGCCACTCGAGGATAAGGGTTAAAGAGTGTACAGTAGAAATTGAACAATATAGTAACCGTTAGTAATGGAGATTCGGTAAATTTGTTAACTTATATGGAACCGCTCATCAAAAACGTGTTGACGTTAGACTTGAAGACAACCATATTGTAGTCAACTGGAAAGCAGAAAAACGGAAGACAATTCCATAGGCGTGCAGTTCTAAGAAAAAAGCTTTGCTCATGGAATCTACATTTAGATTTAGGCACAGATAAAGAGTGGGGGAAACTAGTGATAGTGTTTTCTGCTAGACGGGTGTTTCTTGTGAAAGGTTGGCGAGGGGGAACCATAGAATGGAGCTCAGCCTAGCACTTGCCATGAAAATAGCGATAAAGCAGAGACAAACTCACAACATCTCTTCTGTGAGAAAGAGGTTGCAGGGAAGAGAAAAGGACATCCCCCATGAGGCTATGAAGTCTATTTAATAGGTTAACTAATTAATAGGTTAATTATTTAATAGGTTCATGTTTTAATTTTTAGCTTTGCAGTAAACATGTTTTCATAGCTCAGTCATTAATAGCAGAGGAAAAAATAAATCCTAAGCTAAACGTTTTGGTTTCGATTCTTGGTGGTGGCGCACGAGTCATTTTTTAAAAACTTTTTAAACCATTAGGTTCAATATAATATAATAATAAATACGAAATCTGCACTAATCAAAATATCATATTTAAGCATATTTTATAACCGGGCAATGCTGAGCATCCTGCTAGTTTAATGAAAAAAGATATCGTAAAACTTGAATTTAACTTGAAAATACTATTTTAAAATAATAGCATGGTAACATAAGTACATAAACACCATTTATTTTTTAAAATATGATTTTGAAAGTTACATTTAATTATTACTGTATCATTTGGCCATTAAATTATTAATTGAACCAAATTATAAAATTATAAATTTCTTTTGCTAAGGTATTGTTTTAATTTATTCGATGTGAATTGCTTTTCAAACTTTTAATCCATGGTATTGCTAACAATTTGAGAGTCTATTTGACAGTTTAAATGTTTAAATTTGGGAAGAATCATGATGTAGTTCATTCTGTTTTTGTTTTTTTTTCAACTATTATCAAAAGATTAAAATGGCTGACTTGTTTATGAATAAACTGATGCATTTTGGTTGATTTAATTTCATACTTGAATTATTTTAAAAAATAAAATTTTAAAAAGTTTTTATTTTATGCTATTGCATTTTTTATTTCAATAAATAATCAATAAAATATAAAATAATCTATGTCGCATATAGGCAAGATGCATACACACGAGAACTTGTCTCATAATTTTATTTGTTTAATTTTAAGTTTGTTTTGAAAGAAGAAAAGAATGTGTGTAAAAATCACTTTGCATAGTCTAATATTTCAGTTGCATCAAAATGCTTGACGAATACTTTGTTAGCTGAGCTTTTCATCAGAATGTTTGATCTGCATTTTGCTAACCTCTATTTACCAATATGATTGAATCCTGATAAAAATATCATGTCTATTATTATCGATTGCTTCTAGGGTTCATCACTGCTAGTAAGGCTTCTCCATGATGGGTATATATGACACAGGATCGATTTAAAATATGAGGCACATCCAACCCCTACCACCATCCCACCAAAGGGCAGTATGGATTTGGGGTAAAAATAAAAATTGCCCCAGTCTAGAAGGATCCCTCCTCCTCTGATTGAGGACAGAACAGTTACTACACCTTACAACAACTATTATTTTTAAACAAATCCGGTTTTAGTTCTAAATCATCATTGATGCCTCTTTTACGTAATGCAACCTACAATTTTTTACAGCAGTTAACAATCAATATATTTATTTCCAAATTTCAAAAAATGTTTACTTTTAATTTCTGTACTTTATTTCATCTATTTTGTTCAATTTATACAGGTACAAAAAGCAACAAAATATTGATAATCTCCTTTAATAAAACAAGATATTGATGACATATACTGTTAATTTTTTTAGTTATTTATTTTTTTTACAAACACTTTTCCACTGAAACATAAGGGCTACCATGACTTGGAGGCTAGACTTGTAGGGCATCCTAAATGAGGAGTTGTATAGCAAGATGTTTGTTCACATTACATTTAAATTTCTGTGTGCTGGTACAGTTGGAGAAGCAGGAAAGGATTTCCAAAAGTAAGCAGTTTGAGGAATGAAACTATTAAGGCAGAAAGCTTTCTCGCATTGGGGACCTCCATAGTGAAGACGTGAGATTTTGTTGATTGTCGTATTTACGTTGAGAGGTATAAGTAAAGTACTTGTAAAACAAACATAGGTATGCAACACTGCAGGGATGGGACAGGGGATGGAGTTTGGTAGACAATCTAAGACCTACAAGATTATAGGCTACTTTTTGGACTCTAAGAGGGAGAGACTAGAGGTTGATGCACAAACCCGTGTGTGGCAACAATACTCTTATGCTTGGACGAACAATGGCCTTGTAGAGATATAGAATACTGGTATGTATGAGAAGTTTCTAATCCAGTGAAGGGATCCCACCTTCTTTGCAACACACTTGGCAGTATCTTCTATATAATTGTTTCAAATCAATGTGAACCTGTGAATGTTAGGCTGAAGAGTTTTAATTTCATATTAAGTGAATGAAAACCTAAAACAAATTCTTTAATATCCTATTTAAAAAATTATAAACATCATCTATATTTTAAATTATTTTTCTATTAGGGAATGTCAAGTAAAATATTTTAAATGTTTTAAAAGATGAGCCATTAAAAAATGTCATTTTTCAATCACGATTTATTTTGTTATAATTTAATTTCCTTGAAAAATTATCAATGTAAAATAGTAAACCATTTTTCTTTCTTTAAAAAGCAAGTGTTTTTAGCAAATTTTGAAAGTTTTCTAATTTGATTTTAATTTTTTCTTTTTAAGATTAAAAATGATGAGGTGATTGTAATTTCACATACTATCAGATTGATAAGAAGGCTCTTGCAATTTTTAGCTTTTAAATTCAGACGAATATATCTTAGCTCAGTTTTTGGAAAAGGAGTCGAGTACAATTAAAATTGTTTTTGATACCTGCAAGCATTGCGTACACAAAAAAATGCAGTGTAATTATATGTAGGTTGAGAGATTGATGAGTTAATTTGTGTGCAAAAAGAATGGAGATAAATGATAGCTCTCATATGAAGAAAGTATGTCTGGATGACAAAGCTTTTAAGGTTGCCGCAAAGTTTTGTTACTTTGGTGATACCATTGAGTCGCAGGGTGGAGCAAGTGTTAGCGTGATTGCAAGAGTTATTCATGAACGGACGTTGCAGGGAATTTCTGCCATTACTAACCAGCATTGTTTTACCACTGTTGATTAGATATGTGTACACAGTGTGATGGTGTATGGAAGTAAAAGCAGACCACTTGAATACATGTTTTGGAAGGACATAAATGATATGAGAATGATCCAATGAATGTGTTATGTGAATCTTAAAGACAGATTTAATTCTGATGTCTTCAGAGGCAGATTGGACATAGGGAAATGAGTGTAGAGCAGGAAACTTAGATGGTATAGTCACATTGAAAGTATGGATGAAAGTTGTATTAGTGGGTTTATAATAGTCGATGTAGCTGCTTCAGTTGACAGGGAAAGGTCAAAGAAAATGTGGAAGAAAATAGACCGGAGAGAAAGAGGGATAAAGACATTCCAGAGATAGGTTAGTTTGAAAGTCAATTTCTTAAAGCCAATGTTGAATGGAATATGATGAGGATGAATGTTCATGAATAAAAGAAAATTCTTATAACTAGCTGTATGTACACAGCATTGCCCAAATGTTGAGTTTTTTTATGTATGCTATAAAATGCAAACAGGAAGAAAAAAAAAACATGTGTCTCAGATGTATGTTATGTATTCTGGTGTTGATTAATTCAGTAAATATGAACAAGCATTTTATTGTGTAAACTTTAATGGATTATATTTTATCTCTTTACATTATACATTATTATTTATGTATAGTTCTACCTCACCAGTATTGGTGTGAAATATAGCAAAATCCATGTTCACATTGTTGTTTTAATTTTACTTTAACTTTTTGTGTTTTATTTTTATTGTGACCTAACAAAAGTGAATGATAATCTCCCCTTGAATAATCCATATCTATATAATAAGCTTGTTATAGAGGAGTTGTATTATGATATGTAATAGATAAGTTGTGTTAAGATATGTAATAGATGCGTTGTGTTATGATATGTAATAAATGAGTTGCGTTATGATATGTAATATGAATGAGTTGTGTTATGATATGTAATCTTATTAGATGTGTTATGATATGTAATAGATAATTTGTGTTATATGTAAAAGATAAGTTGTGTTATGATATGTAATAAATAAGATGTGTTATGATATGTAATAGATAATTTGTGTTATATGTAAAAGATAAGTTGTGTTATGATATGTAATAAATAAGATGTGTTATGATATGTAATAGATAATTTGTGTTATATGTAAAAGATAAATTGTGTTATGATATGTAATGGATGATTTGTGTTATGTAAAAGATGTGTTATGATATCTAATAGATAAGTTATGTTATGCTATCTAATAGATAAGTTGTGTTATGTAATAGATGCATTGTGTCATATGTAATGGATGTGTTTTGTTATGATATGCAATAAATAAGTTGTGTTATGATATGCAATAAATAAGTTGTGTTATGATATGCAATGGAGGAGTTGTGTTATGATATAAAATAGATAAGTTGTGTTATGATATGTAATAGATGATTAGTGTTATTATGTGTAATAGATCAGTTGCGTTATATGTAATAAATAAGTTGTGTTATGATATGTAACATGTTATATATGAGTTGTTTTATATGTAAAAGATAAGTTGTGTTATGATATATAATAGATGAGTTGTGTTATGATATGTAATGGATAAGTTGTTATGATATGTAATAGATGCGTTGTTTCATATGTAATGATGTGTTGTGTTATGATATGTAAAAGGCTGTTTTATATGTAATAGATGCATTGTGTGATGATATGTAATAGATGAGTTGTGTTATGATATCTAATAGATGAGTTGTGTTATAATATGTAATAGATAAGTTGTTATATGTAATAGATGCGTTGTTTCATATGTAATGATGTGTTGTGTTATGATATGCAATAAGCTGTTTTATATGTAATAGATGCATTGTGTGATATGTAATAGATGAGTTGTGTTATGATATGTAATAGATGAGTTGTGTTATGATATCTAATAGATGAGTTGTGTTATATGCAATAGATAAGTTGTGTTATGATATCTAATTGATAAGTTGTGTTATGATATCTAATAGATGAGTTGTGTTATGATATCTAATTGATAAGTTGTGGTATATGTGATAGATGAGTTTTGTTATTGTATCTAATAGATAAGTTGTGTTATGATATGTAATAGATGAGTGGTGTTATGATATGTAATAGATGAGTGGTGTTATGATATGTAATAGATGAGTGGTGTTATGATATGTAATAGATGAGTGGTGTTATGATATCTAATAGATGAGTTGTGTTATGATATCTAATTGATAAGTTGTGTTATATCTAATAGATAAGTTGTATTATGATATGTAATAGATGGGAATGCTTTTGTTTTTTTTTATACATATGACATGAATTGAAAACATTCCATGCAACACTCGGCCAGGTATAATGAAATATAAAATTGGTAGGTGCAATGCTAGTTTCCGATTTGTTGGGGAGAAATTCAAAACTTGATATGGTGGAGTACATCTGCAAGTAAAACAATTTTAGAATGGACAACTAAAAATAACATTTTACAATATTTTTGTTACGCTGTAAAACATTGTTTTGAAAGATAAATATCATTTTTTCAACTATTTAAAAGCATTACTAAATTATTCATAAAATATATTAATATTACTTATTTTATAATTTATATTTTTTAACTCACATTTATCTTTAACAATGCATATCGCCACTTGGACGTAAGGGGCTACAATTTCAGATCATGCCTAGGAAAGATTAACAAGATGTTGGTTTACATTACATTTAAACTTCTGCATATCAGTACTTGTAAAACAGGCACAGAGATGAAACATTGCAGTTACAGGACAGGGTTGGAGCCAAAGTGGGACCTACTAGATTGAAGACTCTTTTTGGACCCTATCCAAGTGGAAGAGCCTAGTGGTAGATGCACCAGCCTAGATGTGACAACAATACTCCATACATGGACGAATGGTACAGGATACTCTCAGGTGTGAGTAATCTAGCACAATAGAGGGAACCTACCTTACTTGCCTTCATAATGTTCCCAATATATTTGTTGCAGTTAATATTGCCCGTGAATGTTAGGCAGAGGAGTTTGAAGGAAGAATTTTCAGGTAGGGTGTTATTTTATGGATATCGGTGGTTGGAGAGGTTTCTTGTAATTGTTATAGGAGAGCAACTTAGTCTTACTAGCATTAAATGTTACCATCCATTTACGGCCGCATTCCACTACGGTCTTGGGATCATTTTCTAATAATTCTGCCATTGTGTTAGATTTGTGTACATCCGTTCTTCCCTTGTGCATGTCATATCAGTTGTATCATCAGCAAATATACTCATCTCAACACAGTATTATCAGGGAGGTGGTTAATATAGACATAATTTCCATCCAAATAAACTTCTCAAGTTTTTAGACATTTGTTTGGAAATTATTCTCTTTAGAAGAAATTTAAAGATTGTAATTTTTCAAATTTTTTCATTTAACTTTCATTAATCAATAAAAATTTTCAAATATTTTTATTTTTGAATTATTGCATGTGTTGAATATTCATTAAACTATTTTTTGTTCATAATTGTCATCAATATAATTTGTCTTTTTATTTGTCAACTAGTGGGGGTATTCGGCATTGCCCAGTTGTTTGGAGGTGTGTGCTGAACTAAAAAAAAAATAAAAACAAAAAAGAAGTGATAGTAGGCAGGCAGGCAGGCTCGAACCCGTGACGTGAAGGCAGAAAAGAAAGTGAAAGAAAACCTGACATCTTACCGCTACGCTATGATGTGACAGGAAAGTGAAAAGCGTTCAAATTTATCAATGTCAATCAAAAAGTTGACTTGTGAAGTGAATAAGTTCACACAGGCTCAGAAATGGATGTCTGGCTGCCAGCCAGTTAAGCTTCCTGCTTTCTGCCATTTTATTTGTTTCCCCACGATGTTAGGGAAAACCAGCTCCCCACAAAAAGAGGGAGCTCTGGCAGTGTCCAAAAGTAATAGCAATTGTCTGATATGAAGGGTTTCCCCCCACATTGATCAAAGCTAATTGCCTTTCTGGAGGTCCCAGCCAGAAAGCTAGACGATCCACTTTGCTTCGATTAGTTTATCTTTATTTATATGCAAAAGACAAACAAACACGCGAAAGGACGGAATAGAGAGAATTTTTTAAAAGTCGATCAAAATAAATGTAGAGACAATGTCCGTTTGCAAATTGTAGATATTATCATCTAGGAAGTTTAAGGAAATCGTAGAAATTATAATCTAGGAAGTATAAGGAAATCGTAGATATTATAATCTAGGAAGTTTAAGGAAATCGTAGATATTATCATCTAGGAAGTATAAGGAAATCGTAGATATTATAATCTAGGAAGTTTAAGGAAATCGTAGATATTATAATCTAGGAAGTTTAAGGAAATCGTAGATATTATAATCTAGGAAGTTTAAGGAAATCGTAGATATTATAATCTAGGAAGTATAAGGAAATTGTAGATATTATAATCTAGGAAGTATAAGGAAATCGTAGATATTATAATCTAGGAAGTTTAAGGAAATCGTAGATATTATCATCTAGGAAGTTTAAGGAAATCGTAGATATTATAATCTAGGCAGTATAAGGAAATCGTAGATATTATAATCTAGGAAGTATAAGGAAATCGTAGATATTATAATCTAGGAAGTATAAGGAAATCGTAGATATTATAATCTAGGAAGTATAAGGAAATCGTAGATATTATAATCTAGAAAGTATAAGGAAATTGTAGATATTATAATCTAGGAAGTTTAAGGAAATCGTAGATATTATAATCTAGGAAGTATAAGGAAATTGTAGATATTATAATCTAGGAAGTATAAGGAAATCGTAGATATTATAATCTAGGAAGTTTAAGGAAATCGTAGATATTATCATCTAGGAAGTTTAAGGAAATCGTAGATATTATAATCTAGGCAGTATAAGGAAATCGTAGATATTATAATCTAGGAAGTATAAGGAAATCGTAGATATTATAATCTAGGAAGTATAAGGAAATCGTAGATATTATAATCTAGGAAGTATAAGGAAATCGTAGATATTATAATCTAGAAAGTATAAGGAAATCGTAAATATTATAACCTAGGAAGTTTAAGGAAATCGTAGATATTATCATCTAGGAAGTTTAAGGAAATCGTAGATATTATAATCTAGGAAGTTTAAGGAAATCGTAGATATTATCATCTAGGAAGTTTAAGGAAATCGTAGATATTATAATCTAGGAAGTATAAGGAAATCCTAGATATTATAATCTAGGAAGTTTAAGGAAATTGTAGATATTATCATCTAGGAAGTTTAAGGAAATCGTAGATATTATCATCTAGGAAGTTTAAGGAAATCATAGATATTATAATCTAGGAAGTATAAGGAAATCCTAGATATTATCATCTAGGAAGTTTAAGGAAATCGTAGATATTATCATCTAGGAAGTTTAAGGAAACTTCTAAATAAATGTAACGTCGTCGACGTCCCCCCCCCCTGAAAAAAAGCCTTTCTTGGACATACAAAACGCGCATGGCCGTTTTGCCTTTTATATATATATATATATATATATAGACAACATATTTGTTGGTGTGTGTTTGTAGGGGAAAAAAAGTGTTAGTAGGCAGGTAGGCTAGAACCCGAAGCCAAGAAAGTGAAAGAAAAAGTGATATCTTACCGCGATGCTAAGAGCGCAGAGGAAGTGAGAGTGGTTGAAATTTAACAATTAAAAAGTTACAGGATGTCAAACATCATGCACTTAACTTTGGCTGCAAACCAGTTAAGCTTCCCAAAGATGTTGGGGAAAACCAGCTCCCCATAAAATGGAAAGTGTCAAAATGAATAGCAATTGTCTGATATGATGGGTTTTCCCCACATTGATCAAAGCTCATTGCTTTCTGGACATCCTGGCACAAAAAGCTGAGAGCACGACTTCGCTTTCGATTTTTAGTTTCACTTTTTTATATGATAAACATGCAAAAAGACAGAATAACAGGAATTTTATAAAATAAAAGTCGCTCAAATAAAAGATAGACAGACATCCATTTGCAAATCATAGATATTATAATCTAGGTATTATATAAAAAGTTCTAAGAAACGGTACCCCCCCCCTCGGACCCCCACCCCACCCTTCCTGAAAAATTCTTTTGCCAGACATACAAAAAAGCGCACACACAAGCACACATTTTCGCTTTTATATTATAGATTAGCGAGGGGTACCCGACGTTGCCCGGGTGTTTGGAGGTGTGTGTGGTTTTGGGTAAATCAAAACTCTAGGGGGGGGGGGGGTAAAATAAAAAAAGTTTTGGTAGGTAAGTATGAGGATCGAACCCGAACCCTGGAGGCAAAGTTGTAAATTAAAGTGTGAAAAACAAAAACGTGCGATGTTAACCATTGCGCCACCGTGACTGACAGAAACACGTTTGAATTTATTTAATTACTTGGATTTGGCAGGTGCACGTTTTAATGACTTAATGAGGTCAACTTTTGACTGCGGGGTAGCATTTCATTTAGTGCGGGAATGCTTTTTTTTTTTTTTTCAAGATGTTGGGGGTAGGGGGAAACATTATAGCAAAAGGCCTAACCTACATGCGGCGAGTGAAAACTGTTGAATATTTATCTTCCCGAAGTCGAGCAAATACAAATAGACAGGCGAGCTCCGTTGTTAACTGTGAGATATTATGATTTACATGTGATATAAAAAGTTGTTAGGCGACCGACCGCTTCTCTGAAAAAAGCCTTTCTTGGACATACACAAAAAGCGAACATACATTTCCGCTTTTATATATATAGACTAGCGAGGGGTACCCGGCATTGCCTGGGTGTTTGGAGGGGTGTGTGGTTTTGGGTAAATCAAAACTCTGGCTGGATGGGGGGGGGGAATAAAATTTAAAAAAAATGTTTTGGTAGGTAAGTATGAGGATCGAACCCGAACCCTTCAGGCAAAGTTGTAAATTAAAGTGTGAAAAAAAAAGAGTGCGACGGTTTTAACCATTGGGCCACCGCGAGATGCTAACGGAAACACGTTTGAATTTATTTAATTACTTGGATTTGGCAGGTGCACGTTTTAATGACTTAATGAGGTCAAGTTTGACTGCGGGATAGTATTTCATTTACTGCGGGAACGCTTTTTTAAATTTTTATTTTTCAAGATGTTATAGGAAAAAGACTAACCCACATGCGGCGAGCGACAAATGTTGAATATTTATCTTCCTGAAGTCGAGCAAATTAAATAGACAGGCGAGCTCCGTTGTTAACTCTGAGATATTATGGTTTACATGTGATATAAAAAGTTTTAAGAAGTTGTGAACCGACCGACCACTTCTCTGAAAAAAGCCTTTTGTAGACATACAGAAAAAGTGAACACACATACATACATACATACATACATACATACATACATACATTTTCGCTTTTATATTTATAGATGGCTTATTGTAAATATTAATTTTGTTTATTTAGAAAGATCTACTCAATGATTATAGTTTTTTTCTTGTAATTATATTTCAGTTAACTAATAATTTAACAAACTAAGCTTTATAAAAATAATTTTATATTTAAGCTATAATTAAAACCGATTTCTTTAATACAGGAATAGTTTTAGGGGGAAAATGGTGATAAAATTGGTTTTTAACTCTTATATTAAAAGATGCTTTTTTTTCATAAAAGGTTGTTAAAAACTTTGGTCATACCTACATCTTGAAATAAAAGTTAAAAAAACAAGCAAGTAAATATTAACTTTTGTTTTCTGATTTTTTTTATGATATAAACAAAAAATATTGATTATTGATTACTTTGAAAATATTTTTTATCTTTACTTTGTATTTTCAATTCATTTTTTTCTTGTGTCTTTTTTTGTTTGTTTATTTTGTTTTAGTTCTCTCTCTCTCTCTCACACATTTCCTCCCTCGCCCTCCTCTCTCCTTATTGTTTCCACTACATTGAATTTTTGTAGTATAGAGAAAGAAAAGGCTTATTTCCAAAATATTGCACTTTATATAATAAATAAGAAGAAAAGAGCATATAACATATCTTGTTGAATTTCCAAAGTCAGGCCCAAATAGCATTTAAGCTGATACATCAAACTTTGCTTCTGACTAACCAATTTTCATTTGTTATTGGCAATTTTAAGAATTATTATAATCGATTGTTAATATGAAATATTTTTTAATAATCATGAAAATCAGTAGTGGCTGTAACTCATTTTAAATTGAAAAATATAACCAAAGTTTTTTAATGTAAGTTTAAAAATGTGCAAACAAATAAAAACTAAAATGATCATCCCATTAAATGAAAATTTTTTTGATTATTTGAACGAGTAATCTCATCATATAACATTTCGATTGGAACATTCTAGTTAACTTTGGAAACCTCTATGAAAATTTGAACTGAGCCTTTTATTTAATTCACTGGGATGGAGGTGAAGGAAGGATTTTCTTATTCTGTCAGTCATGACTAGGTAGAAATGTTAATTTATGTTATTAATTATTATCAAAACAATTTTAATTTGTATATTTTCTTTTCTTTTTTTAAATTCAAGACTATGATGAGGATTTATATTAAAATTTCTTAAATTGCAATCTATTACATGACAATAATTTTAGTAAAAATCAAATTTCCAATAGATTATTTTGTTTTTAGGTTGAAAGTTTTTAAATATGTTCAGAGAAGAAAAAAAATCATTTGAGGTGAATTTAAACAATTTTATATTTTTTTTTTTACATTTCTAAAAGCCAGTCTTGCAAATGTAAACAAGTTTTCTTGATTGTTATCTTATTCTTTTCTCTATTTCATTGAAATGTTTAGATAGAGTGCTAATATCATAATTTTTACGAATAAACAGTTAATCGGTAGTAGCACCCTTTTTGAGAGTCCAAAATTAAAACTTTTTGACCTAAAATTCATATTTGTAACATGAATTGGAATAAATGCATAGAAGATGCTAACAAGGTTGCTGCAAAAATGGTGGACTCTCTACCAGACTAGAAAACTTTTCACACCTGCTATTGCATAGAGTACCAATTTTTGGCTCATGCATTAACACTAGTCTTTCCCTGGTGAACAGAATTCCAAAAAGAATCCTAAACCTAATACATCCTACACTGTAGACAGCGTAGGATGTATTAGGTTTAGGGTTCTATCTCATTGTCACAGTGTTGCATTCCTTTGTCTTGTTTTACAAGTATTTCATCAGAATGTACTCTAATGAACTTGCTGCACTTGTGCTCACTCAACATAAATACCCCACCCACACCTGAATAAACAGCAAAATCATTCTGTAGAAGTTCCCAGATGATGGAAGACTTTTTATTTTTTTACAAGGGAGTCACCACTTATCAGTGATAAGGGTTAATTAATGTAAAGCAGTAGTGTAGTAACCATTAATGGTGTAAATTGGGAAGAATTTGATCATTTAAAAAAAACTTGTTTACATTAGACTTGAATACTATGATATTGTAGTTGGCTGGGACACTGTTCCATGCGTGAGCATTTCTAAGAAGCTTTGTTTATAGAATCTATGTTTAGATTTAGGTACAGATAGAGAGTGGGGGAAATTGTTGATAGTGGTTGTAGATAGTTGAGTGTATTTTTATAAAAATCCAGCAAGAGGGGACTATTGATTAGAGCTCAGACAAATACTTACCATGAAAATAACCATAGAACAGAGACAGACTTGCAACATCTCTTTCGTGGGAAAGAGGTTGCATGGGAGAAAAAAGATCATCGACTACTAGGTTTCAAAGTCGATTTTGAACTCTATCAAGGCAGAATAGGGTGATCTGAGCAGCTCCTGACAAGATGCGGCAATAGTACTCCCTTTTAGGATGTACTTAGTTCTTATACAAATAGAGAATTGCATCAGCAGTGAAATACCAACTGGAGCGGTAGAATGATCCAACCATTTTTCCAGCGATCTTGGCAACAGAAGTGTTCTCTTTTAGATCAGGAGTGAAGGTTAGTCCCAGGCGCTTGTTAAGACATGGTGCTTCGTCAACATTGGATCCATTCATTTCAATTGATGAAAAGAGAGAAGCTTGATTTTAACTGCATTAAAATTAACCATCCACCTTTCCCCCCCCCATTGCACCACGTGCTCAAGATCAGAAGAGAGAGAATCAGAAACATTTCTACTATATAATAGCTTTTATTTCTTAAACCATTTGCCTTTAGAATTTTCTCTCTGCTCCATTTCCCCAACTGTACTAGCATGCAAAATATGAACATACATCTTGCAACTTTCCACTTAAGATGATACCACATAAATCATATCTCTACTTCACAATGACTGTGGCTTGTTTGAAGCGAATTGAAATAAAAAAAAAATAATAATTTGCTTGTACTTTTGTTTGTCCAAAGACAAAATGCATATAAGTATTTATGGATTTCACAGAGTGTCAAAAATTTACATGTTATTCATTTTAAAATGAATTATTCCCAGATTTATTATGTCACTGTCATGATAAAAAATTATCGGTACAATCTCACTTTTAAGCTAAAAACTAAAATCAAAATGTGGTGTCTGTTCTATAAAAAAGTGCCAAAAATAGGCTCTGGATGATGGATGATCCCCTTAATGTGCGACCTTAAGGGCAAATGTCACATAGCCCACTACACAATTATGGTCATTGCCTTTCCAACAAGCCTTCATTTGTTCTGATCAATAGTTGCTGAGATTTGGAACATAAAATTGCCAAAAAAAGGTGGTATTTACTCCTATAAATTTTTTTTTTTGTGTATTGATATATTAAAAAAATTTTTTATTTATTTAAAAATGAAATACAACTTTCTTATATATGTGTCATGGAATTGCATTCATCTGCAAATGATCTAGCTAATTTGCATATTCTTTTAAACGTTCATTTTAATTAATTCCCTATTAGTTTCTTTGGTTTTCTTATAGGATGATCGTCTTTAGTTAACTATTACGTGTAATTATATTCATGTAGATATTCTGCATGATTTACACTTGCGTAATATTTGCATAAAAACCTCTTTCTATATGTATTTATGTATGCATATATTTATTTGTTGAAAAATTTTGTCTACCAAACTCGTCTGTCAGCTTTGGTCTACACACATGAAACTTAATATATAGGGTATTCAAACCCATGCGAAACTTTATATTTGGGTTTTAGCTGGGGAAAATCAGTGCACAAATGTGAAAATTAAAAAAAATAGAATTTGCCGGATGCAAGTCGAACGATGGCATTACGAATATGCATGCGTAATGTAATAGCTATTGGTTCATGTTATAATTTTTAGCCTTGCAGCAAACATATCTTCATAGCTCAGGCATTAATGTCAAAGGAAAAACTAAATCATAAGCTAAACGTTTTGGTTTCGATTCTCGGTGGTGGGGCATGAGTCATTTTTTTAAAATCTTTTTAAATCATTACGACATAGTGGGTCCAATATAATATAATATAATAATAAATACGAAATCTGCATTAATCAAAATATCATATTTAAGCATATTTTATAACCAGGCAATGCTGGGCGGCCTGCTAGTGTTTTGCTGTATCACAGCTCATCAGTTCGGCTAGACAGGCAACTACCTCAAGGCAGGCTGCACACGCCTGCCATATAAAATCAACAATAGGTTCTTAGATAAGACAGGGGCACGTTCAAAATGAATGTTTCTGTTTGGAACACAATTGAACCATGATACTTTTGAATTTTCAGCAGTAGGTTCTCTCTATTATGTATTATGGACTGAATCACTGCGGGTAGATATATGAAGTTTCCTCCTGGTACATCGCAGTGAGTCCCTAACTGTAGCAGGCAATCAGTCAATGTGATTAAATTTCACTGATTTTGATGACAATAAATGTATGGTGTGGAACACTCGTTGATCCTCATTCAATTCTGGGCAAGGTCGGGTATCCCTGCTAGTCTGTGTGTGTGTGTGTTACTTGGTATCTTTAGTAGTTATTTTTGTTTTATTTTACCATTTCCAAGTATATTTAATGGGGCCATAGAAGGCGTTGGTTCCTGGCCACAAGATGACATGATGCTTTAAAGTGAATTTTTCGATTAAAATTTTTATTTTCAAGAAATTAAAATTTTTAAAACTATTTTTTTAACTAAATAATTAAAATAAAACAAATCCCACAATTTTTATTTATATGTAAATGTTTTAGAGACAATTATATTTGGTTAAGTTTCAAAATGGTTAAATTATCATTTTTAATTTCACCTAAAATTATTTTTACATCTTACAAAAGATTTAGATGAAATATAAAATATTGTTTTTTTTTTCAAAAAAATCATCACCTTATCTTTTTAAATTTTACATTTCACTTTCTGTAAGTAAAATCTAAAATTTTAATAACATTATGGATGACAAAAAAATGATAAAGTTCAAACTCTTATGTCTGATCTAAATCATGATGTTAGAATTGCTTCTAAATCATTTAAGTTGATGTGCAGTTTAGTTACCAAAGTGTGTTAGTGATTTAACAATCATACCACTTAGAAAATAAATAAGTATAGAAATAATTTTGTATTTTAAAATGTACCTCAGATATTTTGCATTCATTTTTGAAGAGTATATTTCAGTGGACATGTGTTACAGTGCTTTTTAATTAATCTCCTCATTATAATAGTAACTTTTTCTTTCACTTGTTATTGTTGATCTATAGCTAAGATTTTTTATATATTCATTCTATGTTTCACATCATCAATAATCGACACGGTCACATCAGCATTCGTAATAGATTTGGCTGGATTTGAACTTTAGTTTGCCAGCTCCATAATTCACGCTAGCAACTATCACATCATTCTCACGCACTATTCATTTAAACAGGAAACTTCTGTTTTCTCTCTTTACTCAGTTGTCTTGAAAAACCATTGACTAACAAGAATGCATGAAACTGTGTTCACAATTATCTGAAGATATTGATTTTATTTTTATATTACAATAGTGCTGTTGTAGAAAGAAACTCTTTCAAATCTGAAAGTTTATAATGTTTGAGTTATTTTCATGTAATCATTAGTATTACCCCATCTCCTCCTCTACAATCCTGGGAATGCAAACTGATCATTTTTCACATTGTTTTCATTTAGAATTTTGTCCTCATCAACGTTGGTGTTTCTATTTCTAAAATATTTCTTCCATTTTTAAGTTTAATGTACGTTGATTGAAAAAAATCTATAGAATATTGATGAGATTTGAAGCAATAAATTAGAGTAACATCCACATACTGTAATCTTGTGACACTTGGAGAGGACCAGAGAAAAAAAAAAGAAATAAGATATAAAATAAATATCAAATCTGAACTTAAGAAAAAAAATGTAATGGGTTAAAATTTGTAGGGATGGAGAATGTGAATGAAGAATGGGGATATAGCAGATTTTAACTGTGATAAAACCGATTCTTGATTAGTTTAAGTGAACATGGAATTTGAAGAATCTTTTTGGGTAGGCTGGTTTGAAGAAAATGAAGAATTTGGAATGGTAAAAGTATATTTGCTAAAATTAAAATCTGAAATCCATATGCCAGCACCAGCTAGTGTCTGGTTGGTGCAGATCACAACAATGACCCAGTACTGTGCATTGGAGTTGTAGGGTTAGAGTTAGGGTTAGGGTGATAATAAGCAATAAAAAAGATTAGTGATAATTTTATAAGATTATAAAAGAAAGATTAAAGCAGCAGATAAGAAGAGAGATAGATAGTGATTGTTATATTTTGTTTCATTAAAAGAGAGAGTCTTAGAGAGAGAGTAAGAGTCTTATTACAGTGTTTGTCGTTGAGAGAATTTTATTAAGAGGGATGTTGAAAGAGAGATGTTGTTGTAAGGTCTAGAGAGATTGTTCATGTTATTACGATTCTTATATATTAAATGTTCATTCCTTAATTGTGTTTATGGAAGAAGAAGGGGAAGCTCTTAGAGTGAAGGGATAGTGTTCAGACAGTCTTAGTGTAGATATGATGTAGATTCACATTGTGGATATGAGAAGTCGAGACGTGTATGTAATGACATTTTATAACACAAATGTATAATACAATTTTCACTTTACCTTTTTGTAAGAATCATAAGACAAGACGCTGTTTTACAAAAACACAGATGAGTTTATTCTTCACACGACCGGCCGTGGTTTCCTCATCAAGAATTCAAAGCTTCACATTTTAGTTTCAAAGTGACGTCTCGCTTCCTAGACGTTCGGATCCCAAACTCCAGACTCTCTCTGAGTTTCTCACTGACTAGCTCTCACTCACTGTCTTCCTTTCACTCTAAAGTTTTTTCTCTATAACTAGAACTTTCTATTTTCCGTGACGTCATACACATGTTAAAACATGTGCCTTCTTTCACGTGTTCTGGACATGCATGTCCAAAACTTTTCCTTTTTCTACGAAAGGAATTTTAACCTATACTCAGTAACCTATTTTTCCAATATGTTAAAAACATTATCTTATAGCTACATTCTTTCAATTAAAATTTCATAACAAACTTGACAGGGCACATTCTTTTCTTGAAATATTTGATCTCTATTCTAAACAATCGTTTGTTTTAAATTCTCACACGTAATCTATTTCTAAACCTAAATTACGAGGTTCGAATTTCGTCTATTGCTATTTCATTTTCATTTTAACTAATCTCTCTATTTTTATACTTACATGAAAAGGGGACAGCCCTTATCATGTAACATCCCTCCCTTCCATATTTCACAAAAAAAAATATGTATGCATTTTTAAATTTAGTATTTTTTTTATTTTTACATCTACACAACCACACGGCTAGAAAGATCAGGCTAAAAAACAAAAAAAATTCTCTTTCAGTCAGCCCTCGACGGCCGACTTCACAATTTTTTTTTTTTTTTTTAATAAGATCAGAACCTTTCTGATCTTCTTGGCATTTACTTTTTGGGTGTAGGGTCTTTACCTATGATTCACATCAGCTATTTTCCAGCCACCCATATGCCGCAGACTAGAGGTTTTCCACCTTTCTCGAAATGGACGACTTCCTTCGTCCCCCAAAAGTGTTCTGATCTCTCTTTCCGCATGGTTAGTCTTATCAAGTATGGCTTTGTTTTTTTATTCTATAACTATCTTATACAGGACATACCAAAGCTCATATACTTAAATCTTTGTGGTTGGCTTCAGAAGTTTAAGATATACCTTTTTTTCTCTCATACGGATTCACTCGGATTTCCTTGCTTGGATTCTTGAAACTTCGACGAGGATTTAGAAATATCACCCCTAACTAACTAACACCTTTTCTGTGCCCAACACCTTAATTGCACACTAAATTCTATCTAATTGCCCGATTTTTTGTGATTTTTCTTTTCTCTCACCAGAGCTTCCAAGATCCAGCAGATATATCCCACATTCATGCGTCTCTAAAAAAACAAAATACAAGGTTATATCTTTCTTACGTAATCTACGGCATATTTTTGCCTGTCTCTTACTTCATTAAGCTATATGTGATTGCATCGGGACTACCTATCATCGGTTTACTGGTCCCCTTAAGAATTTTTGTATTCTTTCCAACGCCTGTTTATTAATTAAGCCAAGTCTTACCACTTGCTTGGAGTCGTTACGTGCAACCAGCTTATTTTAAGCACTTAATTAACCAGGTTCCCAAATTTTTCGTATAGGGGCACATCTTGTGCTTATCAATCCCTACCAAGTCACTTTTCTTGGAGAAAAATTTTTAGGATCTCTAAAAAAAGACAAAAAAAACAAAAAACATCTTTCTTACGGCTTATCACATCTAACAACTCTCTAAATACCTGTTTACGTAATTTTAATTCTTGTCCCCCTTCTAAAATTCTAACTGAATCTGTAAGCCAACCATACGTCTTAACTAGTTTTATTTTCTCCTAGACTGTTTAAATCTAATGTATATTTACTGATAACTTTGAATTCTTGCTGTGAAAATCAATAACATTTACATTAAGTATAAATTTACAATATTGTTTCAAAACACATTTACAAAAGAAAATACCTTAATACATTTAAACATTTTGCAACAAAACACAAAAAAAAAATAATAAAAATTCGTTACATTATACATTTCAAAAGTCCGTTGACACAAAATAAAAATTTGTCCCTTTTTTTTTTCAAAAACAAAACAAATGAAACACACAAAAAGCCGAAAAGTTCAACTATGAACACAAAAATGCATTTCCAAACAGAATTTACACGCTGTTTCAGAGACTACATGCGACCTTTGAAAAATTCCTGTTTGATTGACAGATTAAATTCAACAATTCGTCCAAACGATTTCATATTGACACAAATTTTCTAATTGACACTCCATACAAATTTCAAAACAATAATGGGTGACCCCAATCTCTGCATTTGCGTGTATGTGTGTGTGTGTGTGTGTGTTTTTTTTTTTAACAAACCAATTCATTTATCAATGAATTACGCATGGCGACTTGTTTACTATATTTCCATTCATTACTACGGATTTCTTTTATGGCATATGGGCCTTTTCTTTTTTTTTTCTTTTTTTTTTAATATTTCTGTGCTACATAAACAAAAGAATTAATTTCAATGAATTATGCACGGTGACTTGTGTTTACTACTATTTATTCATTACTACGGATTTCTTTTACAGCATATCAGCCTTTTCTTTTTTTTTTAATATTTCTTATATCTTTTGTTCTCTTTGTGCGTGTGTGTTCAATTTTTTTTTTGTTCGCATTTCTGTGATCGTGTAATTTTTTTTTTCCGTGGTATTATTTATTTATTTATTTTTTTAATTATCTTGGACCCTTTTAAAACGTTGTGTTTCTTTTTCTTTTTCGCATTCTGTGATCGTCTAGTAAACGTTGTGTTTTTTTTTTTCGTGGTAACGCCAGTTTTTTTTTTTTTTTTTTTTTTTAACCCACCCTTGCATGAGTGGACTAATCAAGTACACCAAATTTGTATTTGTTATATAGACCCCAGGTTCGGTTTTTGCATCGTTGATGCAAACTGGTTCACGGGCACCAAAATATGTTTATGTTATATTTTAATGTTCATATTGTAAGAAATGTAAGAGTCTTATTACAGAGAGATGTTGAAAGAGAGATGTTGTTGTAAGGTCTTAGAGAGATTGTTCATGTTATTACGATTCTTATATATTAAATGTTCATTCCTTAATTGTGTTTATGGAAGAAGAAGAAGGGGAAGCTCTTAGAGTGAAGGGATAGGTTTCAGACAGTCTTAGTGTAGATATGATGTAGATTCACATTGTGGATATGAGAAGTCGAGACGTGTATGTAATGACATTTTATAACACAAATATATAATACAATTTTCACTTTACCTTTTTGTAAGAATCATAAGACAAGACGCTGTTTTACAAAAACACAGATGAGTTTATTCTTCACACGACCGGCCGTGGTTTCCTCATCAAGAATTCAAAGCTTCACATTTTAGTTTCAAAGTAACGTCTCGCTTCCTAGACGTTCGGATCCCAAACTCCAGACTCTCTCTGAGTTTCTCACTGACTAGCTCTCACTCACTGTCTTCCTTTCACTCTAAAGTTTTTTCTCTATAACTAGAACTTTCTATTTTCCGTGACGTCATACACATGTTAAAACATGTGCCTTCTTTCACGTGTTCTGGACATGCGTGTCCAAAACTTTTCCTTTTTCTACGAAAGGAATTTTAACCTATACTCAGTAACCTATTTTTCCAATATGTTAAAAACATTATCTTATAGCTACATTCTTTCAATTAAAATTTCATAACAAACTTGACAGGGCACATTCTTTTCTTGAAATATTTGATCTCTATTCTAAACAATCGTTTGTTTTAAATTCTCACACGTAATCTATTTCTAAACCTAAATTACGAGGTTCGAATTTCGTCTATTGCTATTTCATTTTCATTTTAACTAATCTCTCTATTTTTATACTTACATGAAAAGGGGACAGCCCTTATCATGTAACAGTGATGAAGTAAAGAAATGTCACTCTTCCTTCTCGCAAAGTATTAATGTGATAAATAGATTTGAGGGTTCTACATTATCCCAAATGAAGAAACATAGACTTTATTAATCTTGCTTTAAAAACTGTTTTTGTATTTTTACAAAATAATTTTTTTTTTTTTCTTACCAGACACTTTCATTTAATTTTGGTTTTGTTGGCTTTACGGCATGTCAACCCGTTAGATTATTTAATGGCAAATCCGGTAATTTTAGAAAATTTTTTATTCGTCAAGTTTTTGATATCTTGAAATGTTTATTTATAGAGTTATGTTTGCTTTTTTTGTATGGGGAAATTGTTGTTTTTGTTTTTTAAAAAAAAGGGGAGAGAAAAAATGTTTGAGAAAAAATGAATGTTTGATGCATTTTAGAAAGCCAGTCTGATTTGGTAGCATTGTTTTTATTTAAAGATGAGAAAAATGTGTTGAGGTTGCGTACACCAAATATGTCTGTCACTTTTTCTGTTTGGATATTATTGCCTACATTTCTTATTTTTATAACCAAAGCACATAAACTCCTGCTAGGATGTCTGCTGATGTCAGAATTTTTTTAGGATATTGTCATCCTTAGAATCAGCAGTTTATTCCTTAACTCACTTCTAAAACGGTTGAATCAGTCTGTTCTTGCACAAGGACATTTTATAAATGCAGAAATGTAGTTATATACAGTTTATAAGAAATAATCACACATTTTTTTTTTTTCTATATTTTTCCTCTCTCTCTCTCTCTCCAGTATACAATTAGAAATAAGTCCCTATACCACAATCAAACAATTTTTCTTGCATAAAATTTCATAAGGAATCCAGTGATAATATTAATTTTGTATTTAGGTTTTATGATATTATTTTCTAACATTTTTATTTTATTTTATTATTTATAACTTGATAATTAAAAATAATAATCAAAAATAGAATTATTTGGTTTGGTTGTTTTTGTTTTACGGCATATCAACCCTTTTCAAGTTATTTAATGCCGAATCTAGTTATTTTGAAGAAAAATTTTTTTAATAGAATATATATATTTTTTTCAAGTTAGTTTCTATTTAACGCATAGTTGAGACCCTAACAGGTACTACCACTCCGGGTCAGAGTGGACCTGGGAGCAATGGCAATTAAGGGGTGGCTCCACACTCCTCAAAGCCCACAAGCTAGGGCCTCATCATCAGATATAGTTTAAGGTCATATCCAGGACAAAAAATAGAAAAGTAATATTGAGTTCAGGGTTCAGAGTCTTCATTAATTCCTGCGCAACACCAGGTATGGCTGTTCATAACATACAGAAAGAGCTCAGAAAAACTGTTATATCTGGTTTAAATGAATGAATAAAACAATTTCAATAAAGAGTACTTATTTCAAAATTGACAAAAATAACTTAAAAGAAAAAACATTTTTCTATCAATGCATGTGAATAAGATAATTAAAAAAAAAATACTTCAACAAATAATCATGCCAAATCAAAATTGTTATCATTCACATAATTGATTCAATTAATTAAATTAAAAAATAAATAAATGGATCAACCCTAGTGGAGGGTAACTTGGAGGCTTCTTTCCATTTTTACTACACTGGCAGGGCATTACTCTTTTCCTTCGATCACTTCACTTACACTTGATGCTTACCTTATAATGCTGAGTATTTAGCAAAGAGGCATTCTAGCATTACAAGTTGATTTTTTTTAGATAATTGTTATTTTATCAACTTGCATGAAAAGAGCTATGTAAAAGATGCTTAAAACCGTTTGAATTATGCAAATACCATCAGTAGTTCAAAAGTTATGAGAATTTTAAGTGCCAAAATTTAGGCTTTTCCGTGGACATTTTTCTTTAGGAAAAGTGGGCTAAACTACGGACCTCAACATTTGAAGAAATTCGGTCATTTCGCCACCATTTATTTATTTTTCAAGCTATTCTCATGAAACTTGGCACTCTTATGTAAAATTGTGTGCTCTTTCTGATTATGCAGTCAAATCTGATGTATCTCTTTACCATAAGCCATGAATTATAAATTCAGATGTACAAATTTCAATTTTTTTTAAACTGGCGCATGGTATCATAGTGGGTGTTTATTTATGAACAAAACTAAGTATTATAGTAGTATTTAAATATAGCTTTATTGAGAGCAGGCATTTTCCTGTCTCCTAACCAAAGGAGAGCTTAATCTGGAGTGTAGCCATTGAATGCCTAAAGAGCATTCATGACCGATATTTACTACTCCCCTCAAAGAAAAGAAAAAATTGAGTAGATATGAATTAATCTCAGAAATAAATCAAAGAAAACTTTTCATATAGATTTTAGATTTCTGTAAAAGATGGAAATTTCCATAGTCGACCAGAACTTATGTATTTTGGGACCAGTCCAATTTTCAATTTTGTAAATCCTCTCTACCTGGCCCGAAATATACCCCTATTTTCTGAGATGCAACCATAAATCGTACTCTACATGAACCCTTGATGTAGCTTTCACAGTACCAAGATACCAGGAATCTTGATAAGCAACAACTATATATTCACCAGTTGATGGTAATTTTTGTCATTTCTATTCTGTTGTTTTACTGAAAATTCAATTATGTAAACAAAGAAATAAAACAGTAATTTTTTACCTTGTTTCCACTTTAACATTTAAAATGATTACTTTTTTAGATTTTAGAGTATGATGAAAACGAATATCGCATTTAAATTTTCTGCAAATAAGTAGTCTTCCGGATATTAAGCAATGTCATTTCTTATGTTATTGCTGGTGACCATCTTGGTACGCACGAGTGCAACCCTTAGAAACCATGCACAAACGCATGTACCAAGATGGCCACCAGCAATAAAATAAGAAATGGTATTCCTTATTAACCAGAAAGCTACTTATTTGCAGAAAATTTAAATGCGATATTCGTTATCAGCATACCTGAAAACTTTAAAAGGTAATCATTTTAAAGAAAAATGTTAAGGTGGAAACGAGGTAAAAATTTACAAAATGCATCATAACGAAATTCTTTATCGAACCGTCTAATTATTATTATTATTATTATTATTATCATTATTATAATAATAATATTAATATTATTTAGATATCCTCAGTTAAAAAAAATGGGTTTGTTTTAAAGATTCGAAAAAATGGTCTTGACAATGAGTTAAAAATAAATTAAAGTTTCACGATCTATTTTATTTAATTGTCATGTGAAAGTACAGAATAGTTAACAAAACACCCTTCCTTCCCCATGGGTTTCTAAATAATAACATTATTTCAGCATGGTAGCATAAGTGCACAAGTACCTTTTATTCGTTATATATATATTTATTTTTTGTTACCACTAAAAAACACAATTCTACCTTAAGTATAAGAAGTTGTAAATACAAGGATAACAGAAACGCATGTACTTAGTACATTTTGTTATTTTTTAACGTTTTTAGTACATGTGTTAAAAACAACAAAATAGTATCGTTTGAAAATAAAATTTGAAAAACTTGAAAATAATTTTTTTAAATTGACAAACTCAGAATAAAAAATGAAACTGATTTTTCTGCTTTCGTTTTGAAAGCAGAAAAAACGTTTATTTTATTTTTAAGAGAATACAAACGAAATTTGTTAATGCGCTGAGCGCTGGTCAGCACATTAGCCCATAGCGAGCCATTTTCCCCGTTAAGCGGATTTGAATTTCTATAAAAGATAACATTTTAAAAAAATTTCTGCACAATTGATAATTATCAAATATTTTCATATTATACATGAAAATAATTCTGAAACTATTATCTATCTGAAAATTGATGATATATAACGATTTATCTTATCAATTTTAAAATATTCTTCGTCAACGTTGCTCAGTCGTAACTTTTGCTTCCTGTGGTCGTAAAAATAGAAATCAAAATCCAGTAGAGATAGACTTCTATGCTGTAAAATTTCAGCCATATTCAATCAAATTTGACCCCACGCATGTAACGTAACGTAATGTATGAAAAAAACAGTTCCCTTTTTGCTGTCGTCATTTTTTACCGTTTTTTTCATTTTTAACTTGGAGCATAAAAACATTGAACAAATAAAAGAAAAATAAATTAACATCATTGGAATGCTTACTCTATTCTCTTTCTAGCAATGTAATTTTTTTTTAATTGACCAACAAATAAAAAAGATATGACTTGTTGAAGCACATTAGGTATGTAATATTACCGATGTCCACAAAAATACAGCATTTGCTTGTAATGCTATACAGTACTAATTTTTTTTTGTCTTTAATATGATGCAACCAAGGATTGAACTTGGGTTTCTCAGTCAATGAGCAAACACTCTAACAATTATGATAATTGAAAACCAGCAAGCAAAAAATTGATTTAGTAAAGCTAAAAAAAAAAAGAAAAAAATGTAATGTTCAACATCATGCTATAAGTTTTCAGCTATTGTAGACATTTTACAGAGTTACAAACATGCGCATAATATTTTTATTACAATGAATGCAATATTTGTAGTAAGTGTTAGAAAATTTATTTATTTTTCTTTGTATACAAATTACTTATTGCAATTCCAGTTTTTGGTTATTAAAGTATTGCTATTTCTTTATTTGCTAATTTGAATTTTTTCTATGAGGACTTGTCTTTTTTCTCACATTCGTCTCCATCTGATTGTAAAGGTTTTCTTTCTTTATTTAACATTTTATTAACTATGTGTGATTTATACATTCTTTATGTGTAGTTATTTTTTCTTGCTTGTCTAGTATTGTTTTTCCATTTGAATAATGACCTTCTTGCTGATCTTTGATTATTTCAAGTTTGTAATAAAATATTTGTAAAGAAGCATTCACAATTTGAGCTTCAGTGTTCCTCTCTTTTCAAATTATTTTACTGGTATCATTTCATTTAATAATTTGTATATTTTCTATCAATGTTGTCATTAAGGATATTAGCCATTATTTATGTATATATAATTATATGCATGTGTTTATATAATTAAATATATATGTGTATGTATGATTGTATATATGTATATCTAATTACATGTGTATGTGTGTTTATATATAATTATTAATTGGGAGCATGTATTTTTCACAAGCACTGGCGGGAGCTCGGTGGATGGTGGCAATCAGGCTAGCTTTAGTGTTGTGAGAGGTTATTCTTGATGTATGATCAAATGAAATAGTTCAGTGGATTCAGGTCGAGGAGAAGACCAGGGAGAGAAGGGTACAAAGTTGTAGAACTCCTTCTGAAGTTTGGGTCTCTTTGGACTTGTGGGCTAGCACTAAATCCTGCTGCCACACCCAGGGTCTGCCAGCGGCCACCTTATTGCACCAAGTGATTACCACACTCTTCAGCACATCCAGGTACACTTTCAAACCGACATTGAAGATGTGATGTGTCATGATATGGCCTTTACTTGAAATCACACCAAAGCCATTCCTGTTATTCGTGGCAATCCAGTGATATGCATTTTGAGGGTGCTGGCAATGGTCCTGTTGTCATAACTTGGATCGGTAGAGAGCATAAGTTGTACAGTAGTGCATCTCCAATCTCGCTTATTAAACATTGTGTCACTTTCAGATATGATAGAAGGCTCCTATCGCTCTTGTACACAACAGATCAACTAATAGATGGTCTGCAACAAAAAAAGAAAACCGGTTATGATCAAACAGAAATGAAATAATGTTGTCTTTTCTAGGGCATCCTGTAGAAAAAAGGATGGAAAAGGGGTTTGCATGCATTTAAAAAAACTTTTCGGCGTTAAAAAATTATCAAAACTGGAATTTACATTTCAATATTTTTTCGATTTTATTGCATATTTGTTATGGTACCAGAGACAATAAGTGGTTGGTGCAGCTGAAAGGACACATTCATTCTACATAAAAAAAAACAGGTGATGACATTACTTAGGCATAATTTGCAGATAGCACCCTCCCCATATGTGTGTATATTTATATATGTGGATATATGTATACTTAAGTGTATATATATACTTGCATGTGTGTATTTTATATATATACTAGCAAATTTGTCTGTTAAGGGATCAAAGTTCAACGATTTGACCTTTGAGAACTCTACCAAATTCCTCCAACAATTTTGGGTCTAAACACTTGAAATTGTAGATATAGGTTCCTTGGACATAGATCTAATTTAATAACTTGATTTGATCCCAAAACAATAAATGTTAAGAGGTCATAATAGAGGTCAAAATAAAAAAATTGACCGTTTTTTTTTTTTTTTTTTTTTTTTTTTTTTGCTCAACATACACCTCCAAACACCCGGGCAACGCCAGGCACCCATGCTAGTATATCTATAAAAGTTAACGTGTCTGTGTGTCTGTCTGTGTACATTTCCCTACACAATAACTCTGTCCATTTTTAGTCTACAGACTCAAAATTTGATATACAGGGTACTGAGATTTGGGAAAATCTATGTGATCGGTTTTCGGCCAGAAATTTGTCTGCTAAGGGGTCAAAGTTCAACGATTTGAACTTTGAGAACTCCACCAAACTCCTCTGACAATTTTGAGTCTAAACACTTGAAATTTTAGATATAGGTTCCTTGGACATGGATCTAACTTAATAACTTGATTTTAGCTCAAAACAATAAATATTAAGAGGTCATAATAGGGGTCAAAGTTGAAAAAATTGCCCTTTTTTTTTTTGCTCAACATACACCTCCAAACATCTGGGCAACGCCGGGCGTAAATGCTAGTATATATATATATATATATATATATATATATATATATATATATATATATATATATACACACACACAGACACACACAAAATGCAAATTATATTTGTTTGCAAGATTACTATCCAGAAAAAAAATAAGTTTAATTTTCATGATTTCTTCTGTTTATTTCACTTGATGCTCTGGTGAACTTAATTGTTATCTTGTTCTTGAGACCTTTTGGTACCTTATTCCACTGCACTCCATACAAAGACGTTCGAGTGGATGCAGTTAGGTATCCTGGAAGGCCAAATGTCAGGTGCAATTTGGTTAAAAAAAAGTCTCTGACAGTTAGGTTTGGCTCTTCCGACTGGTATGGCAGGAAGCTGCATTTTGCTGCCACATATACAGTCTATCTGCAGTTACTTGGCTGATCTAGGGTTTAACTACCTTGTGAATGCAGCTATCAATGTTCTAAACCCTTGCGTGATTCACTGTCAATGAACTGCATTCTGATGGCATTGTATTATCAATCATGCATGTTTCTTTCTGATGTCACTTTGTAATCAAATTGTAGATCTTTCAATTCTTTTCTAGCAATTTTTTACATGTTAGTGCTGAGAAAACCTGAAATCTTGTCTTTCTGGCACAGATTCAAAAGAGAACAAGTATGGATGTTCAAAATTGAATGCAATCAATTATTCTGTGAAAGAATGGAAATATAGTCAGAGAAAAAGTATTACAAAAGACCAGAGGAAATAAGTTTATTGGAAACAATGGTAGATAGAGACAATTGAAGTTGTATTGTTAAGCAAGGTGAGGCAGTTATTTTAGGACAAAGGACAAGGGACAAGGGATCGGTAAAGTGTGTAGGCAGGTTTTAGGTGTGGTTGTAATTTAAGTGTGACAGATGAAAGGACCCAAAATTTATTTAAGATTAGCAAGGGGTTTTACGAGTTCAATTGACAACATTGTCTGGTTGACGATGGTTAGGATTATCCAGTTGGACACAGTTGACAGCAGATCGTGGCTGGTGGGGAAATAAATTGATCAACGGACTGATGGACACAGCCTCGACAGTAGATATAGATATGGACCTTAGCGCTTAGAGGGTCGTTTCCCACAATGTTATAACACACTCACTCAGAGCCCAACCAATATATTTATACAGAATGTGTCAGAGTCTGTGTTTTCCTTTAGAGTTATGTTATTTTTTATGCATACTTGCGAACCTGTCATCTCTCACACTGACAGATATGGCCACAACCAGAGAAGAAATCCATAGCCAACAATATTGGGGTCAGTGATATTGTTAGCGGGATCTTGTTACACATACGTATAAATATGTATATTTCGGAACAAATTGTTATTCAGCAAATTTTCATTTAAATAAATAAAAATCACCTACCTGATATTATTCCAGAAGATCAAAAGTAATCGTCAGGACATACAACCATCTTGGATCTCTACTACACTTGGCCTTCAGGACAAGATCAAAGTGTAGTATCTGTTCTTCAGATGCTGCACTTCTATTTCTTGTTCTCTTTCGGTGGAGGAGAAATCCTTCACGACTGAGACAATTTTTATTTTTGTACCTTTTCTCCACGTTAAAAAACGACCCTGATGTCTAACTCTGTCCCGTGGGGAGGCATAGTAAATAGGTACACTAAATATCCCCCTCCCCTCCTTCCAATACTCATGCGATCCCTCAAAGAGTTGAGAAAATAATTTTAAAAAATACTAAATAAAAGGATTTTTTTTTTTTATCAAACTTGAATTCTATATATTTATGTATGTATATGTGTGTGTGAAATGAAAGACAAGTATTATGTAATAATGCACCAAAACGCCAGTATCAACAAATATTTATGTGTACACATTAAAGAAATTTTTAATAATAATCTCTTCTTCAGCAGAAATGTTTTATGTGCCTGCAATCATTTAACATTTTCATTATTTAGCTGGACATGTAACAAAGTGATAGTAATTTATTTTGGGCTGAAGGAGAGATTATTGTTAACATTTATGAAACATACATATGATGTTCGATTTTTGAAGCATGATTTTATAATATTGATTATGCAATAATTTTTTTATTCTACTGTGTTATTAAATATATATGTGGAAAAGTAATTAAAAACGTGACTAACACAAATGGCGGCACCTCTGTCGATCCTGTTGATTGACGGAATCAAGAAAGGAAAGAGAAAAGAAAAACTTCCGTCTATAGACGGTTTATTAATATACTTATGGCAGTAATTTGCATATGAGGACAATGACTGTTGTGAAAAGGAATGAAGGAGAAGGCACAGGGTAGTTTTCTTTTTTGGGCAGTTGAAAAAGAGAGAGAGAGAGAGAGAGAGAGAAAGAGAGAGAAAAAAAGAGACAGTGAGAACAGTCGATGAAGATTACAGTTGAAGAGAGTTGGTAAGAAAGAGTTTGTATGAATATTTCTTATTCTTATTATTGTTTTTTTTTTTTTTAACTTTTAGTTTCATTCAATATATATATATATATATATATATATATATATTTTTTTTTTTCTAGAAATGAAATAATTTATTAAAAAAGGAAAGAGGACTGTCAGAATATTAAAATGATATTAATACTTTTATGTTTTCTTTTTTTAATAATAATTTCCCATTGGTGTAAACATCTACTTTTATGCTTTCTTTTTTTTTTTTTTAATAATTTCCCATGGGTGTAAAAATGTATATAAAATCGTTAAAAAAAAAAACGTTTTCTTTTGAAATGCATAATCCTAATGCTTTGCTACATAAAGCACAGTTGATTACTACATATTCTCTTCGAAGAGAATGCTTAATACAAATTTGCCAGCAAAATATTGATTAAAAATCTTGATTGATTTGGTGGCACATCAGATTGTAGCACCAAGCAGTTCTAAAATAAATGATGAAATTATACAAAATCTATGACTACTTGTAGCATACTATCTTCATTAGTTTGATGGTTCTTTAAGCCATTATATGAAACAGAAATACTCAATGTTGCCTAGATGGAAAATTCAGAATGAAATTTTGTAGAAAAAAAATGCATCTCCAAAAATATAATTGACTTTTATGATTACAGCACATTGACCCATTTAAGATTATTTGATGCCAAATAATGATACTTATTTCAAACAATTAATTTAGCACTCTTAATTGAACAAAAGTTGATATTTTGCCCATAGCATTGGTGGGAGGTAATTTGATTACTACTGATCTGGTTACATAATCCACAACAACATCCAATAGAGCAATTTTGCCCTGTCCTCCACCCAATATTACTAAATTGTATTATGCACTTGTCGATATCCATCACATACTATTTCGAAATTGTTTTCTTGCTTTAAAACAAAAGAAATTTTAAATAGTTTAAAAAAAAAAAAAAAACCCAATGGAAGTTTAATTATTAACAACTTATTTACTTACTAAATCATTTCTCCTCTAATGTCGTAGGATTCATTTAATAAACAACTTATTTACTTACTCAACCATTTCTCCTCCAATGTCGTAGGATTCATTTAATTAACAACTTATTCATTTACTAAACCATTTCTCCTCTAATGTCGTAGGATTCATTTAATTAACAACTTATTTACTTACTAAACCATTTCTCAACCAATGTCGTAGCATTCATTTAATTAACAACTTATTTACTTACTAAACCATTTCTCCTCCAATGTCGTAGGATTCATTTAATTAACAACTTATTCATTTACTAAACCATTTCTCCTCTAATATCATCGGATTCATTTAATTAACAACTTATTTACTTACTAAACCATTTCTCCTCCAATGTCGTAGGATTCATTTAATTAACAACTTATTTACTTACTAAACCATTTCTCCTCCAATGTCGTAGGATTCATTTAATTAACAACTTATTTACTTACTAAACCATTTCTCCTCCAATGTCGTAGGATTCATTTAATTAACAACTTATTTACTTACTAAACCATTTCTCCTCTAATGTCGTAGGATTCATTTAATTAACAACTTATTTACTTACTAAACCATTTCTCCTCCAATGTCGTAGGATTCATTTAATTAACAACTTATTTACTTACTAAACCATTTCTCCTCCAATGTCGTAGGATTCATTTAATTAACAACTTATTTACTTACTAAACCATTTATCCTCTAATGTCATAGGATTCATTTAATTAACAACTTATTTACTTACTAAACCATTTCTCCTCTAATGTCGTAGGATTCATTTAATTAACAACTTATTTACTTACTAAACCATTTCTCCACCAATGTCGTAGGATTCATTTAATTAACAACTTATTTACTTACTAAACCATTTCTCCTCTAATGTCATAGGATTCATTTAATTAACAACTTATTTACTTACTAAACCATTTCTCCTCTAATGTCATAGGATTCATTTAATTAACAACTTATTTACTTACTAAACCATTTCTCCACCAATGTCGTAGGATTCATTTAATTAACAACTTATTTACTTACTAAACCATTTCTCCTCCAATGTCGTAGGATTCATTTAATTAACAACTTATTTACTTACTAAACCATTTCTCCTCTAATGTCGTAGGATTCATTTAATTAACAACTTATTTACTTACTAAACCATTTCTCCACCAATGTCGTAGGATTCATTTAATTAACAACTTATTTACTTACTAAACCATTTCTCCTCCAATGTCGTAGGATTCATTTAATTAACAACTTATTTACTTACTAAACCATTTCTCCTCCAATGTCGTAGGATTCATTTAATTAACAACTTATTTACTTACTAAACCATTTCTCCTCTAATGTCGTAGGATTCATTTAATTAACAACTTATTTACTTACTAAACCATTTCTCCTCTAATGTCGTAGGATTCATTTAATTAACAACTTATTTACTTACTAAATCATTTCTCCTCCAATGTCGTAGGATTCATTTAATTAACAACTTATTCATTTACTAAACCATTTCTCCTCTAATATCATCGGATTCATTTAATTAACAACTTATTTACTTACTAAACCATTTCTCCTCCAATGTCGTAGGATTCATTTAATTAACAACTTATTTACTTACTAAACCATTTCTCCTCTAATGTCGTAGGATTCATTTAATAAACAACTTATTTACTTACTCAACCATTTCTCCTCCAATGTCGTAGGATTCATTTAATTAACAACTTATTCATTTACTAAACCATTTCTCCTCTAATGTCGTAGGATTCATTTAATTAACAACTTATTTACTTACTAAACCATTTCTCAACCAATGTCGTAGCATTCATTTAATTAACAACTTATTTACTTACTAAACCATTTCTCCTCCAATGTCGTAGGATTCATTTAATTAACAACTTATTCATTTACTAAACCATTTCTCCTCTAATATCATCGGATTCATTTAATTAACAACTTATTTACTTACTAAACCATTTCTCCTCCAATGTCGTAGGATTCATTTAATTAACAACTTATTTACTTACTAAACCATTTCTCCTCCAATGTCGTAGGATTCATTTAATTAACAACTTATTTACTTACTAAACCATTTCTCCTCCAATGTCGTAGGATTCATTTAATTAACAACTTATTTACTTACTAAACCATTTCTCCTCTAATGTCGTAGGATTCATTTAATTAACAACTTATTTACTTACTAAACCATTTCTCCTCCAATGTTGTAGGATTCATTTAATTAACAACTTATTTACTTACTAAACCATTTCTCCTCCAATGTCGTAGGATTCATTTAATTAACAACTTATTTACTTACTAAACCATTTCTCCTCCAATGTCGTAGGATTCATTTAATTAACAACTTATTTACTTACTAAACCATTTATCCTCCAATGTCGTAGGATTCATTTAATTAACAACTTATTTACTTACTAAACCATTTATCCTCTAATGTCGTAGGATTCATTTAATTAACAACTTATTTACTTACTAAACCATTTCTCCTCTAATGTCATAGGATTCATTTAATTAACAACTTATTTACTTACTAAACCATTTCTCCTCTAATGTCATAGGATTCATTTAATTAACAACTTATTTACTTACTAAACCATTTCTCCACCAATGTCGTAGGATTCATTTAATTAACAACTTATTTACTTACTAAACCATTTCTCCTCCAATGTCGTAGGATTCATTTAATTAACAACTTATTTACTTACTAAACCATTTCTCCTCTAATGTCGTAGGATTCATTTAATTAACAACTTATTTACTTACTAAACCATTTCTCCTCTAATGTCGTAGGATTCATTTAATTAACAACTTATTTACTTACTAAACCATTTCTCCTCCAATGTCGTAGGATTCATTTAATTAACAACTTATTTACTTACTAAACCATTTCTCCTCTAATGTCGTAGGATTCATTTAATTAACAACTTATTTACTTACTAAACCATTTCTCCTCTAATGTCGTAGGATTCATTTAATTAACAACTTATTTACTTACTAAACCATTTCTCCTCCAATGTCGTAGGATTCATTTAATTAACAACTTATTTACTTACTAAACCATTTCTCCTCTAATGTCGTAGGATTCATTTAATTAACAACTTATTTACTTACTAAACCATTTCTCCTCTAATGTCGTAGGATTCATTTAATTAACAACTTATTTACTTACTAAACCATTTCTCCTCCAATGTCGTAGGATTCATTTAATTAACAACTTATTTACTTACTAAACCATTTCTCCTCTAATGTCGTAGGATTCATTTAATTAACAACTTATTTACTTACTAAACCATTTCTCCTCTAATGTCGTAGGATTCATTTAATTAACAACTTATTTACTTACTAAACCATTTCTCCTCCAATGTCGTAGGATTCATTTAATTAACAACTTATTTACTTACTAAACCATTTCTCCTCTAATGTCGTAGGATTCATTTAATTAACAACTTATTTACTTACTAAACCATTTCTCCTCTAATGTCGTAGGATTCATTTAATTAACAACTTATTTACTTACTAAACCATTTCTCCTCCAATGTCGTAGGATTCATTTAATTAACAACTTATTTACTTACTAAACCATTTCTCCTCTAATGTCGTAGGATTCATTTAATTAACAACTTATTTACTTACTAAACCATTTCTCCTCTAATGTCGTAGGATTCATTTAATTAACAACTTATTTACTTACTAAACCATTTCTCCTCCAATGTCGTAGGATTCATTTAATTAACAACTTATTTACTTACTAAACCATTTCTCCTCCAATGTCGTAGGATTCATTTAATTAACAACTTATTTACTTACTAAACCATTTCTCCTCTAATGTCGTAGGATTCATTTAATTAACAACTTATTTACTTACTAAACCATTTATAATAATAGTTTTTTTTATTACATTTTCATCCCAAACATCAAAATAATTTTTTTTTATTACATTTTCACCCCAAACAATTATAATTTTTTCCTGTTACTTATGTTTTTTCTGTATAGTTAATTTATTTTCATTTTTCTAGGAATACTTTCTAAATCCATTTTATTGGATGATTGCATATTTTTAAAATTTATTTTGCAAATATATTTTAATGATATCTGTCTTTGAATTAGAAATGTCATTTCAATAATTATATACTCATGTTATTAAAATGCATCTATGAGCCTTAAGGGTGTGTAATCATCATTACTTCCACGTCTATTGTAATACTTGGAGTTGTAATACCTGTTAGTGTTTCATTTATAAGTCAAATATAATTTGTTCTGTGCACAACTGCTTTGGATACTTTTGGGCAAAATATTTGCTCCTATCCAACCATGCATGTTTCCCATTTCTACTATTTTGTTTGCCCTATTTCATTTTCATAACCATATCATTTTCTCAAGATTTTCATAACCATATCATTTTCTCAAGATTTCTAACTGTTTTAGTAAAGGGGTGTATAATGGCAGGTAAAAATCTTTAAAAGGTGGATGAATTTTTATGTTTGATTTATAGAAATTCTATCTTATGAAGGTGGATATATATTTCTGTTCTACTTCTGACTGTGATTGCTAAGATACTAATCTCGTCGTAAACCCTCATTTGCAGCTTATTACCATTATTATTATTAGCTTATTATTATTATTATTATTATTGTGGATGCGTTATCGGCAGCTCCCGTTACTCTCGCTTCTCTTTATTTGTCCTTCAGTCCTCATTTTTTAATGAGTGATTTTTCTGACAAAGGGAGAAGAAAAGTCTAGGTTGGCAGTATTTTGTGCGAACAGTCGCCAGAGATGTCAGAAATTTTCTGTTTCTATGTCTATCCTTGTAGCCATGTCACTAGTAAGGGTGTTGGAGATAAATGTTTAATCTGATTTAATACACGATTAAACCCGGATCTCCAACTTCCAACGTAGACCCCCACTACCATGTCTCCTTCTCCAACATCAGGGGTCTACATTCTAACCTTCCAGGGGTTGAAACCCAATTATAGGAGACTAAACTAGACCTATTATTTCTAAGAGAAACTGGCATTGGACAGACGATTTCCCTAGAGGAGTTCATAATTAAAGGATACTCTAACTTAACATCCAAATCTGACCCCTAAAATCGCCACTACTGCATTTATATTTACTCTTTATCGCCCCCACAACAGCGGAGTTACTATCTTTAAAAGCATATCTGAGAAAATTGTCAAAGTCCTATCTGCTTATCCTTCAGCTAACATTCACGTATGTGGAGACTTCAATGTTCACAATGTGGAATGGTTAACCCACTCAAACAAGACCGATGATGAGAGGAGGTTCTGTCATGATTTCTCCATTGCTTATGACCTCATTCAGATTGTTCACGAACCCACCCATGTACCCGACACTGACGGCCAGTATGCGAGTCTCCTAGACCCTTTTCTCACAACTTGCCCTGGGCTATGTTCAGTTTCCATTCTGTCTCCTCTTGGATCTTCCGACCACTCTGTTGTATCAGTTAAGATAAAAATGAAATGTAATAAGTCCTGAGACGTACCTCTCCATCATACAGTATATCGATACACTATGGCTGACTGGGATAGCTTCCATACATTTATATCAGATCTACCTCTGCATTCCATGTTTAAAAAGGATGTGTCCTCTATAGTATCAGACCTGATGGAATGGTTAATTGTAGGTATAGACCGTTTCATACCCTCAAAAAAGTTTCAGTAAAAACCTAACAGCCAGCCATGGTTCTCATCATAATGTGCTGCTGCCATTGCGCACAAAAATCACTTTTTCCACTGCTTCCAAGGTAATAGATGTATGGAGACTAAAGCTGCTTTCAGGACTGCCAGCAACCATTGTAAGAAAGTAATAAAGAACGCAAGAGAGTTGTATGCTCAGTCCGTCAAGTCCAAAGTAGCTGAGCAGCGGCTTGGTTCCCACCAGTTTTGGCAAATAGCAAACGGAATTCTGAACAGAAGCATGTGCTCTATCCCAACTATCATCAATGGACCTGAGGTAATCTTGTCAGCATCAGACAAAGCCAAACTCTTTGCCAAGCAGCTAATCTACCCTTTGTAACCAAGGCCGTCAACCCCCAATATTTCCTCCTGTATTAGAAAACACACTATGTGGTATACAAATATCTGTACGTGATGTTGCCAAACTAATCAAAAACCTTGATTCCAGTAAAGCAACCGGCCCTGACGGTATTCCAATTATTAGTGATGAGACGATGCCAAAATTTTTCCCGATTCCGATTCCGATTCCGTTCAAAATTTCAGATTCCGATCCGATTCCCGATTCCGATTCTCATAAAATTTATACATATTTAATTAGAGATTTTTTTGTTTGTTTTTTCGTAAATTTTCAAATTATTACATAAACCCCTGGTTAATGTCCGCGTATATTTTATCTCAAATGTTTGCCTTGTAATTGATTAAAAATTGTAACACAACAAAACATTTATTTTGATTTTAAAACAAAGCTATATTGTACCAGTTCGTATTTACTGTATAACATGCTACTTACATGAATAGTGGAAAATATTCGAAGATTGGTAGGCAAAATAAGAAAACGATGTAAGAACAATATATTTAACAACGCCACTTAGCAAAGCCACATCTCATTGTTACGAACGAATTTCTAAATAATAATATTACTATTATGAAAACCATTTTTAACGTGAGATTGCGTGAGCTTTCTGTGCTTTCTCTCGCAGCTAAATCCCTATTCCAAAATGAAATATTACTTTTATAGATTACGTGTTAGAACATTTTTTTAATTGGCGGAAAGAAAAGCGATCATTTAGAATTTAGAGTGTAAGATCAGTTTCGAATATAAATTTAACGTAAAATGATCATCATTTCTGGCCATCCTAATTCTTTATGGATATTAACTAAAGTGTTTCTCACTAAATTAAGTTCGGTTTGCAACGTTGTAAAACCATGTGTAATCGCTTAAAAAGTAGACACCCTATCTCCAATAAGCGCACATAATTTTAAATTGGTAACACACTACAGCTCATGTTACGTTATATTTATTTGTGAAACTGACCATCTATTTTAAATTCCTAATCGTTTTATATATATATATATATATTTTATAATCATGAGTGTTTATAGGCAATCTTTTTATTTCATTTTTAAATAGTTACGTGTAAAACGGTACGTAGATGTAAATAATGTATTCTCGTGAAATTATCGGTGTTTTTATTCCGTTTTCATTTTTCGCCCATCGCAATTATAACTTTTTGTTGCGAAAAGAAAAGTTCGATTCTCCATTTTATAAAAGACACGGACCCTTCCTACTACTAACCTTCAGTCCGTGATAATACAAAAAAAAAAGCGATTATTTGTGCTTTTATGATTTTGCCGATTGGGTTGTGAGTCAATGGTAAAAAAATTAGTTAACTGCTTTAAAACGATTCGAATGGCTGGGAAACGGGGGATCATTTTATATTAAATTTAGAAATTTAGGAAAAAGGGCCATTTTCGCCAGCTAGGAAAAAAGGGCAAATATCGATTGAAAATTAATTTGAGCCTGGTTCTTGTTCCGATCAAAAGTGCCCCTTTTGAGAGCTGGATATTCCCCACATTTAAAAACGACTTTGTGTCTAACTTTACTTTCGGGGGGGGGGGGGGGGCAAGTAAATAGGAGCACTCAATATGAGAACAGTAGTACGAAGCATAAATTATAAAAATCGATTTTATTTCGTTTTAAAGAACCCTTAAAATTAAAAAAGAATTTGGTTAATTACAATGATTACAAGATAATAATTTAGTTATGTAATACACTTAAGTATCTCGTTGTTACTCATATTTAAGTCCTAAAATTCTTAAATTATAATGTAAAAACATTAACATTTCTCCAGTTTCGCCTTTCAGACAATTTCTACTTGGTGAATAAATATTACCTCCAATACTAAATAAATAATCGTGATACATAACTGATAAAAAAACAATTTTGAGGGAAAAAAAAATTTTCAAAAGTTTTCAGAAAAATGACTAAGTTCAACTTTTGCTCCACACCCAATATTAGCCCTAAAACCTCCAGGGCTTGTGACTCTGATTTTTCCCAGGGTCAGTGATACTTCCATCAGGTGTATATCAGGTATGCCCATGGTTTTGCCAAGTTTCAGAAAAATCTAATGAATGGATGAAAAGTTATTCTGAAAAATATGTCAATTTTGTCTATTTAGAGTCATTTTGAGGTATTTTTTTACCTCTTTTCCCCCATGGGGGAGCTGATTACTTGTAAAAATGGACAAACGGCTATGTTTCAGGCCTTAAAACATGTAAATTTGAGTTCAGCACCATAAAAAAACACTAAATAGAGATACATAATCACATTTTAGACAAATATGAAAAAAAGAGCCTAAAAAAGGGGTGGTTTTTAGCCCTAAAAGTTCCCGGGGGCGCAAACCAGAGTTTTGCCAGGGTCAGCGATACTGAATTTACATTTGCAACAATTGCCTTCACATTTTGGACAAGTTTCAGTAAAATCTAATGGACGGGAAAAAAGTTATGGGGCCAAAAGTGTCATTTTTGCCATTTTGGGCATTTTTAACCCCTTTTCAGCCCCTGGGGGAACAACGAGAGTTTTCTTTAAAAAAAAACTCGATGTTGTGCACATCTACGTATTGGAGTACAACTTGTGGCAAAATTTCAGAAAAAAGTAATGGACGGTTATCTGGGAATCATACGGACGAACGAACGGACGAACGCCACTGAAAACTATAGTCCCTCTCCGATAAATCATCGGGGGGGGGGACCAACAAGGAATGGGCAAAATTGTGAAAAGGCTTGGCCTTTGATTTAATTTGAAATATGCTTCCAGTGTGATTTTCTTTGATTCTGCCGGTATTGTTTATGTTTATACTTAAGGATTGCTACGACGGCGCCAATGCCGTCTGAAGCTGAGGCCTCCGTGATATATATATATATATCACGGAGGCCTCGCTGAAGCCCGCCAATCTCACTCAAAAGTTGAGTTGAAAGTATTATGGGGTAATTAACACCTTCGATGCCATTGGTTTTGACAACAATACTTTTTCACACCCGCTTGCCAAATTTCTCAAGGAGTTTAATATGAAAAGATTTCAAACGAATAGAGTTTTATTTTATTTTCCTGGAGCCACATTGTCTGACACCGTCGCATTTTTCTCGGGTTTCGGAAAAGTTAAAAATATACATGAATATCTCACAATGAATTTATCAAAGTCTGGATAAAATAGATAAAGAGAAAACATTTAGAAATTTTTCAGATTGAAAAAGAAATTATATTTACATTTAAAAGTCCCCCCTCATTGAAATTCTACTTTTGGACGATATTTGTAAACCCACTAAAAACCAAATTATTTTTAGATCTAGGATGAAGCTCTAAACTGTCTTCACGTATTAAAAAAGGGTGCTTGTGCAGTTTACACTATGTTAAAAAACGAAAAATAAAAAAAAATGTATATTCTACGTACTCGTTATGGAATGAAGTTCTCATAAAAAAATCACGTAATTTCATCAAATAGTTTTTATTTTATGCCGTAAAAACGATTTGGGAAATTCGGAATCTTCCTAAAAAAACTGCGATAATTAGTCAAGGGAGCGTGAAACAAAAACTAATTAATGAAATTACGTGATTTTGTTATGAGAACTTCATTCTATAACGAGTACGTAGATCTATAGAGTTTAGTTTTACTAATAGTTTAAAAGAAATGAATATTTATAATCGGTACAAGCAATTGAAAATTAACTTTTGAAAAATATTCAAAGAATCGATTTTGGAATCACAAATTTTTCCGATTCCGATTCCCCGAAAATTACCGATTTAACCGATTCCGATTCCGATTCATCGGCACAACACTACCAATTATACTAAAAGAACTTCAACCAGAACTAGTGCTCATACTTAAAAAACTGTTTAAATGTTGTCTTAAGGAGAATTGCTTCCCATCACCCTGGAAAATCACATCAGTATGCTCTGTATTTAAGAATTCAGGTGATAGCTCATCTCCCTCTTAGTACAGGCCAATAAGCCTCCTGTGTGTCATGAGTAAGTTGCTGGAATCTGTGTTAAATAGAAAAGTAATCAACCATCTTAGCAAAAATAAGCTTCTTAGTGACACACAATATGGTTTCCGTTCTGCTAGATCTACAGCAGATGTGCTTACAGTTATATCTCATAGGATTAGCGAATCTCTCGATGGAGGCTTCCTTTCAGTTGCTCTTGACATATCAAAGGCCTTTGATAGGGTATGGCATAAAGGTTTACTTCACAAGATCTCCAGCTATGGTATAGCTGAAAATGGCTTCTCAATTATTAAATCATTTCTCTCTGATAGATTCATAAGAGTAGTAGTTGATGGGCAAAAATCAGAATCTTACAGTATTAATGCTGGAGTCCCTCAGGAGTCCATCCTGGGCCCAGCTTTTTTCCTGATCTACATTAATGATTTTCCAAATCACATCCTTACATCATTCATAGACATTTATGCTGATTACTGTGGTAGTACATCTAAGACCATAAACGACCAAGTTCTCTCCGATTCTCTTTCCTCTAATCATGAGCAAGTGGTACAATGGGGAAAGGAGTGGCTGGTTACTTTTAATGCATCTAAAACCAAGCTTCTATCTTTACATCATCAACGTTCTGATCCCCATCTGGCATCAATTGAAATGAATGGCTCTCGTCTTGGGGAAGTGTCATGTTTTGACAAGCTCCTGGGCTTAACCTTTACTCCTGATCTGAAATGGAACACGTACATCAAATCTGTTGCCAAGGCTGCTGGAAAAATGGTCGGATCCTTCTATCGATCCAGTAGATATCTCACTGCTTATGCAATTCTCTATCTATATAAGAGCCAAGTATGTCTAAGGATGGAGTACTGTTGCCACATCTGGTTAGGAGCTGCTAGAAAGGACTTGTCCTGCCTTGATAGAGTTCAAAATAGACTTTGTAACCTCGTAGGAGATGTCCTTTTCTCTTCCTTGCAACCTCTATCTCACAGAAAAGATGTTGCGAGTTTGTCTCTGCATTATCGTTATTTTCATGGCAAGTGCTCGACTGAGCTTCAATCTATGGTCCCCCCCCTCACCAAACTTTCACAAGAAACACTTGTCTAGCTGAAAACACCAGCAATAATTCCCCCCACTCTTTATCCGTGCCTAAACCTAAACGTAGATTCCATGAACAAAGCTTCTTTCTTAGAAGTGCACGCCTGTGGAACTGTCTTCCGTTTTCCTGCTTTCCAGCTGACTACAATTTGACTGTCTTCAAGTCCAACGTAAACAAGTTCTTGATGAGCCGTTGCATTTAAGTTAACAAATTTACCGAATTTCTATTACTAACGAATACTATATTGTCCAATTGACTACTGTACACTTTAACCCTTATCCTCGAGTGGTCTCTGGGCCTTGATAAGTGGTGATCCCAATGTAAAAAAAAAAAAAAATCGGCTTATTGCAAAACTTTGTTCAAATTACAGCATTCCATCAAAAAAATACTTCACTGCAAAATAATTTTGATATATTTACAAAAGTAAAACAAAAATCTAATTGTCGCTTGCTGAAATTAGCAGCATTTCATGGACTACAGACACTTGGACAGCTACAACAGATAATGCTTCCTTTCTGAGTTTGACAGGTCATTGGTTTTCAAATGACTTTGAACAATGCAGCACTGTGCTTATAGTTGTTCCTTCCCTGATACACACAAGTGCAAAGATGTTCTGAATGAGTATAATATTTTCAATAAAGTTTTCTTAATCTTGTGGGAAAAAATATGGTTGCTGGTGTCAGGAAATGTGATTTAGAGATTTAGAATAACTATCATACATTGTAATTCAGGCTGTGAAGACAACCATTACATCATTTAACAAAAATACAGTTTCTCACTTTAATCGCTTTCTGTTAGCAATTAATAAATTAACTGAAATTTGGAAAAACAAACTCATTCAAGATGCAACCACAAGGTGGAATTCAACATATTATATGCTGAAAAGAAATTAAGAACAACGAAAAGCTCTTGTAATGTGTGCTATTGATAAGATTCTTACCATAACAACTTACCAATGAGGATTGTTTGAAAAAATATCAAGTTCTTGAGTCTATTTGAAGAAATCACCAAAGATGCAAGTCACAGAACATCAACCATATTAATGATACATACAAATTTAGCTTTGATGTTATTTCTGTCAAAAGCTGTTCAATCTAATTCTAGTATTTCTGACTTTAGTAGAATCCTTCGTACCATTGTTGAACAATTCAGGTTATCAATCGAAACAAGATTTTCATCCTATCTAAATGATAAAAACTGGTGTATGTCTACTTTCCTAGACCCATGATTCATATATTAATTTTAAAAGATTGGCATAAAAACATAATTTAGAATTGGATTCTACATCTACTTTTCACTGATGATCAGCAGTATACACTACTCTGCTTAGAATCAACTTTGAAACCAACAAAAAAGTAACCAGTAAAAATGTCACAAAATATGCTTTCATCACTCATAGTACAAATAGACAATATAAAGTACAATTATTTTAAATTCAATTTCAACTTTGAGGTATGAAAAGTGAATGTTGCGTCATTTATAATAGCAAAATTGTGCTGATGGACAATTTTTAAAGTATCATCAAATAAAACTTAAATGACAGTAAATATGAACATTCAATATTATTCTATACAATATAATGATTATTATGCCTATTTTTTTTAATACAATTCCAGCTGCAACTTACTTCATTATAAGTCGATAAAATTGCTGATATATTAAATTTGTCTTGTCGAATATGAACGATGAGTTGGACGTAATGTAAAAATGTACCGAATTTAAAAGGGAACGTAATTCAAATTTCCGTTCCATTTTTACAACAACCGTAAAGCAAAGCATTCTATGCAAATTTTACATAACTTACTGTATTAATGCTATTTTTTTAAGCAAAAAAAAAAAAAAAATATTTAGGTTTGGCTATAAATTCCTAAACTCATTTCACCCTAAATAATTTAGGTGACTGAAATAGGAATCTAATTGAATCTTTAATTTCCTGATAGTATGTGAGAAATTTATTTTTCTTCGAGTTATATCGAATTCATTAATACGGACTTTAGGGGCTTTTTCGGAATGTACTACTGAAAACCATAACTTTAGTAAAGGTATTTTTTGTTTAAACAAAATAAAACATTTTCACTAAGAGTTAAGTAAAAATAATTAGTTCATTATATTCTGCGATCATTATTTGATAAATACTGAAATTTTCATTAAAATTGGTTAATTTCCTGGATTTTGGTGAATTTTTAAGTAAAGGGAAGGGTCAAAATGTTTATACACTTTGAGCGTCGGCATTCATTGTCTGTCCCTACAATTTTCGATGAATATTTGATAGCAAAGCGACCACGTGTGGTTAATTTAAATCAAATTTCAATCACATGGTTACATTATCAATAATCATGTGGGTTTAATTAAACCCATTGAAAATTTACCGATATTGTAAACACATTATGTTTACATTAAGCCTGTGAGACCAAAATATCCTTTTCTGAGATTTAAAAAAACCCGCAAGATCAGGAGAAAGAAATGTCCAGAAAATCGCTAGATTTTTAACTTTTATCATCTGAAATTTTCAAAAATCGCTAATTCACCCCCCCCCTTAAAAAAAAACTCCATATTTTAACTTCCTACTATAAAAAAATTATAACTATAGTATATTCAATATATAAAATGTTCCGTGTTTTCTTACTATATGTTTCTGGAATTATATTGAAGCGGTTAGCTCCCCAGAAGGCTTACATATTTTATGAAGCTAGTTTTACCTGTTTTTTTTCAGAGAGGGTATTTTTTTTTTTTTTTGCAAGAAACAAATCATAAACTCAAACTTTTTATAATAAAAGTTAAATTGAAATATACTGCAAATTAAACATCACAATAATGGTCCAACATATTTTGAAATTAGAAAAATAAAAAAAACAAAAAAACTTTGTTTTAGCATGTTAAAAGTATTTAGGTTGGTAGATAATTAAATTCTACTGTATTGTTATAAGTTTTTTTTTTTTTTTTTTTTTTGCTGTTGTTTCTTGCTTTTTACAATTTTCGACTAAATACTTCTAAATTAAGCGGGATTGCTTAGTTCGTATTTTAAACTAAACTTCGGAGGTTGGAATGCCCTCCCCACCTAAAATGTAATTGGAAAAATCGATTTTATAGCGAGATTTAAGAATGGTTAGCCAAAAAAAGGTGAAAAACAAAACAAATAATCAATAAATAATTGTTACCAAAGGCAATAAATAAATGCTACTTTCTTTTACTTACATGAATGAGTTTATTTTATGTTTTAAAGTATTTTCAAGCGCTTTTCTTTATTTTTTAATCTAAAATTGCGGGTGGGTGGGTGTGAAATATATCCAGATTTTCTAGAATTCCCTGCTAGATTGCAAACGAAATCTCCAGATCTAGCAGGAAAACCGCTAAATTGGACACACTGGTCATGTGACAGGAAGCGGTAATAAATAATTGTCCCTAAATAAAAAAAATGGCCTATCGGTACAAAGAAAACCACCTATTTATCATAGAAAAATTAAGTATAATGTTATAATTAAAAAGAAATATATAAAAACACACATGGATATAGTAAACATATTATACCAAAACATGGAAGCCATCCATCCGTCCAGTGGTTTTTTAGACTATTAATTGCGAACGAACCAAGAGTTACATTTTTATATATATAGATTTACACACACACACACACACACATAAGTGTTGGGATGATTAATCGGAATTGGGTATCAGAAAAATCGTAACTTTTGGAGTATCAGAATCGATATTGGAATCAGAAAAATTTATGCTTATTTTCCAAATGATTCTTTTAATTATCTTTGTTTTATTTGATTCTGTTTAAAACAAAACCTTCAGTTCAACTGCTGGTAATAATAATAATAATAAAATGATAAATATTTATTGATTTTAAACTACCAGTAATGCTAAACTCTATAGATCCCCCTCCCCAAGCTGATTTTTACATTTGAGAAAATATGTGCACATTTAACATGTGTTCTTATCGTAACCAGGAAAAATAGCAACTTTACAGTTAAAAATTTAGAGATTTATAAAGAATTGGATTGAGAATTGGGAAAAATATTGGAATTGCCTCATCGCTAATATATATATATAACGCTGGCTATGTGGATCGAATATATATATGTATAAACTGCTGGCTATGTAGGTCGAACCTCCTTGAACTTGCAGACATGCATCAACCAACATATACTGACAAAAATTAGACTAGACAAGCTACATCGTTTATGCCCTTCTTCTACTTTGGAATCTGCCATTGGGCAGCATTTAATTAAAAATCCAGCTTGTGCCAGTGGCTATAAAATGGATTGTTTTAGAATTTTGCACTGGGTTGACTCTCAAAATTATTTGAAGATTTTGGAATGTTTCAATTCTTTTACATAAGCTGTCAATTTACCTACAAAAAGTATCTGATGATTGTGTGTCATGCCCACAGTCCACTTGGAAATGCATACCACCTAGTGGTATCAGTTGAGGATACTATTGCTCAAAGCAACAAGGTACTACAACAGAGCAGACTGGGAAGCTATTAGAGAACACATCCGAGATGCCCCATGGACTGATATCTTCTCTCTTCCTGCTGAACAGGGTGCCAGCTCCACCTTAGAGCCAACAAACAACTCCCTCCCAAATTTCCTTCTGTGGACTAAAGCCACATTAGACAATGTAAAAATCACCCCTTCTCATGTCCGCGGTACCATATAACACTTAGACACCTCAAAGGCGTGTGGGCCTGATCTCATCCCTGCTATATTAATTAAGAAACGATCAGCCAAACTAGCCCCTATACTTTCCAAACTCTACAATAAATGCCTTGCTGAATTTTTCTCCCCTAATAACGTATACTGTGGTACCAGTGTACAAGAATTCTGGTGAAAGAACAGACCTTCTCAATTATCATCCCATTAGTCTCCTTCCCCTCTTCACTAAAATCTTTGAGACCATAATTAATCAAGCATTAGTTCACCACCTTGCAAAAGCAAATCTCCTCTCTGCCTAAATCCATACTGTTTGTCAATGTCGTTCTACTGCAGATATTTTAACATTCCTCTCTGAACGCATTTACCATGTACTGGATAAGGCAGGCAAAGCCAAGGCTGTAACCCTTGATATATACAAGTCTTTTGACAAAGTCTGGCACAAAGGGCTGCTAATGAAAATTAAATTGTACGGTATAATTGGACGTATACTAAATATAATTAGATCCTTCTTAGCCAATAGAAGCATACAGTTGTCATTGACAAATATATATCCAAGCAGCATAATCAGGTGTCAATTCTTGGACCATTATTATTCCTGATATTCATAAACGACCTCTCTGATAATATTGTGCCGGAGATGGGTATATTTGCTGATGAAACAATGCTCTATAATATGCATGAGGGAAGAACAAATGTACAATGGCAGAATCGTTAGAAAATGACTTCCAGGCTATTGTGGAATGGGGCCACAAATGGATGGTAACATTTAATGCTAGTAAAACTAAGCTGCTCTCTTTTAACAATTACAAGATGCCTCTCCAACCGCCTATATCCATGACAAATAGCACCCTACCTGAGAATTCTAGCTTCAAACTCCTTGGCCTAACACTTGCAGGCAATATGAACTGGAACAAATACATTGAGGACAGTGCAAAGGCTGCTGCAAAGAAGGTGGCTTCCCTCTATCGAGCTAGAAGACTACTCACATTACTTCTACAAGGCCACCATCCGTCCATCGCCACAATGTTGCATCACTGTGCCTGTTTTACAAATATTTTAATGGAATGTGTTTTGATGAAGTTTCACTTGTATCCCCTCGACGTACATATCCCCGACAAACCTGCTTAGCAATAAGATCTCACCCTTTCACTGTTGTGTTCCTAAATGCCAGAATGCTTTCTATTCTAATAGTTTCTTCCCTTGAACAGTTACACTTTGGAATTCCCTTCCTGCTGCCCTGTCTGTACTGATATGCAAAAGTTTAAATGTAACATAAACAAATATCTTGTTATTCTTTCCTAGACATGATCCGAAATAGTAGCCCCTTACGTCCAAGTGGTAATGTGCTTTGTAAGGGGTGAACATGAGTTAAAGAAAAAAAAGAGTTCATTAGATCATTCAACATGCTTGGAGAAATATCTTAATCATTCTCATACCCCCTCCATCTTAATTGTACATATATTTTATACTAGCAGTTCAGCCCGAATTTGCTTGGGCCCTATGTACTGTTCATAACATAATATGTATGCGCATATATATATATATATATATGTATATATATATATATATATATATATATTAAAAAGTTTGACTCATGTCCAGGTAACCTATATCTAAAATTTCAAGTGTTTAGGCCAAAAATTGGCAGAGGAGTTTCATAGATTCTGCAAAAGTCAACTCCTTCAACTTTGACCTCTTGGCAGCCAGATTTTCACCCAAAAACTGATTAAAAAGCTTGCTGCATGTCTGAATACCCTTTATGTAAAATTTCAAATGTTTAGACTCCAAATTGGCTGAATAGTTTGCAAGAGACCACAAAGATTAAATCTTTTGAACTTTGACCCCTTGGCCGCCAAATTTTTGGCCAAAAACTGATTAAAAAGCTTGCTCCATGTCTGAATACACTTTATGTAAAATTTCAAATGTTTAGACCAAAAATTGCCTGAGTAATTTGGTAGAGACCGCAGAAGTCAATTTTTTTTAACTTTGACCCCAATTTTAACCCACTTAACATTTATTGTTTTAGGCTCAAATCAAATTAAAAAGTTTTCAAAAGTCAAATTGTTGAACCTCTTGACAGTCAAATTTCTAGCCAAAAATCGATTAAAAAGATTTTCCCAAATCTCAATATCCCTTATGTCAAATCTCGAGTTTGTACTCTGAAAATTGACGGAGTAGTTTGATAGGGAAACGTACACACACAGACACACACACGCAGACAGACAATTTCACTTTTATAGATATATAGATTACTGTGTGTGTATATATATATATATATATATATATATAGATCATACGGATTCTCATTCGCCTTTTCTTCCCCTTTTCCCATTTTTTTTTTACTTGTATATCTTTAAGTATTTGCTTTTACGTGTTAATTTGATTCGTCTTTTGTATCTTTCAATTTCAACGATTAACTCCTGATGAGTGTGTTGATGAAAGGGGACCCTAGGGTTGTCCTTATATTATTATTTTTATAGTGTTATACAGTTTTTGTACCACAGAAAAGTTATATATATATATATATATATATATATATATATATATATATATATATATATACATATATATATATATAGACAGCATTTTTTCTCTTAAGCATATTTCATTGAATAAAATGGACGTTTTTTTTTGTCTATTAATTCTGTTTTTAATCCTTTCCAACTTCTTTCTTCACTTCTGTCAGAAACTGGCTGATGGAATTGCCATATTTATCACAAGTCCGAGTACTTTCCAATTCTTCAGGATTCATCATCAGGGATAGATTAATCTAACTGGTTTTGAACAATTTATATACTTTTTTTTTTCTCCTTTTTGGTTAATTATTGTATTTTTTCATTGTTGATTATTTTATTTTTTATTTTATTTTTTTCATTGATTTAATAACATCCTGAAATGTTTGCAAAGTTATTCAAATAAATAACTTTACAAACACTTTCAGAACGTTATTATCCTTTATTATTGGTTCGTTCAAGTATAGATGTGTTGTCAACTAAAATCTTCCTAAACTGAGACAATGAGCAGGAATGTTGATTAATCAACATTCCTGTCCCTTGTCTCAATTTGAGAAAATTTTAGCCGTCAACACATTTATACTTGAACGAACCAATAATAAACGAAAACTTGAAATACTAGAAGCATTACTAATAAAAACTAAAAAAAAAAACTACTATTAATAAAATAAACTTTACCAATAGTAACAGCATCCTGAAATGTTTGTAAAGTTATTTATTTTAATAACTTTGCAAATATTTTAGGATGTTATTACTATTATCCCATGAAAAAATTAAATTAAATTAACAATGAAAAAATACAATAATTAGCTAAAGAGGAGAAAAAAAATGTATTTAAATTGTGCAAAACCAATTAGATTAATCTATCCCTGATGATGAATCCTGAAGGATTGGAAAGTACTCAGACTTGTGATAAATATGGCAATTACACAAGCCAATTTCTGCCAGAATTATTTGGAAGTTGGAAAGGATCGGAAATAGAATTAATAGACAAAAAACGTCTATTCTATTTAATAGAGAGAGAGAGAGAGAGAGAGAGAGAGAGAGAGAGAGAGAGAGAGAGAGAGAGAGAGACGTAGTAACAGTTGATGATGAAAAATATTTCTTTTATAATTCCTGGTTTGAGTTTTTGATGGATCAATAAATATTGTAATTTATTCAATTTTATTTTTCATCACCAATTCTCATATTTCTTTAATTGATCTAATATATTAAGCTTTTTATTATGTTTCAATTTTAAAATAATATTTATATTTTTGTATGGTGCGATTGCGTCGACACACTGATTCTTGCTAGATCACTGAAGTTAAGCAACGTTGAGCCTGGTCAGTACCAGATAGGTGACCATTTTAGAAGGCTAGAATTCTTTGCTACAAAAGCATCTACAAAGTTGTGGATGGCCTATGCCTATGGATGGATGGATTTATATTTCTCTTTGTAATTGTGTGTGTGTGTGTGTGAGAGAGAGAGAGAGAGAGAGAGAGAGAGAGAAAGTGAGATGCTATGCTGCTCATCACCTATTTGAAAATGTTGATAGCTGGCATCCTACCAATTTCTGTTCCTTTATAGAAATCTGTTTGCCAAGAGATTTCAAACGAAATGTTTTGAAGTTTCCCTTTTCCTTTTCATTAATTTTCATGCTTTCTACTCATCAATGTGAATATGTTCTAATTTTTTAATACTTTTCCTTTTTTACATGTTGTTTGTTTTGCTGATTTTGTTTTGTTTAATTTTGAAATAAAAAAAAACTCTAATGGTATTTGCTCAGTTTTTCGCAGATACAAAGTTTGCTTGCAGATTTAGTCGTTACTAAAACAACAATTTCTATTATTATTTTTAAATCAAACCAATCTTATACAAGTAGTCATCAATTCTAATCAAATATTTTCAGATTATTGTATCATATTGTGAACCCCAAACATTCAGATTATTGTATCATATTGTGAACCCCAAACATTCTCATTCTATATTCGTTATTATAATATTTATAGGTTTTGGTTACAATTAATATGATTTATTTACCCACCGTCTCCATGACGTCGATTACTATCTGATTATTGGCTATCTCAATGAATTTGTCTGACAACATACAGTTTGTCTTTACTTATTCGATGAAAACATAACTTCCATTGAAATATTCTTTTTTATTATATTTTGATATTTAAAAAGATATTTTGATATTTAAAAAGATATTTAAAAAATTATATTTCAATTAGCTAATGATTTAATAAACTATTTATCAATACTTGATCTTTTTTAAAACAATTTTTAATTATTTAGTAAAAATATAATTTCATAGGAAAATAGCCAAAAATACTGTTTTTTATTTTTTTATATAAAAGTAGCCTGTGTGCCCAAACGTTGCCAGGGTGTTTGGAAGTGTGTGTTGAGACAAAAGAAAAAAAAAAGTGGTAGTTGGCAAGCAGGCTCGAATCCGTTACACGAAGGCAGAAAAAATCCGTTACGTGAAGGCGGGAAAAAAGTGAAAGAAAATCTAATGTCTTCATGACATCGTTCAAATTTAATGAAGTCAAGATAATTTGCAGAAATGGCACTGTTTTTAAACCTTCCACGAAAGCAAATTAGACACAAGGTCGTTTTTAATGTAGGGGAAAACCAGCTTCCCCAAAAAGGGGTCACTCTGGCAGTAAGCAAATAAATAGTAATTGTCTCAGTATGAAGGGTTTCCTCTACATTGACCAAGGACCAATTACAGAACAGATACTACCTGGCCCGAAATCTAGGCGGCTGCATTTAACAAGCCAACAACAACAAGAGACAATGGCACGGTGGGAATTTTGTTTAACTGTATCAAAAAAAAAAAAAAATAGAGACAATGTCCGTTTGCGAATGCGAGATATTACGATCTGGGAAGTATGCACAAACTTCTCGTAGAATCTAACCGATACAAAAAGCCTTTCGTGGACATACACAAATGCTCGCACCCATTTTTGCCTTTTATATAATTTTCAAGGTTCAATTTTATTGAATTTAGTTGTTTTTTTCATCAACTTGAGGTTTTCTCTTTAAATTTCTTTTAAATTATAAAATAAGTCCAAATACATTTTCTCATAAAATGGAAAATGTCAGCATATATCTTCTTTCATCCAACATGTTCATGGTAATATAATGATATATAATTTTTGCAACACTTAAAACTGTAAAATATTGAACAGTGACATTGGTTATGGAAAAAAAAGCAAGAATGAGTAAATCATGTTAAAAATACATTGACTTAAAATTGTTTCGTTCTGCATTCTGAATTATTATGGCACATAATTTCATAATTATAAGAGCGTAATTTTTTATTTTATGTTTTTTATGTGTTGAAATTCTGTTAATTCTTTCAAGTTTTCTCTTGATTTTAACTTTGTTGAAAGAGATAACTCTTAACAGTAATTTAATTTTTTTCAATTACCAAAAATGTTATATTATTGAATATTAATTTATGCTAATAGTGTGTGTGTGTGTGTGTGTGTGTGTGTGTGCGTGCGTGCGTGCTGACTACTTTCAGGCTGTTCAACTTAAAAACCTATAACTTGATAATAACAATCGATGAGGAGTGTTTGAAGGAGATAATAACCAGCAGTAATAGAGAGGCCTCTTGAAAGCAATATGAAACTTTAAAAGGCCACAATCCCAAACAATGACTTTGAAAATAAAACTATAAAGAATGTAATCAAGTAACAAAATACAAATTAGTTTAGAGGTGGGAGAGGTACAGATTATGTGATAATTAGTCGGTAGTTTCCAAATATTAGAGAAATAAAGGCCAGAGATAACCGTTCCACTAGGAAAAGGAAATGAAAATCAAAGCTACTAGGAATATACGATACCATCTAAATAGCTACTTATTGTTTATTGAATTTATTGAATATGATGATATTTTTAATATCTATGTCACTCATAGTCATTATTTCATCTCAAACAGAATCAAGCTATGAAGAAGATAACAATACTGTGGTCTATGATAAGGTTAAGTATGGCCACTAGCTGAATCATGGGAAAGGCAAGCAAATATTATACAAAAAAAACAACTAACTAGACTAAAAAAAGAAATTGATTGGATAAGAAATCTGGTTTCAACCATAACTAAAGAAATTCTTTCTAGATTTGGACCTCATTTTTAGAACTCATCATTAAAAAATATAAAAAGGTGTCTCCTCATAATTACTATTTTCTTGTCTCCCCACCAAGGCATAATGTTACAAAGTGTTGGGCAGATCTTACAATTTTGAATAAGCATCATTATTATCAGACCCAAACTTTTGGTCAAATCGAACAGATTGCACAAGATATTTTTTTTCTTTTGTTCATAACATGTTATTTAGTGCTTTAAAATTCATCCAAATTTTGTATAGCCAAATTGCATTATTTATTTTACCTAAAACCAAATCGCATTATTTATTTTACCTAAAAATTTATTTATTTTACCTAAAAATTTATTTATTTTACCAGCCAAATCGCATTATTTATTTTACCTAAAATTTATTACTCTCAAAACTAAGATTTGTATTTATGTAGTTTTAATACTGTTAACGTAAAAAAATCATTTTAAGGATCATTTTCATGCCTAAAGTTCTATAGTTGTGGTTGAAACCAGATTTTTATCTAATCAAGATGCACATATGTTTTTGGAGGGGAAGTGGTTCTAAACAATATTCAGTTACCTTTTAATCTGTTTATTAAACTTGCTTGATTTTTTGATTGAGAGCAGATAACAAAATTCAATGTATTAAAAAAGAGAAACAACCTCTAGTGATGAAAAAATTGGAATCTTAGTTTTATAAGAAACATAAACATTGTCCCAATTTACTTGCCTACCCACAAGAGCCGGATTAGACATAAGCTCGATTTTTAATGTGTAAAAAAAAGGCACTCTGGATTAAGACAAAAATAAAAATTGCTTGAATCTAGAAAAAATTTCCTTTCACTGACTGAGGCAAGAAAAGATGATGTGTAGTATCAGAACAAATACTTTGTTATAATTTAGATCAAAAACTATTTAAATTTACTTGTTTATCCAAATATTGGGTGCTTTTACTTTTATTTACTTTACTTATTTTTATTTATTTATTTTTTCTGCATAATTTGACTATGTAACATTTCATGTAAATATAGCAATACACAGGAAAAAATTGAAATGACTCAACATATTTAAATAATTGCATACATAGAAAGAGCTTGATAAGCTAAAAAAGAATCTTTCAATTTTTAAAATCCAATTAAAATTAAGGAAGTTATGACTATTTTTGTGCCTTTCACATTTGGATATTTTTCCCTCTTTAAGACCATATGTGTTTTGTCACATTTTCTGCACTATTTTTTTCGATAAAAATGTTGTATCTTTGTTAAAACACAAGATTAAGCAATGAAATTTGCTATATAAGTGTATTTTTGTGCAAGGAATCAAAATATGCTACTGAAAATCTCCAGAAAGTAATGGTTTCCAAATAATCTGCAGTAAATGTACATACATATGCTGCAATTCCTTAAAAATTTCATGTATTCATTAAAAGAAAAGAAGTTAAAGAACTCAAAGCTGAATTGTAATTCATTTTATGCACAAAAAACTGAAATCGAAATCTAGGACTGTTTAAAAATGAATATATTGCAATATTTCTTGGATATTATTCTCGATTAATACCTTCCGTTACCCCTCCCCATCTGGCCACCTCTCCAAAATATGTAATTCTACCTTTATAAAAAATTATGTATGAACACCTTGAAAAACTTTATTGAAAGATAAACTAAAATTATTTTAGAATTTAATGTAAAATGATTTTCTATTTTGAACTATTCCTGCATTTTAGGGCAGTTAACCCTTTTTTTTTTTTTCTCTGGTAGATAAATTCTGGACGTTTTTTTTTTTTTTTTTTTTTTTTCTAAATGGCAATTATGTGTGATTTTAAGAGGGCCTTTGTGCAATTATGAGAACCAGAGGTTGCCACTCTGACATTGGGTTAATGATAGGGCTGAGCAAAATTATGCTTGAGCATCCTAAAGACTTGATAGAAACAAAACAAAAACAATTTTAGAATTTAGAGTGCGGGTTGGTTTCACATAAATTTAATGTAAAATAATTCACGATTTTGAGACCATTCTAGCATTTTAGGACAGTTGACCAATTTGTTTTTTTTATCGGAGATTAATCATGTGCACTTTACTTTAAGGAAAGGTCGTCTTTTTTACACTTATATGTAGCTTATCGAGGAATTTCGTTTTGTGGGGAACTCTGCCACTCGGACTTAGCATTATTGTTAGGGCTAAGGTTTTAGGAGGAGGCTTGCCACTCGCACCTAGGGTTAGACGTAGGATTAAGCGAGCTTCTTTTTTTTTTTTTGCCAAGAGGGTGTTTGACACTCATTGTGAAACTTTACAAGAATTATGACAAACAGACAAAAATAAATGTTAAACACGTGACATTACTATAAGGGTCATTCCATGTCAAAACACCAGCAAAAAGTTGAAATCTGCACCCACCAACACCGAATTACTTGAAATTTGGCACAAATATTACCCTTCATAAGTTAGTAAAATTTGCCAAATTATTTGGTCCAAAACCTTACCGTTCAGATTTTGGGAGTGGGGGTGTAAAAATTGCATATTTTGCTTCTAAATTTATGCCGCGAAACGTAACAAAATTTCAGTGTTTTATAAAATTAAAAAAAAAAATACTTCCATACATTCAATATTTCTGAAATTTGGTAGGAAAGGCATTTAAGGACTGTAGAATCCGAATATTTAATTATTTTAACCCCATACATGGTAGAAAATAAAATTTTGTTCACCCAAAAGCATGTCCCCCAAATCATCAATTTTTTACCTATGTACCTTACGGTCAGTCTAGAGAAAATATGTCCTCTTCAATTGTCATCATATTTTTTTTATAGCATCTACTATGACTGCTTAAGTTCTCAAAAAAAAAAAAATTTGTGAGGGTTTCTAGCCTACTTTAGAAGATATGGCCCTGCCAATTTTATAGTTTTTTTTTCCCTATGTACACGCAGTAATTCAGTGAAAGATTAATAAAGACAATCATCCTAATGCTCCCAAACTCCTCAAATGTTCATATTGTGTTAAGTAATTTCTTAAACTATTCAATAAGATAATCTTTGTTAATTTAAAAAGAAAATAATTTAAATATATTTTGCAGATATTGCATTTTGTATAGTACGGATAGATTGTCTTTAACAAGTCATAAACATTGACTCATGCATTAGGATCAACACTTAGAGTTTTTGTAGATGGCATTAAACATTAATTTAAAAGAAATTATTTCTGATTGAATTAAAAAAAATTAATTTCATTATTTTCACGAAACAAAAAAATGCTTGTGAATGCATGTGAATTTTTAAAACTTAGAATATTTGTAATTGGCACTAAACATTTTTTTTATCCATAAGAAATGCTTTCAATTTCATCACTTTAAAAATTCTTTATTTATATTTTTTACAAGTTTTCAAAAAGTTATTTTCAATAATGTAAAACTTTTTTCTTCATTTAGAAGAAAGTAATAATAATATACAAATTATGCTGTGCACCAAATATTGTTGTGTACATAGATTAAATTGTTTTGTACACAATTTTTTGCACAGATAATTTATCCACTTTGGACAAATGATAAACGCTACCATTTGGTGTTGTAGGGACATCAATAGTGCACAGAATATTTGCTAATGGCACAAAGCATATATCCTTAAAATCCTCTTTCCAATAAAATGAATGTGATGGAAGAGCTGGATGCACGAACTTAATCAGCAAGTCCTTATTTTCCATATTAATTTCTAAGACCATACCAGTCCAAACGTTACTGTCACACCTGCAACAAACATATTCTGAAACAACAAATTCCATTGGTTTTTCTTCAACCCCAATAGAGAAGTCATATATCAATTCATAGTTTTCATCTTCACTACATTGTTTCATGGCTATTTTATCTCTGTTGAGTGGAATAAACTGATGAAAACTTGTTGTCCCTGGAACTGTGGATGCATTTTCAAATCTAATAGTGAGATTTCTCCTTGCTTCCTCAACTTCCTTTTTAATCAAAATGAATTTGATTCCTTCAATCGCATATTTGCAGTATACAAACATAGTTTCTGTTGAAAGGATTTGTTTGGAATTTGGTCTTCGTAGACTTTCTTTTACTACTATCCTTTTCACTGTCCCACCTATGCCATCACATGGTTGTTTACCATGACGAGTTGCAAAGAAGCTCCATTTTGCATCAAGTCCAAAATCTTTTTGATGATTACACCACAACCATCTGTAAAATATTCAATATTTTTCACATTTGGCAAATTAGTCTTGATCACCTCAATAATGTTTTTCTGTACCATATAAACAAATGCCACATCATGGAAATTGTCACTCAACATTAATTTGCATTGTATTTTCAAGCTTAAAATAGAGTACAACTGGATGTAAAGTACATTGAGAGGTACTCCACTGAAAACTCTGGATCTCCTCTTGAACAACAAATTTGTAATTTTCAGCAAAATCCCCAAGCAATAAAACTTTGCTATCACTGATATCTTCTTTTTTTTTTTTTTGCTTTAAATATCTGGATTGTGATTTAGGAATGAGATGCAAATTTATTTAATTGCAAAATAACTAAATCCACATTAGCTTGACAGGATTCCTTGTGAATTATTAAAGTTGATCTGTCACTTGTTGTTCATTGGGAGAACCCAATAGAGTTTTCATTACCAATACATTATTCAAGGGTGTCGTAAAGAAATTTTTCCAGCAATTGTGATGATTTATGACAATTTGTGCACCTATGAATCGTACACTGTCTATTACTTGTATTGCAGACAATATATTTCAGAGATCTTAATGCAGTACATTTAGTGGTTTCACTAATAGTTTGATATTTTGGTGGATAGTGCATACACATAAGCATGTGCACTTGCGCTACCAGCAAGGACACACCATTTTGGTCTAAGACTACAAAATTTTGAAAACCCTTAAGATACTTTCGGGTTCTGTTTCTTGAATGCTCTGAAGAGCTCATTTAGGTTGCACAATCAATATGAGTCTTCTGCTGATGTAAATTACGTTTAATACTAAACGGTTTTTCCTTCCTGGCATCAATCGAGTGTACTCATCATCTTAATAAAATACTTGCACTAACTGTGCAATATCAACAGGCAAAGACTTGCCTCTTTTTGTTCATGCACAGCTAAAATACCACTTTCCGAACACAATGAGCCTTGCGTACAATGTGTTCTGAAACACCAAATACATTTTTGTGTGATCAATCGGTAGGGGCAAGTGTCAAGATCTGTATTTTCGTTTTAGTGGATTCCACAATCTTTACTTTTGCTGCAAGAACTTCTATCATTTTATCAAAGCACTTAGCTTTATCTAAAATCTCATTTTTTTAATTTCAAAGGTTCATCACATAACAGCTCAGAGTCAATGTTTAATGACCTACTGATTGCAGAACAAAGTTTTCTCTTACCTAAACGAGCCTTTCCAGAGTCATGAAGCCTTTTTGTTTTCATTGGAGAAATTTTAATAGCAGAGAAATATTCATTGATATTTGTCTTCTCTGTTTCCATCAAAGTACTTGCATCAAGCTCTTGTATTTCCTCATCCGATACATATCTTTGTTTTTCATCATCAAGAAGTTTGCTGATTCGTATTTGGCAATTAGGACAGAGTTTCTTGTCTGGAATAAGTAACAACTTAGCTTTTGCTTTATCTGCCAACTTCAAAGAAATTACTTTCAAACTGCCTTTAATTTGCTTATGATTCTTAAATGGATTGCAACAACTCTTTTCAAGCCACTCATACTTAGTTAACAAGGTCTGATTGTGATGGTCACAGATAGCTTGTATCCTTATCAAGTCCTGTTCTATAGCTTTAGATCCATTGCATTCAAATGATCCACTGAAATTAATCCAAACTGTTTATCATGGAATAAATTAGTACTTGTTTCAACTGTTAGTTCAGTACAAATAGAATAATTCATCTTTATCTGAAAAAAAAAACAAAAAAAAACTAGTTCAATTATTCTGTGTGCTCGTAAAAAATCCAAGTTGGAAAATGCCACCTTTCTCTTTGAATACTAGATGAAAAAGGACCAATAAATATTTTAGGTGCCACAGACATGTTCCAGTGTGGGTCAAAGGAGAGTCATTCAGAGTTCACGGTTGGCCTAATTCTAAATTTATTACAATTATAACCTATCAGAGATCTTATGCTTAAACAATAGTCTCCAACAAATTTAGTGTAGCTTCATACTTAGTGTTTCAAACTATTGAAAAATACATTTTATTATAAATTTCTTCTAAATGAAAAAAAAAATGGTTTTAGTTTAATGAAAATAACTTTTTGAAAAATTGTAAAAAAAAAAATGTTTAATGCTATCTACAAAAACTCTATAAGTGTTTTTGTAAAGAAGTGAGTCAATGTTTATCACTTCCAATCTATCTTCCTACCAAATTTCAGAAATATTGAATGTATGGGAGTATTTTTTTAAAAATTTTATAAAACACTGAAATTTCGTGACGTTTCGCAGCATAAATATAGAAGCAAAATATGCAATTTTTACACCCCCACCCTCAAAATCTGAACGGTAAGGTTTTGGGCCAAATAATTTGGCAAATTTTCCTAACTCATGAAGGGTAATATTTGTGCCAAATTTCAAGTAATTCAGTGTCGGTGGGTGTAATGGCCTGGTGAATTGACATGGAATGACCCCTAACGGAAAACGTGACCTTTGGAAAATATCAAGTATTTTTTTGTCTCACCTATTTGAATATTTAAAAAAATAAAAAAAACTTTCTGCTAAAGCTAACAAATTGTTTACAAATTTTGAATGAATTTGATTTTTATTTTTAACTGGGGGGGGGGGGGTACCCGGCGTTGCCCGGGTGTTCGGAGGTAAATCCAAACTCATGGGTTAAAATAAAAAAAAAAGTTTTGGTAGGTGAGTATGAGGATCAGACCCGAACCCTTGAGGCAAAGTTAGAAATTAAAGTGTGAAAAAAAAAACGTGCGACGTTAACCAGTAGGCCACAGCGACATGCAACGGAAACACGTTCAAATTTTTATTTATTTAAGTATTAAAAACAAAATTGACGCAATAAAAGTTAACTCTGCTGCTTCTATTTGACCTAATTAATTAACTGCGTAACCTCTATTTGACCTAATTAATTAGGTCAAATAGAGGTTACGCAGTCAACTTTTGCTGCCAGGCAGCGTTTGGGTTTGTTTACCCAACTTTGACTGGTTTTTTCCCCAACATCTGTTGAGGAAGTGGAAACCAGCTCCCCATTGTCCATATTTAATAGCAATTGTCTGATATAAGAGGAGTTTGGCCCCACATTGATCAAAGCTGATTGCTTTTGGACATTTCCCGGCGATGCCGAGAACACGTCCGTTTGAATTTAGTTTCACTTTATTTATACTAAAAAGCAGGACAAACAGGCGACAGTGAAATAGCGCGAATCTCATAAAAGTCTCCGTAAATAAATGTAGCGGCGACTCGCGTTCCCAAATCATAGACATTATTATCTAGGGGCTATATAAACAGTTCTAAGCAATCGTAACGACCCCGGGAGCGTGTGCGAAAGAAGCCTTTGTGAACATACACGAAATGGTCACACACATTTTGCCTTTTATATATATAGACTAGCGGTGGGGGAAGGGGGTACCCGGCATTGCCCGAGTGTTTGTAGGTGTGTGTGGTTGTTAATGAAAACCTAAGAATAAGCGAAGTAAAAAAAGAAAACAGAAAAACGAATGATAAAACTTAAGCGGGGGGGGGTACCCAGGCGGGGGGGGGGTAATCAAAACATCGAAAAAAAACTCAAAAAACTAACATAAGGCAAACGAATGATGTTAAATGTAAAAATCGAAAAAATAAAAAAGAAAACAGAAAAACGAACGTTAAAACTAAAAGAAAAAAAAAAACATGTGAAAAATGGCTTAAATAAGCCTGTTCCAATATTAAAATTTACAAATTTTCGGTGGGTACCCGGGTGTTTTTGGGTGTGTGTGGTCGGTCGGGGGTGGGGGTGTTAATGAAAACCTAAGAATAAGCGAAGTAAAAAAAACCCAGAAAAATGAACGTTACGTGAAAAATGGTTTAAATAACACTGCTTCAATATTTAAATTGAAAAATTTAAAAAAAAAAGACATCTCACACCACGATTCAAACCCAAAACGTTTAGATAATGACCCAACGCTCTAACCAACTGAGCTAACACGACGTACATGAAATTCAGTCAGTTCTTCAACTATTTAAAGTAAATCAGGTCATGACGTCATCTGACGCATGCGTAGAACCGATTGAAGTTGATTTTGAACATATTTGTTATTCTTGGGATAGAGGAATTTTAATGTCTATGTATCATTAGCTTTTTCGAGCAAATGAATATTTTACCTACCCTAGGACGGGTATTACACATATCAAATAATTGTACTTTATCTAGGATAAGTAATTTATACCATATATATGAAATAATGTTTCCTTTGCGGAGATTGGTAATATACAGCACATATTTAAAATAATTTTACCTACCCTCGGACGGGAAATTAAAATACATACATGAAACAATTTCACATACTATCGACACGTATTGTACAACATGTTAAATAATTTCTCTTACCACCAAGGCTACCATAATTTTAAGAAAACTGAAACAATTTTTAGAAAGTAACTCGGGACCGTATAAACAATGAGAAAATTGAATTTGATTTTGAATACATTTGTTATTCTTAGGAGTATGAAATTTTTAATGTCTATGTATCATTTGCTATTTCGAGCAAAAGAATATTTTACCTACCTAGGACGGGTATTAGACATATGAAATAATTGTATCTTACCTGGGGTAGATAATTTACAGCATGTATATGAAATAATTTTACCTTTGCAAGGACGATGAATATACAACACATATTTAAATAATTTTACCTACACTAAGACGGGTAATTTAAATAGATATATTAAACAATTTCACAAACTTTTTTTACCCCAAAACGAACATTACTTTCTCTAACTTAACACCCAAAAGAAAACTCAAGAGCACGTTTAAAATTAACATAATCATGCTTCTTTCTACCCACTACTACAACCATCACATCATTTCCGTATGAATACATAAAACATTTTAACAAATATAGATTACCCCCTATAGAAACTGGCCTAAGAAACTTTCATAGAAAACCAACAATACATATGTATTAATCTAATTGTGAGATCATAAATTGTTTAAGCCATATCTGGAATCGACTTCACAAATGAAGTAAGTTTGAGATAGAAAATTGTTTAAGCCATTTCCGGTACAAACTTTATATTTCACCACCCTTATTCAATCCAGGGCGACGCTGATTATTCTGCTAATATATATTTTCCCCTATCTCATTCAATCCCGGGCAACGCCAGGAATTTTGCTTATATATATTTCCATCAATCACCTTCAATCCCGGGCGACGCCGGGGATATTGCAAATAAATTATCTCACGTATCTCATGCAAGTTTGAGTAATGCCGGATATTCTGCTTTTGTATAATTGCAGCTATCTAATACAATCCCGGGTGACGCCAAGTATTCGTCTATTCTGTATTTGTACCTATATCATTTAATCCCAGGTGTTGCCAGGTATTCTGTTAGTATTTATCTGCACCTGCATTATTAAATCCTATATATTTCCACCTATCTCATTCAATACGGGGCGATGCAGGGTATTCTGCTAGTATATATTTCCACCTATCTCATCCAGTCCCAAGCAACACCAGGTATTTTGCTAATATATATTCTAACCTATTTCATTCGATCCCGGAGGATTCCGGGTAATCTGTAAGACGTATGTCGTTGAATCCCATAATTCTTGGATATGTTACAAATTTCCACAGTCATTTATCATAATTAAACGCACATATCTTCCCACTCTTACTAAAATAATAACTTTGATACATTTCACATGTAATCACTTTTCATAATTCTTGGATATGTTACTAATTTTAAAAATTATTTTCACGATTGAATTCACATAATCCCCCCTCGTACTAAAGTAATAACTTTGATACATTGTCTGGGCTGTTTATTTTATTACAAACACACCAATAAAATAAATCGCATTTCATTTTTCATATTCTTGGATATGTTACTAATTTCGACTATCATTTTTAATGAATTAACCAACATAATCGCGCCTCTCTTACTAAAATATCAACCTTGAGACATTATCTGGCTGGTGATTACATTACAAACACACCAATCAAATAACTCACATTTCAACACTTTTCATAATTCTTGGATATATTACTAATGTCGACAGTAATTTTTCATAAAATAACCCACATAATCCCCCTACTCTTACTAAAGTAATAACTTTGAGACATTGTCTGGCTGGCTATTTCATTACACACACACCAATCAAATAAATCATATTTCATCATTTTCATAATTCTTGGATATCTTACTAATTTCAACAATAATTTTTCTTGATTTAACCCAAAGTATAGCCCCGCTCTTACTAAAATAATAACTTTGATACATAATCTGGGCTGTCTATTTCATTACGAACACACCAATCAAATAACACAAATTTCATAATTTTTCGTAATTCTTGGATATGTTACTAATTTCCACAATCATTTTTATTATTTAACCCACAAAATACACCCCCTCTTTCTAAAATAATAAATTTGAGACTTTATCTGGGCTGTTTGTTTCATTATAACACACAAATCAAAAAACTTTTATCACTTTTCATAATTCTTGAATATGTTACTAATTTCGACAATAATTTTTCATGATTTAACCCACAAAATCCCCTTCCACTTTTTTTTTTTTACACAGGAATCACCACATTATCAAGGCCAAGAAGCCACTCAAGGATAAGGGTTAAAGAGTGTACAGTAGAAATTGGACAATATAGTAATCATTAGTAATGAAAATTTGGTAAATTTAATAACTTATATGGAACGGCTCATCAAGAACTTATTTATGTTAGACTTGAACACAACCATATTGTAGTCATCTGGAAAGCAGGAAAACGGAAGACAATTCCACAGGCGTGCAGCTCTAAGAAAGAAGCTTTGTTCATGGAATCTACGTTTAGGTTTAGGCACAGATAAAGAGTGGAGGGAATTATTGATAGTGTTTTCAGCTAGACGAGTGTTTCTTGTGAAAGTTTGGCGAGGAGGGGGAGCATAGACTTAAGCTCAGTCGAACACTTTGCATGAAAGTAACGATACATCAGAGACAAACTCACAACATCTCTTCTGTGAGATAGAGGTTGCAGGGAAGAGAAAAGGACATCTCCTACGAGGCTACGAAGTCTATTTTGAACTCTATCAAGGCAGGACAAGTCCTTTCTAGCAGCTCCTGTCCAGATGTGGCAACAGTATTCCATCCACTTAGAAAAAAGATAACTTTGAGACATTATCTGGCTGGTTATTTCATTCCATATACACCAATCTAATAACTCATATTTCACCGTTTTTATAATTCTTGGATATGTTACTAATTTCGACAATCATTTTTCTTGATTTACCTCAAATAATCCCCTCCCTCTTACAAAAATCATAACTTTGAGACATTGTGTGGCTGGTTGTTTCATTACAAACACACCAATCAAATAACTCACATTTCATCATTTTTCATAATTCTTGGATATGTTACTAATTCCTACAATTATTTTTCTTGATTTAACCCCCATAATCCCATTCCTCTTACTAAATTAATAACTTTGATACACTGTCTCGGCTGGTTATTTCACTACAAACACACAAATAAGATAAATTACATTACATCATTTTTCATAATTCTTGGATATGTTAATAATTCGACCATCATTTTTCATGATTTAACCCACATAATCCCCTTCCTCTTACTAAATTGATAACTTTGCTACATCGATCTACATAAAGCATTTTGTATTCCCAAGTAGTCACCCATCTGATAATAGCCAGACTCCATGTTGCCTAACTTTAGTGATCTGCATAAATCATTTGGTAATCCCAAGTAGTCACCCATCTTAGAATGACCAACCTCATTGTTGCTTAACTTTGGTTATCTGCATAAAGCATTTTGTATTTCCAAGTAGCCACCCATTTGTTAATAAAAGGACAATGTTGCTTAACTTTGTTGATTTACATAAAGCATTTTGCATTTCCAAATAGTTACCCATCTGATTATGACCAGCTTCCATGTTGCTTAACTTTGTTTATCTACATAAAGCATTTGGTATTCCCAAGTAGACACCAATCCGATAATGACCAGACTTCATGTTGCTTAACTTTGATGATCTTCATAAAGCATTTGGTATTCCCAAGTTGTCACTCATATGATAATGACCAGACTCTATGTTGCTTAACTTTAGTGACACACATAATTATTCTTTATTCCCAAGTAGTCACCCATCTGAAATGACCAAGACAATGTTGCTTAACTTTGGTGATCTACAAAAAGCATTTGGTATTCCCAAGTAGTCACCCATCCGATAATGACAAAGACAATGTTGCTGAACTTTGATGAACTACATAAAGAATTTGGTATTTCCAAATAGTCACTCACCTGATAATGACCAAGAAAATGTTGCTTTACTTTGGTTATCTACATAAAGCATTTTGTATTTCCAAGTAGTCACCCATTTGTTAATGACCAAGACAATGTTGCTTAACTTTAGAGATCTATACAAACCATTTGGTATTCCCAAGTAGTCACTCATTTGATAATGCCCTAGACAATGTTGCTTAACTTTGGTGATCTACATAAAGCATTTGGTATTCCCAAGTAGTCACCCATTTGATAATAACCAAGAAAATGTTGCTTAACTTTGGATATCTACATGAAGCATTTGGTATTCCCAAGTAGTAACTCATCTTCAAAATTTTCAAATTGGACCTGTAGTGCAGAAGCACCTTCAAAATTGTCAAGTCCGACCCATACTGCACAAGACCTTCAAAATTTTTCAAATCGGACCTATACTGCACAAGCACTTTAAAAATTTTCAAATCGGACCTATACTGCCCAAGCACCTTCAAAATTGGCAAATCGGACCTATACTGCACAAGCGCCTTCAAAAAAATAATAGGACCTATAATGCACAAGTACCTTCAAAATTGTCAAATCGGACCTATATGCACAAGCACCTTTAAAATTGTCAAATTCAACCTATACTGCACAAGCACCTTCCCAATTTTTCAAATCGGACCTATACTGCCCAAGCACCTTCAAAATTGTCAAATCGGACCTATACTGCAGAAGCACCTCCGAAATTGTCAAATCGGACCTATATTGCAGAAGCACCTTAGAAATTGTCAAATAAGACCTATACTGCACAATGACCTTCAAAAGTGTTGAATCGGATCTATACGGCACGAGCACCTTCAAAACTGTAAAATCTGACCTATATTGCACAAGCACCATCAAAATTTTGCAAATTCGACTTATACCACACAAGCACTTTTAAATTTTTCAAATCAGACCTATACTGCACAAGCACGTTAAATTTTTTCAAATCAGCCCTATTCTGCACAAGCACCTTCAAAATTTTTCAAATCGGACCTATACTGCACAATGACCTTAAAAGTTTTCAAATCGGACCTATACTGCACACGCACCTTACAAATTAATAAAATCGGACCTATACTGCACAAACACCTTCAAAATTGTCAAATCGGACCTATACTGCACAAACACCTTCAAAATTTTGGCAAATCGGACCTATACTGCACAAGCATTTTCAAAATTTTGCAAATCAGACCTATACTGCACAAGCACATTAAAATTTTTCAAATATACTGTCCACACACCTTCAAAATTATCAAATAGGACCTATACTGCACAATAACCTTCAAAATTGTCAAATCGGACCTATACTGCACAAGCATCTTCAAAAGTGTCAAATAGGACCTATACTGCACAAGCACCTTCAAAATTTTGCAAATCCGACTTATATCGCACAAGCACTTTCAAATTTTTCAAATCCGACCTATACTGCACAAGCACATTAAAATTTTTCAAATATACTGTCCACATACACTCCAAATTATCAAATAGGACCTATACTGCACAATAACCTTCAAAATTGTCAAATCAGACCTATACTGCACAAGCATCTTCAAAATTTTGGTAAATCGGACCTATGCTGCACAAGCATTTACAAAATTTTGCAAATCCGACCTATACTGCACAATCACCTTTAAATTTTTAAATCCGACCTATACTGCACAAACACCTACCCAATTTTTTTAACATTGGACCCATACTGAACAAGCACCTTCAAAATTTTTCAAATCGAACCTACACTGCACAAGCACCTTCAAAATTGTCAAATCCGACCTATACTGCACAATGACCTTCAAAAGTGTCAAATAGGACCTATACTGCACAAGCACCTTCAAAAGTGTCAAATAGGACCTATACTACACCTTCAAAATTTTGCAAATCCGACTTATACCGCACGAGCACTTTCAAATTTTTCAAATCACTTATACTGCACAAGCACGTTAAAATGTTTCAAATCGGACTTATACTGCACAAACACGTTAAAATTTTGCAAATTGGACCTATAATGCACAAGCACCATCAACATTTTTCAAATCGGACCTACAAGTACCTTCAAAATTGTCAAATCCGACCTATACTGCACAAGTACCTTCAAAATTTTTCAAACCTGACCTATACTGCACAAGCACCTTCAAAATTTTAAAATCAGACCTATATTGCACAAGCACCTTAACATTTTTCAAATTGGACGTATACTGCACAAGCACCTTTAAAATTGTAAAATCGGCCTATACTGCACAAGCACCTTAAAATTTTTCAAAATTTTGCAAATCCGACTTAAACATTTTTCAAATAAGACCTATACTGCACAAGTACCTTCAAAATTTTTCAAACCGGAGCTATACTGTACAAGAACCTTCAAAATTTTTGCTAATCGGACTTATACTGCACAACCTTCAAAATGGTAAAATCGGCCTATACTGCACAAGCAACTTAAAATTTTTCAAATCGGACATATACTGCACAAGCACCTTAAAAATATACACCAATTTTATCTAATCCTGGGCTACATCGAGTATTCTGCTAGTACAACTATTTAATACAATCCTGGGCGACACCGGGTATTGGGCTAGTACATATATCAACCAATCTTATCCGATCCCAGGCAACGCTGGATATTCTGCTAGGAAACATTCAATGTATTTCCACCAACGTCGGGTAACTGCTAGTACATAATACTTTTATATAAATTCCGTAAAACCCTTCTTCCTTAAATGAAGATTATATAAAAAACATAACCTCCCAATACTAAGAATGGCTTTCTGAATAATAATGTTTTTATTTAAGAATTTGGAATCAGCAGTTTAGCGATGTGTGATGTCTGGAATAAATATATAATAGGCATCATTTTTTTACTTGGTCTTTTGGCTAAGATCAAAGTGTAGTATCTTTCCTAGAATTAAAGCGGTTTCATCTTTCGCCCCCACCCCCACTAAGAAAATAAGGAGTAGGTCATGCTTTGCATGTCAAGGTTTAGAGAAACAAACGTCACTCGAAAATAAGGATGGCCTTCTAAATAATAATGTTTTAGTTCAGATGTGATTTTTGGAATATGACATCTTGTCTGAATGTAGTAATCGATAAATATAAATCATGCATCTTTTTTATAATAGAAGATAATGCTCGGTAGAAAATTAAGCTTGGTCTGGCCTGGACTCGCTTCCAGGCATCTTCAGCTGGACCGATGGACCGGTCCGCATTCTCGGTGTCTGGTTTGGACCGGGACTTCAGCTGGAGAAGAATTGGTCGGAAGTACAGGTCAAGGTCAAATCGTCAGTCAAGACTTGGATTCGAAGGAAATTGATCTTGAAGGGTCGGGCGGAGGCGTGTGGTACATACGTCTTACCAATTGTCTGTACTTCCTCTCCCTGCAGAACGCCTAACCCGCTTACAAAGGCGCCTCGACTCACTTCTGTGGGACGAGGGTAAGCACTCTGTCTGCAGAGATGTCTGTGTCCAGAGTCCGAGTGAGGGAGGCCTGGGTCAGCCCAGTCTCTTGTGTCATAGAAATACCGAGAGATTGGCTTTCCTGGGTCGTTCACTAGAGGAGAACGCTCCATGGGTCCCTGCGGTTGAGAACTCGTTTCCCAATCTCAAACCCAACCCTTCGGCAGAAGGTCGTTGTAGGCCGAAGGGGGAGTCCAAGTTCTTTGCCGAATGCCGGACCGCTCTTAGAGCTTTGCCAGGGACCAGTGACCTCGATCAGCCTAGACTATATCGGGAATTAGTGGAGGGCACCGCGAAGGATCCTCTTAGTAGGCGGATGGGATGGTCGATCAAAGTTATCCGTTCTCAATGGAGTTGGGCGCCGGGTCGGGAGTTTCTGACTAACTCGGAATTCTCCCTGACCTGGCGACTGGTCCGAAAAGCACTGCCCCTCTTCGACGAATTCAGCATGTACAAAGAACAAACAAGGGCCTGATGCCCGCGCTGCAACGAACACAAGCTTGATTTGGTCGAGCAGGCGTTTTTTAGTTGTAGCCGGATCCAGGTCCTATTGAAGTACGTCGGAGAGGTAACGACTCGCATTGATGGCGAGTGGCCGCTCTTGACGCAGGTTATTTTGTTTACAACATGGAGCCGCCGTTCCCCAGGGAGGAAAGAATGGTTTTCCTGACGATACTGGCAGTGGCGCGCATGGTGATTTGGATCACGCGCCCCAAGTTGGTCCACAAAGGGACATCTGTTTCAGATCGGGATCTGATCGTTTACTTTAAAAACTTGCTTAAGGTAAAGATCAGATGCGATTGGAGGAGGTTGCCTAAAGTGGAATTTAACAAGAGGTGGGTGCACAACACTAGCTTGTGCATCCGTCGAGGAGCTAGGTTCGAATACGTGTTTCCTCTGTGAGACATGGCACAGGCGATCCTGGGTCTCTCAGCACCCGCCCCGCTAGACTAGTATAGGTTTTATGTAAAAAGACTCTTGACTGGTGGAAAAAGTGAGTTCCCGTCCCTGCTTTATTTTTATGGTACTAGAGCATCTCCGAGTTACCCTCTCCCCTACACCTGTGTTTGATTTTGCTTCCTCCTTTTCCCTTGGAGACTCGGAGGTCACCTCCCGTTCCTTTCCCCCTCCACATTCTTTTTCTTCCTAATCCCAGTAAGCATCTCCCCTCTCCTTTATAGGGATCGTCTGCTTGTTTTCGGTTCCCCGGAAAACAACGGGTGGTCTATTACTTAGATGTGGGAAGGGCGGGCCAACTTACTAACACACCCCAGTAGGCATTATACTTGTTTTTTAAAAAGAAAATCATACCTTCACGGACAATTTAACATTATCTAGCTTTTTTCCCCCTCCCACCACGAACTCTGCTTATACATATATATAAATTTTCAAGAACTTTCGAACTTTTATACACATGTGCACACACACACACCCTTAATAAAAAAAAATGCATACACAAACACGAAAATACCTTTACAACGATCTTTTATCTGCCTTATTTATTAATTGTTGGGGTAACCGATGGGGATATCAAATAGGATTAACTCCACTGAGTGATTGAGGTATTATGGTGAAAGTTGCCAGTCAAGAGTACTTGTTCCAATCCAGCAAATCCGTTGTCATAAAGACCTTGCACCCTCCCCCTTTCCAATTTCTTATAGGGCCTTGTGCCTAATTTTGTTGTTAAAATTTTTTTGTTTGTACTTAACTGTATTTTCAATTTTTTTGAAACAATAAAATATATATATAAGATCAAAGTGTAGTATCTGTTCTTAGAATTCAAGCGGTCTCATCTTTCGCCCCCACCCCCACTAATACAATAAGGAGGAGGTCATGCTTTGCATGTTAATGTTTAGAGAAACAAACGTCACTCGAAAATAGGGATGGCCTTCTAAATAAAAGTGTTTTTAGTTCAGATATGATTTTTGGAATATGACATCTTGTCTGAATGTAGTAATCGATGAATATAAATTATGCATCTTTTTTTATAATAGAAGATAATGCTCGGTAGAAAATTAAGCTGTATAAGACGGTTACTTGGTCTTTTGGCTAAGATCAAAGTGTAGTATCTGTTCTTAGAATTCAAGCGCTCTCATGTGTAAGTAAACAAACGCTGATTAACTCATATTATGCCGCCCACCTTCCTCCCTCTAAATACAATCAGGTCATAGTGTAACTAATATAAAAAAGAAAATGGCCGTTTGTTTTTGTTTTGTTTTGTTTTTTTGTGCAAAGAGGCATAAGTCATTTGGACGAAAATAAGGAGGTGGTCATGCCTGGCATGTGTAGCTTTTGAGTAATCCCAAGTAGTCACCCATATTAGAATGACCAGACTACATATGGCTTAACTTTAGTGATCTGCATAAGTCATTTGGTCGAATAATAAAAATGACTCGGCGGAAAGTCTTAAAACATAGTAAAATGATTCTCATTTCCTTTCTACACCTCTCTCTATCTCTGTCGTTCTCCCTCTCTCTCTCTCTCTCTCTCTCGATTTCTCATAAACAAAGATGGAAAGAAAATGGCTGTATGAATAAAAAAACAAATAATCTTAGCTAATGTATCGTCTCAAACCTAATTTAATAAGTATTTTTTTTTTCTGGAATGTTTTGCTCATAATGTTTAGTTTAACTATCGTATCTAACTATTTTTAACCTGTTAATAACTTTGGTAAAGTTGTCATAACATCTAAATTAATATTTTTATTTGTATGGTACTTCGCATTTTTTGCCGATAAGAATCTGTCAATAAAAACATTGAATTCAGACATCACCATTACTGAGTGGTGACGTCACGTTACGTGACATGACTAAGCGTTTTTTCAATTTCGTATAAATATCATTAGATCATCACATTATTACTACTTAAATACATGCGCGGGGTCTGCAGAAAAAACACCCAGACTGATCCTAATGGGCCAAAAATTCGATATTTGTCGTCCGGAGGGTGGGGCTTCAATATGATACCAAGTTTGTGAATTTTTGTTCTATGTGTCGAAAGTTTTTAGCGGACACACAAACACATATACATACATACAAACATACATACATTTTCGCTTTTTTATATATAGACTAGCAGGGCTACCCGGCGTTGCTCGGGATAGTATAAACAATGAGAAAATTGAATTTGGTTTTGTAATATATTTGTTATTCTTATGAGAGAGGAATTTTGTATATTTATGTATCATTTGTTATTTCGAGCAAAAGAATATTTTACCTACATAAGACGGGTATTACACATATGAAATAATTGTATCTTACCGAGGGTAAGTCATTTATAGCATGTATATGAAAGGATGGGTAATATACAACCCATTTATCTCATCAAATCCCAAGCGATGCCAGGTATTTTACTAATATATATTCTCGCCTATTACATTCAATCCCGGGCAACGCTGGGTGTTTTGCTAGTATATATCTCAATCAATCTCATTAAATCCTGGGTGATGCAAGGTATTCTGTTAGTATATATTTCAATCAATCTAATTCAATCCAAGGCAACGCCAAGTATTCTGCTAGTATATATTTGCATCTATCTCATTACATCCCAGGCGACCGTGTATTCTGCTTGCATACATTTGCATGTATCTGATTGAATCCAGGGTGATTCCGGGTAATCTGTAAGTATATATGTGGACGTATCTCATTAAATCCCATAATTCTTGGATTGTTACAAATTTCGACAATTTAACCCACATTATCGCTCACCTGTCTAAAATAATAACTTTGAGACGTTGTCTTGGCTGGTTTTCATTACAAACACATCATCCAAATAACTCACATTCCATCATTTTTTATAATTTTTGAATATCGTACTAATTTCAACCACCATGTCACATGATTTAACTTATATTATCGCCACCACTCTTACTAAAATAAAACCTTTAATGCATCCAAAACCAAACTCCTATCCTTACATCATCAACGCTCTGATCCCAATCTGGCATCAATTGGGATGGATGGCTCTCGTCTGGGTGAGGCCCCGTGTTTTGACAAGCTTCTGAGTTTGACCTTTACTCCTGATCTGAAATGGAACACGTACATCAAGTCTGTTGCCAAGGTTGCTGGAAAGATGGTGGGATCCTTCTACCGTTCCAGAAGATATCTCACTACTGATGCAATTCTCTATCTATATAAAAGCCAAGTACGTCCAAGGATGGAATACTGTTGCCATATCTGAGCAGGAGCTGCTAAAAACAGCCTATCCTGCCTTGACAGAGTACAAAATAGACTTTGTGGCTTAGTGGGGGATGCCCTTTTCTCTACCCTGCAACCTCTCTCCCACAGAAGAGATGTTGCGAGCCTATCCTTGTTTTATCGTTATTTCCATGGCAGGTGCTCGTTTGAACTTCAATCTCTGGTCCCCCCTCGCCAATCTTTCACAAAAAACACCCGTCTAGCTGAACCACTGTCCAAAATTTTCCCCACTCTTTATCTGTGCCTAAATCAAAACGTAGATTCTATGAACAAAGCTTCTTTCTTAGAACTGCATGCCTGTGGAACTCTGTTCCGTCTGCCTGCTTCCCACCGGACTAGAACTTGGATGTCTTCAAGTCCAACGTAAACAAATTCCTAATGAACCGCTCCCTTAAGTAAACACTTCATCAAATCTCCACACTAACGTAATGTACTTGCAATAACCCTTATCCCTGAGTGGCTTCCGGGCCTTGATAAGTGGTGATCACTGTGTAAAAAACCCCAAAAAACTTTGATACATAGGCTATGGTATATTACTAATTTCGACTATCACTTTTCATGAGTAAATCCACATTATCGCCCCCTTCTATCACTAAAATAATAACTTTTAGACATTGTATGGTTGGTTATTCATTAAAAACCCACCAAAGAAGTAACTCACATATCATTTTTCATAATTCTTGGATATGTTACTAATTTCGACGATTATTTTTAATGAAGTAAGGAAAATAATTGCGACCTCTTACTAAAATAATAACTTCCATACATTGTCTGGTCTGTCTACTTCATTACGAATACACCAATCAAATAACTGACATTTCATCATTTTTCATAATTTTTGTATATGTTGCTAATTTGAAAAGTCATTTTTTCTGAGTTCAATCACATAATACCTCTCTTACTAAAATAATACCTTTGAGACATTTTCATTAGAAACACATCAATAAAATACCTCACATTTCATCATTTTTTTATAATTCTTGGATATGTTATGAATTTCGACAATCAAATTTAATGAGTGCGCACATCTAATCGTCCAATTCTTACTAAAATCATAAATTTGCTACATTGACTGGGCTGTTTATTTCATTATAAACACACCAATCAAATAACTAAAACTTCATTTTTCATAATTCTTGGATATGTTACTAATTTCGACAATAATTTTTAATGAGTTAATCCACATTATCACCACCTCCTATCACTAAAATAATAACTTTCAGACATTGTATGGCTGTTTTTTTCATTACGAACACACCTATCAAGTTACTCACATATGACCATTTTTCATAATTCTTGGATATGTTACTAATTTCGAGAATTATTTTTAATGAAGTAACCCAAATAATCGCCCTCCTCTTTAACCGACACGATCCCCCTTCCTCTTACGAAAATAACAACTTTGATACTTCTTGTAGCCTGTCTATTTCATTACGAACACACCAATCAAATAACTCACATTTAATCATTTTTCATAATTCTTGGATATGTTACTAATTTCGACAATCCTTGTTTATGATTTTACCCACATAATCGACCCCCTCTTACTAAAATACTAACTTTGAGACAATATCTGGTCTGTTTATTTCATTACAAACACACCAATCAAATAACTTACATTTAATAACTTTTCATAGTTCTTGGATATGTTACTAATTTCGACAATCGTTTTTCATGATTTAACCCACATAATCCCCTCTCCTCTTGCTAAAATGATAACTTTGAGACATTGTCTCTGGTTATTTCATGATAAACACACCAATCAAATAACTCACATTTTATCATTTTTCCTAATTCTTGGATATGTTACTAATTTCCACAATCATTTTCCATGATTTAACACACATAATCGCCCCTCTCTTACTAAAATAACAATCATGCGACATTGTCTAAGGTGTCTATTTCATTACAAACATACATATCAAATAACTAACATTTCATAATTTTTCATAATTCTTGGATATGTTACTAATTTCGACAATCATGTTTCATGAGTTAACCCACATAATCCCCTTCCTCTTACTAAATTAATACATTTGAGACATTGTCTGTGCTGGTAATTTCATTACAAACACACCAATCACATAACTCACATTTCATCCTTTTTCACTTTTCTACAATCATTTTTAATGATGTAACCCATATAATCGACCCCCTCTTACTAAAATATTAACTTTAAGACTATATCTGGGCTGTTCATTTCATTATAAACACACCAATCCAATAACTTTTAATCACTTTTCATAATTCTTGGATATGTTACTAATTTCGACAATCGTTTTTTATAATTTAATCCACATAATATCCTTTCCTTTTGCTAAAATAATTACTTTGTGACATTGTTTGGCGTATTATTTCATTATAAACGCACCAACAAATACCTCGCATTTCATCATTTTTCATAATTCTTGGATATGTTACTAATTTGGACAATAATTTTTCATGGTTTTACGACATAATCACAACATCTTCCTATATGGGGTATTCTGTTAGCACAAATATCCACCTATCTGATACGATCCCACGAAACATCCCATCTATTACATCCAATCCCAGGGAACATCAGGTATTTTGCTAGTACATATATCCACCTTTCTTATACAATCCCCGGCAATGCTGGGTATTATGCTAGTACAAATATCCAGCTATGAAGCCATATCAAAGAGCGTTCACTAGCATAATATTACATTGTTTGCATATTAATCTAATGGTAGTCGACAATGAGGTTACATCAAAGGCAGGTCACTCGCATGTTATAACAATGATTGTATATTAATCTAATTGTATTCGACAATGAAGCTACATCCAAGGGAGGTCACTTGCATACTATAACAATGATTGTATATCAATCTAATGGTATTCGACAATAAAGCTTCATCCAAGGGAGGTCACTTGCATATTATAACAATGATTGTATATTATTCTAATGGGATCTGACAATGAAGCTTCATCCAAAGGAGGTCACTTGCATACTATAACAATGATTGTATATCAATCTAATGGTATTCGACAATAAAGCTTCATCCAAGGGAGGTCACTTGCATATTATAACAATGATTGTATATTATTCTAATGGGATCTGACAATGAAGCTTCATCCAAAGGAGGTCACTTGCATATTATAACAATGATTGTATATAAATGTAATGGCATTCGAGAATGAAGGTACATCCAAGGGAGGTCACTTGCATATTATGACAATAATTGTATATAATTATAATGGAATTCTAGAATGAAGCTACACTCAATGGAGGTCACTTACATATTATGACAATAATTGTATATTAATCTATTGGAATTTGACGATGAAGCTACACTCTATGGAGGTCACTTGCATATTACACCGATGATTTTATATTATTCTAATGGTATTCGACAAAGGTGCTACATCCAAGGGAGGTCACTTACATATTATGGCAATGATTGTATATTATTCTAATGAAATTTGACAGTGACTATACATCCAAGGGAGATCACTTGCATATTGTAACAATGATTGTATATTAATCTAATGGAATTCAACAATTAATCTACACCCAAGGGAGGTCACTTGCATATTAAAATGATTGTATTATTCTAATAGAATTTTACAATGAAGCTACATCCAAGGGAGGTAACTTACATATCATAACAATTATTTTATATTAATCTAATGGTATTGGACAATGAAGCGACATCCAAGGGAGGTCACTTACATATTATGACAATGATTGTATACTAATCTAATGGTATTCAACAATGAAGCTACATCCAAGGGAGGTCACTTACATATTATGACAATGATTGTATATTAATCTTATGGAATTTGACAATGAAGCTACACCAAAGGAAGCTCACTTGCATATTATAATGATTGTATATTATTCTAATAGAATTCAAGTGTAGCTACATCCAAGGAGGTAACTTACATATCATAACAATTATTTTATATTAATCTAATGGTATTCGACAATGAAGTTACATCCAAGGGAGGTCACTTACATATTATGACAATGATTGTATATTAATCTAATGGTATTCAACAATGAAGCTACACTCAAGGGAGGTCACTTACATATTATGACAGTGGTTGTATATTGATCTAATGGAATTCGACAATGAAGCTACACCAAAGGGAGGTCACTTGCATATTATAATGAATGTATATTATTCTAATAGAATTTGACAATGTAGCTACATCCAAGGGAGGTAACTTACATATCATAACAATTATTTTATATTAATCTAATGGTATTTGATAATGAAGCTACATCCAAGGGAGGTCACTTACATATTATGACGATGATTGTATATAATTATAATGGTATTCGACAATGAAGCTACATCCAAGGGAGATCACTCGCATATTATAACAATGAATGTATATTAATCTAATGGAATTCGACAATGAAGTTACACACAAGAAGGTCACTCGTATATTATAACAATGTTTGTATATTAATCTAATGGAATTCGACAATGGAGCTAAACCCTAGGGAGGTCACTTGCATATTACCCCAATGATTTTGTATTAATCTAAATGTATTATAATGGTATTCAACAATGACGCTACATCCAAGGCAGGTAAGTTGAATATTATAACACTGATTGTATATTAATCTAATGGTATTCAACAACGAAGCTACATCCAAGGGAGGTCACTTGTATATAATAACAATGATTGTATATTAATCTAAAATTTTCACATCGGACATATACTGCACAAGCACCTTCTAAATTTTTCAAATCAGACCTATACTGCACTAGCACCTTCAAAATTGTCAAATGGAACCTACACTGCAAAGCACCTTCAAAATTGTCAAATCGGCCTATAATGCACAAGCGCCATCAAAATTGTCAAATCGGACCTATACTGCACAAGCACCTTCAAAATTGTCGAATTGGACCTATACTTCACCTATGTCATACAATCTCAGTCGATGCTTGGTATTCTGCTAGTACACATCCACCTATGTCATGCAATCCTGGGCGATGCCAGTTGTTCTGCTAGTGCATATACACTTACTTTATTCAATCCTGGGCTATGCCGGGTATTTTGCTAGTACAGATATCCACCTATGTAATCCATCCCAGGCGACGCTGGGCATTTGGCTAGTACATATATCAACCAATTTTTTCCAATCCCAGGCCATGCCGGGTAATCAGCTAGTATATATGTCGTGTTAGTGCGATGTCATACTATTCCGGGCGACGCTGAGTATTTTGCTCGTACATATGTACCAATTTTATCGAATACGCATCTTTTTTCTTTACTTGGTCTTTTGGCTAAGATCAAAGTGTAGTATCTGTTCTTAGAATTAAAGCGGTTTCATCTTTCTCCCCTCACCCCCAATAAGAAAATAAGGAGGAGGTCATGCTTTGCATGTCAATCTTTAGAGAAACAAACATCAATCGTAAATAACTCATAATATTCCTCCCACCTTCCAGCCTCCCACCTTCCTCCCTCTCAATAGAATTAGGTCGTAGTGTTACTAATATAAAAAAGAAAATGGCCGTTTTTTTTGTTTTGTTTTTTTTTTCGTTTTGTTGTGCAAACAGGCATCGATCTTCTCAAGCCAAATTTTTTTAAGCGTAATTTTTTTTATTTACTTATTAATTTTTGTTTAAGTCTCGGATTTTACTATTTTTAACTTGCTAATAACTTTGGTAACGTTGTCATAGCATAGAAGTTCATAGTTTAATTACTATGAGTGTTACATTTTTTTACCGATAACAACAATGTTTTTATATACAGACTGCCATTACAGCTTGCTTACTTCAAGATCACGTGACATGGCTCAGCGGTTTTTAAATACAATGTGACCCAAAATAAATCGTCCCCGAGTACACTTTATGTAGAAGAGTTGGGGCCCGTTTTTTTGGGGGGGGGCACTTATAACGATTTAAAAATATGTAATGTTTAACATTAAAATGGCACTTTTTGGGTCCCCCCTCTGCAGAAAATCGATCAGCTGACCCACTTCTGATGGTCCTTTTGGCCAATTTTTCGATATTTGTCGTCCAGAGGGTGGGGCTTTCAAATTTGTGAATTTTTGTTCTGTCTGTCAAAAGTTTTTAGCAGACATACAAACATATACAAACATACACATATACATACATACATACATACATACATTTTCGCTTTTATATATATAGATTACATTTCATGTCTTTTTCTACCGTTTTTATTTCTTAACTGAGCACCTCCTACAAATATTTAAATATCGATTTTTACATTTTTTTTTTTATAATCGGGTAGATTAGTTGCCATTCAATAATAATCCACTGAAAACATTATAAAAAAAAGACGAAAATTTAAAAAATATACAAGGGTTGTACTGCTCGTACACGTGAACCAAAAAAATCATATTTCAGTGCACATCTTCGGTTGTTCAAAGCAAAACATTTTAAAAATTTGACCACAATCCAAACTTTTTTTAAATATTTATATGATTGATAACAAAATAGCTCTAACTAAGCATGTTGTAAGAAATTTTTTTTTTACCAGATTTTCAATATAAAAAGAAATTCGATCCGGAATAAAAATCAACAACAACGAAATAAAAACGTCTGTTTACAACCGTGTTATCACAGCTGCTTTTGCTGCTGCTGATGATGCTATTACTAATACTACAGTCTACATTCAAACTCAAAACGATTTTTCCTGGATATCATGTTTTTAAATTGCTACCTACTACAAGAGAAAATAAAATACAATTATTCTTTTAACGGATAAACATAGTAAAAAGATTGTTTTATTTAACAATGGGTGTCTGAAGAAATTTTTTTTCTAAATTTTCCATACTATTCATGTTAAAATCTTTTTTTTAACACAACAAAAAACACCCAAAACTATTAAAAGTGACATCTCTTCTGGCTAGTTTCCAAATTTCATGAAAAAATTCTTAATACAAACGCGGTGCGAGCATTTACAAATCTGCGGGAGGGGAGAGTCGTTACAAAATCTTACCAAAAACGCTGTTTTATAATATTCATATTTTTATTACTTTATTTGCTTAAAACTCTAAAAATATATTATTATTTATTAATTCATTTTAAAGTATAGTCATTTCCAAACAAAACGGTGGTATTTTGAAGACAAAGTGCTTCGGTTTAGTCTATTTTACCAGAAGGCCCTTGAAATCTGTGATTACCCTAAGCGTTTTATCGTCCATGTGTATTGCTAGTAAATATGTGTGTCTTTTTTGTCTTTCATAGCTGAGTATTTATTAGCTTACTAACAATAATTAATAATGACATTGGAATAGTTTAATATGTAATGGTACTAAGTGACTTTGCTAGTTTGTTATAGCTTTATTTATTTACTTTTTTAAATAAGACCGCAAAATAATAGAAAGAAAGAAGAAATCAATTAACCAGTTTTTTCATTGAATTTCAAAACAATAAAAAAGAAAAAATATGACATCGTTTATGTGAGGGTAGTAGGAGGGGCAGGAAAGAAAACAGGCAATCGGAATATCTTTCTAGTTATTTTAATTTAAATTGTCCCCTCTTGAAAAGTATTCAGAAAATATTATATTATAATAATTTTTTTTGTTAAATCATTGTAATCAATTACTTTTAAAATTATTGTGTGTGTGTGTGTGTGTGTGTGTATATATATATATATATATATATATATATATATATATAATATATATATATATATATGCAAAATATGGGAAAGACAGAACAATAAAATTACAAATCAATAATACCAAATATTGATTTATTATAAACTGTTTAAAAAAAAGAATTATGAAAATTAGGCATTCAAATAGCTGTTTTTATGACTTCTCAGTAGTATATATATATATATATATATATATATATATATATATATATATATATATATATATATATATATAAAATATTTCGAAGTATTATGCTGTGTTATTGATTTAAATAACAGTAAGCCATTTTGATGGTAATAAATGGGGAAAAAAAAACTTTTGCATTCATTTCGATAACAAAAGAGAATTTCCCACTACTTTATCAACACACACAGCCTCTTTTTCAGCTTTTGATTGTATATTTGGCTTGTTTTATAGCATATTACATTGTTTGCTCTTGGCACTTCTGAATAATATCACATTTCTTTATATCCGAAATATGATTAACAAGCCTTATTCACTCAAGATTAATCTATAAACCTCACAGCTTACCGTAACCAGCATATGACAGCTCTTGGCATTATTGCATTTGTTCTATGCATGACCTCCCCCCACCACCACACATACGTATCATTAACATTTGTTCTTATTGCATGTTCTGCATGAATTGACATTTTTTTGTTTTATAATTATATTCACTCATGCAGCTTGTTTGGATAATTTCAATGTTTAACTCCAGTAAGGATAGAATAGGAAAAGATAATCGTAACTTGCTGGCCCTTAATATTCTTTGCAAAAATCACATATGAAGACTGCAAAGTTCCTCAAATGGTTAGGCATGACATTGCTTTTTATAACTATTTATCACAGAGTCAATATCACATTATATATAAGACTGAAAAGAGACATTTACTTGTTTTTCGTTCGTTGGTGAATTCTCCTGGTATTTTCCAAAGTATCTTCTGCATGGCTGTTCATAGATGAAGACTCGAAAACACAAAAAGGATTTTTCATTGCTTATTTTTTTTGTTGATATAATGTTAATATTATCTTACTCTCACGTGGCCTTCTACAACAACCAGCAAGGGAGATTACTCTAAGAACTTGACAAAGAACAAAACTATTTTATTTTAATACAAACTTCACAATATATACATGGTTCATTTTCATTATGTATACATTTATAAATAATTTTAAAATAGCATTAAAGTATTTATTTTCAATAGTTTTGGATTATTAGGCCCAATAAATTTACTAACATTGAATTCATACAATAACATCAGTAGAATTTGTTGTAAATAAATTAAAATATTTCTTTTGTGGTTTAAAGTATTGTGTAATTGAATTTGCAAGATTCACAACCAAACCGATCATTTTGTAGATTGAAAATTCCTGAACATTATACTTTCAGATTTGAATGGCATAGTCTATACTCATCTTCCATAGTTGAATTAGGACTGTTAAAGTTATTATCATCAATTGTTTTTTAAAACACTTCAATTTGTAATATATATTTTTTATATTAGAATCTCCTTACCTTCCTGCATTTGACTTTGCTATTTTTGCTTCGTTTACACTTTCTGCAGACAAAATGAGTTTCTATAATAGAAATTATTTGTTGGCAATCGATTCAGTTGTTATTTTGTTCCCTAATGAGTAATCATTAGTGTAGAGTATTTTTAGATTTTCTCATTTAAATTGTTATTTACATTAATTGCTTTTTCATTATTTTAATTTTTATTGGCTTTTATTTGTAATATTTACTTTTTCTTTGCTTTGTTATTTTAATGTAACTTTAGAACATTAATGCAAAACAAATACAACAGGAACACAATTAACTAATTAATATTTAGTAGTATAGCCCTTCTGCAATTTGATAGCTTGCAATCTTTTGGGAATTCCTTGAATAAGACTGCAATAATACTCCGGGGAAAGGGCACCACACTTCTCTTTAATTTTTGTCTGAAGTTCTTCCAGATTGGAAATTTTATCATTGCGTAATGCCATATGTTTTTGATAGGATTGAGGTCTGAAAGTATATGCAGGCGAATCCAAACAGAATATTATGCTCTTCAAGGAACCTCTTGACATTGCCAGCTGTGTGAATGGGAGCATTATTTTGCATGAAGATGGGATTATCATCCAAAGTTGGGTAGAAAATGTTCAGTCAACATATTAATCTACTTGGTCAAAGTAATTTGACCTTCCAAGTGAACTATAGGCCCTGGAGGCAATTGGTACTAATAATGCCCCACACCAAAACGGAACCTCCACCACTTTTCAGCATTGAAACTATGCACCTAGGATTGAATTCTTCGTCCTTCCTTCAATGGACATACTGCCTACCATCACTATGTAGCCTATTGAACTTGTTTTCATCACTAAAAATCACTTTTGACTAATATGAAAAGTCATGATCTTTATTGCATCTGACGAAGTCCAGACGGCGTTTTCTGTTCTTCACAAAACTATGCGTACATTTCATACTCTGTTCAAAATTTATATTTCTTTATATTTATTCCAAATAAACTGCTTTTCTAAAAAAAAAAAAGTTCAACAAAGAAGGTAACAAAGTTTCACTATTTGAAATCATGAGAACGACAACCACTTCACACAAAGGGAACAATTAAGCATGCTAAGAAATAACTGTGTTTGACGAAGTACACGTGACAAAAATGAACTGCGCAGAACAATCGGCGCCCAATAATAAATTTTAGTTTAAGTTTGCAGGAAAACCATCAAAAATGTACCCCAAAATGTTAGATATGGTTTCTGGATTCATAAAAAAAATTTTTTTGTTTATGAAAATTCTTTTTTTTTTTGAGGATAGTTTTTAATAGTTAAATCTTTTCATCTTCCAAGGCTGCTGCAAAGAAGATATGCTCTATTCGCTCATGCATAGAGTTTTGTTGCCACATTTGGGCTGGTGCATCTCTCTTTCTTACACAGGGTTTGAAAGAGTTGTCCACCTAATAGGTCCAGTACTCTGCCCCATTGCTGAAATCTTGCATCTCTGTGTCTTGTTTTATAAATAGTTTAACTAGCAGGGGTACCCGGCGTTGCCCGGGTGTTTGGAAGTGTGTGTTGGGGCGGGGGTAGATTAAAACAACCCTGTTAAAAAAAAAAAAACGTTGGCCAGTTGTTTGGACATGTAAAAGAAAAAAAATAGTTTTAGTATAAAGGTAGACTTGAACCCTGAACTTTTGATGCAGAGGTGGAAAGGAAATGGAAAAAAAAACCCTGCGACCTAACCATCTCGACCATGGGAACAGATGAATTGATAAGTGTGTTAAGTTGACATTTATAAACCGAAATTAGCAGATGCGACAACGTCAAGTTGCGTAATGTTTGATCTAGTTTTGCGCTGGAAGCTAGTTTCTGTTTTCCCCGCTACGCGGCGATCAAACAATAAAAAAAAACAAAAAAAAACTAATGTAAGGCAAACGAACGATGAAAACAGAAAAACAAACACGTGAAAAGTAGCTTAAATAAGCCTGTTTCGACATTAAAATTTTAAAAATCGGTGGGTACCCAGGTGTTTTTGGGTGTCGCTAAGAATAAGCGAAGTAAAAAAAAAAAAAAACGAACGTTACGTGAAAAATGACTTAAATAACACTGGGTCAATATTTAAATTTAAAAAATCGAAAAAAAAAAAAACATCTCACACCACGATTCGAACCCAAAACGTTTAGATAATGAACCAAGGCCTTAACCAACTGAGCTAACGCGACGTACATCAAATTTGTTTGGTTTTTCAACTATTTAAAGTAAATCAGGTCACGACGTCATCTGACGCATGCGTAGAATCGGTCATTGTCACGAGAGGACCGTTTTTGTTGACCGTTTTCTATTGAGTATAGATTTAATATAAACAAAGTGCTAATAACTTTTTGTGTGTAAATTTCTCTGGATTTTATTTTATTTCTTTTGTCTATGCTTATTCCCCTTTTTAACACAAAGATTGAGACATTTTCTTTTTACATCAATAGGAAATCTGGTACTCCTGCAGTATTTTACCCACCGATTTCACGATCTTAGCCAAGCGTTGATCGACATCCGTCGGAAAACGCCGGAACATGGCGAGCGGTACGATACTCTATCAGCCAATCAGGGCGCTTCAAACAAACGCGCAGCAGACGAATAATTTTCATTGAAATTACACACATAGCGTTTCATTTCAGTTATTTTATTGTTCAAAGTAAAAATACACAGCCTTTCATTTCAGCTATTTAATTTAGCGATATCAAATCGCGGAAGGCTACCCGGTTGGGAAGGAGCTTCTTTCCACATCCTCTGAAAACCCTTTGCTCCCTACTTTGCCTCTACAGTCAGTAGAAAATCTTCCAGTCGGAACTAAAGATAAACAGTAATTGTTGTCCCCCCCCCCGCCCTACAAACATTACTGAAAAAAAAAAAAAAAACATTGTTGTTACTGTTTAATAACGTTTTGTTAAAAACAAAAACAAAAAAAAACATTGAAGTGTTTATTACTGTTGCTTACCCCCCCCCCAAAAAAAAAAAGCTATCGGAAAACAAAATGAACCAAAAAAAAAAAATATTCAACAAAATAAATTTATTTTACTTTAAAAAAAACTTACGGTAAGTGTTTGTGATTTATTTTATCCAAATTTTTTGTATTAATTTTATCCATTTTGTTGTGTGTGTAATATCTTTTCCTTGTAATGTTGTTGCTATTCACATACTTTTAGCGTTCTTGCACCGTAGCTCCGAATTCTCGGCTTTCGTCGGCGTTAACGCCGAAAGTGTTCGTCAACGCTCGGCTAAGATCGTGAAATCGGTGGGTAAAATACTGCAGGAGTACCGGAAATCTTTCTTTACAATCTGATTTAAAATAAAAAGAAAATAATTATTTTACATGTCATTTAGAAAGAACTCGCTTGGAGAATGGGAAATAATAAGGAAGAATAAGTAGCAAAACTAAGAAGCCTGAAGGAAAATTTAACAATGCCAAAATAATTCTATGACAGAAGCAGACAATTTCATTATTCCATTTTTATTTGTTTTCTCTATCTCTCTTTCTCATTGGTGATTAAATCATAAATATTACATTGAAAACAGGAAGGAAGTGGAAAGTCAGAGACGCTATAATAAGTGCTAAGAACATCCTAGCTTTTTAAGGAAATCATTGGAATCACTCAAACATGGAGACAGTGCTTAGGAATGAATGAATAAAAAGCAATGGTGGGAAATAACTGTTTACAAAGATAGCGGAGACATGGTCGTTCAGGATATAAGGAATGAAGAGGACAATGAAAATAAAAGGAGTACAACAGTCTTAACAAGGTCAATGGACAAACTGCGAGGCGACATTGCAAATATCGAACAACATTTGACAGGTTGGGTTGTTCTCCACGTGAACTGCTTTCATCTGAGCTATATTGCTAAATGAAAAAAAAAAAGCAATCAAACCTGTTCTCTATAGGTAAAGACCGCAAATAGAACATGTCCTCAGCTCCTTTAGAACTGCTTTTGTTAATGGAAGATACATTTGGATGTATGCAGTGTATAGGATGAGCCAGTCCAAACCTTATGGAACCGGAAAAAGCCTGAATCAGTTAAATTGACCTAGACATTTGTGCACGTGTGTGGGGGGGGGGGGGGCAGTAACCTTATACCTGCTGTAGACAATAGCTAAACATAAAGCTATACACAGACAAAATCTTGTTGACCATAGGCAATTGGGAGACATTTGTGGACTTCCTCGATTTGCATAATGATTGTCTGAAAATAGTATCTCAAAAAGGACAAGAACTAGACATCTTTTTATTGTTAAGGGAAAAATCTAAGCCGCAAACAAAAACGCAGCAAATATGATAATCTTAAAATATAGCTGTAAAAGGAATGATATGACATAATCATTAAAGCTGTTGAATGTCTGTTACAAGCACCTTGTGCTAGTTTCTACACCAAATTTGGATCAAAGGGCATAATGGAAGCAAATTTATGGAAAATAAGTCAATGTGGATATAGATAAAAAACAAGTTTCCCATGGAGCAGTTCAAAATCAAGAGTAGTGCAAATATATATTGTAACGCCTCCCTCGAGGAGGTGGCTAGGACTCTTATTTCACTGGATCTTGGCACATGGTCGTCTAGGCTCCTCGGAGGTTGTTACATAATCTGGTATGCTGAAAGCGAATATCGAAGCAACAGGCAGGAAGAAAGACAACAATTGTAGTCTATCTACAAAAGCTTAATTCTCATAAAATTATGTACAAATGTTTTATAATTCTCATTCAGATTTTGTAAGTTCTTTTCAAAGTCTCAACTCTCTTCACAGACAGCGACCGACAGATGGATGAGGTGAGGATGGGTCATGTCTCTTCTCTACTCTGATCTGAACTCTGGTCGACTCAACTCTGGAACTCTTCTGGCTAATTTTCGCACGACAGTCGTATTTATAGTAAGGTGTGTGGATGGGGTAGTACTCCCCAGCCAATAAGATTTCGCCACGAATCTCCACGAAATCCTAAGCCCCAGGGTTTTGCGTGGGTACAATTCCCACACTGAAATCTAAGTATGATTTTCAAGGACAGATGTCAATTCTGACATCCGACCCTGGGTTCATTTTAAGGCCAGATAAGGTTCTAAGTGAAATTTCCTGTTATCAACTTTTAGCCATAAAAATATATTTCTCTGATTTTCAAACAATATCTATTTTGACATGAAATAAAATATGTATATTTATCTTCTCTATCTTAAATCTTTGGGTTATCTGGCGTCACCCGGGAATACAAAGCTACCTCAGCGTAGTTCTAACGCTCCTCAATGGGGGATTATGTTACATATCACCTGCTAGCAAATGCATAATGCGATTCACATAATATTCTTATAACATACAGAGTTTTTCTTTAAAAAAAAAAATTGTTGTACAATGATATAATAAAGCCTAAATATAAACAGGAGATAAAGCGGCTGGAGCTTTCAAGAAGACCCCTAAACAGTGAACATTACTTCCTAATGACCTTTACAAACTGTTGTGGTCCCGTTTAGGGGGGCACAATATTAAGGTGAAAAAGTCCTGCTGTTAATTGCGAGCAATTAAACTACACGTGTGCGCTCTGTTCGACAGCAAAAATGTCTGACTTACATAGTGCCAGACAAATCTTTACTCTCCTCGATATAGGAGTGTAAACTACCCCCAGACCCCCCCCCCTCCAAAGATTTATTTCCCCGAAATATAGTTTTTGTTTCTTCTTCCAAAGGGTCTGTCAGTTACCTTTTTCTGCCGGAACGACATAGGCGGTACTAGTTTGAGGGGGTTGCAGGTCAAATGCATTATACAGTAGGTCCAACATCTCTTCTTCTGGCAGACTTTCACTTTGAAGTACGTATGCGTATCTGGTTCAAACTAGTACCGACTATGCATGGAATGTGGTCCTTCCACCATGTAGACCATACAGCAGATCCTGTTCTTGATCGTTCTCTGTTCCCAGAAAGTATTATTATTTTTGTGCATCTGAAAGAATATTTTTTCTTCCGGCATGTAATTTTTCTTGGGAACAGTTGTCTTTGCGGATTTTACCTGTTTTGACAATAGTTTGTCAAAGATTGGCCATATTTTTCTCGCAAAGATCACTTCCGTCGGAGACATCTGGAATATTGTATTCTCATGAGGTGTTATGTGATACATCTGAAGAATTTGTTGCAAGGCTTTTTCAGATAGAGTGTCCTTTGCTTTCTTCAAAGCCCTCTTCAAGGTGTCCACAAGTCTTTTGGCCTGTCTGTTTGACCTGCAGTGTTAAGTCAGAGTTGTGATGTGGTCTACTTGGAAGTCCTCCATGAACTCTTTAATGTCCCCGGATGTAAACTGAATGCCATTATCTGACACTAAACAGTCAACCACTCCGAACCGTGCAAATAATTCATGAAAAGTTTGTATAGTCGGGCTTTTGCACCTAAAGACTTCAGACCACTTGGAAAAACTGTCCACTACTATGAGGTAGTACTGTTCATTAAGTAGTCCATGTGTATCTGTGACCATGGGTAGTCAGCTTTGGGCCATGGGCTAAATTGAATTGGTGGCGCTTTAGCAGCTAGTGCACATCCTCTGCATTTTTCTTCAATATCCATGTTTTCCCAGTACACCTATGAACTCAATAAAATTTTCATTCTGGTGGTGCTAGAGTGTCCTGTTTGAAAATTCTTCAAGATTTTCTTTTGTGGGGTCACTGAAACAACTAATCTCTCCCGATATAGTAATACTTGGTCGCATGTTGAGAAAACCTCTGCTACATGTTCATCACTCTGCAGTTTTTTCTTGGTTTCTCCTATAAAATTGTTGCTTTCTGTTTCTTTCGTTATATCATCCAGAATAGCGGGAAGTTCTTTCAGTGTTGCATAAGATTGAATTATAATCTCTCTCTGATCATAGTGATGCAATCATAGAGTCTTCAAGTGGTTCACCATTCCTTGGTATTAACCGGGATAGCCCGTCTCCATGTCCTAATTTCTTTGACGGAATCCATGCTATCATAGATATAGGGGTGTTAACTACTCCAGAACACAAACCTGTGTAAATTTTATTATATTTCTAAAATTAGATATTTATGTCTTTGAGCTTATTTATTGTTCAGATTTTTGTGCTCATGTTGGTTGTCATGTTCATAACGTTTCAGCTTTCTTCGAGTGACTTATCATTGTCCTGAAATTTGACCTGAACTTTTAATTTAATCCTCATTCCACTTGTTAGATTTTGTATCAATTAAATTTTCATTGTATCATCAGAAATCTAACCCATAACTTCATAAAAGTAGAGCATTCACAAAAGTAAGACATTCACAGCAAGAACTTGTCTTTCTACCACAATATTTCTTTTTTTTTTTTTTTTCTCGAGTACTTAGCATCTGACTAAATTTAATGAAAAAAGTTCCTTTTGAAGAACTCTCGATCTGTGGAAAACACGATTATGAGACTGGTTCCGTGCAGATTACAATATGGTTATCTTCAAATCAAATGTCAGAAAAAAAATTGTCATAAACTGCCCTCATAAATAATCCAGTTTTGTTCATTATTCTGATAGTGTTCTTCATCATTCAACTGACAATTCATCCATTTCATTAACCCTTATCCTCAAATGGCTTTTAGCTTTGATAAGTGGTAGCTCATTAGTATAAAAAAACACTACAAAAATGAATGTATATGAGATATCTAATAGGCAGTTTGAAATTCCCAGAATGTTTCTGAAAAAGGTACCTCAAGCAAAAGGCTAAGAGTATAGACATAACTTTTTCAACATAGCGATTAACAGTTTGAAACATAAATAAAATTATTAAAAAAATTTCTAAATTTAGCATGATTACAGTTAAGCATGATAAATATTTTTGTTGTATATTGTTAATGTAAATAACATGTAATTTTAGAGAAAACTGTTACAAATTTTGTTTTTATAATTCTTAAAATTTTGAATTACATATTTATATAAAAGTAATTTTAATTAACTAGCTAGCTGACGTTGTCCAGGAGTCTGGTACTTCAACTTTTTCTTTTGAAAACTTATAATTGTAGGTAAATGCAAAATGAATAGTTGATGCTTAAAATGTATAAACATTTTGATCCCTTTACTTAAAAATTCACAAAAATCAAGAAATTAACCAATTTTAATGAAATTTTCAGTATTTATCAAATAATGATCACGGAATCTCATAATGAACTCATTGTTTTTATTTGAATCTTAATGGAAATATATTATTTTGCTTAAATAAAAAACAGCTTTACTAAAGTTATGGTTTTCAGTAGTAAAAAAAAAAATGAATGAATTTAATTTTGCTTAAAAATAAAGCATCGTAAATTGTAATAATAAAAAAAAATAAAGCATCGTAAATTGTAAAACAATAAAAATAGAAAAAATAATTTTTTCAGAAACATTACGAAAAAAGCCCCTAAAGTCCGATTTAATGAATTTAATATAACTCAATGAAAAATTAATTTCTCGAACTACCGATATTATCATTGAATTAAGCATTGTTTATTTAATATTTTCACACAATAAAATTATAACTGCAAAAAATATTTCTGCTTTTATTTTTAGAGTAGCGGGGGGTACCCGGCGTTGCCCGGGTGTTTTTTGGTGTGTGTGCTCGGGCGGGGTGTTAATCAAAACATAAGAATAAGTGAAGTAAATATTTTAAAACTTAAAAAAATCGGAAAAAAACTAAAGTAAATGATGTTAAAAAAAAGAAAACAGAAAAATGAACGTTAAAACTTCTTTAAAAAAATCTGAAAAATAAAAACCAAAAAAAAACATGTGTAAAATGGCTTAAATAACCCTGGGGGGTACCCGGCGTTGCCCCAGTGTTTTTGGGTGTGTGTGGTCAGCGGGGGTGGGGGGTGTTAATGAAAACCTAAGAATAAGTGAAGTAAAAAAACAGAAAAACGAACGTGAAAAATACCCCCCCCTAAAAAAAACATGTGAAAAATGGCTTAAATAACCCTGCTTCAATATTAAAATTTAAAAAAACGAAAAAAAAAAAACAAGACATCTCACACCACGATTCAAACCCAAAACGTTTAGATAATGAGGCCGTGCTCTAAGCAACTGAGCTAAGACGACGTCGCCGAAATTGTGTTGCTTTTTCAAATATTTAAAGTAAATCAGGTTACAACGTCGTATGACGCATGCGTAGAAGTGAATTCGTAATGAGAGGAGGGTTTTTGTTGAGCCCCACTCTGTAGAAAAGTGATGATTTCAGGGTGAAAAAATTAACGTTTTGGCCAATTTTTCGATATTTGTCGGGCGAAGGTTGGAAGTGTAAAATATTACCAATCTGGCAAAAATCCGTGACCCGTGTCGAAAGTTTTTGCGAGATATACAAACACATATACATACATACATACATACAAACACACATTTTTGCTTTTATATATATAGACTAGGGGGGGGTACCCGGCGTTGCCCGGGTGTTTGTAGGTGTGTATGGGGGTGGTGGTAATTAATAACCCTGCTTAAATATTATAAAAAAGACGATGTAAAAAAAAAACACCCCAAAACCAAAACGGAAAAAAAGATGGCATAAATAAACCTGTGTATGGGGGAGGGGTAAACTAAAGAATAAGCGAAGTAATAAAAAAAAACGTTGCCTGGGTGTTTAAAGGTGTAAAAGAAAAAAAAAATAGTTTTGGTCGGGAAGAGGGATTGAACCCGGAAGCCTTGACGCGGAGGTGGAGACCAAAGCCAACTACTTAACCGTCTCGACTACGAGTGAGAGTAACTTATTAGCTGTTAAGTTAAGACTTATAAAGCTAGTAAAAGAGGTTTGATTGACAGGAAGACACTAAATGAGGTCATCGCGGGATCGTTATTTTTAGCTTTCACTTCCCCCCAGATGATGGTGGGAAGGGGGGAAAGCAGCGCGCGAAAGCCGAGAACACGTTTTAATTTCACTGTATTTATACTTAAATGCAGGACAAACAATGGACATAGCGAAATAGCGCGAATCTCATAAAAGTTGACGTAAATAAATCTAGAAATGACCCGCGTTCCCAAATCCTAGATATTATTATATAGGGAGTATATAAACAGTTTTAAGCGATAGTAATGACCCCGGAGCATGTGCGAAAGAAGCCTTTGCGAGACATACACGAAATGGTCACACACATTTTGCCTTTTATATATATAGAAGATAACAGGTTTCACAAAATTTTTATATGTAAGATTCTAATATTTTCCTTGCTTGAATGAATATCACATGATTGGCGTAACATAATTTTTATATAATTATGGAAAATAAAAAAATAAAAATTAATTTAAAAGCAGGAACACAGAAAAATAATTAAATTAAAAAAATGGTAAAAATTATACAAACATTCACGATATGAATGTACGGATGCACAGCTAAGGGGGTAAAAAAGAAAACCAGCACTCCCGTCTTCCCTCTAACTACCTGACGTCATTTTCAGACAGCTTTTTGACTTCCTGACAGTTTGGGCTTTCGTAGAATCATTGCTTACATGACTTCGTTCATTTATGCTTAAACAAAGCTAGAGTTTTTCGCTGTTGGGGTCTAATTAAGCCATTTTTTTTTTTTGTACAAACAAGGTGTTCTTTTTTTTTTTTAATTAAATTCAGTATCTTGAAATAAGTTACTTTTATATGAGAGTATATCTATAATATAAAGCCCACAAAGTATGAAAATAAAAAATTTAAAAATTAAAAAAAAAACGTTTACAAGTGTTTTTGATATAGATGTACATAATAATATAAGTATGATAAGTATGTTTTAACTTAAATAGGGATGGTATAATAAAATTGTGGGGTCTGCGTTCGCGCCTGACCTCCATAGAATGGAAATAGGCACAAACTTTAATAAAGACTTTTCATATCTATCTGCGTAAGTATACTTTGATAATTATGTTTCAGTTTGAAAAAATATGGTATAATAAAATTATGGGGTGTTCGTTCACGCCTGACCTCTATAGAATGGAAATATGTCACAAAGTTTAACAATGTTTTTTAATATAGATCCACAGAATATTGTGATAAGTGTTCTAGTGTGAACAGGTATGGTATAATAAATTATGGGGTTTATCTATGTTATTTTTACTTTCATCATATTTTGCTTTGGTTTTAATACCTCCAAATTCGAAGCTATCTCTTTACAACCCTTCCTTTTCATAACCTATCATACTTTCATAAATCAGAGTCCATTTTCTGTAGGCTGTTTTTGAACCCAGTCAACGACGGGTATTTTGCTAGAATATATATATATATATATATATATATATATATATATATATATATATATATATATATATATATATATATATCCTGTTTTAAGCCTGCTCATAACCAACTGGTAATCAATCAGTTATTCACACCTGTTGCTATATGGGAAATTTCTTTTGATTTCTAATTATACATTTTGTTGTTTTTTAAAATAAAATGATAAAATTAAACAAATATTTTCTTCAATTAACTGTGGAAGTTTCATGGACAGTGCTAGCATATAAATTATAATAATGATGGAATTAATTAATTATATATTGATTTTGCAGTTTTAAAAAGAATTAAATGCTAACTAATATTTATTAAGTATTGTGCAGATTGCTATTGCATATCATTGCATAAGCAACAAGAGAAATGATGTATGCACAAAAAATGCAAATTAATTGTTTCTTTCTCCTCTTGTCTTTAGATTTTTTACATTTTGCAGTTATTTGATTTTATTCAATCCTATTTCAACCTACTTTTATCTCCCCTTTTTGTCATTCTTACTGACAGCAGCCATGAAATGAGCAAACTCATTCAAATCCGCTTGCATCTGATGTTTAACACTAAGATGCTGTCAGAAAGCTACCAAGTTTGACCCTTTACCATGACTAAAAGCAATTTGTCTTTAATGGATCATTTATAATTCATTTTATTTTAACATCATCATCATCATATTCAGTTTTACAAGCTGGCATGTGCTGGATGGCTATTAGAAACTGACTTCCTTCACTGGTCAGGTCTTTATTTTTTACTGTTTTATTCAAATCTACCCTTTATTTCTCTTTCTGTTTTTTCTTTGCAATTTCCTATGCCATTTAATTCTGCTATCTCAACTGTTTTATCGATACTCACCTAAGAACTCTCCTCCTTGTTTCAATATTAATAAATCAACACTCTCCTCTTCTGCACACATCACCTTATATTATTCAGAATTAATTTTTCCTCAATCTTTTATCACTGACTAGGTTCCAAGCTTAACAGCTTTACCATTCAAATTTGTTTATTTAAAAAAAATCTGTGTTCATAAAATTACATTTTTAATTTAAATTTAAACAGTGCTTCTATCATGGAGGAAAAAAAAGAAACTTCATATTCACTTTATGCACGGCCACGCATTTCCTGGGCATTTAAAATTTCACCTTTGAAGAACACCACACAGGTTTCACTTTTTGACCGACTACATTCCATGGAAAAAGAAAAAAAGAAAAATAACTCAAACTGTTTTTATCCTGATGAAGGCACTATGCTCACCGAAAAATATGATTTTTAAATAAATGTTTGTTTATTTTTTTTTTAAATCTGTGTTGAATTGACTTCAGTTCGTGTTTTCAATTAAAATTAAAATATATTCTCTCCAGATCTGAGTTCACATTTTTTTTTTTTTTTAACATGGAAGTCACCACTTATCAAAGGCCCGGAAGCCACTCTCGGAGATAATGGTTATTGCGTGTACAGTAATCAATGGGATAGTATCGTAGTAATCGTTAGTACTGTAGAATTGATAAAGTGTCTTACTTAAGGGGGTGGTTCATCAGGAATTTGTTTATGTTGGACTTGAAGACATCTAAGTTGTAGTCAGGTGGGAAACAGGCAGACAGAAGAGAGTTCCACTGGCGTGCACCTCTAAGAAAGAAGCTTTGTTCATGGAATCTACGTTTTGGTTTTGGCACAGTTAAAGAGTAGGGAAAATTTTTGACAGTGGTTTCAGCTAGGCAGGTGTTTATCATGAAAGATCGGCAAGGGGGGGGACCAGGGATTGGAGCTCAGATGAGCACTTGCCATTTTCTCAGTGACCTTGGCAGTAGACTTGATGTATGTTTTCCATTTCAGGTCAGGAGTAAAGGTCAAGCTCAGAAGCTTATCAAAACATGGAGCCTCCCCTAGACAAGAGTCATCCATTTCAACTGATGTCAGGTGGTGATCAAAGCGTTTATGATGTAAAGATAGGAGCTTGGTTTTGGATGCATTAAAAATAACCAGCCACCTCTTCCCCCACTGTACCGTGCACTCAAAATCAGAGGAGAGAGAATCAGAGAGAACTTTCTTATTTACGGCCTTAGATGTGTTGCCATAGATAGTCGTGTCATCAGCATAAATTTCAACGAATGATTTAAGTATGTGTTTTGGGAGATCATTGATGTAGATCAGGAAGAAAGTTGGGCCCAGGGACTCCAGCATTAATACTGAGGGCCTCTGATTTCTGTCCATCAACCACTACTCTTATGAGCCTATCAGAGAGAAATGATTTAATGATTGAGAAAACATTTCCACTGATACCGTAGCTGGAAATCTTGTGAAGTAGGTCCTTATGCCATACCTTATTGAAGGCCGTTGATATGTCAAGAGCAATTGGCCTAGAAAGGAAGCCCTTGTCGAGAGATTCACTAATCCTATGTGATATAACCGTTAGCACATCTGCTGTAGATCTGGCAGAACGGAAACCATATTGCATGTCACTAAGGTTATTTCTGCTGAGGTGGTTGATTACTTCTCTATTTAATATGGATTTCAGCAACTTGCTCATGACACACAAGAGACTTATTGGTCTGTACTGAGAGGGAGATGACTTATCACCTGAATTCTTAAATATAGGCTATACTGATGAGGTTTTCCAGGGTGTGGGGAAGCACTTCTTAAGACAACGCTTAAACAGTTTTGTAAATATGGGGGCAAGTTCTGGTCGAAGCTTTTTCAACACTATAATTGGAATACCAGTTGCTTTACTGAAATCAAGGTTCTTGATTAGCTTGGCAACCTCACGCACAGATATTTGTATGTTGCATAGCATGTTGTCTGTTATAGGCGGAAATACTGGGAGTTGATGGCTTTCATCGCATAGGGTAGAATTAGCTGCAAAGTTCTTGGCAAATAGTTTGGCCTTGTCTGATGCTAACGAGATGACCTCAAGTCCATTGATAATAATTGGGATAGAACGCATGCTTCTGTTCAGGATCCTGTTTGCTATTTGCCAAAACTGGTGGGAACCAAGCTGCTGCTCAGCTACTTTGGATTTAATGGACTGAGCATATAGCTCCCTTGCATTCTTTATTACTCTTTTACAGTGGTTGCTGGCAGTCCTGAAAGCAGCTTTAGTCTCAGTGCGTCTATTACATTGATAGCTATGGAAAAAATGATTTCTGTGCGTAATGGCAGCAGCACGTTCTGGGGAGAACCATGGCTGGTTGTTAGGTTTTTGTTGGAATTTTTTGATGGTATGAATTGGTCTATGCCTACAATTAACCATTCGGTCAGGTCTGACACTATAGAGGACACATCCTTTTTAAACATGGAATGCAGAGGTAGATCAGATATAAATGTATAGAAGCTATCCCAGTCAGTCGCAGAGTATCGGTATACTGTACGGTGGAGGGGTACGTCTGAAGACTTATTACATTTCATTTTTATCTTAATTAATACAACCGAGTGGTCGGCAGATCCCAGAGGAGACAGAACGGAACATGAACATAGCTCAGGGCAAGTTGTGAGAAAAAGGTCTAGAAGGCTTGCGTATTGACCGGAAGTATCGGGCACATGGATGGGTTCGTGAACAATCTGAGTGAGGTCATAGGCAATGGCGAAGTCATGACAAAACCTCCCCTCAGCATCTGTCTTGTTCGAGTGGATCAACCATTCCACATTGTGGACATTGAAGTCACCACAAATGTGGATATTAGCCGAGGGATGAGCAGACAGGATGTGGCCAATTTTCTCAGATAGTAACTCTGCTGTTGTGGGGGTGATAGAGGGCAAATATAAATGCGGTAGTGTAAGCAAATGCAACCCGGAAGCACATATAAGGTAATTTAGGGTCTTCTCTGGAGATATCCCTACCACACGGAAAGCCATCCTTAATGTATGCACATATTCCATGCCCATGGCGATCTTGGGGGTCAGATTTAGATATAAACTGAGAGTATCCTTTAATTATGAACTCATCTAGGGAAGTAGTCAGCCCTATGCCAGTTTTGCTTAGGAAGAATATGTCCGGTTTCACCTCCTGTAATTGGGTTTTAACCTCTGGAAGGTTGGAACATAGACCCCTGATGTTAGAGAAGGAGACATGGTAGTAGGAGTCTACATTGGAGGATGGGGTTCTAGGTTTATTTGCATTTTTTTTTCTGGAGATTTCTTGCACACAAATTTGTAATACTCTCTCAATCTATCTGTAATTCTACTGCGCGTCTTGTATACCCATTGCTTACAAGGATCATAAAATAATTACATCAACAAAAATTATATTGTGTAAACTCAACAAACCAAATCTTTTTCTTCTAGTTCTAATTAAAAAAATCTGCTTGAAAAGGTATTTTATTCTTATTATTTTCTATCATGTTTCAGAATTTTTTAGATAAGGATTTATAATTTTGATTTTTTGGATAATTCATAATATTATTCTTATTTTGTTTGTAATTGTCATGTTTTGTAACCACAAACCTTCTTTAATATCCCATATTTCCAAGTTGGAGAAGAGGCACTTGAAGAAGTTCAGAGGTTACATTTTTCCAAAAAGTTTGTGACTTAAAGTTAAGAATAGTAGTTGAAAAAATTCAAAATTTGTCTTTGGTTTTTCTTCTTTTTTTTTCTTTTTTTTTCAACATATTTTTCGTCATTGTTCATTTAACTATTTTTTTTTTAATGCTGAATTCTTTGTAGTTTTTTGATTCATTTCCGATAATTTTTGTTTCCTCTTTGTATTTTTATCTTCAATTTTCAATGTTTTTCGACTTTTATTTTCTTGTTTAATTCTTTTGTTCATTTTGTATTCATTTTTTCTTCCTTTTCCTAATTTATTTTTTTCTTCATTTCACTGATTTTTCTTTTCTTGTTCCTCCTCTTTCTCATGAACATTCTTTTTCATTAGAACCAATTAACATTTTTCCTGCATCCTTCTTTTTTGCCCACAACAACCTCATTAGTGAAGATGTCCATTGAGCAAATTAACTTTATTCTTATACATGGCAATAAAAATATTTTTAAATCAATCTTATTAAATTTGTCCTACTTTCAGTGAAGATTTTAAAATATTCATTTTGTACCACTTTCTAAAAAGTACATATTTCTCTGATTATTGGCAATAAGTGTACATTCTTTCATTTATTCAAATGTTTCAAAAATCGTTGGGGAATATGCCATTTTAATTTTTTAATCTTCTTCAATGTAGAAAATTCATAATTCCAATAAAAATAACTAACAAAATCTGTGGGTAACATTTCAGTAACAGATCTCCTCAGATCTTTTGAAAGATTTAAGATGGTCCTATCATCGAGAGATGGATAAAAAATCTGTGGTTTAGGATTATTTTTATCTTTTAGTAAAATTAAAACATAACAACGTTTATTTGCACATGAAGTGAAATTATCTGTGTGTGTGTGTGTGTACATTTCCCTACCAAACTACTCTGTCAATTTTCAGTCTATAAACTCAAGATTTGACATAAGGGGTATTGAGATTTGGGAAAATCTTTTTAATCGGCTTTCAGCCTGAAATTTAGCTGTTAAAGGGTCAAAGTTCAACGATTTGACCTTTGAAAACTCTACCAAACTCCTCTGCCAGTTTTGGGTCTAAACACTTGAAATTTTAGATGTAGGTTACTTGGACATGGATCAAACATTTTAATTTGATTTGAGCCTCCAAAAATAAATGTTAAGGGGTCAAAATTGGGGTCAAAGTTTAAAAAAAAGTTGACCTCTGCAGTCTCTACTCAGCCAATTTTTGGTCTAAACATTTGAAATTTTACATAAAGTGTATTCATACATAGAGCAAGCGTTTTAATCTGTTTGGGGCTGAAAATTTGGCTGCCAAGAGGTCAAAGTTGAAAGAGTTGACCTTTGCAGACTCTACCAAACTCTTCCGACAATATTAGGTGTAAACACTTAAAATTTTAGATGTTAGTTATCTGGACATGAGTCAAACTTTTTTTATATTTATATATATATATATATATATATATATATATATATATATATATATATATATATATATACGAATGATAAAAAATATTTTTTGTATAGTTTTAAAGGTTAAAAACTTCCAAGTCTATATATATATATATATATTTTTATTTTTTTTTTGTATAATATATACAGGAATTTACATTTATATCGGTAGTCCTGTATATATTATACAAGTAAATTCCTGTATATATTATACAAAAAAATATATTGCTCTTATTTCGAGAAAGATTTTTCGCTAATAATAGAGCACTGTATGGGATTTCTTTTTCTACAAAAAAAGTACAAGTATATATATATATATATGTACATAAAGTTATGAACAATACATAGGGCCCGAGCAAAGACGGGTTGAATTGCTTGTGTGTGTGTGTGTGTGTGTGTGTGTGTGTGTACTTTAATTTGTGGTATAATATAAGACGCAGTTGCTTCTCTGCTAGACAGTACATTTGTGGATTCATTAAATTGTTTCAGTACTTTTAGTATTTTTTTTAACATCTTCCATTGGTTGGATTCCAAAGAATGTGGTTTTACATGCTCACTGCAATATGAAATATGGGCATTCTTTTGTTGGAATACTCTTGAGAGCATAGCATATTGACTGTTCCATCTTGTATTCACATCTTGAATAAATCTATGGTTGGGCAAATTAAAATTTTTTCTGGTATTCCTGGTACTTTGCAAAAGCTGCAGGTGAATGGTTGAAGTGCCCAACTATTTGTTTACAAACAGATATCATGACCTTCACAAATCTGTAAAAATGGCATCATTAAGTGTCAACTGTAACGTGTGTAGAAAACATGGTAAAGCTGAATAATTCGTTTGCACAGTTGCTGCTGCCATATTAGTTGCATTATCTCGTATAAGAACATGGATTTTGCAAGAAATATCAAATTCTTATACTGCATTTTTAATAATTTCATTAATATTGACTGCAGTGTGTGATGCATTAAATGGAGTGATTCTTAAAACTGCACTTCTTTGCTCAAAGTTTTCATTGATCCAATGAAATGTCACACTTAGAAAAGATAAGTTCGCTATACCAACAGACCAACCATCACTGGTAAGGGATACATAACTAGCAGTGTTTATTTCCTCCTGTATCTTATTTCTGACCTTCCTATATATATCATGCACAATATTCTCTTTGATATACTTTCTAGAAGGTATTATATAATTTGGACAAATGTGCTTCAATAGTCTTTTGAAACCAAGGTCTTCTACAATAGAAAAAGGTTGTAAGTCAATTGCAATCATTTCCCCAATATATCTGTGAATTCTTTGAGCTTTCCTATCATTTATATCCCAAGTTTTATTTTCAGCGACAATATCGTGCAAGGGTTTGTTGCTTAAAGGAATCTCTGACAATTTTGGCGCGTTTCATAATTAAATCATCGATTGGATGTGCTCTTTTCACCTCTTCTTTCTTTTTGTCGTCTTTTTCTTTTTGAAGATCTTTGTGATGCTGTGTATGTGTTTCAACATATTTGTGTTTCAACATGTTTGTTTTGGTAAAAGAAGCAATGTGTGTGCCTCTAGTTATTTGCTTATTGCACAATTGGTATATTGATTTATTTTGATTATCATCAGAAATCTTTAAAAATTTCCAAACTATACTTTGCTGCTTAGCACTGGATCTGCTTGCCATAAGTCTTTGTCTGAAAATAATAAACACCAGTTAATAATAATTCTATATTTTTGAGATGAGGTGTTTTCATTTATTGAGATTTCGGACTGACTTCCTCATCTTGGTTGTTATAGTCACAACGTTTCGGCCGTTTTGCCCTCCGACCTTCATCAGGTGTTTTGTATCGAACTGGGGAACCGTTTGTTAGGAGTCTCGAACCCAACCCTTTATTATTATTATTATTATTATTACGGGGGTACTGTGTTCGGACTCTAGCTAGGCTCTGGGACATAGTTACTGATTCTCTGTTTTGAATGTTACTTTTCACTGCCTTCATTCAGGAATGAACTCAGCACCTTTGGGTAACTGTAAACTTTGATACAACGTCTAGGACTGTTAATGTAGACATTGGTTACCTCCCTTGCTTCAGTTACATGGTTACCTCCCTTGCTTGTGGTGATATAAATAGGAGTCGGCCATCTTGATTTAGTCAGTTCGTTCGTACAGTTTAGACAGACTACAAGTGTCTCAACAAATGGTAGCAGAGATATCCCTCTGTGTGCGACAAAACGAAAAAAAAAAAAAAAAAAAATTTTTTTTTTTTGTACAGCTTGTCTGTAGCACTAGACAGATCGGATATCGGATATGGCAACTTCGAACAAACAACCTCCATTGTTGGAGGGGGAGGATGTTTACGAGAACTGGAAACAAGACGTTGAAATGTGGTCGTTGTTCACGGATCTTTCTGAGGAAAAAAAAGGGCCAGCAGTGTTTTTGACGCTACCACCGAATATTAGGGAATGTGTCCGTGAATTGCCAACAAGTGACATCGGCGGACGAGATGGCTTGAAGATCTTAATAAAGAAACTGGATGACATATATTTAAAGGATGAACACACGCGCGCTTACATGACTTTTAAGGAATTTTACACTTATAAAAGATCGTCAGGTACCAGTATAAATGACTTTCTTGTTCGTTATGAGTTTTTGTACCAAAGATTAAAAAAATTCTACATTATTCTACCGGAAGGAGTGCAAGCTTTTCTTGTTTTGAACGCGGTTAACATATCGGAAGAGAACGAAAAATTAGCGCGGACAACGTGTTCTGTTTTGACGTATCAAAACATGAAGGAATCGATAAAGAAAGTATTTGGTGACATTTATCGTGATGAAAATGTACCGGCAGTGAAATCAGAGCCCGAAATCGTCAACTATAATTATTCTAAACCGGGTAACAACAAAAGGCGTTTTCGTCGAGGACAATCTAATCCATGTGACCGAAGTGGAAACGTGTTGTTGTGTTACAAATGTCAGTCTCCGAACCATCTAATTAGAGAGTGTCCTAGAAATACGCCCAGGTTTACGGAAGCAACAGAACAAATACACATTACGTTGTTCATTCAAGAAAATATTTATTTGAACAGTACAAATGAAAAAATCTCAAATCTTGTAAAGGAAACATTTGGAATGGCAGTCTTGGATTCTGCTTGTACTCGCACACTGGCTGGCGAAGTGTGGCTTGATGTTTATTTAGATACTTTAAATGAAAGTGACCTGCAACTAGTGAAGTATACAAACTCAGACCGGAGTTTTTGTTTTGGTGATGGAGTGGCTGTCACAGCAATTAAAGTTGCTAAATTTCCGGTTACACTCGGAGGTATAAGAGTTTATATCGAAGCAGATATTGTGAAAAACGACTTGCCTCTTCTATTAAGTCACAAATCAATGAAGACAGCAGGAATAGTGCTAGATTTCCGGAAAGATATGTGCTGGATTTTTGATAAATGTATTGAACTAAAGACCACAACTTCAGGGCACTATTGTCTCCCCTTAACAAATAAGTTGTTGGATCATAGTGGTACTAAGAACATTGTATTACATGTTCAGAATTTTGGTCAGTGTTCTTTCACAGAAAAAAAAAAAAAAGCAGAAAAACTTCATCGACAGTTTGCTCATGCCTCGAAGGAAAAACTTGTTTCCTTGGTTAAAAAAAGTGGCAAATTCAATGACAAGGAATTTATAAAGGCGATTGAGGAGGTTTGTGAAAACTGTCAAATTTGCCTTAGATTTAAAAAAGCTCCACTGCGACCGGTTGTGGGATTGCCTCTTGGCAATAGATTTAATCACACAGTTTGCATGGATTTGAAAGAGTTCATCCACAATGAGGTGTGGATACTACATCTCATTGATGCCGCTACCAGGTATTCAGCGGCAACATTGATCAAAACAAAGAAGAAGGAGGAGATCATCAAAAACATCTTTATGATGTGGATTACCTATTTCGGATCTCCTGTTCGTTTTCTGAGTGATAATGGGGGTGAATTCAACAACGAACACTATAGACAGATGAATGAAAAACTCAACATAGAGACCTGTACTACTGCCGCAGAAAGTCCATTCAGCAACGGTACTGTAGAACGTCATAATTTGATAGTTGCTGAGGCAATGAAAAAAACAATTGACGATGAGAAGTGTGAACCTGAAATTGCCTTGGCATGGGCTATTTGTGCAAAAAATGCCCTCCTCAATTACTCTGGACACAGTCCAAATGAACTTGTATTCGGTTTCAATGTAAATACACCCTCAATTCTGACAGACCAGTTACCTGCTATGGAGTCCTCTACTACAAGTGACATGGTGAGAAAAAATTTAAATGCTCTCCATAGTGCAAGGAGAAACTTTTTGGAAGCTGAGTCCAGTGAGAGAATTAGGAGAGCTCTCAGGTCTAATGTCAGAACTTATGCTGATGAAGATTATGCTACCGGAGACCAAATCTATTATCGGAGGCAGGGTTTTAAAGGATGGCGTGGTCCAGCAAAAGTGTTAGGCAGAGAAGGCCAGTTTGTCTTAATCAGACATGGCGGAGCATTTTATAGGATGCATCCGTGCCAATTGATGAAAGTGAATAAAAACAACGAAAAAAGAACAAAAAAAGCTGAAATGCTGGGAAACACTACAGAAGGGAAGAATGAATACCTTTCAGTTGAGGAGGAGGAGTTGCAGAATCAAGTGGTAGAAAGTGAAGATATAGACAGAGAAGAAGTTGTTGATAGTTCTACCAGTTTAAGAGATAAGACTGAAAAACCTGGCCGAAATAAGACCATAACTTATAAAATAAATGGAAGTGGGGAGTGGAAGAAAGGAAAGGTTATGTCAGTACAGCCTAAATCAACTGGCAAATATAGTCATTGGATCAATATAGAACCTGAGGATGAAAACGAGGATCAAGTTTGTATCAACTGGAATCATATTGATCATTGGAGAGAAGTGCCCCAATATACTGAACAGGAAAATGTAGTCCTGCTCACCGCTGAACAAGAGCAGTCGAAAGCTGTAATGGATGCCAAGCATAAAGAAATAAAAAACATGAACACCTATGAAGTATTTGAATGTGTGCCATACACAGGTCAAAAAACAATATCCACAAGATGGGTGATTACTGAAAAATTCAAGGATAATCAGAAAACAATGAAAGCTCGCCTTGTAGCACGAGGCTATGAAGAAAATAGTAATCTGAAAACGGACTCCCCAACATGTAGCCGTGAAGCTATGCGAATGGTCATGCTAACCGCATCAATAAAGAATTGGATGCTGCAGACCATAGATTTTACCTCAGCCTTTTTGCAAGGTGGTATTTTAGAGAGAGATGTGTACCTGAGGCCACCATCTGATGTTTGTCCTAAATCTCATGAAAGTGGAACATTCAAATATGTTGGACTGAATGTTAATCAACAGGAAAATGGGATCACTGTAGAACAAGATCTATATGTATCTTCCATATCTCCAATAGAAATAAGCAAAGGGAGGATACTGAGGAAAAATGATGAACTGAATGAAGAAGAAAAGCATGAGTTGAAGAGACTTGCAGGTCAGATGATGTGGGTTTCAACTCAAACACGCCCTGATATAGCTTTTGATGTGTGTAAAATGAGCAACACTGGAAAGCATCCCAAAGTAAAAGCCTTATTTGAGGCGAATAAAGCCTTATCAAAATTGAAATCCAAGAAGGGTTCTATAACATTTCCAAAATTGTGAAAGCCCTCAGATTTACACATTTTATGTTATACTGATGCCTCTTATGCCAGTCTGGAAGATGGATCTTCACAGGGTGGTTTTGTTGTCTTTATTGGAGGAAGTACTGACAAAATGGCCCCCATGTGTTGGGCGTCAAAGAAATTGGACAGAGTGACAAAAAGCCCATTGGCCTCAGAGACTCTTGCTCTGAATGAGGGAGCTGATGCTGGTGTTTTGACTGCGGTTATGATACAAGAGGTATTTCAGTTATCTAAATTGCCAGACGTTCTCTGCAAGACAGATAATGCATCACTTGTGGAGACATTGAATTCCAACAATCTGGTAAGCGATCGACGATTGAGAATAGATGTAGCAAGGCTGAAGGAAATGAAGAGTAGAGGAGAGATACAGATAGAATGGATCAGGGGTTGTGATCAGGTGTCTGATTGTTTGACCAAGGCAGGAGCTTCGTCTGAGCTTCTAAGGGACTTGTTAAATCAGAAATAAATTATTCACTTGAGGACAGCAGCAATGTTAATGTAGACATTGGTTACCTCCCTTGCTTCAGTTACATGGTTACCTCCCTTGCTTGTGGTGATATAAATAGGAGTCGGCCATCTTGATTTAGTCAGTTCGTTCGTACAGTTTAGACAGACTACAAGTGTCTCAACATAGGACCACTCGGCCACTTTGTCACTAGGACCAGTTAATAATAATTTAATAATATAAACCAGTTAATAATATTTTGATTTTATTTATGTGTAGATTTTATAAAGATTTAAACAATGTTTTATGAATTGTATAATAAACAAAAGTTATATTTTCTTCACTTATTTTAAGCTGACACGAGCAATTTCCTCAAAATAATATTTGTGCATTTTTCAATCAATGGAACACACTGAGGATAATTCAATTTTAACATTCATTCTGAAAATAAGAGACACAATATTGCATGAGTGCATCAAGTATTTTGGCTTACATTAAATTATAGAAATTTGTTTAAACTAGCTTCAAAGTTCACTAAGAACTTTGATTATAAATGCTTATGTATTAAAAGATTGAATGTTTCTAAACCTTTTAGATCCAATGATTTTTATGAATAGGCATTAGATCAACTTTATTGTAACAACCAATATTATAACTATTTGATTAATAAAAATAAATTTAACTTTCTATTTAAAAAAAAACAATTTAGTAAAATAAACGGCTAGATTAAAAGACTGAGAATAGAAACAAAAGAAAAAAAATGATGGTAAAAAGTAGTGTTGGGACGATTCCTAATTTTTATATGATTCCGATTCTGATTCCAGGAAAATATTGATTAACGATTCCGATACCAAGTACGATTCCGATTCCTAGGGAATTTATTGTTTTGAAATATACCAGGTAGTTTTATACTTATGGTCGGTAGTTCCCAAATATGTTCCCTAACTTTGGAAGAGATATTTTATGTCTACACCGTCGTGTTTTGGTTTAAATAAAATTAATATATAGTAAACTAAACGGAAAAATTAGCAAAATTTATTTTAGAGAAAATTTATTTTACTTAATTGGAATACAGAAAAAAAAACTCCAAGAAAATAGAATTTATCCTTCAGAGAAAAAACAAATAAAACAGAATTTATATAACAGAACAAAAACAAGAAAATTAGAGAATTCATTATTTTGGTCCTCATAATTAACAGATTTAATGAATTAAATAAAAAAAATATAGCGGAAGAGAAAGAAAATATATACTAATTAAATATAAAAAAGATAAATATTTGATTTAATAATTTGCGTAATGAAAAAAAAAAAACTATATACCACGTGATATGGCGCCGTAGATACAAAATAACCTTTCCAAAGTTAACGACCATATATGAGAAATACCATTAATCGAAAGTTTTTGTGTTTTATACCAAAAGGTAGGTATAGCGAAAAGTTACAATTAAAGGAATTTCAAAAACGATTTTTTGTTTAGCTATTGATAGTTGTATTTATGACGGCAGTTCTTCAGACCTCCATAATTCATAAGTAGTTAACACCTATTATTTTTTCTTACTTTTTCATTGCTTTTACATGTTTCTAACGTGAAGAATAAGTTTAGCCAAACTAATTTGGAAATAGGGTATATCAAAGAACACATATAAAAATGATACTACTATAAAAAACAAATGAAATACTAGATAAAATTGAGCAAACATAATTGCCAAAATTACAGAAAAAGATTTTAAAAAAAAAATGGTGAAGTTTGTTGAGTGAAATGAATTATTGAAAGAAAATTAATTGAACTAATAGAAATGTTAAATAAAAAAATGTCACATTTCAATATTTTTTTAATAATTAAATTCTCAGGGTTGTCGAAATTAAAAATTAAGTGATTTTTTTTTTATTAGACTTCTTTCGAAGCTTGTTACCTTGAAAAATACATTTAAAACCCTGTTTTTTTTAAAATAAATTGAAAAATAAATGCAATTAAAAAAATTTAATTGATAATTGAAACTTTAAAAACATATTAAACATTGAAAAATTACTTATCTCATAAATTAACGTCCAATAAAGTAGATTCAGTTTTCATACAGGAATTTGGTTATAATAAATATATCTTTCCCAAACTTAAAAATTAAATCTTTTTTTTTTTTTTTTTTTTGAGAGAGAGAGAGAGTGCTTTAAAATCGCCGGGGAGTGCCGCCTAAAATTTTAAAGAAGTAAATTTTAGGAGTTTAGTGCCTTTCAAAGACGGTTATCATAATTTATTATCATCATTTAATTTCCTTTTTTTTCCTCCCCCCCCCCACACCTTTCCACGTGGTTCAGTAGTTAACCAGTGCTCCTGTTGCTGTCAGTCAGCTATCTTTACCTAAGTTTTAATTTCTAGTTAAAAGAATTTTTCATGAATGGAATCAGCATTTTTAAAAATTATTTTTTTAGTTGTATATATTGTATTTACTCTTTGAAGTTAAGGAGGGTTAAAAAAAATGGTGACACCTAGATGGTGACGTAGGCACAAAAAAAAAAAAAAAGAAAAAAAGACACTGCGATTTCGACCCTCACTAATAAAACTGCTCTGAGTGACTAGTTGGTAATTTTTTGTTCCTTTTCTTTTTTATTTTGCTCCTCCAATTTATTTGAATGCTTCATAGTTAAATGTTTTAACATGTTGGTTGTGGTCATGTTAGATGGTTTTATTCCTTGTGATATTTTAATTTGACAGACTTTGCAAACGGCTTTCAACTCATCATCTTCAAAAAGACTTTTTTTTGGACTTTGGGCCATATTAGAAAATTCAGTTTATCTGTAAACAAATAATTTACTATTAAATTTTGGGGTTTGTATTACTGTACACATAGATTCGAAAAAGTTGTCAAAAAACAAATATATAACAAACAAATATTATCAAAGGTAAGATAAGTTACTTTTCTACCAAACTGGGTAATTTATTTTGTTTTTATTCAATGTAACATGTTTATTCAGCTCGAAAAACATGCAGTGTTTACCGATGTATTGGAAAATTCAAAATGGCGCCTGACACGCTTTAACATGGTAAGTTTGGGAAAAGGTGTTATAAATAATAAACTAGACAAAATACTATTAAAAAAACACCGAATATATGTCAAAATATGTCACGGTAACATATATTGAGCGAGTTTCTAGCAGTATTTTGTATAGTTTATTATTTATAACATCTTTTCCTGAACTTACCATGTTAAAGAGAGTGTCGGGCGCCATTTTGAATTTTCCAATACATCGGTAAAACTGTATGCTTTTCAAGCTGAATAAACATGTTACATTGAATAAAAACCCGAAAAATATATCCAGTTAGGTAGAAAAATAACTTATCTTGCCTTTGATAACATTTATTTGTTATATATTTGTTTTTTGACAACTTTTTCGAATCTATGTGTACAGTAATACAAACCCGCATTTTCTTTTGAATTTTTTTTTTGGTTGACTGTGTTCAATTCACACATGGTTGATGCGGTTCAATATTGCTAAACTATAAGTCCTTAGTAAAATTCTATTTATAAATACTTTTTAAAATGAAATTATTTAATTAATCGTAAATATTATTTAGACATAAAAATTAATTGATTACAAAACCTTTTAAAAATATATATATTAATTTCTTTTTCGTTCGGCAAAAAACTGCGCAAAACACTTTTAATTTTCAATTTAAAATTCTAGAAAAAAGATTATATTATTCTGCTTTTAATATAATCAAATTCAGGGTTTTATCTTTCTGGAGAAAAAAAAAAATTATGGATTTTATTTCAATTAAATTAAAAAGAAAAAAGAAAAACTTGACTGAATTGAATTAATTACCCTTAAATTAACGAAGGGGTTATTTAATAACTTTAGGTTTGGAAGAGATAGGTATGGGGTCGATTTTTTTGAAACTTCAAAAGAAACCACTACTGTCAAAACTTTGCGAAATAATACAACGTGATCAATTTCATTTTAGAGATATTTCTTTCAAAAGCCTTCTTTTAAAAAAAGAAAAAAAAGTATATTGTTCTATTAAACCTTTTACTGTTTAAATAATTTGACTTTGCTCGTTTTATTTTAAGAAAATATAAGTTGAAAAAGCATTTTCATTCACTATTAGAAGATTTGTCAGTTTTTTTTTTATTTTTACTCGCAATGCAGAGCCCTGCATACTTCTTTTCAAGTTAACTCTTTTGTAGTTTTGATTACAATAGATCTGAATGAATGAACCTTGTAAGGGAGGGGCACTAAGCATTGCCCTGTTAATAATGAATTTCTTTGGTTTCTTTTTATTTCTCTCTTGCGGTTAGAAATATCAGGAAATTTTTTTCTTTTTTTCAATCTTAGACTAAAAATACCGTAATGAAGGAATCGGAAAATTAAGGTATTTTTTAACGATGCGATTCCGATTCCGATACCTCCCAAAATACACGATTCTTACGATTAACGATTCCGATTCCGATTAATCGTCCCACCACTAGTAAAAAGGCTAGCGGGCAATATCAGGTAAGGACAGACGTTATATGTATAAAATTAAAATAAAAATTATTTTGAAGACATATAATTTTGAACTTTGAAAAGATAATATGAAAACACTTGAATTCAGGTAAAAATGGCAACGGCAAAAATGGCAGAAGTGAATGAATAGGTAAAAATGGCAAATTGAAAAAATATAGGTTAATATCTCACAATAGGTTTATTAAAATATTGTATACTATAAATGAACGGAAAACATGAGAAGTTTGTCAAATTAAAAAAAAAACAAACATTGATACATCTTTAATCCAAAAGCCAAAAAAAAAAGAGAAAATTCTAAAAACAAATTATTTTTTCACTTTTTTGAATTATTTGTTTTTGTTTTGTTTAGTTTTTGAGATATAGTTTTAAAAATGTTTTTGAGATATAGTTTTAAAAATGTTTTTGAGATATAGTTTTAAAAATGTTTTTGAGATATAGTTTTAAAAATGTTTTTGAGATATAGTTTTAAAAATGTTTTTGAGATATAGTTTTAAAAATGTTTTTGAGGTATAGTTTTAAAAATGTTTTTGAGATATAGTTTTAAAAATGTTTTTGAGATATAGTTTTAAAAATGATTTTGAGATATAGTTTAAAAATATTTTTGAGATATAGTTTTAAAAATGTTTTTGAGATATAGTTTTAAAAATGTTTTTGAAATATAGTTTTAAAAATGTTTTTGAGATATAGTTTTAAAAATGTTTTTGAGGTATAGTTTGAAAAATGTTTTTGAAATATAGTTTTAAAAATGTTTTTGAGATATAGTTTTAAAAATGTTTTTGAGATATAGTTTTAAAAATGTTTTTGAAATATAGTTTTAAAAATGTTTTTGAGATATAGTTTTAAAAATGTTTTTGAAATATAGTTTTAAAAATGTTTTTGAGATATAGTTTTAAAAATGTTTTTGAAATATAGTTTTATAAATGTTTTTGAAATATAGTTTTAAAAATGTTTTTGAGATATATTTTTAAAAATGTTTTTGAAATATAGTTTTAAAATGTTTTTTAATATAGTTTTAAAAATGTTTTTGAGATATATTTAAAAAAATGTTTTTGAAATATAGTTTTTAAAATGTTTTTTAAATATAGTTTTAAAAATGTTTTTGAGATATAGTTTTAAAAATGTTTTTGAAATATAGTTTTAAAAATGTTTTTGAAATATAGTTTTAAAAATGTTTTTGAAATATAGTTTTAAAAATGTTTTTGAGATATATTTTTAAAAATGTTTTTGAAATATAGTTTTAAAAATGTTTTTGAAATATAGTTTTAAAAATGTTTTTGAGATATATTTTTAAAAATGTTTTTGAAATATAGTTTTAAAAATGTTTTTGAGATATATTTTTAAAAATGTTTTTGAGATATAGTTTTAAAAATGTTTTTGAAATATAGTTTTAAAAATGTTTTTGAAATATAGTTTTAAAAATGTTTTTGAAATATAGTTTTAAAAATGTTTTTGAGATATAATTTTAAAAATGTTTTTGAAATATAGTTTTTAAAATGTTTTTGAAATATAGTTATAAAAATGTTTTTGAAATATAGTTTTAAAAATGTTTTTGAAATATAGTTTTAAAAATGCTTTTGAAATATAGTTTTAAAAATGTTTTTGAGATATAGTTTTAAAAATGTTTTTGAGATATAGTTTTAAAAATGTTTTTGAAATATAGTTTTAAAAATGTTTTTGAGATATAGTTTTAAAAATGTTTTTGAGATATAGTTTTAAAAATGCTTTTGAAATATAGTTTTAAAAATGTTTTTAAGATATAGTTTTAAAAATGTTTTTGAGATATAGTTTTAAAAATGTTTTTGAAATATAGTTTTAAAAATGTTTTTGAGATATAGTTTTAAAAATGTTTTTGAGATATAGTTTTAAAAATGTTTTTGAAATATAGTTTTAAAAATGTTTTTGAGATATAGTTTTAAAAATGTTTTTGAGATATAGTTTTAAAAATGTTTTTGAAATATAGTTTTAAAAATGTTTTTTAGATATAGTTTTAAAAATGTTTATGAGATATAGTTTTAAAAATGTTTATGAGATATAGTTTTAAAAATGTTTTTGAGATATAGTTTTAAAAATGTTTTTTAAATATAGTTTTAAAAATGTTTTTTAAATATAGTTTTAAAAATGTTTTTGAGATATATTTTTAAAAATGTTTTTGAAATATAGTTTTAAAAATGTTTTTGAAATATAGTTTTAAAAATGTTTTTGAAATATAGTTTTAAAAATGTTTTTGAAATATAGTTTTAAAAATGTTTTTGAGATATATTTTTAAAAATGTTTTTGAAATATAGTTTTAAAAATGTTTTTGAAATATAGTTTTAAAAATGTTTTTGAAATATAGTTTTAAAAATGTTTTTGAGATATATTTTTAAAAATGTTTTTGAAATATAGTTTTAAAAATGTTTTTTAAATATAGTTTTTAAAATGTTGAAATATAGTTTTAAAAATGTTTTTGAGATATAGTTTTAAAAATGTTTTTGAAATATAGTTTTAAAAATGTTTTTGTAAATATAGTTTTAAAAATGTTTTTGAGATATATTTTTAAAAATGTTTTTGAAATATAGTTTTAAAAATGTTTTTGAAATATAGTTTTAAAAATGTTTTTGAAATATAGTTTTAAAAATGTTTTTGAGATATATTTTTAAAAATGTTTTTGAAATATAGTTTTAAAAATGTTTTTGAAATATAATTATAAAAATGTTTTTGAAATATTGTTTTAAAAATGTTTTTGAAATATAGTTTTAAAAATGCTTTTGAAATATAGTTTTAAAAATGTTTTTAAGATATAGTTTTAAAAATGTTTTTGAGATATAGTTTTAAAAATGTTTTTGAGATATAGTTTTAAAAATGTTTTTGAAATATAGTTTTAAAAATGTTTTTGAGATATAGTTTTAAAAATGTTTTTGAGATATAGTTTTAAAAATGTTTTTGAAATATAGTTTTAAAAATGTTTTTGAGATATAGTTTTAAAAATGTTTTTGAAATATAGTTTTAAAAATGTTTTTGAAATATAGTTTTAAAAATGTTTTTAAGATATAGTTTTAAAAATGTTTTTGAAATATAGTTTTAAAAATGTTTTTGAGATATAATTTTAAAAATGTTTTTGAAATATAGTTTACAAATGTTTTTGAGATATAGTTTTAAAAATGTTTTTGAGATATAGTTTTAAAAATGTTTTTGAAATATAGTTTTAAAAATGTTTTTGAAATATAGTTTTAAAAATGTTTTTGAAATATAGTTTTATAAATGTTTTTGAAATATATTTTTAAAAATGTTTTTGAGATATAGTTTTAAAAATGTTTATGAGATATAGTTTTAAAAATGTTTTTGAGATATAGTTTTAAAAATGTTTTTGAAATATAGTTTTAAAAATGTTTTTGAGATATAGTTTTAAAAATGTTTTTGAAATATAGTTTTAAAAATGTTTTTGAAATATATTTTTAAAAATGTTTTTGAAATATAGTTTTAAAAATGTTTTTGAAATATAGTTTTAAAAATGTTTTTGAAATATAGTTTTAAAAATGTTTTTGAAATATAGTTTTAAAAATGTTTTTGAAATATATTTTTAAAAATGTTTTTGAAATATAGTTTTAAAAATGTTTTTGAAATATAGTTTTAAAAATGTTTTTGAAATATAGTTTTAAAAATGTTTTTGAAATATAGTTTTAAAAATGTTTTTGAAATATAGTTTTAAAAATGTTTTTGAAATATAGTTTTAAAAATGTTTTTGAAATATAGTTTTAAAAATGTTTTTGAAATATAGTTTTAAAAATGTTTTTGAAATATAGTTTTAAAAATGTTTTTGAAATATAGTTTTAAAAATGTTTTTGAAATATAGTTTTAAAAATGTTTTTGAAATATAGTTTTAAAAATGTTTTTGAAATATAGTTTTAAAAATGTTTTTGAAATATAGTTTTAAAAATGTTTTTGAAATATAGTTTTAAAAATGTTTTTGAAATATAGTTTTAAAAATGTTTTTGAAATATAGTTTTAAAAATGTTTTTGAAATATAGTTTTAAAAATGTTTTTGAAATATAGTTTTAAAAATGTTTTTGAAATATAGTTTTAAAAATGTTTTTGAAATATATTTTTAAAAATGTTTTTGAGATATAGTTTTTAAAAATGTTTTTGAGATATAGTTTTAAAAATGTTTTTGAAATATAGTTTTAAAAAATGTTTTTGAAATATAGTTTTATAAATGTTTTTGAAATATATTTTTAAAAATGTTTTTGAGATATAGTTTTAAAAATGTTTATGAGATATAGTTTTAAAAATGTTTTTGAGATATAGTTTTAAAAATGTTTTTGAAATATAGTTTTAAAAATGTTTTTGAGATATAGTTTTAAAAATGTTTTTGAAATATAGTTTTAAAAATGTTTTTGAAATATATTTTTAAAAATGTTTTTGAAATATAGTTTTAAAAATGTTTTTGAAATATAGTTTTAAAAATGTTTTTGAAATATAGTTTTAAAAATGTTTTTGAAATATAGTTTTAAAAATGTTTTTGAAATATAGTTTTAAAAATGTTTTTGAAATATAGTTTTAAAAATGTTTTTGAAATATAGTTTTAAAAATGTTTTTGAAATATAGTTTTAAAAATGTTTTTGAAATATAGTTTTAAAAATGTTTTTGAAATATAGTTTTAAAAATGTTTTTGAAATATAGTTTTAAAAATGTTTTTGAAATATAGTTTTAAAAAATGTTTTTGAAATATAGTTTTAAAAATGTTTTTGAAATATAGTTTTAAAAATGTTTTTGAAATATAGTTTTAAAAATGTTTTTGAAATATAGTTTTAAAAATGTTTTTGAAATATAGTTTTAAAAATGTTTTTGAAATATAGTTTTAAAAATGTTTTTGAAATATAGTTTTAAAAATGTTTTTGAAATATAGTTTTAAAAATGTTTTTGAAAATATAGTTTTAAAAATGTTTTTGAAATATAGTTTTAAAAATGTTTTTGAAATATAGTTTTAAAAATGTTTTTGAAATATAGTTTTAAAAATGTTTTTGAAATATAGTTTTAAAAATGTTTTTGAAATATAGTTTTAAAAATGTTTTTGAAATATAGTTTTAAAAATGTTTTTGAAATATATTTTTAAAAATGTTTTTGAAATATATTTTTAAAAATGTTTTTGAAATATATTTTTAAAAATGTTTTTGAAATATAGTTTTAAAAATGTTTTTGAAATATAGTTTTAAAAATGTTTTTGAAATATAGTTTTAAAAATGTTTTTGAAATATAGTTTTAAAAATGTTTTTGAAATATATTTTTAAAAATGTTTTTGAAATATAGTTTTAAAAATGTTTTTGAAATATAGTTTTAAAAAATGTTTTTGAAATATAGTTTTAAAAATGTTTTTGAAATATAGTTTTAAAAATGTTTTTGAAATATAGTTTTAAAAATGTTTTTGAAATATAGTTTTAAAAATGTTTTTGAAATATAGTTTTAAAAATGTTTTTGAAATATAGTTTTAAAAATGTTTTTGAAATATAGTTTTAAAAATGTTTTTGAAATATAGTTTTAAAAATGTTTTTGAAATATAGTTTTAAAAATGTTTTTGAAATATAGTTTTAAAAATGTTTTTGAAATATAGTTTTAAAAATGTTTTTGAAATATAGTTTTAAAAATGTTTTTTGAAATATAGTTTTAAAAATGTTTTTGAAATATAGTTTTAAAAATGTTTTTGAAATATAGTTTTAAAAATGTTTTTGAAATATAGTTTTAAAAATGTTTTTGAAATATAGTTTTAAAAATGTTTTTGAAATATAGTTTTAAAAATGTTTTTGAAATATAGTTTTAAAAATGTTTTTGAAATATAGTTTTAAAAATGTTTTTGAAATATATTTTTAAAAATGTTTTTGAAATATAGTTTTAAAAATGTTTTTGAAATATAGTTTTAAAAATGTTTTTTGAAATATAGTTTTAAAAATGTTTTTGAAATATAGTTTTAAAAATGTTTTTGAAATATAGTTTTAAAAATGTTTTTGAAATATAGTTTTAAAAATGTTTTTGAAATATATTTTTAAAAATGTTTTTGAAATATATTTTTAAAAATGTTTTTGAAATATAGTTTTAAAAATGTTTTTGAAATATAGTTTTAAAAATGTTTTTGAAATATAGTTTTAAAAATGTTTTTGAAATATAGTTTTAAAAATGTTTTTGAAATATATTTTTAAAAATGTTTTTGAGATATAGTTTTAAAAATGTTTTTGAGATATAGTTTTTAAAAATGTTTTTGAAATATAGTTTTAAAAATGTTTTTGAAATATAGTTTGATAAATGTTTTTGAAATATATTTTTAAAAATGTTTTTGAGATATAGTTTTAAAAATGTTTATGAGATATAGTTTTAAAAATGTTTTTGAGATATAGTTTTAAAAATGTTTTTGAAATATAGTTTTAAAAATGTTTTTGAGATATAGTTTTAAAAATGTTTTTGAAATATAGTTTTAAAAATGTTTTTGAAATATATTTTTAAAAATGTTTTTGAAATATAGTTTTAAAAGTGTTTTTGAAATATAGTTTTAAAAATGTTTTTGAAATATAGTTTTAAAAATGTTTTTGAAATATAGTTTTAAAAATGTTTTTGAAATATATTTTTAAAAATGTTTTTGAAATATAGTTTTAAAAGTGTTTTTGAAATATAGTTTTAAAAATGTTTTTGAAATATAGTTTTAAAAATGTTTTTTGAAATATAGTTTTAAAAATGTTTTTGAAATATAGTTTTAAAAATGTTTTTGAGATATATTTTTAAAAATGTTTTTGAAATATAGTTTTAAAAATGTTTTTGAAATATAGTTTTAAAAATGTTTTTGAAATATAGTTTTAAAAATGTTTTTGAGATATATTTTTAAAAATGTTTTTGAAATATAGTTTTAAAAATGTTTTTGAAATATAATTATAAAAATGTTTTTGAAATATTGTTTTAAAAATGTTTTTGAAATATAGTTTTAAAAATGCTTTTGAAATATAGTTTTAAAAATGTTTTTAAGATATAGTTTTAAAAATGTTTTTGAGATATAGTTTTAAAAATGTTTTTGAGATATAGTTTTAAAAATGTTTTTGAAATATAGTTTTAAAAATGTTTTTGAGATATAGTTTTAAAAATGTTTTTGAGATATAGTTTTAAAAATGTTTTTGAAATATAGTTTTAAAAATGTTTTTGAGATATAGTTTTAAAAATGTTTTTGAAATATAGTTTTAAAAAATGTTTTTGAAATATAGTTTTAAAAATGTTTTTAAGATATAGTTTTAAAAATGTTTTTGAAATATAGTTTTAAAAATGTTTTTGAGATATAATTTTAAAAATGTTTTTGAAATATAGTTTACAAATGTTTTTGAGATATAGTTTTAAAAATGTTTTTGAGATATAGTTTTAAAAATGTTTTTGAAATATAGTTTTAAAAATGTTTTTGAAATATAGTTTTAAAAATGTTTTTGAAATATAGTTTTATAAATGTTTTTGAAATATATTTTTAAAAATGTTTTTGAGATATAGTTTTAAAAATGTTTATGAGATATAGTTTTAAAAATGTTTTTGAGATATAGTTTTAAAAATGTTTTTTGAAATATAGTTTTTAAAAATGTTTTTGAGATATAGTTTTAAAAATGTTTTTGAAATATAGTTTTAAAAATGTTTTTGAAATATATTTTTAAAAATGTTTTTGAAATATAGTTTTAAAAATGTTTTTGAAATATAGTTTTAAAAATGTTTTTGAAATATAGTTTTAAAAATGTTTTTGAAATATAGTTTTAAAAATGTTTTTGAAATATATTTTTAAAAATGTTTTTGAAATATAGTTTTAAAAATGTTTTTGAAATATAGTTTTAAAAATGTTTTTGAAATATAGTTTTAAAAATGTTTTTGAAATATAGTTTTAAAAATGTTTTTGAAATATAGTTTTAAAAATGTTTTTGAAATATAGTTTTAAAAATGTTTTTGAAATATAGTTTTAAAAATGTTTTTGAAATATAGTTTTAAAAATGTTTTTGAAATATAGTTTTAAAAATGTTTTTGAAATATAGTTTTAAAAATGTTTTTGAAATATAGTTTTAAAAATGTTTTTGAAATATAGTTTTAAAAATGTTTTTGAAATATAGTTTTAAAAATGTTTTTGAAATATATTTTTAAAAATGTTTTTGAAATATAGTTTTAAAAATGTTTTTGAAATATAGTTTTAAAAATGTTTTTGAAATATAGTTTTAAAAATGTTTTTGAAATATAGTTTTAAAAATGTTTTTGAAATATAGTTTTAAAAATGTTTTTGAAATATAGTTTTAAAAATGTTTTTGAAATATATTTTTAAAAATGTTTTTGAGATATAGTTTTAAAAATGTTTTTGAGATATAGTTTTAAAAATGTTTTTGAAATATAGTTTTAAAAATGTTTTTGAAATATAGTTTTATAAATGTTTTTGAAATATATTTTTAAAAATGTTTTTGAGATATAGTTTTAAAAATGTTTATGAGATATAGTTTTAAAAATGTTTTTGAGATATAGTTTTAAAAATGTTTTTGAAATATAGTTTTAAAAATGTTTTTGAGATATAGTTTTAAAAATGTTTTTGAAATATAGTTTTAAAAATGTTTTTGAAATATATTTTTAAAAATGTTTTTGAAATATAGTTTTAAAAATGTTTTTGAAATATAGTTTTAAAAATGTTTTTGAAATATAGTTTTAAAAATGTTTTTGAAATATAGTTTTAAAAATGTTTTTGAAATATAGTTTTAAAAATGTTTTTGAAATATAGTTTTAAAAATGTTTTTGAAATATAGTTTTAAAAATGTTTTTGAAATATAGTTTTAAAAATGTTTTTGAAATATAGTTTTAAAAATGTTTTTGAAATATAGTTTTAAAAATGTTTTTGAAATATAGTTTTAAAAATGTTTTTGAAATATAGTTTTAAAAATGTTTTTGAAATATAGTTTTAAAAATGCTTTTGAAATATAGTTTTAAAAATGTTTTTGAAATATAGTTTTAAAAATGTTTTTGAAATATAGTTTTAAAAATGTTTTTGAAATATAGTTTTAAAAATGTTTTTGAAATATAGTTTTAAAAATGTTTTTGAAATATAGTTTTAAAAATGTTTTTGAAATATAGTTTTAAAAATGTTTTTGAAATATAGTTTTAAAAATGTTTTTGAAATATAGTTTTAAAAATGTTTTTGAAATATAGTTTTAAAAATGTTTTTGAAATATATTTTTAAAAATGTTTTTGAAATATATTTTTAAAAATGTTTTTGAAATATAGTTTTAAAAATGTTTTTGAAATATAGTTTTAAAAATGTTTTTGAAATATAGTTTTAAAAATGTTTTTGAAATATAGTTTTAAAAATGTTTTTGAAATATATTTTTAAAAATGTTTTTGAAATATAGTTTTAAAAATGTTTTTGAAATATAGTTTTAAAAATGTTTTTGAAATATAGTTTTAAAAATGTTTTTGAAATATAGTTTTAAAAATGTTTTTGAAATATAGTTTTAAAAATGTTTTTGAAATATAGTTTTAAAATGTTTTTGAAATATAGTTTTAAAAATGTTTTTGAAATATAGTTTTAAAAATGTTTTTGAAATATAGTTTTAAAAATGTTTTTGAAATATAGTTTTAAAAATGTTTTTGAAATATAGTTTTAAAAATGTTTTTGAAATATAGTTTTAAAAATGTTTTTGAAATATAGTTTTAAAAATGTTTTTGAAATATAGTTTTAAAAATGTTTTTGAAATATAGTTTTAAAAATGTTTTTGAAATATAGTTTTAAAAATGTTTTTGAAATATAGTTTTAAAAATGTTTTTGAAATATAGTTTTAAAAATGTTTTTGAAATATAGTTTTAAAAATGTTTTTGAAATATAGTTTTAAAAATGTTTTTGAAATATAGTTTTAAAAATGTTTTTTGAAATATAGTTTTAAAAATGTTTTTGAAATATAGTTTTAAAAATGTTTTTGAAATATAGTTTTAAAAATGTTTTTGAAATATAGTTTTAAAAATGTTTTTGAAATATAGTTTTAAAAATGTTTTTGAAATATAGTTTTAAAAATGTTTTTGAAATATAGTTTTAAAAATGTTTTTGAAATATAGTTTTAAAAATGTTTTTGAAATATAGTTTTAAAAATGTTTTTGAAATATATTTTTAAAAATGTTTTTGAAATATATTTTTAAAAATGTTTTTGAAATATATTTTTAAAAATGTTTTTGAAATATAGTTTTAAAAATGTTTTTGAAATATAGTTTTAAAAATGTTTTTGAAATATAGTTTTAAAAATGTTTTTGAAATATAGTTTTAAAAATGTTTTTGAAATATATTTTTAAAAATGTTTTTGAAATATAGTTTTAAAAATGTTTTTGAAATATAGTTTTAAAAATGTTTTTGAAATATAGTTTTAAAAATGTTTTTGAAATATAGTTTTAAAAATGTTTTTGAAATATAGTTTTAAAAATGTTTTTGAAATATAGTTTTAAAAATGTTTTTGAAATATAGTTTTAAAAATGTTTTTGAAATATAGTTTTAAAAATGTTTTTGAAATATAGTTTTAAAAATGTTTTTGAAATATAGTTTTAAAAATGTTTTTGAAATATAGTTTTAAAAATGTTTTTGAAATATAGTTTTAAAAATGTTTTTGAAATATAGTTTTAAAAATGTTTTTGAAATATAGTTTTAAAAATGTTTTTGAAATATAGTTTTAAAAAATGTTTTTGAAATATAGTTTTAAAAATGTTTTTGAAATATAGTTTTAAAAATGTTTTTGAAATATAGTTTTAAAAATGTTTTTGAAATATAGTTTTAAAAATGTTTTTGAAATATAGTTTTAAAAATGTTTTTGAAATATAGTTTTAAAAATGTTTTTGAAATATAGTTTTAAAAATGTTTTTGAAATATAGTTTTAAAAATGTTTTTGAAATATAGTTTTAAAAATGTTTTTGAAATATAGTTTTAAAAATGTTTTTGAAATATAGTTTTAAAAATGTTTTTGAAATATAGTTTTAAAATGTTTTTGAAATATAGTTTTAAAAATGTTTTTGAAATATAGTTTTAAAAATGTTTTTGAAATATATTTTTAAAAATGTTTTTGAAATATATTTTTAAAAATGTTTTTGAAATATAGTTTTAAAAATGTTTTTGAAATATAGTTTTAAAAATGTTTTTGAAATATAGTTTTAAAAATGTTTTTGAAATATAGTTTTAAAAATGTTTTTGAAATATATTTTTAAAAATGTTTTTGAGATATAGTTTTAAAAATGTTTTTTAGATATAGTTTTAAAAATGTTTTTGAAATATAGTTTTAAAAATGTTTTTGAAATATAGTTTTATAAATGTTTTTGAAATATATTTTTAAAAATGTTTTTGAGATATAGTTTTAAAAATGTTTATGAGATATAGTTTTAAAAATGTTTTTGAGATATAGTTTTAAAAATGTTTTTGAAATATAGTTTTAAAAATGTTTTTGAGATATAGTTTTAAAAATGTTTTTGAAATATAGTTTTAAAAATGTTTTTGAAATATATTTTTAAAAATGTTTTTGAAATATAGTTTTAAAAGTGTTTTTGAAATATAGTTTTAAAAATGTTTTTGAAATATAGTTTTAAAAATGTTTTTGAAATATAGTTTTAAAAATGTTTTTGAAATATATTTTTAAAAATGTTTTTGAAATATAGTTTTAAAAGTGTTTTTGAAATATAGTTTTAAAAATGTTTTTGAAATATAGTTTTAAAAATGTTTTTGAAATATAGTTTTAAAAATGTTTTTGAAATATAGTTTTAAAAATGTTTTTGAGATATATTTTTAAAAATGTTTTTGAAATATAGTTTTAAAAATGTTTTTGAAATATAGTTTTAAAAATGTTTTTGAAATATAGTTTTAAAAATGTTTTTGAGATATATTTTTAAAAATGTTTTTGAAATATAGTTTTAAAAATGTTTTTGAAATATAATTATAAAAATGTTTTTGAAATATTGTTTTAAAAATGTTTTTGAAATATAGTTTTAAAAATGCTTTTGAAATATAGTTTTAAAAATGTTTTTAAGATATAGTTTTAAAAATGTTTTTGAGATATAGTTTTAAAAATGTTTTTGAGATATAGTTTTAAAAATGTTTTTGAAATATAGTTTTAAAAATGTTTTTGAGATATAGTTTTAAAAATGTTTTTGAGATATAGTTTTAAAAATGTTTTTGAAATATAGTTTTAAAAATGTTTTTGAGATATAGTTTTAAAAATGTTTTTGAAATATAGTTTTAAAAATGTTTTTGAAATATAGTTTTAAAAATGTTTTTAAGATATAGTTTTAAAAATGTTTTTGAAATATAGTTTTAAAAATGTTTTTGAGATATAATTTTAAAAATGTTTTTGAAATATAGTTTACAAATGTTTTTGAGATATAGTTTTAAAAATGTTTTTGAGATATAGTTTTAAAAATGTTTTTGAAATATAGTTTTAAAAATGTTTTTGAAATATAGTTTTAAAAATGTTTTTGAAATATAGTTTTATAAATGTTTTTGAAATATATTTTTAAAAATGTTTTTGAGATATAGTTTTAAAAATGTTTATGAGATATAGTTTTAAAAATGTTTTTGAGATATAGTTTTAAAAATGTTTTTGAAATATAGTTTTAAAAATGTTTTTGAGATATAGTTTTAAAAATGTTTTTGAAATATAGTTTTAAAAATGTTTTTGAAATATATTTTTAAAAATGTTTTTGAAATATAGTTTTAAAAATGTTTTTGAAATATAGTTTTAAAAATGTTTTTGAAATATAGTTTTAAAAATGTTTTTGAAATATAGTTTTAAAAATGTTTTTGAAATATAGTTTTAAAAATGTTTTTGAAATATAGTTTTAAAAATGTTTTTGAAATATAGTTTTAAAAATGTTTTTGAAATATAGTTTTAAAAATGTTTTTGAAATATAGTTTTAAAAATGTTTTTGAAATATAGTTTTAAAAATGTTTTTGAAATATAGTTTTAAAAATGTTTTTGAAATATAGTTTTAAAAATGTTTTTGAAATATAGTTTTAAAAATGTTTTTGAAATATAGTTTTAAAAATGTTTTTGAAATATAGTTTTAAAAATGTTTTTGAAATATAGTTTTAAAAATGTTTTTGAAATATAGTTTTAAAAATGTTTTTGAAATATAGTTTTAAAAATGTTTTTGAAATATAGTTTTAAAAATGTTTTTGAAATATAGTTTTAAAAATGTTTTTGAAATATAGTTTTAAAAATGTTTTTGAAATATAGTTTTAAAAATGTTTTTGAAATATAGTTTTAAAAATGTTTTTGAAATATAGTTTTAAAAATGTTTTTGAAATATAGTTTTAAAAATGTTTTTGAAATATAGTTTTAAAAATGTTTTTGAGATATATTTTTAAAAATGTTTTTGAGATATAGTTTTAAAAATGTTTTTGAGATATAGTTTTAAAAATGTTTTTGAAATATAGTTTTAAAAATGTTTTTGAAATATAGTTTTATAAATGTTTTTGAAATATATTTTTAAAAATGTTTTTGAGATATAGTTTTAAAAATGTTTATGAGATATAGTTTTAAAAATGTTTTTGAGATATAGTTTTAAAAATGTTTTTGAAATATAGTTTTAAAAATGTTTTTGAGATATAGTTTTAAAAATGTTTTTGAAATATAGTTTTAAAAATGTTTTTGAAATATATTTTTAAAAATGTTTTTGAAATATAGTTTTAAAAATGTTTTTGAAATATAGTTTTAAAAATGTTTTTGAAATATAGTTTTAAAAATGTTTTTGAAATATAGTTTTAAAAATGTTTTTGAAATATAGTTTTAAAAATGTTTTTGAAATATAGTTTTAAAAATGTTTTTGAAATATAGTTTTAAAAATGTTTTTGAAATATAGTTTTAAAAATGTTTTTGAAATATAGTTTTAAAAATGTTTTTGAAATATAGTTTTAAAAATGTTTTTGAAATATAGTTTTAAAAATGTTTTTGAAATATAGTTTTAAAAATGTTTTTGAAATATAGTTTTAAAAATGCTTTTGAAATATAGTTTTAAAAATGTTTTTGAAATATAGTTTTAAAAATGTTTTTGAAATATAGTTTTAAAAATGTTTTTGAAATATAGTTTTAAAAATGTTTTTGAAATATAGTTTTAAAAATGTTTTTGAAATATAGTTTTAAAAATGTTTTTGAAATATAGTTTTAAAAATGTTTTTGAAATATAGTTTTAAAAATGTTTTTGAAATATAGTTTTAAAAATGTTTTTGAAATATAGTTTTAAAAATGTTTTTGAAATATATTTTTAAAAATGTTTTTGAAATATATTTTTAAAAATGTTTTTGAAATATAGTTTTAAAAATGTTTTTGAAATATAGTTTTAAAAATGTTTTTGAAATATAGTTTTAAAAATGTTTTTGAAATATAGTTTTAAAAATGTTTTTGAAATATATTTTTAAAAATGTTTTTGAAATATAGTTTTAAAAATGTTTTTGAAATATAGTTTTAAAAATGTTTTTGAAATATAGTTTTAAAAATGTTTTTGAAATATAGTTTTAAAAATGTTTTTGAAATATAGTTTTAAAAATGTTTTTGAAATATAGTTTTAAAAATGTTTTTGAAATATAGTTTTAAAAATGTTTTTGAAATATAGTTTTAAAAATGTTTTTGAAATATAGTTTTAAAAATGTTTTTGAAATATAGTTTTAAAAATGTTTTTGAAATATAGTTTTAAAAATGTTTTTGAAATATAGTTTTAAAAATGTTTTTGAAATATAGTTTTAAAAATGTTTTTGAAATATAGTTTTAAAAATGTTTTTGAAATATAGTTTTAAAAATGTTTTTGAAATATAGTTTTAAAAATGTTTTTGAAATATAGTTTTAAAAATGTTTTTGAAATATAGTTTTAAAAATGTTTTTGAAATATAGTTTTAAAAATGTTTTTGAAATATAGTTTTAAAAATGTTTTTGAAATATAGTTTTAAAAATGTTTTTGAAATATAGTTTTAAAAATGTTTTTGAAATATAGTTTTAAAAATGTTTTTGAAATATAGTTTTAAAAATGTTTTTGAAATATAGTTTTAAAAATGTTTTTGAAATATAGTTTTAAAAATGTTTTTTAAATATAGTTTTAAAAATGTTTTTGAAATATAGTTTTAAAAATGTTTTTGAAATATAGTTTTAAAAATGTTTTTGAAATATATTTTTAAAAATGTTTTTGAAATATATTTTTAAAAATGTTTTTGAAATATATTTTTAAAAATGTTTTTGAAATATAGTTTTAAAAATGTTTTTGAAATATAGTTTTAAAAATGTTTTTGAAATATAGTTTTAAAAATGTTTTTGAAATATAGTTTTAAAAATGTTTTTGAAATATATTTTTAAAAATGTTTTTGAAATATAGTTTTAAAAATGTTTTTGAAATATAGTTTTAAAAATGTTTTTGAAATATAGTTTTAAAAATGTTTTTGAAATATAGTTTTAAAAATGTTTTTGAAATATAGTTTTAAAAATGTTTTTGAAATATAGTTTTAAAAATGTTTTTGAAATATAGTTTTAAAAATGTTTTTGAAATATAGTTTTAAAAATGTTTTTGAAATATAGTTTTAAAAATGTTTTTGAAATATAGTTTTAAAAATGTTTTTGAAATATAGTTTTAAAAATGTTTTTGAAATATAGTTTTAAAAATGTTTTTGAAATATAGTTTTAAAAATGTTTTTGAAATATAGTTTTAAAAATGTTTTTGAAATATAGTTTTAAAAATGTTTTTGAAATATAGTTTTAAAAATGTTTTTGAAATATAGTTTTAAAAATGTTTTTGAAATATAGTTTTAAAAATGTTTTTGAAATATAGTTTTAAAAATGTTTTTGAAATATAGTTTTAAAAATGTTTTTGAAATATAGTTTTAAAAATGTTTTTGAAATATAGTTTTAAAAATGTTTTTGAAATATAGTTTTAAAAATGTTTTTGAAATATAGTTTTAAAAATGTTTTTGAAATATAGTTTTAAAAATGTTTTTGAAATATAGTTTTAAAAATGTTTTTGAAATATAGTTTTAAAAATGTTTTTGAAATATAGTTTTAAAAATGTTTTTGAAATATAGTTTTAAAAATGTTTTTGAAATATAGTTTTAAAAATGTTTTTGAAATATAGTTTTAAAAATGTTTTTGAAATATAGTTTTAAAAATGTTTTTGAAATATATTTTTAAAAATGTTTTTGAAATATATTTTTAAAAATGTTTTTGAAATATAGTTTTAAAAATGTTTTTGAAATATAGTTTTAAAAATGTTTTTGAAATATAGTTTTAAAAATGTTTTTGAAATATATTTTTAAAAATGTTTTTGAGATATAGTTTTAAAAATGTTTTTGAGATATAGTTTTAAAAATGTTTTTGAAATATAGTTTTAAAAATGTTTTTGAAATATAGTTTTATAAATGTTTTTGAAATATATTTTTAAAAATGTTTTTGAGATATAGTTTTAAAAATGTTTATGAGATATAGTTTTAAAAATGTTTTTGAGATATAGTTTTAAAAATGTTTTTGAAATATAGTTTTAAAAATGTTTTTGAGATATAGTTTTAAAAATGTTTTTGAAATATAGTTTTAAAAATGTTTTTGAAATATATTTTTAAAAATGTTTTTGAAATATAGTTTTAAAAGTGTTTTTGAAATATAGTTTTAAAAATGTTTTTGAAATATAGTTTTAAAAATGTTTTTGAAATATAGTTTTAAAAATGTTTTTGAAATATATTTTTAAAAATGTTTTTGAAATATAGTTTTAAAAATGTTTTTGAAATATAGTTTTAAAAATGTTTTTGAAATATAGTTTTAAAAATGTTTTTGAAATATAGTTTTAAAAATGTTTTTGAAATATATTTTTAAAAATGTTTTTGAAATATATTTTTAAAAATGTTTTTGAAATATAGTTTTAAAAATGTTTTTGAAATATAGTTTTAAAAATGTTTTTGAAATATAGTTTTAAAAATATTTTTGAAATATAGTTTTAAAAATGTTTTTGAAATATAGTTTTAAAAATGTTTTTGAAATATAGTTTTAAAAATGTTTTTGAAATATAGTTTTAAAAATGTTTTTGAAATATAGTTTTAAAAATGTTTTTGAAATATAGTTTTAAAAATGTTTTTGAAATATAGTTTTAAAAATGTTTTTGAAATATAGTTTTAAAAATGTTTTTGAAATATATTTTTAAAAATGTTTTTGAAATATAGTTTTAAAAATGTTTTTGAAATATAGTTTTAAAAATGTTTTTGAAATATAGTTTTAAAAATGTTTTTGAAATATAGTTTTAAAAATGTTGTTGAAATATATTTTTAAAAATGTTTTTGAAATATAGTTTTAAAAATGTTTTTGAAATATATTTTTAAAAAGGTTTTTGAAATATAGTTTTAAAAATGTGTTTGAAATATAGTTTTAAAAATGTTTTTGAAATATATTTTTAAAAATGCATTAAAAAGTATTCACTGTTGTTCCTATTTACTCACCTCCACACGAATGCAAACTTAAACACAAGGTCGGTTTTTAACGTGAGAAATATACAGCTCCCCAAAAAGGGGCACTTTGGATCAGAACAAAAATAAAAATGACCTCAGTCTAGAAGAAGTTCTTCAACAATTATTATATTAATACAAAAAATTGGAGGGAAAGGGGTTAGCCTCGTTTTAAAACAATATCCCCCGCAAGAACCGTTCTACAATTTATTATTAATCAATATTTATTCAATAAGTGCCCTTTTTTCCTAGCTGGCCAAAATGGTCCCTTTTCTGTTGCCCAATTTTCTGGACACCTGAAATTCATTCACGATTTTTACCGAGTGAGTAAATACTTTTCAAAATATTTATTTTCGAGCATGGAGGGACGCCGTGTTCCTCTTTTAAACTATATGAGTGAGAACCAACACCTCCCATCAGTGTAAATACTTATTTATTAATAGTCATTTTAAAATTTGGCGGTGAGGGGTTAGCCATATTTTAAACTAGAGGGTAGAGAGCTGAGCCCGGCACTTCTCCAACAGTCCAATTTTCTGTTACTAAAATGCGGTTTTTCCCCATTTATCCATTTTTACCATTTTTGCCGTTGCCACTTTTACCCTGCTATTTATTCCCTTGCAATTTTACCGAGCACCAAGAACACATAGCTTCAAAATAACAGAGTAAAATATTAAGCAATATTTATTTTTAAATATCATTGGGGAGATGATTTAGTTCTCATTTAAAACTAGCGTAGCCCACTAAATCCCTCTTCAGGACGGTCTTAAAATCTATTTTGAAAATTAAAATTATGGATATTGTAAATATCATGACTTCTAGAATAAATCTGCTATTGTGATAACTGAAATGATTCTAGATAGTGTAAGATAGAGTATTACCACAACTTCCAATTTCACACACATTTGATGGTATTGTGCCTAATTTGTGAAAATATGCTATATGTTTTACCCAATAAATAATTCAAAGTGTAGTATCTGTTCTGATATTACACTTTATCCTTTATGTCCTCTGTCACTGACAGAAGAATCCTTCTAGACTGAGACAAGTTTCATTGCCGTTTCAATCCAGGGTATCCCTTTTGGGAGATTTAGATTCCTTATATTAAAAATCGACCTTGTGTCTAACACTACCTTCAGGTAGGGGACGACAAGTAAATAGAATCACATGTAAACTAACTCACACACCCCAGACAAAATGAGATTCTACATTTTTAGGCGATTATGTGAGCATATTAAAAAAAAAAAAAAACTAATTTAAAATTTAGAGAGTGGGATCAGTTTAGTATATATATTTAAGTAAAATCGTCTTCATTTTCAGGCGATTATAAATTATTATGATTGTTCATTAAGTTCTTTTACAACTTACCCTAAGTAAGACTGGTAAGTTCATAAAACCCGTATATTTCACTTAAAAAGTAACCTCCCTCATACACAAACGCACAGAACTTACATATTATAGTAATCTTTGATTAACTGTCCTTAAACGTTAGAATTATTTGGATATGGAGGCTCATTTTCTGTTAAATTTACCTTTAAAACAGACACTATAAATTCTTAAATTCATTATTTTTTTGCTTCTCGTCTGGTGGATGATTTTTCAGAATAAGAAAGGAAGAAACGGGGGCAGAATAAATGAATACAAAACGAATAAATGTTACCAAAAACAAGCGAAGCTGGATAATTTTTCTTTTCTTTTTTTGCACTTTAACTTATTTTAAAGTGTTTTTTAACTTAAAATAATGGTAGTGTAAAGCCTATTGAGTTAAAACAAAATAAAAATGGTGATATTATTTAAGCCATATTCGAGCCTCGATAATAGCTCAGAAATCAGAAATCAAAGTACAGATAGAAACGCACCCAAGAAATGTCACTATGTTCACCTGATGTTATGTAAGAACAAGAAAAAAGGCCGACATATGACTTTTAACTCTCGATAATGACTCAAAAATTAAAAATTAAACAATATACTAGTAGAAACCCACCCAATAAATGTTACCAAAGGCAAGATAAGTTACACTTCTACCTAACAAAAGAATATATTTGACTTTTACAAAAAAACAATAAAAACAATTCGAACTTTTGCATCACATTAAAATATTAAACAAAAATAAAGTAAAAATATGCTGGTAATTAATTTTCAGTTAGTGGTCTAGGTTTTTATTGCCTTATATAGGGGAGTGAGATTGGTGGGCTCTAGCCGCCATAGGAATCCCTAAGTATAAACATAAATGATACCGGCAGAATCACACAGGAGCATGACATTTCACGAGTTCATTTAAAATTCAATTCAAGGCCAAGCCTTTTCACACCTTTCGCCATTCCTTGTCCTATTTGCCAATACCGAGTAAGGGAGCGGACAAAAACCTAACAGGACAAAATCGAACACTATTATATTCTTCTTTTGATTTAATTAATTTTTCCACTGCTTCAAACGTAATAGATGTATGGAAACTAAAGCCGTTTTCAGGACTGCCAGCAACCATTGTAAGAAAGTAATAAGGAACGCAAGAGAGTTGTATGCTCAATCTGTTAAGTCCAAAGTAGCTGAGCAGCGGCTTGGTTCCCACCAGTTTTGGCAAATAGCAAACAGAATCCTGAACAGAAGCGTGTGCTCCATCCCAACTATTATCAATGGATCTGAGGTAATCTCGTCAGCATCAGACAAAGCCAAACTCTTTGTCAAGAACTTTGCAGCTAATTCTACCCTTTGCGACCAAGACCGCCAACCCCCAATATTTCCTCTTGTATCAGAAAACACGCTATGTGATATACGTATATCTGTACGTGATGTTGCCAAGCTAATCAAAAACCTTGATTCCAGTAAAGCAACTGGCCCTGATGGTATTCCAATTATAGTACTCAAAAAACTTCAACCTGAACTAGCGCCCATACTTACAAAACTGTTTAAACGTTGTCTTAAGGAGAATAGTTTCCCATCTCCCTGGAAAATCTCATCAGTATGCCCTGTATTTAAGAATTCAGGTGATCGCTCATCCCCCTCTCAGTACAGGCCAATAAGTCTCCTGTGCGTCATGAGTAAGTTGCTAGAATCTGTATTAAATACAGAAGTAATCAAACATCTCAACAAAAATAACCTTCTTAGTGACACTCAATATGGTTTCCGTTCTGCTAGATCTACAGCAGATGTCCTTACAGTTATATCGCATAGGATTAGCAAATCTCTCGACGGTGGCAATCTTTCTAGGGCAATTGCTCTTGACATATCTAAAGCCTTTGATAGGGTATGGCATAAAGGTTTACTTCATAAGATCGCTAGCTATGGTATAGCTGGAAAAGTCTTCTCAATTATTAAATCATTTCTTTCTGATAGATTCATAAGAGTAGTAGTTGAGGGGCAAAAATCAGAAGCTCACAATATTAATGCCGGTGTCCCTCAGGGATCCATCCTGGGCCCAACTCTTTTCCTGATCTACATTAATGATCTTCCAAATCATATCCTTACATCATTTGTAGACATTTATGCTGACGACACTACCATTTATGGTACCACATCTAAGACAGTAAACGAGCAAGTTCTCTCCAATTCTCTCTCCTCTGATCTTGAGCACGTAGTACAATGGGGAAAGGAGTGGCTGGTTACTTTTAATGCATCTAAAACCAAGCTTCTCTCTTTACATCATCAACATTCTAATCCACATTTGTCATCAATTGAAATGAATGGCTCTCGTCTTCAGGAGGCCTCAAGTTTTGACAAGCTTCTGGGCTTGACCATTACTCCTGATCTTAAATGGAACACGTATATCAAATCTGTTGCCAAGGCCGCTGGAAAAATGGTGGGATCTTTCTATCGATCCAGTAGATATCTCACTGCTGATGCTATTCTCTATCTATATAAGAGCCAGGTACGTCCAAGGATGGAATACTGTTGCCACATCTGGGCAGGAGCTGCTAGAAAGAACTTGTCCTGCCTTGATAGAGTTCAAAATAGACTTCGTAGCCTCGTAGGAGATGTCCTTTTCTCCTCCTTGCAACCTCTATCTCACAGAAGAGATGTTGCGAGTTTGTCTCTGATGTATCGTTATTTTCATGGAAAGTGTTCAACTGAGCTTCAATCTATGGTCCCCCCTCGCCAAACTTTCACAAGAAACACTCGTCTAGCTGTAAACACTATCAATAATTTCCCCCACTCTTTATCTGTGCCTAAACCTAAACGTAGATTCCATGAACAAAGCTTCTTTCTTAGAACTGCACGCCTGTGGAATTGTCTTCCGTTTTCCTGCTTTCCGGTTGACTACAATATGGTTTTGTTCAAGTCTAAAGTAAATAAGTTCTTGATGAGCCGTTCCATATAAGTTATTAAATTTACCAAATTTTCATTACTAATGATTACTATATTGACCAACTTCTACTGTACACTCTTTAACCCTTATCCTTGAGTGGCCTCTGGGCCTTGATAATGTGGTGATGCCTTTGTAAAAAAAAAAAAAAAAAAAAAAAAAAAAAAAAATTAGCAATAATGTTTGATATTATTTTTCTTGACAAAATATTTCTTTAAATTTAAACAATTTTTTCAATACGTTGAAAATTAACTGCATCCTTCTAAAAGTTATCTAGCGAATTTTCGCAAAGTTTCAAGTTTTATTTTGTTTATTTTACGCAGATAAAATAAATTTAGATCTTTTAATGTTATCATGATCTATAGAGGTTAGTTTTACTAATAGTTTAAAAGGAATAAATATTTATCAACGGTATCAGCAATGAAAAATTAACATAATAAAATATTAAAAGACTCGGTTTTGGAATCGGAAATTAGGCACAAATTTTTCCGATACCGATTCTGATTAATCGGTACAACACTAATATATATATATATATATATATATATATATATATATATAAACAAATGATTAATAAAACATGTTAAAAGACATCTTGAAAAAGAGTTAAAAACATATTTAATTTTAAAAAAGGAAGCACAAGATAAGTGGATAGTCCTTAATCCGCGGAGTTTCGAAGAAATACTCTCCTTCTCATCAGAGGGCAGGAATTAGCAAAATGCAGGATCGGATTTTGCATATAAAAGTATTTAATGAAACTACAAGTAAGTCAAAGATCTTACTTGGTTAAAAAAAAAGGGTGAGGTAAGGGGAACAGAAGGCAAAAGAAAAATAATAAAAAGATTTCACATGAATGGATAGTCCGGTGAAGGGTAAAAATCCAAAAATGGTAAAATCCAAAACGGTCGAATTTAAAATTTCAATCCAATGGGTAAATTCCAAATGGTCCAAAATCATCCAAAAGGCAGAGTTCCTTAGAAAAAGCGCAAATGGAATGAATTCCAAATCATTAAAAGAAAAGCACTAGAGATAATATTTAAAACACGTCTGTCAAGGATGGATGTATCAAAAAAATTTAAGGCTTAAAAAAACCCGAAAAATGGTGACAGTTTAAATTTGAAAAGCAAGGTCAAACTGACCCAGACAAAAAGTGCGAAAGTTAGCGTTAATAATTAGGTCAGCTTAGATATGCACGTGAAAGTCCCAGAATTAAATTAAGAAAACTGATCAGAAGAACAAATAATTGGCCAAGTTTAAAAGTTTAAGAAATGGGGCGTCTATTATATATATATATATATATATATATATATATATATATATATATATATATATATATATATATAAAAATAAAAAAAAAGTGAAAGTAAATAAATAAAAAAAATAAATAAAAAATAGAAAATTATATATATACAGTCACATACATATATATATATATACACATATACATACATACAGACACACAAATGCACACATACATGTATGTACATACACACACGCATATAAATATATATACATATATGAATACATATACAATAACACACACACATATATATACATATATATACAAACACACACGCATGCATAAACATATACACATATCCAAAAACATACACAAGTAAAACAAAAACATACATACTTACATACAAAATAAGGGGAGGGAAAGGCCGGTATCTACAAACTCCGGAATAAGGCAAATAAATGTGTATGTAAATACATATAGTGAAATATAAGTAAACAAATACAAAGAATAAAATGAGTAGGTTGATGTATATATTTAATTAATAGGTATACTTATACCATAAAACGGAGACAGCAGATGGAAAACCGGTCAAAGAAATAAAGAAAAACAAATAAAATTAAAAATATAAAAAGCTTAGAAGGTAAGATTTAAAAAAAAAAAAAATTATGGAAAAGATATATATTTGAAAGGTTAAATTAATCGCTATGTGATTTCAAATTTACCATATTTAAACTTGGACATATTATAAGCTCTATTTCCTTTTCGGTTTTATTGAGCTTTTTACATCTGGCTGAGTTTATTTTACTTGTAAGTATTAACTCCTTAATATTTATAATATATTTTAAGTTTATCATTTTGATTACCTTAGTAAACTTATTGTAACTTTTATATATATATATATATATATATATATATATATATATTATATATATATATATGGAATGTTTACTATGAATAGTGGATAAGAATGCACATGGACCAATAGAAATAATGACACATTTTTAAAGCCAATCGGTATTTTCGTGTGAAAAAATGTATTGGAAGAAGAGAGGGGGGACAAAGCATTAAGAGAAATTATGAAAATGGCAAAGATTATGCATGAAAAGAGTATGAGCCAAACAAGACAACTGATTTGAAATGAAAGAGGGGGTAGAACTAGTTTGAAAGGAGATGGATCCATATCCACTTCTTTAACACCCAATTTTGTCACCTACATCAACAGTGTATTTACATGTTTATTCTTATTTTGATAGGTTATATTATTTCCAAACATATAAGGAACATAGTTTTTTTTATTATTATTATTATTATTATTATTATTATTATTATTATCTATATATTAATAGGATAGCATGTTATTTATTTTGTGTGTTTCGCTTACTTCTGAGTGACTGTCGTTTAATTCTTATGTACTTCCATTTCTTGTAATAAATAGTTTTACCAAGAATTTTTCATAAGTTTTATTTTTGGTTTCGATTATAGCTGAAGGAACTCAAGTTATATATATGCATATATTTTTTTCATAAGTTTTGGTTTCGATTCAAGCTGATACACCCAACTCCTATTAGTATTACAAGCTGATTTTTTTCTTTTTAGATAATTGTTATTTTTATCAATTTGCATGAAAAGAGTTATGTAAAAGATGCTTAAAACTGGTTGAATTATGCAAATACCATCAGTAGTTCAAAAGTTATGAGAATTTTAAGTGCCAAAATTTATGCTTTTCCGTGGACATTTTCCTTTAGAAAAAGTGGGCTAAATTACGGACCTCAGCATTTAAGAAATTCAGTCATTTCGCCACCATTTATTTATTTTTCAAGCTATTCTCATGAAACTTGGCACTCTTATGTAAAATTGTGTGCTCTTTCTGATTATGCAGTCAAATCTGATGTATCTCTTTACCATAAGCCATGAATTATAAATTCAGATGTACAAATTACAATTTTTTTTAAACTGGCACATGGTATCATACAGTGGGTGTCTATTCATGAACAAAACTAAATATTATAGTGGTATTTAAATATATCCTTATTGACAGTAGGTATTTTTCTGCTTAATCACCAAAGGAGAGCTTAATCTGGAGTGTAGCCATTGAATGCCTAAAGAGCATTCATGGTTGGTATTTACTACTCCCCTCAAAGAAAAGAAAAAATTGACTAGATATGAATTAATCTCAGAAATAAATAGAAGAAAATTTTTCATATAGATTTGGGATTTCTTGAAAAGATGGAAATTTCCATAGTCGACCAGAACTTATGTATTTTGGGACCAGTCCAATTTTCAATTTTGTAAATCCTCTCTACCTGGCCCGAAATATACCCCTATTTTCTGAGATGCAACCATAAATCGTACTCTACATGAACCCTTGATGTAGCTTTCACAGTACCAAGATACCAGGAATCTTGATAAGCAACAACTATATATTCACCAGTTGATGGTAATTTTTGTCATTTCTATTCTGTTGTTTTACTAAAAATTCAATTATGTAAACAAAGAAATAAAACGGTAATTTTTTACCTTGTTTCCACTTTAACATTTAAAATGATTACTTTTTTAGATTTTAGAGTATGATGAAAACGAATATCGCATTTAAATTTTCTGCAAATAAGTAGTTTTCCGTATATTAAGCAATGACATTTCTTATGTTATCGCTGATGGCCATCTTGGAGTGCGCAACTATGAGAAACTTTTCACAAGAAACTATGCGTAACCATGTGTACCAAGATGACCACCAGCAATAACATAAGAAATGACTTTGCTTAATATCCAGAAAGCTACTTATTTGCAGAAAATTTTAATGCGATATTCGTTTTCAGCATATCCGAAAACCTTAAGAGGTAGTCATTTTAAAGAAAAATGTTATGGTGAAAACAAGGTAAAAATTTACAAAATGTATCACTATGAAATTCTTTATCAAACTTTTTTTTTTTTTTTATTATTATTATTATTATTATTAATAATAATAATAATGAAAAAAAAAACCCACCCAATAAATGTCATGAGGACATGTAACACTAATTATCGAAATTAGCAAACATTTTACATTAAATAAATACACTAAAAACTTATCAATCTAAGTAGAAGAGTAACTTATATTGCCTTTGGTAATATTTATTTGGGTGCTTATGTATTATGTTACCGTGATAATTTTTCAAATAGTATTTTCAAGTTAAATTCAAGTTTCATGATATCTTTTTTTTTTATTTAATTGTTAGGTGAAAGTGCAGAATAGTTAACAAAACACCCTTCTCTCCCCATATTAAGAATGGATTTCTAAATAATAACATTATTTCAGCATGGTAGCATAAGTGCACAAGTATCTTTTATTTATTTATTTATTATTTTTTTTTTTACCACTAAAAAACACAATTCTACCGTAAGTACAAGTAATTAAATACAATGATAACAGAAACGCATGTACTTAGTACATTTTGTTGTTATTTAATGCTTTTAGTACATGTGTACTAAAAGCATTAAAAACAACAAAATAGTATTGTTTGGAAATCAAATTTGAAAAACTTGAAAATAATTTTTTTTTAAATTGACAAACTCAGAATAAAAAATGAAACTTTTTCTGCTTTTGTTTTGAAAGCAGAAAGAACAGTTTTGTATTTTTTAGCGAATACAAACATTAATATGCTGACTGTAGTTAGCGCACAGCGAGTCGTTTTCCGTTAACTTCTATATTCTGTAATTTCTATAAAAGATAACATTTTAAAAAAATTTCCGCACAATTAAGAATCATCAAATATTTACATATTATGCATGAAAATAATTCTGAAACTATTATCTATATGAAAATGGATGATATATACCGATTTATCTAATCAATTTTGAAATATTCTTTGTCAACTTTGCTCGGTCGTAAGTTTGCTTCCTGTGGTCGTAAAAAAAAGAAATCAAAGACCAGTAGAGATGGACTCCTTTGTTTATATAGCCTGTAAAATTTCAGCCATATCCAATCAAATTTAACCCCGCGCATTTCTATTCAAACATAACGTATAAGCAACACCATCATGGCTATTAAAAGGCAATACAAGCTTAATAGTTAAAAGCACAGAAACCAAAACCCTAGCAAATATCGCCCAATATGCTGCCTAACCACGACTTACAAGCTGTTCACTGGATTAATAGCTGACAGCATATATGAACATCTTTCATCCGGAGATTATCTTGAGGAGGAACAAACAGGATGCAGGAAAAACTGCCTGGGCACCAAAGATCAATTGCTCATCAATAAGACCATTTTGGAAGATTGCAGGAAAAGAAAAAGAAATCTAAATATGGCATGGATAGATTATCAGAAAGCATTTGATAGGGTACCCCATTCGTGGATACTAAAATGCCTTGAATTATATAAAATCCACCTGACCCTACGAGAAATTTTAGCTGCCCAAATGAAGGAGTGGCAAACATCCATTACCTTAAACCATAACGGGGGAAGGATATCCATTCCAAATATAAGAATAAAAAAAGGAATTTTCCAAGGAGAGTTTATCTCCTCTACTATTTTACTTGGCAATTGATCCTCTAAGTAAGCTTCTAAAGAACTGCCAAGGTGCTTATAATCTAAGCTACAGCCGCCAAAGAGAATCCTCCAAGTTAATAAACCATTTATTTTTCATGGATGATCTTAAGCTGTATGCTAGCTCGGATAAGAATTTAGATCATCTACTGAAAATTGTCCACACTTTTTCTAATGACATCAAAATGAAGCTCGGGCTGGATAAGTGTGCTGTGTACTCTGAAAGCTGGCAAGAAGATATCTACTGAAAATATACAGCACGATGAAAATAGTGTAATCAGAGAACTGGATGAACAGGAAACATACAAATACCTCGGCATTGATGAAATTGAGTCCATCCAGCATTCCAAGATGAGAGAGAAATTACGTCAAGAATATTTACGCCGGGTAAGAAAAATCTGCAAAACTGACATCACAAACAAGAACAAAGTTACGGCAATTAACCAACTTGCCATGCCAGTACTAACATATAGTTTTGGCATTATTGACTGGCCTCAGAAAGACATAAATTGGCTTGATACAAAGACAAGGAAAATGTTAACCTTGTACCGAGTTATTTATCGAAATCAGTGCATGCCTCATTTGTACCTACCCAGGCGAGAAGGAGGTATGGGACTCTCGGAAGTCAATCATCAACACAGAGCCACAATCGTCAGCATAGGTCAGTACATAATAAGTTCCTGTAACCCCAAGCTTATGAAAATTAAAGACCATTATCAGAATCGAGCAAGTAGTACAACATCTATAACACAACTTGCCACTCATTTTGGAAAAGATTGCCTTACAAATGATACTGAGAACCCAAACAAGCCTGCCACTGACATAGCCCAGAAAAGTCAGAAAAAATACACTAGCCAGTTCCATAGTGTTAAAACAGAAGAATGGACCAACCATAAACGGGCAAAATACCTACCGACTGAAATATCCCAAGAATATATTGATAGGGATGGTTCCCTGGACTGGCTCAAAAGAGGATCCCTCCATTACGACCAAGAGAGGTTGATATTGGCTGCACAAGACCAGGGCCTCATGACAAACGCCTTCAAAAAGATGTGTGGTCCAAGCAACAATAATAAATACAGGTTCTGTAGTACTGAGGTTGAGAGTGTGGGCCACCTGATTCCTGGTTGCAAAGTCCTACTTGGAGATGGCTATTATACAGATCGCCATAACGGAGTTTGCAAATACCTTCACTGGAAGATATGTAAGAAACTCAACATTCAGTGTAGTAAAAAATCCTGGGAACATATACCCGAACGAACAGTTGGGAATGACAACTACACTATTCACTATGAATACATAATCCCTACTGCTACATATCTAGAAAACGCAGCTGTTAAACCAGATATAGTGATTTGGGACAGAGCAAACAAAAAAGCGACCGTAATAGAGGTCAGTGTACCCAATGATACAGGGCTTAACAGAGCTGAGAGTGAAAAGATAACAAAGTATCAAGGACTTATGTATGATATGAAACGAAATTGGAAATTAAAAGACGTTTCAATTATACCAGTCATCATAGGAGCAACTGGGCTTATGAAAAAGAACTTTAAAAAGTACATAGCAAGCATACCCGGTGAACCAAGTGCAAGTGAAATACAAACGATTGCACTGAAAGGGACGGCTAGAATCCTGAAAAGATCTCTTGGTTGGACTCACTAAAATAGGGGTAAATGTCAGACATCTGGTTGGATGTCCCATCCCCTAGAAGAAAAAGTTTAAGAAAAATGAAAAAAAAAAAAAAAGACGTATGAAATGTAAACATTGAAAAAAGTTCCCCTTTTTGCTGTTGTCATTTTTTGCCGGGTTTTTTTTTTTCATTTTTAGCTTGGAGCATAAAAACGTTGAACGCATAAAAGAAAAATAAATTAACATCATTGGAATGCTTATTCTATTCTCTTTCCATCAATATAATTTTTTTTTAAATTTACCAACAAATAAAAAAGATATGACTTGTTGAAGACATTAGGTATGTAATATTGCCAACGTCCACGAAAATACAGCATATGCTTGTAATGTTACATATGGATACATTTTTTTTATTTTTGAAATCACATTATAATATAAAAAAATTGATTCATCATTAACTCTATAATAATATATACAACATCTGCAAGAATTAAAATATTTTTAAGCATACTTTACAACTGAGCTATGCCGGAGGTCCCTGCTAGCTTAGATAAATGCTTTTGCAGTTTTAACAAAAGAGCTGCAATAATATCAGAGCGTTTCCATTTACGCTGAACATTTACAGAATGCCAACATCAATATATTACATATGAATGAGTACCCTGTGGAATTTCTACAGGTCCCGCGAGTTATATATATATAATTATTTCCACAGCCAGACAACGTCGCAGCTCACAAGAGCCAAGAAAGCCAACAAACCGAAAGTCCAAGGCTTAGGATTTGAAACCCAAGCCTCTTGCATGCAAGGTGAGCACTCTACCAACTGAGCAAAAACGCTCATACAAGAATGCCTTACTTACACAGATCAAGTAACCCGTGGCATAGATCCAACAGTGGAATGAACCTACCTCATATCAAACAAGCGACGTGGTCATCCAACCATCTATAACCCAAGCCGACGTCTCACAAGTAGGAATTTCACATCCCTTGTTCGGTATGAGGTAGGTTCATTCCACTGTCGGACCTATGCCACGCGTTGCTTGATCTGTGTAAGCTAATAGGCATTCTTGTGTGTGTGGCGTATTTGCTCAGTTGGTAGAGTGCTCGCTTAGCACGCAAGAGGCTCTTTTTTTGGTGGGGAAGGGGTTAAATACAAGGTTTTAATATGGATTAGGTAATATGCTGCAATATTTTTTAAATTTCTACTTCTAATGATGATTATAATAATAATAATAATAATAATAATAGTGGTAAAAACAAAACAATAATAATAATAATAATAATAAAATTAATAGTGATAACAATACTACTACCACTACTTCTACCAACACCACCACTACTATTACTACTACTACTAATAATAATAATCATTATAATTGCTATTATTATTATTATCCTTGTTACTGTCCCCGTCATTGTTACCATAACTGTTATCATTATCTCCATTTTCATTGTTATTACCATTAACATTAACATTACTTTTATCACAGCTATTGGTAATATTATTTTTATTTTATTTTTATTTTTATTATTATTATTATAATTATCTTTATTATCATTCTCATTATTATAATTACCCTACTATTATTGGTATTATTACCACTTTTATAAGTAGTAAATGTCTCCTTACTCTTCCACCTTGCCAACTATGTGTATCCTTAAACCTTTTGCATCAAGTTAAACGCACCCATAGACATTGCCATCCTATCCTCCAACTGCCCCCTTATAATCACACTCCCTACATCATAACAGTAGAAACTTAAAAATATTGCAGCATATTACCTAATCAATATTACAACCTTGTATTTAACCCCCACTCCCACCCCCCAAAAAATTATAGGCGATTTATATCCGCTATTTGCCGTTTAGGTTGCACCTGTCAAAAATACCACTTCATAGATAATAGACACCTCACAAACCGTTAAAATAAATTACTACGCAGCCACAATATACCCCCAATATATAAATATATATATATATATATAATATAATATAATATAATATAAAAGCTGAACGTGTATGTATGTGTCTGCTCACGAATAGGCTCCTATATGGTTGACTATTTTAAAAAACTGATTACATGTAATGATAGAAGATGTATTGAGGATCAGGAATGGGTATATTTGATCTGGCAGAACGGTGGTTCATAAGAATTGTGGGGTCTGCGTTCACACATGGCCCCCAAAGTATGGAAATAAATGAAAAAAAAAGCGTTTACAAGGGTTTTTGATATAGATGTACATGAGAATACGTTGATAAGTATGTTTCAACTTAAATAGTGATGGTATAATAAAACTGTGGGGTCTGCGTTCGCGCCTGTACTCCATGGAAATATGGTACAAAATTTAACAAAGACTTTTCATATCTATTTGCGTAAGTATACTTTGATAATTATGTTTTAGTTTGAAGAAATATGGTATAATAAAATTATTGGGTGTTCGCGCCTGACCTCCATAGAATGTAAATATGTCACAAAGTTTAACAAGGTTTTTTAAAAGGGGTGAGAGTCCACAATAACACCTTAAATTTAATCTTAATTCACGTTAGCTTTTATTTATTTTTTTTAGTTGAATCATATCGTGTCGAATAAATTCACCTCATAAATTCACGTTCTTATTAAAGTGAAAGCCAAAAAAAAAGTCGGAACTTTAGACAATTCTCGACACAAATTTTGCATAACTCTGTTCTTTTCCTTCTCCACTTGCACGTGACACTCTTTTGAAAATATATAAATAATAAAAAATAAGAACGTTACTTGTTATCATGTCAAAAGAAGGAAAAAATCCTGCTCACGTGATTATGTGTCTTTTTAAAAACATTTACATAACCTTTTTATTGTTATTTATATATCTGTTTAGCTTTTTATTGTCAGTGTACTAGAATGAATTCAGTTGATTACAACCCTTTCTGCATGTTACAATAGTATAATCCTGAATCCGACGGCGCAATACTACACTGTTCAATACTGTAAAACTGAAACGAAGCTGTTCTGCTTGAAAAGGGCGCCATTTTCTTCTTATTCATATTTATATTGATTCTTTGCTTTAAAAACTAAAGTAATTACGTGTTTACTTTTTTAATATCCCATTTTGCTGTTTCGGATTACTTTACTAAAGTAAGTAAAGCTTCATTATTTCCAAAACTGTTTTTGTTGCTTTGTTTTTCGATATTTCGTCGATATTATTTAGTAAGAGTGTTTGGCAGAAAAGCCAACAAACGACTACCCAAAAAAATAAATATACAAGAAATAAATGTTACCATAGTCAATAAAAGTTCAGTTCATGTTTTTTTTTGTTTTGAAATAGTTTTTAATGCTGTTTACTTGAAATAATTTCAGCAAACCGAAATTAAAACGAAATTAGAGGCGATAACTACTTAAATGAATTTTTATATAAACTACACATACCATAATCGAATATTCCTCAAGCACAAAATAACAGAAAACATTAAAATATGTTTATAAATATTCCTTACGTTGACGGAACTCTCTTAAATTGTTAACACAGAATGCTCAGGTGCCCCTCCTTCAAATTGAAAATGGGGCTCTCCATTTCAAAGTCGCTGCCATTTTGATTTTTTTAAAAACCAGTTTGTGAATTAAAAAAAAAACATTTTTTTTTACAAACTACTTAAAAATACAAACCAATGAACTTTTCTACCATAAAAGTAACTTTTATTGACTATGGTAACATTTATTTTTTGTATATTTATATTATTATATATATAACATTTTCTCTTTGTAAGGAAACATCATTTTGTTAGTTACTCTTGACTATGAATGGAAACAAAATTGATATAAAAAAATATATTTTTGCGAAAATTATCTTTTACTTTCATCATATTTTGCTTAGGGTAAAATTCAAAACCTATCTCTTTATAACCCCCTCCTTTTCATAACCATCATACTTTCATCAATCACAGTCCATTTTTTGTAGGCTGTTTCGAACCCAGTCACCGACGGGTACTTCTGCTAGTATATATATATATATATATATATATATATATATATATATATATATATATATATATATATATATTAAGTTGAATATCTGATTGCTATTCTCTTTTTTATTTATTGTTCTATCACATGATTTCATAAGTTTGTCACAAATATTCCTTGAATTATTTAATCTATATATCTATAAAAGTGAACGTGTCTGTCTGTCTGTCTGTCTGTCTGTCTGTGTACATTTCCCTACACAATAACTCTGTCAATTTTTAGTCTATGGACTCGAAATTTGAAATACCGGGTACTGAGATTTGGGAAAATCGATGTGACGGGTGTCAGCCAGAAATTTGGCTGTTAAGGGGTCAAATTTCAACGATTTGACCTTTAAGAACTCTACCAAACTCCTCCGACAATTTTGGGTCTAGACACTTGAAATTTTAGATATAGATTCCTTGAACCTGGATCTAACTTAATAAAGTGATTTGAGCCCGAAACTATAAATTTTAAGGGGTCATAATAGGGGTCAAATTAAAAATAAATTGACTTTTTTTTTGTTTTGCTAAGCGTACACCTCAAAACACCCGGGCAAAGCCGGGCTTAAATGCTAGTAAAATAAATAAATGAAAACCCCAAACGAGCAAAAAATGTTTAAAAATCAATCTTCTCTGTAAAATAGTGCTCATGTGAATATTTTAATGCTCAGTTTGTAAGGACCTGACCCCACCTCCAAACTTTTGAGGTCGTTTGGGAAAAGCTAGCCAGAAGCAACCATCTTAGAGTAAAAAACTGGATTCTCTCTAGAAACTGTAATGTCCACTTTCAATAGTTGCACGAATGTGTTAAATGTCTGAATAAATGCAGTTTATACTCTTTTTTTCTTTCTTATTTTTCTTTGATGTCAGCTGAAATCTCAAGCAAATTAGAGATTTTTGAATGAGATAATGCAACCCATGATAATATCTGTGTAAATTGTTGGACTTCAAGAAATCAAAGAATTTGATAGAGCAGCAGTATAATGAGGTTTTGGCATCTGAGCTGGATAAACAAGTCTGGTTTTGGGTTGGAGTTGGTGAATTGCTGTTAAAATTGGAAGATATGTTTTTAACTTTTGGGTGGTGAATTCTGTTGTTCCGTATTTTGAACTCATATTTTTCAATGTAATGAAATACAAATTCTATGGATTGTAACAAAAATGTCAAAAGAATTAATGAAAGTTGTTAATCTCTACTTCTACTATAAAAAGCACTTTGTGTGTATGTGTTCTTTTCTATGTACTCTGAAACAGCTGTGCTGATTTTTTTAAATTTCACATACATGTACTTTATGTGTCTTGGAGTGTTCTTAGATAGGTTTTGTATCAGAATGTCTTTGATAAGTATTGATAATTGAAAAAAATATGATTAAACAAGGAACACTCTGATTTTGATCAAAGTGAACATCCTTATACAGCCTAACATCACAATTACATTTTAGCAGTTTTATTACCGCACAAGCATTAGGGCTCACCATATAAAATCAACAGTAGGTTCTTTGATAAGACAGGGACACATTCAAAATGAATGTTTCTGTTTAAAGCACAATTGAACCATGATACTTGACTTTTACATTTTAAACTTTAATCTCAGCCATTATATAATAAAATTATAATTTTATAAAATCAACAATAGTACAACAACAGTGCAACATAGACTACAATATATTGTGGACTAAGTCAGTATGGAGAGGCATGTAAAACTTCCTCCTGATGCACCACGATGGATCCCCAACCAGAGCAGGCTATCAATTGATTTGATTAAAAAAATGATCGATTTCACTGATTTTTGTGACAATAAAAGTATTAGAAGTATGGAACATCATTCAGTCCTAGGCAACGTCTGGTCTCCCTGCTAGTTAATACTGTGGTCATTTCTTCATTTATTGTTGGAGTAAGTTGAAGGAACTTACCACCATCAACCAAGACATGTACAGTGTGATGATGTATGGAAGTGAAAGTTGAGTAAGTCTTAAAGACAAACTTAGTTCTGATGACCTCAGACATAGATTAAATCTGGATTATATAGTGAGATGCATGCAGAACAAGACTTCCATAATATAGTTATATTGAAAGAATGGATAAGAGTTCTTGCATTCGTAAATTTAGAACCATTGGAGTAGAATGGTCAGTTCACAGAGGAAGAACAAAGTGTGAAAAATAGTCTTGAGAGAAAGAGGGATAAATAAAGACCTGGTCAAAGATAAGTTAGTTTGGAAGTCAATTTCTACAAACTGTTCAACACATCATATAAAAAAGGCCATTTAAATAGTTTAGGATGATGTTGAAGTAGTAGTAGTAGTAGTAGTAGGTTTCAAGGTTGATCAAGTTTCTTGCATTAGCAAAGAGATGGAGTAAGATGGGGCATCCGTTAAATGAAATATTTTATGATTGAATATATCAATCCTAATTGGTAATTAATGATAAGTAGAAAAGGTGAATTTAGGTAATTGCGTTCCGAAAACTGGTACGAAACCAATTAAAGAAAATAAAAATGTTATTTATTAAATTAGTTTGAGAAATCAAATTATTTGACTGACTTCTGTGCACACACACACACACACACACACACACACACACACACACACACACACACACACACTTTCAGCGTTACTCAATATTACCAGGGCTGGAAAATTTGTTTTAGTTCAACTTTTTTCCGCCTTCTCTCCACAAACTCATTTATTATATACATACTAGCAGGATCTGCAACATTACCCGAGAACACGTGAGGAACCCAAGAAACTCCTGTTCCCAAATCTGGATCCCATATGACTATTTTTATCTTGTAATTTCTGTAATTATCAACTTTACAAATTACAATTAAAATAAAGTCAATGTTGTCTTTGCTGTTTATGGATGACAAATGCTGGCCTGATGATATTATTGTAAAACTCTATTAAATGCTGTTGCCCAGTTCTAAAGATAAACAGTTTTTATAAAAATGTAAGATCACATCATTAATCATATTTTAAACTTATAAAAATATTTTTCATAACACATATATCAGTTGTGCAGTTCAGCAGCAAAACACAGTATATTATATTTTTTTAATATGCTTGTAAAAATCAAAACAATTGTTAAAAGACATCTTAAAAGACAAAAACAACGTATTTATGAAAATGTATTGCATATTTTAAAAATAAAAACAAAAACTATATATTTTTAAAAACGTGTAGTGATATCATTCGAATTTATTACTATGTCATATTTTGTATTTGAAAAAAATAATAACATGAATAAAAGCGCAAGTTACAAAATGTTTTCTATTCTAATATTCTATCTCTTTAACTAATAGGTGCTGGATTTTAAATTTCTATTGTTTTTCAATGTTTTAAATTTTTATCTCTTCTTCTTCTTCTATATAAATAAAACAGTACATGTGTCTGTAAATATCTAACAGGTAAACTCTTAAACTACTGGTCATATAACATTGAAATTTTCAGAAAATAATATTCATTAACCAAGGATGGTTATTTGTTTACATGCATGAATAATGCGTACAGACATCGGCAAATTTACATGTAAAATGTACATTAACATCGTGCAGACATTTTATGCGGTCATACGCATGTGCACACTTTAATAGAGAACACAACATTAGGCTACAACGTTAGATGTTTTGATTTAAATTCTAGCTAACACCAACTCTTTTTATTTTTGTAAAAGAATGAAATAATGTGTAACGTTTACTCGCGGTTTTGAATTTGTAAGCCTATATATCTTTTATTTTACGATCTCATATTTATTTTATTTCATATATATTTTTAAGATGGAAGGGGTGGAAAATAACATACAGAATATGAACCATGCTGAAATAATAACATTTAGAAAGCCATTCTTAATATGGGGAGGGAAATGTATTTTTTAAACTATTCTGTACTTTCACCTAACAATTTATTAAATAAGAAACTGAAATACAGACCATGCTGAAATAATAGCATTATTAGTTAGAAAGCCATTCTTAATATGGGTAGGGTAGGGTATGTTTTTTACTATTCTTCACTTTCTCCTAAGAATTTAAAATAATTGTCTCAGTCAGGAAGACCAAGCAACCAATTTGTTTTCACCAGGTATTATCTCCTTCTTAAAAAGAAAGGAGGGGGAGAGATGAGGTCGCTGAAATGCTGCACCAGTAAGTAAAGTGGGAGGGGATAATGTGGGTTACAATTATGAAAAATGATTGTCGAAATTAATAACATATCCAAGAATTATGAAAAATGATTAAATGTAAATTAATCGAGTGGTTTGTTTGTAATGAAATAATAAGCCCAGACAGTATATCAAAGTTATTATTTCCGTAAGTCGGGGCCCATAATGTGGGTTAAAATAATGAAAAATTATTGTTGAAATTAGTAACATATACAAGAATTATGAAAAATGATGAAATATGAGGTAATTAATTGGTGCGTTTGAAATTAAATAATCAAACCAGACAATATATCAAAGTTATTATTTTTGTAAGGGGAGCGGCGATAATGTGGGTTACAATTATGAAAAATGATTGTCGAAATTAGTAATATATCCAAGAATTATGAAAAATGATGAAATGTGAGTTAATTGATTGATCTGTTTGTAATGAAACAATCGACCCAGACAGTATATCAAAGTTATTTTTTTTAGTAAGGTGGGAGGGGATAATGTTGGTTACAATTCCAAAAAATGATGTCGAAATTAGTAACATATCCAAGAATTATGAAAAGCATTGAAATGGGAGTTAATTGATAGGTGCATTTAAAATTAAATAATCAGCCTAGACAATATATCAAAGTTATTATTCTTGTAAGGGGGGGAGCGATAATGTGTGTTAAAATTATAAAAAATGATTGTCGAAATTAGTAATATATCCAAGAATTATGAAAAATGAAATGTGAGTTAATTAATTGGTCTGTTTGGAATGAAATAATCGGCCCAGACACTATATTAAAGTTACTATTTTAGTAAGTGGGGAAGCGATACTGAATATTACAAATATCAAAAATGATTGTCGAAATTAGTAACATATCCAAGAATTATGAAAAATGATGAACTGTAAATTAATCGATTGGTGTGTTTGTAATGAAATAATCAGCCTAGGCAATATATCAAAGGTATTATTTTAGTATGGGGTGAGGCCGATAATGTGGGTTAAAATAATGAAAAATGATTGTGAAATTAGTAACATATCCAAGAATTATGAAAAATGATGAAATATTAATTGATTGGTGCATTTGAAATTTAATAATCGGCCCGGACATTATATCAAACTTATTTTTTTTAGTAAGGAAGAGGGGATAATGTGGGTTACAAGTATCAAAAATGATTGTCGAAATTAGTAACATATCCAAGAACTATGAAAAATGATGAAATGTGAATTAATTGGTTGGTGTATTTGTAATGAAATAATCAGCCCAGACAAAACATCAATTTCTGTAGGTGGTTAACAATATTTTTCTGAATTTTCAATGTTAACTTCTGGGAATGACGTCACAGTTGTAGTGATGAGTAGAAAGACACATGATTATGTTACTTTTTAACGTGCTCTGGAGTTCTCTGTGAATTTACAAACCTTCACTTTTGGGGTGGGGCTGGAGCAAGTAATGTCCATTTTGGTGTCATTATGCAATCTCCCACAATATCATATTTCAAAAATATGGAATAACTATGGAATCATATTCCAGAAATGACATCGTTTCTCTTACTAATGTGTTGTTGGTGGTTGTTGTAAGGATGGGGAGAACTACATTAATACTGGAAATTGTGGTAAAGTAAAAGTTGCCTAATCATCATTCGTGTCAATGCATTTATGTAATTCTTTGGAAAACCTGCTATGCTATGATATCATTTCATTTAAAATGATGGTGTCTTTAGTAGGGAGGGAAAGAACGCAGTAATGTGGAATTTTGTAGTGAAGCAAGTGTTGCCTAATCACTAAGCTTCTCAACATATTTATTTATTTGTTTGTAAAACTTGCTGAGTAATCTTCTGAATATGACGTCTTTTTTCCAAAAAGTTTTGTTGCCGGTAGTGGGGAAAAAATGAAACAGAGTAATATGGAATTTGATAATGAAGCAAGGGTTGTCTAATCACTTAACTGTATCAATGCATTAATTTTAAAATCCTGCTGAGATATCTTCCAAAAATGACATCATTTTTCTTACTGTAATAGTGCCAATAGTGAGTAAGGAAAGAAACGCAGCAATGTTGAAATTTACAATGTAGCAAGGGTTGCAAAATCATTAACCAACACAATATATTTATGTATTAATTTGGAAATCCTAATGGTCCATCTTCTAAAAATGATTTTAATTTTCTTAAAATTATGCCTTGGTGGGAAGAGAAATTATTTCATATACGTTGTACAATACCTGCCGAGAGTATGTTAAATTGTTTCATGTATATAAATTACCCGTCCGAAGGTAGGTAAACATATTTTAAATATGTGTTGTAAATTACCTGTCTCAAGAAGGTAAAATTATTTTATATACATTCTGTAAATTACCTGTCCTAGGGAAGTTACAATTATTTCATACATTAATATTAATATTAAAACAAAAAATAATTTCAGCCTGTTACAGGCATGCAAAAGCATATTTATTTTTTTAATTTAAATTCAAAAATTAAGTAAAATAAAATCTTTAAAAAATGAGATACAAGCATTTCTTGGAAAGCATGAAAATGGTTAAACAAAATGTTTTTTTATATATAAACTTTAGAAATTAAGATACAGATTTAATTTGAAATTTATCAATTTTCAAAGTGCACTTTTATAAACTTTACAAAGTAAAATATAAAACTTTAAGTTAAATTGAATCTAAAATAACCTTTGGATGTACATTTTGTTGCACCTTTTGGAAAAAGTTAGTTGAAAATCTATATAATTAATTGCTAAAATATCATTAAAAAAATAAATAAAAAAAATTATTTCATTTATTTTTCTTATTTTTCTTTTACTACTCATACCTACAGTATTGGTAAAATAATATGTCAAGAGGCCTAAGCAAAAGTATACTGGATTTGTTATCAACTGGGAAATAGAAGAAAGTATACTATCAGTTGTCTTTTTCAACTCACCCTGGATACTTTGTTACAATGTCTACAGCACAAATAAGAATACACATGCCTAGAGGTGTAAATATAACAAAATTAAAATGAATTATTATTAGTTACGTTTTTTTTTTAATTAACAAGGAATAACAATGAATAGTCATAGGTCTTAGTGAAGCTCTATGCTCTCTGAATGCTTTTGTTTTTATTTTTCATTGATCATCAGATTGCTAAGTGAGCATGCAGTTTCCAAATCGTCACTTTGTTGCCGTCATATCTTGAATGTAGGAATCCTAAAACCAGCATCCTTCTCAATAAATTCCTGCCAAAGGAAAAAAGAAGAAAATGGTTCCATACATGTTATCCTTTCTGCCGGATTAATTTATCAAGATCAGAATATTTATACTACTACTACATTGTTATGAAGAAGAAGAAAGATTGAAGTCATAATTGTACTGACCCTAATATCAGGTGGAATTATTGATCCGGTTTTATCAGCAAACAATTGGGTTGATTTAATTGTCAAGAGAAAAGTACAGTACCTAATGACAATATTTTCTGTCAGGATTGCGGCTAAGTGCTGTTTTCTTTTTTCATGCCTTCGTATTATCTTCAGACCTGCAACAATGCTTGTTACAATGTAATTATAAGTGAACAGAATACAATGTTAGTATACAGGATTTTAGAAGTTGTTTAGTTGTAGAATGTGTTCAAAATACATAGACTGGCTAAATTTAATCAAGAAATCATATCAATCAGTGATGGTCCATCTGTGCAACTTCAGTAGCACCTGCCACCTATTTATTTTCACATTTATATTTGTACAATATATTTTTTTATAATTAAAAATACCCTCTTATTTCTAGAAGAGTAAATAAAATAGTGTTGTATTCGTTTCATATGGAAATCGATGACATATGATGCAAATCACTAAGCAGTGATCGAATAAATTAATATTTTAACTTTTTCTATGTTGTTCATAGTCCTGAATCCATCCCAATGCAGATACCAGCATTGACAACAATAACAATATAGCAAGGCATGAATGGCACTGCTCAGAGCATGTATCAAATCCAAATAAAATTATGAGACATCATGAAAGGAATGAACATCTCTATTGTTAGAATTAGATTTCTTTTTCTTTGAGGACTTCACAATAAACATTGTCAAGACACTTCTCATTTGATATTAGTTTTAATTCAAATGGCTAACATTTATTATATGTATTTTTATGTTTATTTAAACATCTCCCTTAATTCAACCCTATTCAACCATTTATTAATCATTGCAAAGACCATTTTCATTATTAATATTAATGTATAGGTTAAATACTGTTGGATATTTCATCCAATATTTCCTCAAAATATCATCTTAATTCCTTTTTATTATCATGTTTGAATTGATTTATTTCCATTTTAAAATGTCTCATGCTCTTCTAAATTCAATGTGGCGATTTATTCCAAAAATATATAACTCTATCAAGAGAAACAAAATCTTTTGAAACCTGCCTTGATAATAATCTAGATCAAGAAATAGTCACAAATGTCTACCATACTTAAAAATGCCATTAATTATTTCAAAAGTTTCAATTAAATCATCTCACAGTCTTCTTAATTATAACTAATTTTTTTTTCTTTCACTCTTATGCCTTCCAATCTCAATATTAAATTCCAATTTCCATGTCTCAAGATTGAAACTAAATCTAAATACAATACTCTTGATATATCAAAAAAAAAAAAAAAAGAATTTAAACCCCTTTGAATAATTTATCCAATTATCTCATTTGCCCTTTATACAATGACGAAAATATGGTTCAAAACCATTTCCTAAATTAGTTTTCATTTACTTTTTTGATTTCTGTTTAATTCAACTTTGCTCCAATATGTAGTAGTTTAGTTTTCTATGACAAATTTTTATTTTTAAGTTTCTTTTTAATATGTGGTCAGAAGCTAAGAAAAACAGAAGTCTTACTGTGGGTGTGCAGCGAGTGAGTTCAGGCCGAGAAAAGGAAAAACAAAGATGGTGGCCAGCATTTTATTACATGCGTTCTCGCAAAATCTTGTGTGCGCGTGAAGCTGGAAACTACAAACGAGCTTCATTTTTCGGTGCTGGGGAGATTCCAGATCTGGCAGGAGAGTAGGCACAACGGGAGTGGAGATTCTACTTTCTCGGATTTATTCCCTTTTGTGTGTTTGAGATGACCCCCCCCCTCGGGAGGCGCACTGCAGTTTAAGGACCGTGCCCCCCCCTTTTTTTTAAAGATAGTATTTTCATAATATGACACCATATTTAGATCCATCTATGTTATTCCTCTTTTAACATTAGTTTATTTCTGACTTTATATCATTTTCAGTCATTTATAAAAATAACAAAGGTTCAACTACTGAATCTACTTTTAGGTGATTCAGAATAATTGTTATCCTTTTTTACTTTCATAATTTTCTAAAAAAAACTTTTTACTTTACTTTTTTGTGTTTGGGAATTTTTGTTGTAAATGTAATAACCAAGATAAGAATGTTTTTTGACAAATCCAAATTTATGTTTTATTAGAAATGAAAAAAAAAATTTTTTATTTCACAAATAAATGATAATGTAATAATGTATTGAATGTCTTGCTAAAATTAAAATATATAATATACATATTCCTCCCCCTCCCGCCATTAAATATTTATTCGTAAGCATATCAAATGTCTTGCGAAATTTCAAATATCTCATATTCATTTATAATATTATAATATTAATACTTCAGAATGTTAGACATGGATGAAATGATGTTCATTGCAATTTAAATTGTCCTTTGTAAAATTATTTGGTTTTTATTTGTTTCAAAAACATTACACAAAATACATGTTAGAAAAACTGATCTGTAATTACTTCATAAATGTATGAAACCATTTTATGTAGTTTATTATAATTGCTGTTTTTGAAATATATACAATCTGTTAATAGTCTGTGTATTTCCTTTAAAACAAAAACAATTTCATTATTGCATCGATAAAACCTTCATTTGATAAGAATTTCAATAATTAAGGATGTATTTCATCAAATCTCTTACTTTTACTAAATGTAACCAAGTACGGGTATGGGGTCGATATCCCGTTGAAGAAAAATAACCAAAAAAAAAATGTGGGCATCCTATGACTCTCTGTGGTTAATAATAATAAAAAAAACCATGTACCCAAATATTTATTGTTTGTAAAGATCAGAGTCTTGAAGTGAAGTGGTTGTTTAGTTTTGGAAAAGAAAGTTCGAGAGATCAAATGACGGGCAAGTTTTTTTTAAACAAAGGAAGATATACTCGTGACATCCAAAGGGCAGGCACGAATGTGTGTATATACTCGACAACAGCAACCCAAAAATTAGTTTGATGAGATCGATACTTGATCAGCTCCGTGTTAAGATCTAGCAGAGTGGGCTTCAACTAACACATTTCTTCAACTACCGACAGCCTTATTTCAACTCAGAACATTCCTCAAAACAACTAGAAGTAACTTTTGGCTAGCCACCGGGAGTGACCGATTACTTCTGGGTACTGTCGAAGTTACAAGCCGCCGTTTTTGTGCATATTCTCAGAATAGCTACACACCGGCTACCTTCAAGACTCTGAAACGCTATAAGAACATTACCATTGCGAATAAACTTAGATTCATTGTTTATTTGTGTGTGGAATTGTTTTAATTTTCTTTTCACCACACTGAAATCCACGGCTCTCTTATCGTCGATGTTCATTGTTAGGAGGGTACACAACGACAGGTTCGGAGTATATATTTAGATGATCAACCGATAATTCTGTCACTTTCCCATACCAGCAACTTTAGACGGCTAAGAATTATCACTGGCAGTGGTCACTGGAAGGACGAAAATAGTTGTAAACCACCAGAGTTGAGTTGTTTTCAGGCTGCCGTAATTAGAGTGAAAGGGTTCCGAGGTCGACGATCATCCTCAACTGACTGGCTTGGAAGGGATGACATAAAAACCAACTTTGATAATTGACTGAATTTTTAAACTATAATAAAATTTTTGTTTGAACTTTTTATTTTCTGCTAATACAGAATCTTATATAAATCACATAAAAAGATAAAAGTCAGCTTAGCAAACTTTTTCATAGTTTACTGGCAAATGTAGATGTTTAGGAATTTGTGACAACAAGTAAATGAAACCATTTTTTCAGCACTCATAACAATAGCAGTATAGAAACAATCTTTGTAAATGTGTTTATTGGTTGAAATATTTAATACTGATTGGTTAATTCTATCAAAATACTCAATCTTGATTGGTTGCTAATTACATATTTCAACCAATCAGAAATCACTTGGCAACATTGACTACATAAACAATAACACAAGTACAGGTGCCAGTGAAAGACATGACAATCACAAGACAGTGTTATTAATGGCAACACAGATTCATTGCAGACAAACTAAAAATAGCTGTGAGCATTTAGCTACTAGCCTTTTGGCAAACAAAGCAAGTCACAGCCATGAACTACAAAATATAGCAACAGTTTATACACAGTCTCACAAACTTGCTCACACACAAGTCCATACATATACAGCTGAGAGGGAAAAGCTAATGAAATACTAACGTCTATATGTAACATAAAAAGAAACAAGAATCTTAGGAAGATCTCTATCATTCTAGTAATTATAGGAACAACTGGACTCATGAAAAAGAATTTTAAAAAATACCTGGCAAATATACCCGGTGAACCAAGTGCAAAAGTGTTTCAAGCAATTACACTTAAAGAACAGTTAGAATCTTAAAAAGATCTCTCAATTGGAATATATGAGATAACGAGTGAATGTTTGGCATCTGGTAAGATGCCCCATCCGTAGCTTGAACAAACTAATAAGAAAATTGAAAAAAAAAAAATACAGTTAAAATAGCATTCTCTTTGTCTAGATCAATGATGTTCAACCTGATTCATGTGGACCACCGGTGGTCGACTGAAGAAGTTTGGTGGTTTACAGCTTGATTTGATTATCAAAACAATTTTTTTTTATATCTTTAATTTAAAGCATTTAAAGTCCAATAAAATGTATTATTTTATTTATATATCTATCTATCTATCTATCTATATATATATATATATATATATATATATATATATATATATATATATATATATATATATATATATATAGTATATTTTGAAGAATTTACATTATTTATTAATGTTTCATTTTATAATTTTTTTAATCTTAATTTAATTGTGCAATTTTTATTTTAGAAAATCATAACAGAAAAAGGCCCTCCTGCAAAAAAACAAATAATAGTGGGACAATACAGTGATGACTTCGTTTTATTAGGATTTGTCAAACAAGTCTATGGCAATAAATCAATTTGTATTGAATGTGGTTTTGTTGAGTAATGATTCCATGAAGAAGGCAAAGTTAGAGATTCACCAGAAAACAACACATCCATTATCTGTTGGTAGAGGAAAAATATTTTGAGTTAAAATTGAAAGTTTACAAAAAAGTGCAATGCAAGGATACGGAGAAAAACTAATTAAGCCTACTATACTAGCTTGTGTTGAAGACCTTATTGGCAAAGAAGGTGCAGCAGTGCTTGAAAAATGCCTCAGTCAAGAGCAACAGTAAAGAGAATGCAAGATGAAATGGCCATATATGAATATGTTCCAAAATAAATTAATAGAAATTCTTCAAAAAGAAAAATTTTTCCATATAAATTGATGAAACAACAGTTCATAATCAAGCACTGCTGCTTTCATATGTCAAATTTGTATATCAGAATGATGTCAGAGAAGAAATTCTAGTTTTTAAAAGTTTGCCAGAGAGAACAAGTGGAGAAGAAGTAAACAATTATTTCAATAATAACAAAACTATTCCATTAATTTTGATTGTGCAAATCGTGCTGCATCCATGACAGGCAAGATTATAGGCTTTATAACACAGATAAAAACTGTTGCTCCTCATATAATGCATGTACACTGTATTATTCACAGACAACACTTGACAGTAAAAAAAATCTGTGTGGCAATATGGAGGAAGCCATTGATGCAGCTATATAAGGAATACATTTCATAAAAACGGATTCCTTGAATGACAGATTATTTGAAAAATTTTGTGAAGATGAACAATTTTTTAAAAATTGCTACTTCATCCAGAAGTTAGTTAGCTCTCCAAAGGTAGCAGTTTAGACAGATTTGTTAGCATTTGGCAAGCTGTACTGGACTTCTTAAAATTCAAATCTGAATCTGCTGATTCTGCTCAAAAACAAATGGCAAAAGCTCGGAAAATGTTTAACTTTGTAAATTTGCAACTCCAAGGGAGGAAATCTAACCGTGTCATTTGCTTATAAAAGATTAAAGGTTTTATAAATAAATTGAAATACTGAAAAACACAACTTGACAAGCAAACTCTATCATTGTTTAAAAATTTATAGTATCAACTCAAGCCTGAATACTGAACATCTGGAAGGCCTGAAGAAAGATTTTGAGAAAAGTGAGGAATTCATTGACACAATTTATCCACTGTGGTTTCAAGATTTAGCAAACTTGGAACCTGAAATAGTTCAAGAACTTTTGAATTTAAAAGAAAATTCAAAGTTGTCCAGAAGAGTTCAAGATAAAGGCTTTTTTGGATATATTGAAATAGAATGGACCATTTGAATTCTTCCAAATTTTTTCTTATTAACTTTTTACTTTTAATTGTTCTATTAAGTGAATAAAGTTGATATAATTTTATGCATGAATAATTAATTGATTAATTAATAATTAATTATGTTGTTTTATCCCCTAAAAATGCAAAATATCAAATTTTAATTTAGCAGTACAACAACCAATTTATGATTAATCTAGACCTTGTGAGATATCTTATGTGAGACACACATTTACACTTTTGATTTTCAAAATCTCAAAATTGAACACTTCCTTAAATAAGTTGTAATCAGATAAGTTGACCGAATATCATGAAAAAACAGAAAAGCAAATTACAAAATCATTACTAATTTTTCTTCTGCAAGAATAATTTCTTATTTGAATCTTATAAAATCCTGAATAATTCTCACATGCATCAGATCCATTCCCGTCAGAATTACTTTCATTTTTTCACCTCTCTTCAAATGTTATCAACATGACTAATTGAATGCATATTTCATGAATGGCTTGAACCGGCAGAGTTCTCTCTCTTTTACACACACTAGAAAAAAAACCTTCTCTTCCTATTAGGTCTCATATTGCTATCCTCTTTTTCTCTCAGCCAAATCATAAGAAAATCACCAAATAGCTTTTTCAACTCATTTGTATATTCAAGAGAAAAAAATTGAAAAAGAAGATTTTTATTTTTCCTTTTTTGTCTATTTTTGCAAGCAATTTTTTATTTTCCTCTTCCAATTTGTTTCTGAGGTGTAAAACGTGATTTTTGCTATCGTTTGTTTTTGTATTATATTTGTTTTTTTTTTTGTTTTTTTTAAAGTTTGTTTATCTTTCACACAATACTCAATCCTATATTTTTGTTGTTTTAATTTATTTCTAACTTGAACCGGATTTTATTTTATTTTATTTTTTCTTTGATCTTTTTGTATTTTTTGTTTTTTTTTATTCTCTCCTTTCTTACTCAAGACATTTGGACAATGTGATTTCTCTTTCTTTTCTTATTTTAATTTTTCCCCTTTTTTACTTGAATTTATTTACTGTGATTTTTCCCCGATTTTTCAGCTCTCTATTTAATTTTATTATTCGTGCTTCCTTTCTACATTTTTTCCTCTTTTAATCTTGTTTCCTCTTTTTTTGCCTTTCTTTATTCCTTTTTCTATGTCATTTTCTGTTTTTCTTACAGTTTCTTCCTTATTAATAATAACTATGATAATGACAGTTATTTTCTGATAAAATTCAAAGTAAGTAAGCTTTAGAATTTCAGCAGTATCTGTTTTAAAAGCATTCCTACATCTTAAAGTCTATTTCTTAAAAGCAGTGAAATTTTAAATCTTAACTTGCATGCACAGAAATGAACGTTGCTTTTTAAATCTGGCTGGAGGCCAGTTAAGTTTCCCACTTTCTGCTGTTTTATTTATTTGTTTCCTCACGATGTTTGGGAAAATCAGCTCCCCCCAAAAAGGGGGAACTCTGGCAGTATCCAAATAAATAGCAATTGTCTGATATGAAAGGTTTCTTCCACATTGATCAAACCTAATTGATTTCAAGACATCCCGGCCTGGAAGGCCACGAGGCGTTTGTGTTTGCTTCGATTAGTTTCGCTTTATTTATACAAGAAAAACAAACAAATACTCGAAACAAAGGAATTTTTTAAAACTCAATCAAAAAAAAAAAAGATAGAGACAATGTCCATTTGCAAATCTGAGATATTACAATATAGGAAGTATAAGGAAACTTCTCCCGGAATCTAACTGACACAAAACTCCAACAAAAAAAGGCTTTTGTGGACATGCACAAACGCTCCTAGATCTTTTTCTACCACTGCGGTTTCTAAAGAAGTTATGACCATCATGTACTTATACAGATCCTCCCATTTATTGCCGCTATGTAATATACACCATTTGTGTGGGTGGAAAATTGACTGCCACTGCAATAGATTGACAATATTTTGCTGAAATTGCTGGGAGTCTGTGATTGAGTCAATCTTGGTGTAAATTTGTCGTCTGCATAAATTTTTAATACCACAGTTAACAGCCTCTGTAATATCGTTTGTGAAAATCACAAACCGAAGTGGTCCCAAGACTGAGCCATGAGGAATCCCACTGGTCACATCTACCCAAAAAGATTTGGATTCATTCAGTACCACTCGTTCCTGTCTGTTGAGTAGGAAGGATTTAATCCAATCTAGTGCATAGCTCATGATTTTCATGATTAGGTGTGCCAGGTCAATTAACATGCAACAGCCGCCATTATTAAGATACTTACGCCAACCAAGTTCTAATTTCTATCGATTTTGATCCTTAGCAACTATTTTAACTAAGTAAAGATCCCCCCCCCCCCGAAAAAAATGGCCCATAAAAAATGCAATCATTTGAGCTGCCTAGTGTTGTTTTGCGACCTTCTGTCTCAGAAGAGATACAATTTGAGAAAATGGATACAGACAGATAGTGAGTTTTATAAATGATATTTGGAAGAGAAATATGTGTACATGATACTTTAGGAATGGGCAATTACTCAGAGTTACTGAACTTTTCATAAAGTAATCTTTGGCTATCACAAAACCTTGTTTAATATTAAACAAGGTTTTGTTCAAATGTCTGTTATGCATCACATTTAGTTCTCTATACAGTTCATTGATCTTTCTCAGTTGAATCAACAAGGTAAACAAATTATTAATAGTGCATCTCTCAGCACTGCATACAAGTGATATCTCTCCTTGTTATTCAGGTTTGAACTTCAAAATGTGTAACATCTTTCAGTCAGTGTATTGGCTCAAACTGAATTTTACATCCCTTGCATTTTGGCAGAACTTTGGAGTTATTCTTTTGCTACCATCACTTCCTCTAATTACTACCTCCCATTTCTTTCTCTTCTCAAATTTGCTCCTCTTGAAAAAAACAAGACAAAATTTTTTTTTTTTTTAATATTTAAATTAATTCAATTCCAACGTCATTTGCGTATGCGTAGAAGTCATCTTGTCATGAAGATACGATTTTTTTCCACCCTTCCCTGTAAAAAAGCGAACCGGTGAGGATGAAGAAAGTTTCTGTGAGACATACAAACACACACACATAGATACACACACACATTTTAGCTTTTATATATATAGACTATATCTGGGTGTTTAGAAGTGTGTGTTGTTGGGCGGAGTGGGGTGGGGGGAAGCAAAACAAAAGATTAAGCGAAGTAAGAACCCTGTTTAAATTAAAAAAAAAACAATGTTAAAACTTCTTAAAAAAAATCGTTGCCATGTGTTTGTATTGAGGCTTAAAAAAACAAGTAAGTAGTTAGGATCGAACCCGAAGCCTTGAGGCGAAGGTGGAAAAGAAAGTGTGCAAAAAACCTGACACGTTACCCGTTCGGCCAACAAAGAGCAACTGAAACACGTTTGAATTTATTTAAAAGTAATAAAAACAGAAAGTTAACTCTGTTACTTCTATTTGACCTCATTATAATAGCAGAGTTAACTTTTACTGCAGGACAGCTTTTGGGTTTGTTTACCCAACTTTGGCTGGTTGTTTCCCCAAGATGTTGGGGAGAGGAAAACCAGCTCCCCATTGTCCAGATTGAATAGCAATTGTCTGATATAAGGAGTTTGGCCCCACATTGATCAAAGCTGATTGCTTCTGGATGTTCCCTGGTGCGATTGCCAGGAACTGCTTTAGCTTTGAATTAGTTTCGGTTTTATACAAAAAAGCTGAACAAACACAAGACGGCTGAAATAGCAATAATTTTGTAAAATTCGAAGTAAATAAATCTAGACACAATGCACGTTCGTAAATCGTACATATTATGATGTAGGGGCTATATAAACTGTTCGAAGCGATAGTAACACCCCCCCCCCCCCCGGGGACCGTCGGCGAATAAAGTTATACAAAAAAATGCGCGCGCCGCATTTGCCTTTTATATATATATAGACGGGGGGGGTACCCAGCGTTGTCCGGGTGTTTGGGGGGGGGGTAGATCAAAACAGCCCTGTTTATAAAAAAAAAAGAAAAAAACGTTGGCCGGGTGTTTGGAGGTGTAAAAGAAAAAAAAAAAGTTTTAGTAGAAAGGTAGGCTTGAACCCCGAATCTTTGACACGGTGGTGGAAAGGAAATGGAAAAAAACCCTGCCACCTAACCATCTCGACCACGGGAACAGATGAATTGATAAGTGTGTTAAGTTGACGTTTATAAACCGAAATTAGCAGGTGCGAGAACGTTAAGTCGCGTGATGTTTGACTTAGTTTTGCGTTGGAAGCCAGTTTCTGTTTTCCCCGCTACACGCCAATCAAAAAATATCTCAAAAATAGCTTGTTAGTTAGGTAAATTAAAGATAGTTGCGACCCGAGTTCCTTAATCGTAGATATTATTATTTAGACAGCATATAAAAAGTTTTAAGAAAGAGCGAGCCAACCGAGAATCACGGCGAAAAAAGCCTTTTGTAGACATTTTCGCCTTTGTATATATAGACTAGCGGGGGTACCCGGCGTTGCCCGGGTGTTACGAGGTGTGTGTGCTCTTAAATCAAAAAGAAACACGGGGGGGGGGGTAAAAAAGTTTTGGTAAGTTGGTAGGATCGAACCCGAAGCCCTGAGGCGAAGTTGAAAAATAAAATGTGAAAAAAAACATGACACATTAACTGCTCGGCCAACAAGAATGAGTTACTGAAAGATGTTTGAAGTTATTTAAGTAAGAAGAGAATTGACAAATGCCCGCACAGAAGTCATAGAGTTAACATTTTGTGCGAGCGTTACGACAACGACATAAGCAATAGCTATTCAGCAGTTAACATTTTCTGCGGGACAGTTTTTAATGAGGTCAATAACCCAGTTTGTTTGTTTTTACCTAACTTTGGGGAAAAACAGCTACGCCATTTATTAGGGGAGTGTCTCGTCTCTAAATTAAAGCAACCGTCTGATATGACGACGGTAAGCCGACATTGACCAAACGTTACATTACTTTCTAGAGACCACCAGGATTCGAATCGAGTTTCGTTTTTTTTATACCGAAAAATGAAAGCAATATGCGGCGATCCCAAAATGTCGAATATTTAACGTTTCAAATCGGGCAAATTAAATACACAGGCGACGCCCATTCGTAACTCATAGATATTATGATTTTGACGTGATATAAAAAGTTTTTAAAATAAGCGACGGCCTCCGAAAAAAATCCTTTTGCGGATATACACAAAAAGTGAACATACATATACACATTTTCGCTTATACATACATATATATAGATGACATATTTAATTAAGAGAAAACTGTGACGTTGATAAAATATCTATAATTCACAACGGGATCAACATCAGAATTGGATTTGTAGAAAAAGAGTTGGTTGTTAAGTGTTGAGACAGGCGATAGACATTTTGTTGAGCTGGACATGTATATGACTTGAATTGAAGGAAAGAAGGTCACCAGAGTTGAATAAATACCAACGTCTTCTCTAGAATAAAATCAAGTCTTATTTAACGAGAACATAAGAATACATGAACATAAGTTGTTTGGTTGGCAGGCATTAGAATAATTGAGTTTAGGTTTTTTATTTGCTTTCTGTCAAAGTTACAATGAGAGGTAAATCACATCTGTTCATTTTGATACTCCGAATGCATTGTATTTGCTACAAATCAAGTTTTGGAGGGAAATTAAGAAAAAGTGAAAGTGCACTTATTCAATGCATGTGTCTTATAACACAAGTTTAGTTATGCCTGAATTTATTGTTAAACCAATGATTATTATTCATTAAATTTGCATTAAAATAGAGGTTGGAAATCAGATTATATATATATATATATATATATATATATATATATATATATATATATATATATATACACACACACACACGAGGGGCGTGCAATAAGTAATGCCCCTGACCCACTTCCAGTTGTCTGATCTAGCTGAAATTCTGCATATGCAATGATTTATATCTCTATGGGTAATATGACAAATTACAGCTCTGAACTAATTGTGGTTTCTGTTTTATAGGTGTTTGAACTGAGTCAGGTGTGAAATGGAGCCTGTTGAATGTCAAGCAGTGATCCAGTTTTTGTATTTGAAAAGACGCACACCACAGGAGACTTTAGATGAAATGAAAAAACTTATAGTGATAATGCCCCATCATATGACCTTGTAAAACGCTGGCATCGTGAATTCAAACATGGCTGGAAGTCTGTGGAAACAGCTCCTAGACCTGGTCCCCCCCCCCCCCGCTTCTGCCATTGATGAGGCATCTGTCCGTCAAGTTGAGGCTGCCATTTTGGAAGATCGGCACATTACTATTCACCAAATAGCCCAAGATGTCAAGATTAGTACAGGATCTGTGGAAACTATCATTCATGACCATTTTCATATGCATAAGGTGTCTGCCAGATGGATTCCCAGGTTGCTCACACCATTCCAGAAGTGAGAATGCGTCGAGTGCTTGAGGATGAATTTGGAGATGTGCCAAGAAGATGAGTCAATGTTTTTCAAAAGACTGATTACACAGGATGAAACCTGGGTCCATCACTATGATCCAGAGACCAAAGCCCAGTCAATGCAGTGGAAGCACTTGGACTCACCACCTCCAAAGAAAGCAAGGGTGCAGCCCTCCGCTGGCAAAGTAATGCTCACAGTCTTCTGGGACCAGGACGGATTAGTGATGACAGATTTCCTGGCAAAGGGTACCACAATTACAGGAGCCTATTATGCTTCACTTTTAAGGAAATTAAGGGAAGCTATCAAAATCAAGAGGTGGGGCAAGATCAGCAAAGTTACCCTCCTCCTGCAGGACAACGCTCCGGTCCACAACTCGCATGTCGCCAGATCAGAAGCACGGGTGTGTGGTTATGAAATCCTGCCCCACCCTCCCTACTCTCCTGACCTTGCACCCTCTGACTTTCACCTCTTCCCAGCCATGAAGTTGTTTTTGAAAGGAAAGTGTTTCCCAGATGATGCAGCCTTGGTTTCTGAAGTCACGTCGTGGTTGGAGGACCAACCTGGGGTGGTCTACAAAAACGGTCTCCATAGCTGCATCAAACGATGGGAGAAATGCATAACTCTGGGTGGTTCCTATGTAGAGAAAGACTAATAACTGTGCCAAGTTTTGTTGCTCTACTGCTATGGAAAGTGGGTCAGAGGCATTACTTACTGCACGCCCCTCGTATATATTATTTAAGACAACAGAAAGCTTCTGTTTAATTATACATTTTTCCATTTTTTTTTCTTTTTTTTTTCATTTATTTTGTGTGAAAATCAAAAATATTTTTTTTTTACATGGAGGTCACCACTTATCAAGGCCCAGAAGCCACTCGGGGATAAGGGTTATTGCGTGTACAATAATCAATGGGATAGTATCGTAGTAATCATTAGTATTGGAGATTTGATAAAGTGTCTTACTTAAGAGAGCAGTTTGTCAGGAATTTGTTTATGTTGGACTTGAAGATATCAAAGTTGTAGTCAGGTGGGAAACAAGCAAACGGAAGAGAGTTCCACAGTCATGCACTTCTAAGAAAGAGGCTCTGCTCATGGAATCTACGTTTGGATTTGGGCACAGATAAAGAGTGGGGAAAATTAATGATAGTAGTTTCAGCTAGACGGGTGTTTTTCGTAAAAGGTTGGCAAGGGGGAACCAGAGATTGGAGCTCAGATGAGCACTTGCCATGGAAGTAACCATAAAACAAAGACAGGCTTACAACGTCTCTTCTGTGGGAGAGAGGTTGCAGGGAAGAGAAAAGGGCATCCTCCACTAAGCCACGGTCTATTTTGTACTCTGTCAAAGCAGGATAGGCTGCTTTTAGCAGCTCCTGCCCAGATGTGGCAGCAGTACTTCATCCTTGGACGTACTTGGCTTTTATACAGATAGAGAATTTACCGCTACCATTATCACTATTAACATTAATTTTGAATTTACTTCTATCACAACTATTGGTAATATTATCTTTAATGTTTATTTTAATGTTTACCTTTAATTTTGTCTTTATTTCATCTTTATTTTATCTCCAATTTTACTTCTATTTTATTTTCAGCTTTATTATTACTACTATTATAATTTTCATCACTATTATCTTTCGTACCATTATAATTACCCTACTATTATTTGGTATATTTTTACTACTTTCATAAGTAGTAATGGTTTTCTTTCTCCTCCACTTTAACATCAATATGTATACTTAACCTTTTACATCAAGTTAAATGCACTCATAGTCATTGCCACCTTAATCTCCGACCACCCCCTTATGATCATACTCCCTATATCATAACAGTAGAAACTTATAAATATATTGCCGCATATTACCCCCAAATTAGAAGTGAATTTATAGCCGCCATTTGCCGTTTAGGTGGCACCAATCAAAATCAAAATTACCTACTCCATAGAAAATAGACACCCCACAAACCGTTAAAATAAATTACCATGCAGCATACCCCCTATTTAACCATAATACATATACCCCTGAATCTCAATACTATGTTAAAGACCATATATATTCTTATATATCATACTATATATAATAAGCTTCTTATTTATTTAGAATTCAATAAAGCTTCCCCCAACATTCTATAATTCCTCTTAATCTTTTTCATCACTAATGAACCTTACGCTAGATGCCGCATCTTCCCCATGCTACCTAGCATCTTCTCTACTCTTCTGATGAGAAGCATTAGGCTTCGAAATGCCCTGCCCAAATTTTCGAAATGCGCTTCTATTCCCCAAATTTTGCCTGTATTCCATTATTTAATAAATGATCCATTCTATATCTACCAATATATAGTTTTGTGTCTTCATTTCATACTCTTGTTGTCCTACTGTATAAGCTCTAATAATTATTGTTGAGCTTGGCATTATCTGGATAAGTCTCCTTTGTGAAATTGAACTTTCTCTTTTCCTTTTAAATTAAGATATATATATATATATATATATATATATATATATATATATATATATATATATATATATATATATATATATATGCAACCATCTCAATATCACAATAAAAAAAGTTTGTCTGAACTGTACAATTAAATAAATAAATATTAAGCTCTTATATCAAAAAAGTTTTTCTTTGTAATCGAGCACTTTGTTGGAATCTTTCCCCAAAAGACAGTAAACAAATATATATATATATATATATATATATATATATATATATATATATATATATTATTCCATAGTTGGTTTTAATAAAACCCAAACTCTCGACCCGTGATATCTTTCAAAATTGCTGACTCCAACTCAAAAGCAGGCTTTGGCTTAGAAATAATTTCAATTCTTGACATCAGAGTCAGTTTTTTGAGATTTTTTAAAATCAAGTTTGGCTCACTTTGATGAAAAAAAATTTTTTAATAAATATATCCATTGAAGATATATATATTTTTTTTTTTGTATGCTATATTTTTCTCCTTTTTTGGAATCAACCTACTTCTGATTGGGCATTTCCCTGCCATTCTTGCTCGTATGCTTCAAACAAATTCCAATTAATCAGTCAACTGACCATAACATGAATGTGCATGAGGAGGTTAAGTCCAATTGTAACTCACATATCTTCAAGGTTACTTCACCTTTTTCATCTCAATTTGCTTATTGCAGCTGCTGCTTCATTTTTTGTTTTATTTTTCATTTATTAATTTTTATTTATTATTCAATGCGTTCATTTCATTTTTCTTAATTTATAATTCATTTGTATATTCATCTTTTCTTCAATCATTCCAACTTTTTTTAGAATTTCTTTAAATTTAATTTTCATCTTTTACTTTTTCAGCCACACTTTTCTACCTCCTTGTTATGATACACTTTTCTACTCTCTTGTTGTGGTCCACTTTTTTGACCATGTTCACGTCCTTGTCTCCTTTTTGCTAAGTTTTGAACTTGTAGCAACAGGAACCTAGCTTGTTAAGATGTTGACTTTAGTTGTGTATTGGAGAGATTCTCCTGTCTGCGTTTCTACCATTCCATTTCACCCCTTCCATCTCTCCTTACCTTTTCAGCTCCTTCTAAAGGGTTTTTTTAGAGGCGGTAAACTTTAAATTAAAATAAATCACAGAAAAATATTTTATTATACAAATATGTTGTTTATTCCAAAGATTAATTTTTGGTATTTATAATTTAAATATAATTTCGGGCACATGGCCCCACAGCTCAAACATATATGACATAATCTAGAACGTCCAATTTTCACAAAGTTAATACATTAAATTAGACTGTATTTCGGTAATAATGTGTCAAATGTGGTCTGTTAAGTGGTCTATTGTGTCTGTTTTATCAGCGTAAACATGGGAGTTTACATATCCCCAAAGAAAATAATCTAATGGGGTTAAATTGCACGAAGGAGGTGGCTAGTTGACAGATCCATTTCATTAAATTATTTGTTCATCAAATATTTCTCTAAGTAAATTGATCACATAATTTACAATGTGCAAACACTACTCAGGTGTCTGTCGCTTCATGATGAATCGTCAAATCTGAAAAAAAAAAAGTTGTTAATTTAAAGTTCGCTGCTTCTAAAAAACACATCCTATATTAACTTTCTCCAGATTTGTACATTTCTTTTGCCTAACTTTCCTTATCTCCTCTCACTAACTCTTTGCATCAGATCTCTATTCTCACTCCAGTATTTATTTTTTGTTGTTTAAGCAGCTCCCTTTATCTCTCCCCACTTTCTGTCTCTTTTTTCTTCTTGCCTTTCTTTTTCTCTCCCTCTTTCTCTTTCTTTTTTTCTCTTCCTCTCTCTCATTAATATATTTTTCATATTTATTTCCTTCCTGTCTTATCTTCTCTTTTTCATATATGTTTTTACCCATTATAATCTACAAGTGCACATGTACCAGTCTTCAACTTCCACAAGCGAACGCTGCTTGTTGCTGATATTTTTCCCCCTTTTAATTTTAATCTACTCGCCAGTGGTTTCATTGATATGCAGTTGATGGAAACGCCAAGTGTTGTTACAAGAACAAAAAGTCAAAAGTACACAATGCTCGTCAAAATTCACTTACTCATTGGTTTTGCTTAGAGAAACCCAAATTTTATCATAATCTATCATCGTTATTATCATGCACGATTTACCTCATCAATACCATTGTAGTTGAATCGACGTACATTAATAAAACAATTCATACAAAGTAAACTCATTTATTTACAAACATTACAAAGTATTAAGAATTTAGATGTTTTGTATAAACATGATGAATCTGGAATATTTTTGTTGAAATACACTTACTATATGGCTGGCTGCTCTTGATTTTATAAGAATGAGCAGTTTAACTTGTGTGTCTCATACAAGTTGTCTCCTATATATTTTGATTGCAGAAATGACCCTCTGGACCAAAGTACCATGCGTTTTCAGCAAGAGATGCCACATTCAAATTCACTTTATCTACCCTGATAGCCACTATTTTATGTAGCTTATAACCACCGTTTCTGACACATTCACTCATAATAAAATACTACATTAAATCAAATGAGCAACTCCATCACAATCACCATATGATTGGCCAAAAATATTATTTTATTTGAATTTTATGCAAATATTGTACAAAATATGCATATATGCATGTCTTTTTATTTCGCTTTGTTCATTTATCTTTTGGTCAAACACCATCATTGGTTATGCGGAGTTCAAATTCGTATTAATATTTATGCACCAGTACTGTTGGGAAATAGCAACTTGTGTTCAAGTTATTGTATATACTTGTTTACGTGTTTTGGTTTCAGCATAAAATGCCCCACCCCACCCCATTGATATACTGAAAAGTAGACAAATCAAATCTGTTTTTTATTCTTATTTTTTACTTTCCTTTCTACATATTATTAAAAATGGTGGAACCTTTTTCCTTATTATTCTGCTTAGATTTTCAGTTGTCTCCTTGGCTTTATAAACAGAATTTATTTTCAGAAATAAAGAATGAAATTACAAGCTTGGCATTCTATTGATATTTTCTTCCTGATTTAAAGACTAAGAAAGACAATATCTAAAAAATGTATTTTTTCTTTCCTTGATTTTCTCTTTTTTCAATTTTTTTCTGGGAAATGTGCAAAATGAAAGATGAAAATCAATTTTTGTAGAAATCAATATTTTATTTTTTTATTTTGTAATGTTAAACCCAAGATCAAAATATTTTTGAAAAGTCATTTTTCATCCCATTCTTTTAATTATTCTTTTTTTTTTCTCTTTAAAAATAATTGGGAAATCTATTTACCCCTGTTGACATTAGTAGTTTATGATCATCTCAAATCATACATTTTAATTGTTATGTCCGAAATGTCTTCTGAAATAGCATTTTCACCAATCTATATATATAAAAATGGAACGTCTGGTTTATTCAAAATCGATAAACTAGAAATTTACAATCCCGTTTTCTGTGAAATTTTATGGCAGTGAATCTACTTTACATGATATGAGGAATTTACTTTTCCGAAAACTTGGGGATCACTTTTCCATGTGAATTTAACTTAATATGAGCACCCACTTTCTGGCCACCTGAGAGAAGAGGCATTTTCTTTCGTGTTTATTGCATATAAGGTTTTTTTGAGAAGGCAGTTTGGTACGCGAGTGCATATTTACCAGCCTTCGTTTATACTCGCGCATAGCGTAAATGATGGCTAGGGCTGTGAAATGGAAAATAGTCCCAAAGTCCAGGGGTTATTACCATGCAAAGGAAATCAAACAAAAATAAAGACACAAAAAATGCCGCTCTCTCACGTGGACACAAAGTGGGTGCTCATTCCAAGTTACATTTACATCGCAAAGTAATCACTCACTTTTCGAAAAAGTAATTTCTTCATATCATGAAAACTACTTTTTTTTTTCAACGGAAATGGTCTGCAAATTCGTTTTCAGCACCAAAATAAATCTACAAAGCATTATTTTCTTATATACGAACGTGAGACAGTAAAATAATACCGGATTTTTTTGGAGCGGGTTGGCCGTTGTACATCACACCAGGTAATCACTAAAAGGGACTCTTAAAAGTCGTCACCTGTATCGAGCAAAAGTTTATTTACATGTTTTACAACCTTTAAATGGGTAAAATATAATAACATATTTATTGAAAATGTGATCATGAGCTTAACAAATTAAAAAAAATAAACTGCAAGATGAAGTTTTGAAATGATTACATGTCTTTCATTTTATTTAGAATGACAAACATTGACCAAGAAAAATGAAATTTTCGGTTCTTATGTAGTTTTGGTGTCGTGCTGAAATATATTGTTATTATTTGGAAAACAATTCTTACGCAGTAGGTGAGGGGGTTTTTCTAACTGTCTTACATTTATTAGATATTAAAAAAATATATGTAAACATAGTACGGTTACCATCTGCCATCGTATGCACCCGGGAACAATGTCTCCTGTAAAATTAAACCACATTTTGGTGCTTATGCATTTTTGATATCATGCTATTTTTACATAGTTTTTTTGGTTAAATTAAACTTTCACAATATCTTTTTTTTATTTTTACTATCCTTCCCATGTTTTTTTTTTTTTTTTTTTTTTTACATAGGCATCACCACATTATCAAGGCCAAGAGGCCACTCAAGGATAAGGGTTAAAGAGTGTACAGTAGAAATTGAGCAATATAGTAATCATTAGTAATAAAAATTTGGTAAATTTGATAACTTATATGGAACGGCTCATCAAGAACTTATTTACGTTAGACTTGAACACAACCATATTGTAGTCAGCCGGAAAGCAGGAAAACGGAAGACAATTCCACAGGCTTGCAGTTCTAAGAAAAAAGCTTTGTTCATGGAATCTACGTTTAGGTTTAGGCACAGATAAAGAGTGGGGGGAATTATTGATAGTGTTTACAGCTAGACGAGTGTTTCTTGTGAAAGTTTGGCGAGGGGGGACCATAGATTGAAGCTCAGTCAAACACTTTCCATGAAAATAACTATACATCAGAGACAAACTCGCGACATCTCTTCTATGAGAAAGAGGTTGCAAGGAAGAGAAAAGGACATCTCATATGAGGCTACGAAGTCTATTTTGAACTCTATCAAGGCAGAACAAGTCCTTTCTAGCAGCTCCTGCCCAGATGTGGCAACAGTACTCCATCCTTGGACGTACCTGGCTCTTATATAGATAGAGAATAGCATCAGCAGTGAGATATCTACCGGATCGATAGAAAGATCCCATCATTTTTCCAGCGGCCTTGGCAACAGATTTGATGTACGTGTTCCATTTAAGATCAGAAGTAATGGTCAAGCCAAGAATCTTGTCAAAACTTGAGGCCTCCTGAAGACGAGAGCCATTCATTTCAATTGATGCCAGATGTGGATCAGAATGTTGATGATGTAAAGAGAGAAGCTTGGTTTTAGATGCATTAAAAGTAACCAGCCACTCCTTACCCCATTGCTCAAGATCAGAGGAGAGAGAATTGGAGAGAACTTGGTCATTTACTGTCTTAGATGTGCTACCATAAATGGTAGTGTCGTCAGCATAAATGTTCACAAATGATGTAAGGATGTGATTTGGAAGATCATTAATGTAGATCAGGAAAAGTTACGAATGCTTTTGAAAATATTAACATTATTATTTCCGCACAGTAACAAAAAATATATAAGTACCCCAAATTTTATTTTTATTACTAAAACTACAAATTGTTAGGTGAAAGTACAGTTAATTGTGCATTTTTCGTATCGTACTGAAATAATAACGTTTTTTATTTTTTACATTGGCGAGGGAAGGTTGTTTTGTAACTATACTGTGCTCAGCTGACAATTTATTAGTAAGCAATAACATAGCGTGAAATTATAAAAAAAAAAGGCAGATTTGCCATTTAGTTGTACAAATAGCCTCCAACCCTGTTATCAAAAAAAGGGACACGTTGAGTTGACACCGGTGTACATATATCGGAAACAGAAAGTTTGTTTATATTTACTTGATTACTGAAAATATAATCCTGTGATTAAAATTTAATTCAAATTAACAATTTGGTTAATCTAAAATAAATTATACGTAAACAAACTTATTGATATATTCCGGTTACGACCCAACGTGTCCCTTTTTTTGATAACAGGGTCCTAGGCTATTTGTACAATTAAACGGCAAATCTGAAAAAAAATAAATAAATAAAGTATTGTGACATTATACGTCAGTCGATTGTTGGGGTTTTGCTTTTTTTACCATAAATTGTTTGGTTAAAGCTTTCTTTTTTTTTTTTTCAGAAAACTTTTAACAGTGAAAATACATTTTTTTTTTTTTATAAGAAGTTGATTTTTATGAAAAAAATATGAATGCTTTTCCTTCATTAAAGAAATTTTTAGGTGACATACAGATACGTTTCTACAAAGAAAACCATTATTTTCTTTAGCCATTCTTACCATGGGGAGGAGATGGTGTTTGATAACTATTCTGTGCTTTCAACTAACAAGTTATTACAAAAAACCCAAAAAGTCTTAACCTGGGGAGAACTGTGGTATTCATTCCAAAAGCCATTTTTGATATGGCATTCTTAATATGGGGATTTTGCCATTGCATCAAATTGAGCCACAGCAACGCGTGGCAGGGTACAGCTAGTATATATTAAAAAGTTTGATTCATGTCCAGGTACTCTACATCTAAAATTTAAAGAGTTAAACGTTTATGTTTTTTTATTTCATGTATCATGAATGAAAAAAATAGATTTATATATTCTGTCAATAGACATTTTGCCCTGTTTATTTGAAATGGTTTTTCAAATAAGCAATCAACTATTTTATCTCTGTAAGATTTCCAGTTCTTTGAACACAGTAATTTGTGAGAGGAGTTATTGGCATGGCTTTAAAATATTCATATGATACTTGCTTTACTAAGCTAAACAATAATCTGATACCGATGATGCTTGTCTGTGTTGAGAAATGAACAATGTCATTTATTTGTAGGTTTTATGATGGTTTAGCTGGAGCCCAGCAAACTCTACTTAATTTTTTTCAATTTTTTTTTTCTGGATTCTGGGTCCTTTTTGTCTTAGTGTGCCAGAATGATGTATTGAATCATCCCAAAATAAGATGATATTGTCCTTTTCAAACCATATTAAAAGTGATCACGTTGAATTGACTATGCATTCCTAAACATGAAAATATCATGGATTCACTGAAAACAGCCCATTCATTGATAAAAATAGTCGCCTACATGCAGTTTGAGTGAGAGGTAAACCAATTTGTGTAGGTTGGTACAAACCTGATTAAATGAAGTGTGGAAGATTTTCCTCCTTTTGATATTTTTTTGTAAATCAACTGTATATCTGTATATTCTTATGTGCAACTATCACATGTAGAGGCACCAACTCATATTGGTTCGATTATGCCTCATTTGATATTTCTAGCAGCATCTTTCACTTCTCCAAATGATGGGGAGCGGAATTGGTATGCGAACCTGAAATAAAATGTTTTGTGATTTTCTTTTCACTGTTTATTATTAATGCATTGCAATCCATTGTTCTGGCCAACAGTATATATTATTTTTGATTGATGGAATTATAGGTGTGACAGTCATTCTTTGAAGGTACCAACTAGCACCAATGGTAAAGGCTCAAGAGACTTAAGCCTTTACCATTAGTGCTGGTTGATACACTGTCTTGTGATACTGGTGTGTAGATTCTTCAGGGTTGGTGCTGACATCTAAAAACATGGATATGGCATCTGATACATGTATATTTCCCTCAAATCAACCTCCCGTGATGTACATAAACAGTAAGCTATGTATTCAATCATCTTGATACTCAAATAAATTCTGTATCAAGACCACATCTAAACTTCTATATCAGCTATAACTCGAATGAGATGTATTCTTCAAAAATGAGTTGGGTCGTGGCATCGGATTTTGTTCTGTTATATCTATGACCCTGTCTGGTCCTGCCAAATTGTTGAGTTGCATCAATCGGAGTGCGCAAATATGATCCCTGTCTCACCATGATCTTTATCAATCTGCTGATGGACTTGTCTACAGTTTTCCAACACGTTTTCAACATGACTCAATTTGGTTGTTAGGTAATCCATTTGCTCCATTGTTCCACTGGGAGGTAAGATCTTCTGACATCCTTTACAAGGTTTGGTATTTTAGAGAACAGTTAGGCTCCAGGTTTCTTAGGACTGTTGTTTCTAGTTTGATTTTTATTGGTACGAGGATATAAGTAGGCATGCATGTAGTAGATAAGGAATTGTCATTTTTAAACTAATCTATCAAATTTAGGTTGGGGAGTCCACTACTCTAACAGCCTCCAAGCAACAATTTGTATTAATGTTTAGAATTAATAAGTCTTTTTCTACCATTTTTCTACCAGTTATGTCTCTTTGCTGATAACAACCAACTTTGTTTGGGGAGTCATCTATAAACATAGAAAATTTTGTTGATGCCTGTAAATACACTAAAAAACATAATTTTCTCTCCTTCCTTTTAATGTGATAGGCCTGTTTGTGTACTTATGTAATCCTTTCACTGCAGTGAACCCAATGTATAGTTGCTGTTCTTCTGTAGCTGAAGTTTCGTCCCTGTCAAATAGTGTTTATTTCTAAGTCAAACAGCACCATTTGTTATATATTTCCAAAAAGTTGATGAACATGTACATTTTGTATCAGGTTCACGTGTCCACAAAAATTACCCAGTCATCATTCATTCGTGTCCTTCTTATAGGCTGCATGTCATTGCCTGGGATGTTCTAGATGTGTTTTAAATTTTTTTTTCCTTCCGAAGAGCAGTGCTTTCCATGTGCACTATCTACTGCATGAGTTAAAAATATTGTGAATCTCCAACCAAAAAACTTTTTCTTTTTTTTTTTTGTGTAAAAATTTTGCTGCTTGTATTGGAGTTAAGTCTGGTGGAGGAATTTTAAAGGTTTTAAAATCCGAAACCTGGAGTTCATCACTGAAGAGTGAACTTGAAGCGGCATCTACAAGATGTATTTTATGTTATATTTATTTATGATTACTGTGTATATTACAGCAAAAATGTTATCACATTGCAAGCTTTTCCAGAGGTTTATTTGTCTGTTATAGATGTTAATAAATTCGATTTGATAAAAAATAGGATCACTAGAAATATTAAAATAAATATTAACACATACTTTAGCCAAAATAGATACATATTGAAAAAAGATTGAAACCATTTACACAGACTTTAACAGAAATCTTAAAACTCAATTTCATCAGAAAAATATGAAAAAAAAAAATGCAGCTCACAATCACTGGACGTTTTCTCTCATTTCTCTTCTTTCTTTGCCTCAAATCCCAAATCAGCAAATTTCATATACTAAATAATGTCAGTCAATGCTTTTTAACCAATGAAAATACAGATGGGTTCACCTTTTTTCCTTATTAAAGAAAGAGTTTGCTAACTGCACTGCAATAACAAATCATTCAGTTTCTTGTATGGTTTTGACATTTGCTAAAGTTTTAAACTACATGCAAGGCAAAGGTGGTGATAAAACACATTTGGCTGTTGAATATGCATTTGTAGAACTAGTATAGATTATCTTTTGAAGGATTCATTTCACAAAATGAAATCATCTTTCTTGCTACCTTGATTGAAAATGGGTTAATTACAAAATCATCCTTTTATTGATTTGTTGATTTTTTTTTTTTGTTTTTTTTAATTAGCTGAATGTTCCTTCATCGATATCTGTAATTATTTTTATTAATATATAATTAAATCTGTGTCTGCAGATAATGATGAAATTAACTAATATGAATTTGGAAATGAGACAGTAAGTGGGAGGACTTGTGTTTATGTTGAAAAGTTGAAATCTATGGAAGGAGTTTTACATTTCAAAGTTATATTTTGTTGTTGCTGCAGCAGCAGCAACATGAAGAAGTCAATCTTTTAAGGTCGTATGAAATGTATGTGTACTCTAAAGTTATAAATACATTCAAATCCTAATTGATCTATTGCTAGGTATCGCAAACCAAAATTTTAGTTTCATTATATCTAAAAACTTAATGTGGACACATAGATGGTTGTCAAACATAATGATGATACCAAATTTATTTTGTTCAGTTTGATACCAAATTATAACCATTCAAAATTTGTTGGAGATTAGAAAATTTGGCATGACCAGAAACCATCTGTACTGACCAGAAGCCAATTTTTGTAGTGTATAACAAAAAAATGAAAGCTTGGAACAAATGTAAACATCCAAAACGGCTGCAACTCTTTTCAGAGTTTGCAGCCATCTTGGATGTTTTCTTTTGATGAATTTATTTTTATTTATTTATTTTTTCCAAAATTATCAAAAGATGTTCCACTATCCAGGATTGTATTTTTATCAATATTTTAACAGTAAGTCTAACATTTACTGATCTATGTGAAAAATCTATTGAAAAAATAAATAGATAATTGTAAAGATTTATACTCCAAATATTGCCTTTGTTATTTTTCATACTCTCTTTCACCATTCTGGTTTTCTGTATTGCTAAAGGCAATACCTACATTCTTATTCACCAGCAATGCTTCAACCAAACTAACATTCTCCTTCATGTGTGTGTGTGTGTATATATATATATATATATATATATATATATATAGTGAGAATGTGTGGGAGGACACTTCTCAACCTATATACTTGACAAATTTTTGATTTACAGACTTGAAATTTGGTATATAGGGTAATCAGACAGGTGGAAAATTTTTTGATCAGGTTTCATCCCAAAAAAAGGTCTGCTAAAGGGTAAAAATTTAAAAATTGCTATGTGGAGGCCATTGGATTTTTATCTGTTTGCTGTTTCGTGGCCGAATCGTTCACATTATGCTAAGAATAACTAGGTTGAAAACATTTTTAGAAAATTATTCCAAATGAAGTGATTCTTAACTATGTTATTTCATTTGTTTATATATTTTGCTTACAGAAAAAAGTAACCACCTGCTTAAAAGTTCAATGTGCGCACAAGTAATCTGGAAGTGAAAGCAATCAGTGTTAACCTTGAATCCCTCCATTTCATAAGAGCTTTGTTTTCAACTGCCTGAAATCCATTTGCTCTCAACGTTGAAAGCTAGGAATTTGGCATTATGGTTCACAAATATAACATTTAAACATAAAAAGGATATTTAATTTTCTCTCTAATTGCAAGGATTATCCTATCTAATATATTTTTCCAACCAAATCTGTATGGGCAGATCAATAGTGTTTATTAGTGAAATCTTATTTGTGGTCTTTAATATAAATCTTGGTGTTCCAGAAATTGTAATTTCAGTCTACTCACCAATTTTAGACTTCATTAACAACGTAGTATGAGAAGAACATATGATTGTAATTTTTTAAATGATGAAATGTTTATTATTTTTAGAAGCATGGAACAATGAATATTTGTCTTGAAGGAAGATGAAAAATATAGTTTTTTAAATTTTAATCAAAATAAAAAAATGCAATTTTAATTAACATCTAAATATACAGCTTTTAAAATTTTCAACATTAAATATTCAGGTCAAATATGCAAATTCACAAAATTGCTGATTAATTTTTTATTTTTTCTTCTCATAAGAATAAACAGAAAGCCAGTGATCTATTTACACTGTAAAACCAGACTAGGAAACAGCAGTTATGGCCTAAATGTTTTATTATAACATGGCAGTTACAGTTTGTGTTTAAAGTGTACATAAAAAGTCTCAAATAAGACGTGTATGGAATTTTTTCTCCTTCCTTTTAGTATAGACTTACTGAAAACTGTGTAGAGGAGGGTCTGATTAGTCTAATGGATTAACAGTTTATGGAATCAACTTTGCCCTGTTTAAATTCCAGTGGACCTAATGATGGTCACTTATGCACTAATACAGCTGGACTTTGCAATTTTACCACAAATATTGCTAGAAAATTTTCTAATGTTCAACTGATTGTATACAATAAGTTGTTTACGATGATTATCATCTTCTGTATTAAATAAGTAAAAAGATGGTTGAATGTCATAGGACTATGACAAGAGAATATTCTTTTCGTTATTTTGCCTCGAGTATAATATCTTATATGCTTTTATATAGAATGATGTGGTTTTTGATTGATTAACTGTGTCTAACTGTCGGATATATATACTCAAGAGTCAAAACAATGATAAGAATATTCTAGTCATTAAAGACAAGACAACCTTAATAATTTGGATATTTTTGAACAATGAATAAAAAATTGTTCTGATTGTAATCAATATTGTAAAAAAAAAATGAGTAAAGGAAATGAGTTTGAAACAACATTTTAATGTTGAGTTCAATTTTAATTACTGATCAGTTATTATTTCAAATCATGATACCTGGAAAAAAAATCGTTCCATTTTTACAAAAAAACTATCTAAAAACTATCCTTAGCAGCAGCAGCAACAGCAGCAGCAGCAGCAGCAATACTATCAGCAATAGCATTGCGGTAAACAAACGGTTTGTTTGTTTTTTTACTTTTTATTCCAGAATGAATTAAAAGTTAAAAAAAATGAAAACATGAAGATAAAAATATGTTTTTACATATTTAGTTGGAGCTATTTTGTTATCAGAACTAATTAGCTTAATTAGAGCTATTTGGTTATCGGAATATATAATTAAAGCAATCCCAACCAGCCCAGTCAAATTTAAAAAATATTTATATAGTTGAAAAGACGAGAAAATAAGTTTTCTAAATATGTAACATGCGTGCACTTTTATCCATTGCATTAGTTTTTAACGGTGAATTAAACAGTGTTTTGTTTATAAAAAAAAAAAGAACGTAAAATATGATATTTTTGCATGATATTGGGGGTCCCAATATTTTTTTTTCTTTTTTACAATTGTTTTCAGTGGATTATAATCAAATAGATACTAATCTATCTAAATTATAAAGAAGAAAAAAATACAAAATCAATATTTAAATATTCGTAGGGGGTGCTCAGTCTCCAGTGAAGTTCTTACTTACTTACCTCCCCGTGAGGGCAGAGTTAGACACAAGGTCGGTTTTTAATGTGGGGAAAATTCAGTTTCCCAAAAAGGAGCAATCTGGATAGGAACAAAAATAATTCTCAGTCATGAAGGATTTCTCCTCCACTGACAGAGGACAGAAAAGGCAAAGTGTAGCATCAGAATATTACACTATGATCTTGGCCTGAAGTCTAGATAAAGAATTAAAACCTGTCTTAAACTAGAGAGTTTAAAGAAATAATGTATCACTCAGACAAGAAATGTAATTGAAAATAAAAACCAAATTCCTCCAAGATTTGGAAACGGTTTTTTGATATTTAAATAAGTAGGTAAAAAATACTTAATACTTTTCCAAACGTGATGTATTCTGTTAGTGTTTTAAATAAAATTAATTTTTGTCCATTTGTCGTAATTCTTGTAAAGTTTCACTCTCTTCATTTATAAGTCATTATATAAGTTTACATATTTAAAAGTAGTTTGATCTTCAAAATCTAAAGTATAACATTTTCAAAAGCTGATAATTATGAACCACTAACCTTACATATGGGTGTCAAACGCCCTCTTAAAACCTACCTTAATCCTACCTTTAACCCTAGGTACGAGTGGCAAGCGTTCCTCTCCTCCTAAAACTTTTAGCCCTAACAATAATGCTGTCCGAGTGACGAGCTCCCCACCAAACAAAATTACTCGGTAAGCTACATATAAGTATCTAAAAAAACACAAAAAAATAGATCCTTCCTTAAAGAAAAGTGCACGATTTATCTCCCATAAAATATAAATTAGTCAACTGTCTTAAAACATTAGAATGGTCTTGAAATGGTGAATTATTTTACATTAAATTTATGTGAAACCAACCCCCACTCTAAATTCTAAAATTGTTTTCGTTTTGTTTCTATCAAGTTTTTCAGGGTGTTCACATGTAATTGACTACAAATGTGAAATCACGTATTTTGGAAAGGTGATCTAGGGAGGGGGGTACAGAAGTTACAATAACACCAAGGAAATATTGCAATATATTCATTTTTAAACAGTCCTAGATTTTGATTTCAGTTATTGAGTTCTCTAACTTCTTTTCTTTTAAATGGATACATGGCATTTTTAAGGAATTGCAGTATATTTATGTGCATTTATTGTAGATTATTTGGAAACCATTCATTTCTGGAGACTTTCAGTTGCATATTCTAATTCCTAACAGAAAAATACACTTATATGGTAAATTTCATTGCTTAATCTCCTCTTTTAACAAAGCTATAACATTTTTACTGAAAAAGTAGTGTAAAAAATGTGACAAAATGCATATGGTCTTAAAGAGGGGAAAATATCCAAACACGCAGGGCACAAAAATAGTCATAACTTCCATGATTTTAATTGGATTTAAACAAAGTTCCTTTCTTAGCTTATCAAGCTCTTTCTATGTATGCCAATATTGAAATATTTTAAGCCATTTCAATTTTTTCATGTGTATTGCTATAACCTGATGTAACAAACAAATCATTCTTTTAATAAGTTGAATAAAATTTAGAAAGTAATATTGATATCCTAAAATAATAGCTTTTTTGCTCAAGTGAAAGTTATCACTGTGTGTGTGTGTGTGTGTGTGTGTGTGTGTGTGTGTGTGTGTGTGTGTGTCTTTATGAATATGCAAATAAACCTTGCTGAATAGGGAAAGATTTATGTGGCAATTGTAAAAAAATTGCATAAGTAGAAGATTTCATTGAAGCGAAATACAGTTGTTCTGAAATCGATAGTTATGAATGGTTGCATGTGCGCCCCCTTTCCTCTTTGTCTCTCCCTTCCTCTCGTTTCATGAAATAAAACCGGGAACAGCAAAAGGGTTCTGATACAGCAGTTGTGAATGAAATGATTTTTCATTGAGGAGAGAAATAGGGAGCAGTTGTAGGATCCAGCTACTGGCTTTTCATTGAGAAAGAGGGGGCAATTCCACGCTCAAAATGTAGTACAAGTAGTAGACAGGTATCCACTAGCATTTCACCCTTTCTTTATTCACCCTTTCTTTATTCACTCTTTCTTTATTGCTTCTTTTTAGGGAGTAGTTTTATGACTTAGACATCCAAATAATGTGATAGATATTGCTTCTAATCGTTTTTTATAATAAGGAGATGTTTGTTTTGATGATAATGATTTTAATAAGTTGTTTCCATTGAGAAAACCAATGCTATTAGTATTTCTGTAAGCAGGACAATGGAACAGTCACTATCCAATTAATAATGCATGTATTTGTATTTCAAGGGGAAGCAAATGAGATGGGGGAATAAAAGGAATGGTAGAAAATGAGAGTTGCAATATATTTGGCAGAAATGTGTTTGACATTAAGAGGAAAAGAAAGAATCATTATTTGGATTTATAGAGGAACACATGCATATTGGAAATTATAACTTGACACAGTGTCATATAAAAAAGGCGTTTTTTTTTTCGTTTTTTTTTTATTCTTACTTTAGATTTAAAATGAGAGGTAAATATCAGAAAGTTTAGTTTCAGTTGTGTTTTATAGCCAAATCAATTGAGATTATTTAAATGCCAGAGCGTAGTAAACTATTAAAATATTTAGCAAACCCAAATTACAAGACTGAAAAAGTACTTTTTTTCTCACAATAATAATAATGCTGATTTCATTTGATTAATCCAAGCGATATTAATAATATTAATTTATATTTCACAAATTCTATTTAAAATGAATAAAATTTTACAAAATCTTCAAAGTTGTCATTGTTTTAAATAGATTTATTATGATTTGAACTCAGCATAACCAATTATATGGAGCATTACAATCAACTAAGCATGCACCCCCATACCTAGATAGAATCAGATTCACAATTATTGTATATAGTTTTGATAAAGGGTTTTAATTGGAAACAAAAAAAAAATCAATTGTTGTTCATAATTCCTTTAGACTTCTGATTGGCTGGATTAGAAATATTTTATCTTTAAATATTATGGAGCTTTCTCATTGATTATCCACTCAAATTGGATAAACTTTGGGTTTTTATGCTAAATTGAAATGATATGCCCTTAATTAAATCACTCACAAGCGCTAATACAAAAAAAAAACATTTCTACTACAGTTCTATTGATTGTTTTCTAGCAAAAAAAAAAAATCAACATTAAATAATTCACAAGGGTTGATATACCTTTTAATAAAGAAACCAAACCAACTTGGGGATATTTGTGTTTGTTGGAAAAGGAGAAACAATAATAAAAACTTTGGAAATGAAAAATGTGTTTTTCTATTTGGGTTTTTTTTTTTTTTTTTCAATAATGAATTAATTTACAACAATTATGAAAATGTTGAAATGCTATAGACTTTTTTTCTTTTTCATTTGGTCTTGTTTCTAAATATTGTGAAAATCAGTTAGGGGTCCAAAAAAAAAAAAAAAAATCAAAATTGACTTTTTCAAATTTTGCTGGTTCCCCACCTCAAAGATGACCCCTTTCGCACACTCTCTCTCTCTCTCTCTCTCTCTCTCTCTCTCTCTCTCTCTTTAAACTTGACGTTCGTAAACATTGTTATTTTGTAAATATTTCTGAACACAAACTCAATTTTAACTTCATGATGCCAACTTGTCTCTAAAATACTGAAAAATAATACGCCATTATTAAGAATGGTCCGTTAACCAAGCTAGCTAATCGTTATTTTCACACAAGGAATACAAAAAGTTCCTCTTTGATTTGGCAAACATCCAAAAACATAGATCCATTGGGGATGATCAGCTGGACTACTTTGTGAACCAACACAAAAAGAATTTAAAATCACCAGAAATTGTCTGCAAGCTTCATTCATTATCCATCCAACCATAGAAAGTTTAAATATCTTTAATTATAGATGCAGTAACATTTGTTTAATAAATTAATAATTACTAAAATACACAGATTAATTAAGATGGATAGAATGAAAACCATTTTCAATTCTAACATAACAGCTTCAATGGTGATATATCATTGAACTTAGGGGTGCATCAATTAATCAGCAGTTAATCGATAATCAGCATTATCAAACACTTTGTCGATTAATTAATAATTGGTCAATTAATTATTTTTCTCTTAACCTATTAAATTTAAATCATTTCATCAATGCCAAGTGACTCATCAGATAGCTTTGACACATTAACACAATAACTGCAAATTGAACTTGACATTTGTTAAGTGTCTTGATGCTATTATGGCTTTTTGTCTTTTTTTGTTTTTGCTATATTAAATGAAATTAGAAAATACAAAGTATAATTTCCAACTTTTAAAGGAATATAATTAAACAGCTAGACTTTATAATTACAAACTACAAATTTAAATGCTTATGTGAATGACTATAAGTTGAAGTTCTGCTTCCACTGGAGCATGCTGCAGTGGTTATCTCTGCTCTGCACCTGCTGCTGCTCTACTTCCTCTTTTATTTTTGTTGTCTGCCTCCTTTGCTCTCATAATCTCAGCAGTATTTAAAGTTGAATACTTTTAAGTTGTAATGTAGAAACATTAGTTTCTCCATTCTCAGCCTCTTCCCAATAGGTTCATACATATTACCACCATTCATCGTCAAGCCCAAAATATCAGCTGACATGATATTGTAAACAAACACAGACAGAATTTGAGGAACTACATTATCATTATTATTTTTTTGTGAATTAATTTACCGGGCAAATTATTTTTCGTAATATATAATAATTAATAGAGGATTGATTCTTTAATCATACATAAGCAATCTGCATAAATTAAATAAATCATGTTTAAGCGTATTGTACATCCAACTCATTTAATTAGTGTTACTACCATTTATGACAACAACACTTGCTGATAAATCGGCATAAGAAAACCTGTTCCTTTACCGATTAATCAGTAATCAACTTATTATCAAGTGCCGATTAATCGTTGCATCTCTAATTGCAACTATCTTTTTATTTGTTAAGCAGTAAAACCTCAGTTGTTAGATGAAGATACAATGATGCCTAATAATCGATGAAGAAATCAGTAAATTATAATGGAGATTGTGTGCCTGTAGGCAAAAATTTGTCACTACCTACATGGTTGCATGGTGGGTTGGGGGTATCAATTGTTTTGCATAGCACTGGAAAATTTAGTAGCAGTGAGGATTAAAAGATTGGAGTCCTGGAAAAGAATTGCAAATGGGAACAAAGGAAAGCACAATTGTAACTGTAAAATCTTTGTTTTTTTAAATCGATCACGCTGATGTTTTTAATCAGCACATTGAAATGTTTAGTTTGTAAAATTGACAGTCGTTACGCTGCGTGTTTAATCGAATACGTCGATTTGTAATGTATTTGTTCTTGTCTGATTTGTAATGTATTTGTTCTTGTCTGATTTGTAATATATTTGTTCTTGTCTGATTTGTAATGTATTTGTTCTTGTCTGATTTGTAATGTATTTGTTCTTGTCTGATTTGTAATGTATTTGTTCTTGTCTGATTTGTAATGCATTTGTTCTTGTCTGATTTGTAATGCATTTGTTCTTGTCTGATTTGTAATATATTTGTTCTTGTCTGATTTGTAATGTATTTGTTCTTGTCTGATTTGTAATGTATTTGTTCTTGTCTGATTTGTAATGTATTTGTTCTTGTCTGATTTGTAATGCATTTGTTCTTGTCTGATTTGTAATGCATTTGTTCTTGTCTGATTTGTAATGCATTTGTTCTTGTCTGATTTGTAATGTATTTGTTCTTGTCTGATTTGTAATGCATTTGTTCTTGTCTGATTTGTAATGCATTTGTTCTTGTCTGATTTTTAATGTATTTGTTCTTGTCTGATTTGTGATGTATTTGTTCTTGCCTGATTTGTGATGTATTGATATGCAAATCCATAGCAGTTTATTTTTCTTTTGTTTAATCGACATGTTGAACTGTTGGATTTTTTTTGTCTGATTTGTGAAATATATGTACTTAAATCCAACAAAAACTAAATTGTTGTGGAGCTATTCTTCCAGTATGATTGACTGAAGAGACACAGATGATGAGAAAAAGTGAGAGCATGATTGATACCTGTATCTATTTGTACTCAACTTTATGTTTTGTGCTGTTTTTTTTTTTTTTTTTTCACGTTTGGTCGTGATTGGATAGTCAGTTAGAATATGCCAACTGCACCTTTTTAGAAAGTTAAAACAATATCAAGTCATCTGTTGGCTGTGGGTGGGTGACCTGTGATATCTAAGAATGGGATCTAAGTGAATGAGCAGTATGCTAGGAAGCGTTAATGTTACATAATTTGTAACACTCCACTCTGGCCATTACTTGATGGGTGATCAAAGTGATTCAATCCGCTCATATCATGCATTATTAAAGCAAAAGTTAATCTCAATTAAATTTGATCTTTCTTCATCTCCTCTGCTTCAAATGTTAGAACGCTGAAAGTCAATCCTGTCAAAGAAATGAAATGATCTAACATTTTCTTTTTTTACTAGAAAATTATGAAAGGCAGTTATTGTTCCTTATCTAGCATATTTCTTTTTGTTTATAAAGATGACGTCTATATTTTTCCAACCAATTTTCATCGCAAAGTTTCATATACCCACTGAAACTGCTATTGTTTTAATATTATCTAAATGAATAAATGTAAAAGTTTTTCTTACCTATGTTAATCATGTTCACATTGAAATGGTTTATGCTGATTTAATTCTGTGATTTCATTCATCATGATACATTCCTCCTGGACATTACCTCCTTTTTTTAGAAGAATTCAATATATAGGGAAGTAGGCTGCAAGTTCTAAATAATAAAGGACAAGTAAAATGTATAAAACAAGACAAACATTTTTATTAACAATGGAATGCATGAAATTAAAACTAAGACAAGTTAAAAAAAAAAAAAAAAAAAAACATTACAAATTTTGAGTCAAATAATAAAATATTTTGAAAATATAAAATATAATTAATGCCTTGTCGGTGGGGCATCAGAATATGCTGAATGCCCTCCTGCAGAGGGTAAAGGTTCCTCAATGGGGCCACTTGTTAGGCATGGGTGACAACTCATGATGTTTTGGAATGGGATCCTGGTAGTTGAGAGTATTGGAAGTCAGAGTTAAATACTTCCACCTCTCACTCTACTTTGGCCCTTACGTTAGCATTACAAGTTGATTTTTTTCTTTTTATAGATAATTGTTATTTTATCAACTTGCATGAAAAGACCTATGTAAAAGATGCTTTAAACCGTTTGAATTATGCAAATACCATTCAAAAGTTATGAGAATTTTAAGTGCCAAAATTTAGGTTTTTCTGTGGACATTTTTCTTTAGAAAAAGTGGGCTAAATTATGGACCTCAACATTTCAAGAAATTAGGTAATTTCGCCACCATTTATTTATTTTTTAAGCTATTCTCATGAAACTTGGCACTCTTATGTAAAATTGTGTGCTCTTTCTGATTATGCAGTCAAATCTGATGTATCTCTTTACCATAAGCCATCTATATATATAAAAGCGAAAATGTATGTGTGTATGTTTGTGTGTCTGCTAAAAACTTTCGACAGACACAACAAAAATTCACAAACTCGGTATCATATTGAAGCTCCATCCTTCGCACAAAAATATCGAAAAATTGACCAAAAACGTTAATTTTTTCACCTCGAAATCGACAATTTTCGACAGGGGGGGGGTAAACAAAAATGGTCCTCTCGTGACGACAACCGGTTCTACGCATGCGTCAGATGACGTCATGACCTGATTTACTTTGAATAGTTGAAGAACTGACTAAATTTCATGTACGTCGTGTTAGCTCAGTTTGTTAGCGCGTTGGTTCGTTATCTAGACATTTTGGGTTTGAATCGTGGTGTGAGATGTTTTTATTTATTTATATTTTTTTTTTTTTAATTTAAATATTGAACTAGTGTTATTTAAGCCATTTTTCATGTAACATTCGTTTTTCTGTTTTTTTTTTTTTTTAATTCGCTTATTCTTAGCGACACCCCAAAACACCCGGGTAACCACCGATTTTTTAAATTTTAATATTGAAACAGGCTTATTTAAGCCATTTTTCACATGTTTTTTTTTGTGTTTTCGATTTTTACATTTAACATCATTCGTTTGCCTTACATTAGTTTTTTTGTGTGTTTTTGTCGATGTTTTGATTACCCCCCCACCCCATGTTATTATTTCAGCATGATAGCATAAGTGCACAAGTACTTTTTATTTATTATATATATATATATATATATATATATATTTACCGCTAAAAAACACAATTCTACCTTAAGTACAAATAAGTTAAACGCATAGTAGTACATTTTGTTGTGTACTAAAAGCGTTAAAAATAAGAAAATAGTATTGTTTGCAAATCAAATTTGAAAAACTTGAAAATAATTTTTTTAAATTGACGAACTCAGAATAAAATATGACTAGTAAGTAAGACGAAAGCAGAAAAATAGTTTTCTATTTTTAAGCAATCAAATTTACCAAATTTCCACGACTAACGATTGCTATGATATTTTCATCTTGACTACTGTACACTCATTAACCTTTATCCTTAATTGGTCTCCAGGCCTTGATAAGTGGTGACTCCTTTGTAAAAAAAAAAAAAGAAAAAGAAAAATACCAAAAACCTAAATTCTGATGAATAAAATCTACAAATTATGAATTCAAAACATTACCAAAGAAGACCGAAACAACCAAGCAAAAAAGAGAATCCCCAACAAAAAACAAATCAAACACTTCTGAAGAGATGGAAATAGATAACCCAATCAAACAAATAGCTGAAATATCTAAAACTGAAAAATACCACCAACCCTTGAAAAAGCAAGAAAAAAACAAAAAGTAAAACCGAAAGAGGAGACAAATCATATAAACTGACAAAATATATATATCCTAGTCTTGAGGAAGATAAACAACCCAATCTATACATAATAGATATTAAAATAAATGTTATAGTTTCAACTTTAAAGAACAAAAGTACAAACCAATTATTATTATTCATGAAATTCATTATCCAACATAAAATTGTAGACGTCTTTAGATTCCAATATATTTTGTGGTGCTCTGATATTTGAAGTAAAAATTAAAATATTCATTATTTATATGAGAGAATATAATTTTATTTTTTTTAAAAATTTGCAAGTTTTAGAATTTAAAACGATGCAGATATTTTTCAGAAATAAATTTTATTTTAAAAGCAACTTAGTTTTAATGATATAACATCTCCTTCTTGAATAGTAACAATTCTTCGGCTTTTTTATGGTATATTATCTACTAGAAAAAAAACGGTAATGGTCTTTACAATGCTGCTTCTTTTTGTTGAAAATAATGTTTTAGTTGAAAGGTCTTAATGAATTTTTCTAGTCACACCATGCTAAGAAAAGGGGAAAGAAAATGTTACTATGGCTGAGGAAGATGTTATGTCATCAAATACATCATCAGTTGGTTTTAAATAAGTATTAATTTAGAAAAATTATGTGCATTGTTTTGACTTCTGAAACTTACAAAGTATAATTATTTTCTATTTAATTTTCATTTTATATATATATTTTTATTATAAGATAAAAATTTTGAAGTATTTTTCTTTTTTCTTTTATTATATTACTTTTATCATGAAATATGAATTGAATTATAAAACAAAAAGATAAAAAATGTATTTGATATTTATGACAATTTCCTATTCTTTTGAGCTTTGTTAGTTTTAATTGATTTTCTTGATCTCATCTTGCAGAAGAGAGCAGTGTGCAGGCAGCTGATTCCAACAGCCCCAAGCAAGCATTTGTCCCCTGTAAAGTTTGCGGAGATAGAGCTTCAGGATATCATTATGGAGTTACCTCCTGTGAGGGTTGCAAGGTAATTGTTTCTTTTACTTTTTAAACTTTGATAGGGTATGTCAGAAAAGAAGAAAAAATTTTTAAACTTGCATTCATTTTTCAATTAGAACTAATAATGCACACATACTCCCCTTTCCACTAAATAATTTGAAAGTTAATTGCAGAGACATAATTCATTAAAAAAAGAAAGTACTACACACATATATAAAACATGATTTTATCCTGTCAGATCTTCAAAAACAGACTCAAATAACAATTCAAACTAGTCTGTTTGATTTTATTTTTTGCCCACTATGTATTGAGCCAAATCTAATTTAGTTCACTTGAGCTTCTTTCTCTAAAGCAACTAGGAAGTTTGTTAGACTGAACTCATTCTTTGTTTACGACCTAAACAGTACTAGCCAATTGTGAAATTAATGTTTTTAAATTTACATTTCTCTGTCTAATTTAGCTTATTGGTTGAAAAAGAAAGAAATTCAGCTTATGCCATTAATAAAAATGTTACTATTACATTATTTGTATAGAATAATTGTAATATAATTTCTGTTTTTTCTCATTGATTATTTTCAATACACAGCAGACACCTGTTAATAGTTTATTTCTATTTAAAGCTTGCACTTTTTTCATTATAACAATTCTTATAAAAATTCTCTTAGAAAGAAACAATAGAATACAATAAAAGTGACACCGGCTTTAAACCATTTTAAACGATTGGAGATAAATAAAATTTACATTGTATGAGATTGTTTTTCTATTCTTATATTTAACGTTTCTTCTTCTTCTTCTTCTTCTTCTTCTTCTTCTTCTTCTTCTACTACTTCTACTTCTTCTTATTATTATTATTATTACTACTACTACTACTACTACTACTACTACTACAACAACTTTATCAGGGTTTTAAATATTTTTTTCAAGATATCTTTACAGAAAGGGAGAATTAACTCAGAATTAATTACTAAAAATTACCTTCTATTTGTTTTCATAAAAATGTACTTCTTTTGTAATACATATAAAGAGTTAGGTCACTTTTTACAAAACAGTTATAGAAAATAAGTCTTATTATTTGATTTTTTTTATCAAGCAAAATGGTCATTTATTTTGTTTTTAGAAAAAAAGCTTGGACACATACCACACAAAGGCACACATGTGCCTAGCTTTTTTATTTCAAATCCTTGAAGTCAAAGAGTGGATATGAAACAAAGGAAAAGAGAGAACAGGAATGGGTAGCAATAGTAAAGAGAGTGAGAGTCACATTGATACGAGGTGTCTTCAATAAGTTTCCAGACTTTTTTGTACATTTAAAATTGTGGTAGACTCTTGAAAATTCAGTATGTTATTGTTATACATCTTATCAGATGACGGACCAATTTTTATGATTTCACGTTCAAATGAACAGTTATAGTAGGAATTGGAATATACTGGTAAATTTCAAAAATGCAATCTCGACATGAGGACATCTAAGAAGAATGATATGCAATAAAATTTTGGTTTCAACTTGGAAAAAAAATTCCACAAAAATGTATGGAATGCTTCAGACTGCTTTTGGACAATCTTGTATGAATCAAGCATCTGTTTTTGAGTGGCATAAGAGGCTCAAGAAAAGCGGAAAGTCTGTGAGGAATGATGAGATGTATGAGAGGAGTAAGGAAGTCAGAACACTAGAGTTGATTGACCAAATAAAGAATTTCATGGGTAAAGACCATCATGTGTCTATAAAGTCTATAAGTGCACAGTTTAATGTCAGTGTGGGAACTATACACAAAACTGAAGATGCCAAAGATTTGCGTGAAATTTGTCCAAAGGATGCTTAGAGAAGATCAGATTACTTGTCCAAAATGGGCATCAAGACAGTTTATAAGCCATTTTAAGCTCTAGACCTTTTTTTTTTTGCTCTAGACCTTTTTATTGCTCTAGACCGTTTTTTACTCTAGACCTTTTTATTGCTCTAGACCGTTTTTTACTCTAGACCGTTTTTTACTCTAGACCTTTTTTTTGCTCTAGACCGTTTTTTTGCTCTAGACCGTTTTTTACTCTAGACCTTTTTATTGCTCTAGACCGTTTTTTACTCTAGACCTTTTTATTGCTCTAGACCTTTTTATTGCTCTAGACCGTTTTTTACTCTAGACCTTTTTATTGCTCTAGACCGTTTTTTACTCTAGACCTTTTTATTGCTCTAGACCTTTTTATTGCTCTAGACCGTTTTTTACTCTAGACCTTTTTATTGCTCTAGACCGTTTTTTACTCTAGACCTTTTTATTGCTCTAGACCTTTTTATTGCTCTAGACCGTTTTTTACTCTAGACCTTTTTATTGCTCTAGACCGTTTTTTACTCTAGACCTTTTTTTACTCTAGACCTTTTTATTGCTCTAGACCGTTTTTTACTCTAGACCTTTTTATTGCTCTAGACCTTTTTATTGCTCTAGACCGTTTTTTACTCGAGACCTTTTTATTGCTCTAGACCGTTTTTTACTCTAGACCTTTTTATTGCTCTAGACCTTTTTATTGCTCTAGACCGTTTTTTACTCTAGACCTTTTTATTGCTCTAGACCGTTTTTTACTCTAGACCTTTTTTTACTCTAGACCTTTTTATTGCTCTAGACCGTTTTTTACTCTAGACCTTTTTATTGCTCTAAACCGTTTTTTACTCTAGACCTTTTTTTACTCTAGACCTTTTTATTGCTCTAGACCGTTTTTTACTCTAGACCTTTTTATTGCTCTAGACCTTTTTATTGCTCTAGACCGTTTTTTACTCGAGACCTTTTTATTGCTCTAGACCGTTTTTTACTCTAGACCTTTTTATTGCTCTAGACCTTTTTATTGCTCTAGACCGTTTTTTACTCTAGACCTTTTTATTGCTCTAGACCGTTTTTTACTCTAGACCTTTTTTTACTCTAGACCTTTTTATTGCTCTAGACCGTTTTTTACTCTAGACCTTTTTATTGCTCTAAACCGTTTTTTACTCTAGACCTTTTTTTACTCTAGACCTTTTTATTGCTCTAGACCGTTTTTTACTCTAGACCTTTTTATTGCTCTAGACCGTTTTTTACTCTAGACCTTTTTATTGCTCTAGACCGTTTTTTACTCTAGACCTTTTTTTACTCTAGACCTTTTTTTTGCTCTAGACCGTTTTTTACTCTAGACCTTTTTTTTGCTCTAGACCTTTTTATTGCTCTAGACCGTTTTTTACTCTAGACCTTTTTATTGCTCTAGACCGTTTTTTACTCTAGACCTTTTTATTGCTCTAGACCTTTTTTTTGCTCTAGACCGTTTTTTACTCTAGACCGTTTTTTACTCTAGACCTTTTTATTGCTCTAGACCGTTTTTTACTCTAGACCTTTTTATTGCTCTAGACCGTTTTTTTGCTCTAGACCGTTTTTTACTCTAGACCGTTTTTTACTCTAGACCTTTTTATTGCTCTAGACCGTTTTTTACTCTAGACCTTTTTTTACTCTAGACCTTTTTATTGCTCTAGACCGTTTTTTACTCTAGACCTTTTTATTGCTCTAGACCGTTTTTTACTCCAGACCTTTTTATTGCTCTAGACCGTTTTTTACTCTAGACCTTTTTTTACTCTAGACCTTTTTATTGCTCTAGACCGTTTTTTACTCTAGACCTTTTTATTGCTCTAGACCGTTTTTTACTCTAGACCTTTTTATTGCTCTAGACCGTTTTTTACTCTAGACCTTTTTTTTGCTCTAGACCTTTTTATTGCTCTAGACCGTTTTTTACTCTAGACCTTTTTATTGCTCTAGACCTTTTTTTACTCTAGACCTTTTTTTTGCTCTAGACCTTTTTTTACTCTAGACCTTTTTTTACTCTAGACCTTTTTTTTGCTCTAGACCGTTTTTTACTCTAGACCGTTTTTTACTCTAGACCTTTTTTTTGCTCTAGACCGTTTTTTACTCTAGACCTTTTTATTGCTCTAGACCGTTTTTTACTCTAGACCTTTTTATTGCTCTAGACCTTTTTTTACTCTAGACCTTTTTTTTGCTCTAGACCGTTTTTTTGCTCTAGACCGTTTTTTACTCAAGACCTTTTTATTGCTCTAGACCGTTTTTTACTCTAGACCTTTTTTTTGCTCTAGACCTTTTTATTGCTCTAGACCGTTTTTTACTCTAGACCTTTTTATTGCTCTAGACCTTTTTTTACTCTAGACCTTTTTATTGCTCTAGACTTTTTTATTGCTCTAGACCGTTTTTTACTCTAGACCTTTTTATTGCTCTAGACCGTTTTTTACTCTAGACCTTTTTTTACTCTAGACCTTTTTATTGCTCTAGACCGTTTTTTACTCTAGACCGTTTTTTACTCTAGACCTTTTTTTTGCTCTAGACCGTTTTTTTGCTCTAGACCGTTTTTTACTCTAGACCTTTTTATTGCTCTAGACCTTTTTATTGCTCTAGACCGTTTTTTACTCTAGACCTTTTTATTGCTCTAGACCGTTTTTTACTCTAGACCTTTTTTTACTCTAGACCTTTTTATTGCTCTAGACCGTTTTTTACTCTAGACCGTTTTTTACTTTAGACCTTTTGTTTGCTCTAGACCGTTTTTTTGCTCTAGACCGTTTTTTACTCTAGACCTTTTTATTGCTCTAGACCGTTTTTTACTCTAGACCTTTTTTTGCTCTAGACCTTTTTATTGCTCTAGACCGTTTTTTACTCTAGACCTTTTTATTAATCTAGACCGTTTTTTACTCTAGACCTTTTTATTGCTCTAGACCTTTTTATTGCTCTAGACCGTTTTTTACTCTAGACCTTTTTATTGCTCTAGACCTTTTTTTACTCTAGACCTTTTTGTTGCTCTAGACCGTTTTTTACTCTAGACCGTTTTTTACTCTAGACCTTTTTTTTGCTCTAGACCGTTTTTTTACTCTAGACCTTTTTATTGCTCTAGACCTTTTTATTGCTCTAGACCGTTTTTTACTCTAGACCTTTTTATTGCTCTAGACCGTTTTTTACTCTAGACCTTTTTATTGCTCTAGACAGTTTTTTACTCTAGACCTTTTTATTGCTCTAGACCGTTTTTTACTCTAGACCTTTTTATTGCTCTAGACCGTTTTTTACTCTAGACCTTTTTATTGCTCTAGACCTTTTTATTGCTCTAGACCGTTTTTTACTCTAGACCTTTTTATTGCTCTAGACCGTTTTTTACTCTAGACCTTTTTATTGCTCTAGACCGTTTTTTACTCTAGACCTTTTTATTGCTCTAGACCGTTTTTTACTCTAGACCTTTTTATTGCTCTAGACCTTTTTATTGCTCTAGACCGTTTTTTACTCTAGACCTTTTTATTGCTCTAGACCGTTTTTTACTCTAGACCTTTTTATTGCTCTAGACCGTTTTTTACTCTAGACCTTTTTATTGCTCTAGACCTTTTTATTGCTCTAGACCGTTTTTTACTCTAGACCTTTTTATTGCTCTAGACCGTTTTTTACTCTAGACCTTTTTATTGCTCTAGACCTTTTTATTGCTCTAGACCGTTTTTTACTCTAGACCTTTTTATTGCTCTAGACCGTTTTTTACTCTAGACCTTTTTATTGCTCTAGACCGTTTTTTACTCTAGACCTTTTTATTGCTCTAGACCTTTTTATTGCTCTAGACCGTTTTTTACTCTAGACCTTTTTATTGCTCTAGACCGTTTTTTACTCTAGACCTTTTTATTGCTCTAGACCTTTTTATTGCTCTAGACCGTTTTTTACTCTAGACCTTTTTATTGCTCTAGACCGTTTTTTACTCTAGACCTTTTTATTGCTCTGGACCGTTTTTTACTCTAGACCTTTTTATTGCTCTAGACCTTTTTATTGCTCTAGACCGTTTTTTACTCTAGACCTTTTTATTGCTCTAGACCGTTTTTTACTCTAGACCTTTTTATTGCTCTAGACCGTTTTTTACTCTAGACCTTTTTATTGCTCTAGACCTTTTTATTGCTCTAGACCGTTTTTTACTCTAGACCTTTTTATTGCTCTAGACCGTTTTTTACTCTAGACCTTTTTATTGCTCTAGACCTTTTTATTGCTCTAGACCGTTTTTTACTCTAGACCTTTTTTTACTCTAGACCGTTTTTTACTCTAGACCGTGTTTTTGCTCTAGACCGTTTTTTACTCTAGACCTTTTTTTTACTCTAGACCTTTTTTTTACTCTAGACCGTTTTTTTGCTCTAGACCGTTTTTTACTCTAGACCTTTTTATTGCTCTAGACCGTTTTTTACTCTAGACCTTTTTTTTGCTCTAGACCTTTTTATTGCTCTAGACCGTTTTTTACTTAGACCTTTTTTTACTCTAGACCTTTTTATTGCTCTAGACCGTTTTTTACTCTAGACCTTTTTTTTGCTCTAGACCGTTTTTTTTGCTCTAGACCGTTTTTTACTCTAGACCTTTTTATTGCTCTAGACCGTTTTTTACTCTAGACCTTTTTTTTGCTCTAGACCTTTTTATTGCTCTAGACCGTTTTTTACTCTAGACCTTTTTATTGCTCTAGACCGTTTTTTACTCTAGACCTTTTTATTGCTCTAGACCGTTTTTTACTCTAGACCTTTTTATTGCTCTAGACCTTTTTATTGCTCTAGACCGTTTTTTACTCTAGACCTTTTTTTACTCTAGACCTTTTTATTGCTCTAGACCGTTTTTACTCTAGACCGTTTTTTACTCTAGACCTTTTTTTTGCTCTAGACCGTTTTTTACTCTAGACCTTTTTATTGCTCTAGACCGTTTTTTACTCTAGACCTTTTTTTACTCTAGACCTTTTTATTGCTCTAGACCGTTTTTTACTCTAGACCGTTTTTTACTCTAGACCGTTTTTTACTCTAGACCTTTTTTTTGCTCTAGACCGTTTTTTACTCTAGACCTTTTTATTGCTCTAGACCGTTTTTTACTCTAGACCGTTTTTTACTCTAGACCTTTTTTTTGCTCTAGACCGTTTTTTACTCTAGACCTTTTTATTGCTCTAGACCGTTTTTACTCTAGACCTTTTTATTGCTCTAGACCTTTTTATTGCTCTAGATCGTTTTTTACTCTAGACCTTTTTTTACTCTAGACCTTTTTATTGCTCTAGACCGTTTTTTACTCTAGACCTTTTTATTGCTCTAGACCTTTTTATTGCTCTAGACCGTTTTTTACTCTAGACCTTTTTTTACTCTAGACCTTTTTATTGCTCTAGACCGTTTTTTACTCTAGACCGTTTTTTACTCAAGACCTTTTTATTGCTCTAGACCGTTTTTTTGCTCTAGACCGTTTTTTACTCTAGACCTTTTTATTGCTCTAGACCGTTTTTTACTCTAGACCTTTTTTTTGCTCTAGACCGTTTTTTACTCTAGACCTTTTTTTTGCTCTAGACCTTTTTATTGCTCTAGACCGTTTTTTACTCTAGACCTTTTTATTGCTCTAGACCGTTTTTTACTCTAGACCTTTTTATTGCTCTAGACCGTTTTTTACTCTAGACCTTTTTATTGCTCTAGACCTTTTTATTGCTCTAGACCGTTTTTTACTCTAGACCTTTTTTTACTCTAGACCTTTTTATTGCTCTAGACCGTTTTTTACTCTAGACCGTTTTTTACTCTAGACCGTTTTTTACTCTAGACCTTTTTTTTGCTCTAGACCGTTTTTTTGCTCTAGATCGTTTTTTTGCTCTAGACCGTTTTTTACTCTAGACCTTTTTATTGCTCTAGACCTTTTTATTGCTCTAGACCGTTTTTTACTCTAGACCTTTTTATTGCTCTAGACCGTTTTTTACTCCAGACCTTTTTTTTGCTCTAGACCGTTTTTTACTCCAGACCTTTTTTTTGCTCTAGACCTTTTTATTGCTCTAGACCGTTTTTTACTCTAGACCTTTTTATTGCTCTAGACCTTTTTATTGCTCTAGACCGTTTTTTACTCTAGACCGTTTTTTACTCTAGACCTTTTTATTGCTCTAGACCGTTTTTTACTCTAGACCTTTTTATTGCTCTAGACCGTTTTTTACTCTAGACCTTTTATTGCTCTAGACCGTTTTTTACTCTAGACCTTTTTATTGCTCTAGACCTTTTTTTACTCTAGACCTTTTTTTTGCTCTAGACCTTTTTATTGCTCTAGACCTTTTTATTGCTCTAGACCGTTTTTTACTCTAGACCGTTTTTTACTCTAGACCTTTTTTTTTGCTCTAGACCGTTTTTTACTCTAGACCTTTTTTTACTCCAGACCTTTTTATTGCTCAAACCTTTTTATTGCTCTAGACCTTTTTATTGCTCTAGACCGTTTTTTACTCTAGACCTTTTTTTACTCTAGACCTTTTTATTGCTCTAGACCGTTTTTTACTCTAGACCGTTTTTTACTCTAGACCGTTTTTTACTCTAGACCTTTTTTTTGCTCTAGACCGTTTTTTACTCTAGACCTTTTTATTGCTCTAGACCGTTTTTTACTCTAGACCGTTTTTTACTCTAGACCTTTTTTTTGCTCTAGACCGTTTTTTACTCTAGACCTTTTTATTGCTCTAGACCGTTTTTACTCTAGACCTTTTTATTGCTCTAGACCTTTTTATTGCTCTAGATCGTTTTTTACTCTAGACCTTTTTTTACTCTAGACCTTTTTATTGCTCTAGACCGTTTTTTACTCTAGACCTTTTTATTGCTCTAGACCTTTTTATTGCTCTAGACCGTTTTTTACTCTAGACCTTTTTTTACTCTAGACCTTTTTATTGCTCTAGACCGTTTTTTACTCTAGACCGTTTTTTACTCAAGACCTTTTTATTGCTCTAGACCGTTTTTTTGCTCTAGACCGTTTTTTACTCTAGACCTTTTTATTGCTCTAGACCGTTTTTTACTCTAGACCTTTTTTTTGCTCTAGACCGTTTTTTACTCTAGACCTTTTTTTTGCTCTAGACCTTTTTATTGCTCTAGACCGTTTTTTACTCTAGACCTTTTTATTGCTCTAGACCGTTTTTTACTCTAGACCTTTTTATTGCTCTAGACCGTTTTTTACTCTAGACCTTTTTATTGCTCTAGACCTTTTTATTGCTCTAGACCGTTTTTTACTCTAGACCTTTTTTTACTCTAGACCTTTTTATTGCTCTAGACCGTTTTTTACTCTAGACCGTTTTTTACTCTAGACCGTTTTTTACTCTAGACCTTTTTTTTGCTCTAGACCGTTTTTTTGCTCTAGATCGTTTTTTTGCTCTAGACCGTTTTTTACTCTAGACCTTTTTATTGCTCTAGACCTTTTTATTGCTCTAGACCGTTTTTTACTCTAGACCTTTTTATTGCTCTAGACCGTTTTTTACTCTAGACCTTTTTATTGCTCTAGACCGTTTTTTACTCCAGACCTTTTTTTTGCTCTAGACCTTTTTATTGCTCTAGACCGTTTTTTACTCTAGACCTTTTTATTGCTCTAGACCTTTTTATTGCTCTAGACCGTTTTTTACTCTAGACCGTTTTTTACTCTAGACCTTTTTATTGCTCTAGACCGTTTTTTACTCTAGACCTTTTTATTGCTCTAGACCGTTTTTTATACTCTAGACCTTTTTATTGCTCTAGACCGTTTTTTACTCTAGACCTTTTTATTGCTCTAGACCTTTTTTTACTCTAGACCTTTTTTTTGCTCTAGACCTTTTTATTGCTCTAGACCTTTTTATTGCTCTAGACCGTTTTTTACTCTAGACCGTTTTTTACTCTAGACCTTTTTTTTTTGCTCTAGACCGTTTTTTACTCTAGACCTTTTTTTACTCCAGACCTTTTTATTGCTCAAACCTTTTTATTGCTCTAGACCTTTTTATTGCTCTAGACCTTTTTTTACTCTAGACCTTTTTATTGCTCTAGACCTTTTTATTGCTCTAGACCTTTTTTTACTCTAGACCTTTTTATTGCTCTAGACCTTTTTATTGCTCTAGACCTTTTTTTACTCTAGACCTTTTTATTGCTCTAGACCTTTTTATTGCTCTAGACCTTTTTATTGCTCTAGACCTTTTTTTTGCTCTAGACCTTTTTATTGCTCTAGACCGTTTTTTACTCTAGACCTTTTTTTTGCTCTAGACCTTTTTATTGCTCTAGACCTTTTTATTGCTCTAGACCTTTTTTTTGCTCTAGACCTTTTTATTGCTCTAGACCTTTTTTTTGCTCTAGACCTTTTTTTACTCTGGACCTTTTTATTGCTCTAGACCTTTTTATTGCTCTAGACCTTTTTATTGCTCTAGACCTTTCTTTTGCTCTAGACCTTTTTATTGCTCTAGACCGTTTTTTACTCTAGACCTTTTTTTTGCTCTAGACCTTTTTATTGCTCTAGACCTTTTTATTGCTCTAGACCTTTTTTTATTCTAGACCTTTTTTTTACTCCAGACCTTTTTAATGCTCTAGACCGTTTTTTACTCTAGACCTTTTTATTGCTCTAGACCGTTTTTTACTCTAGACCTTTTTATTGCTCTAGACCTTTTTATTGCTCTAGACCTTTTTATTGCTCTAGACCGTTTTTTACTCTAGACCGTGTTTTTGCTCTAGACCGTTTTTTACTCTAGACCTTTTTTACTCTAGACCTTTTTTTTTGCTCTAGACCGTTTTTTACTCTAGACCTTTTTTTACTCCAGACCTTTTTATTGCTCAAACCTTTTTATTGCTCTAGACCTTTTTATTGCTCTAGACCTTTTTTTACTCTAGACCTTTTTATTGCTCTAGACCTTTTTATTGCTCTAGACCTTTTTTTACTCTAGACCTTTTTATTGCTCTAGACCTTTTTATTGCTCTAGACATTTTTTTACTCTAGACCTTTTTATTGCTCTAGACCTTTTTATTGCTCTAGACCTTTTTATTGCTCTAGACCTTTTTTTTGCTCTAGACCTTTTTATTGCTCTAGACCGTTTTTTACTCTAGACCTTTTTTTTGCTCTAGACCTTTTTATTGCTCTAGACCTTTTTTTTGCTCTAGACCTTTTTATTGCTCTAGACCTTTTTTTTGCTCTAGACCTTTTTTTACTCTGGACCTTTTTATTGCTCTAGACCTTTTTATTGCTCTAGACCTTTTTATTGCTCTAGACCTTTCTTTTGCTCTAGACCTTTTTATTGCTCTAGACCGTTTTTTACTCTAGACCTTTTTTTTTGCTCTAGACCTTTTTATTGCTCTAGACCTTTTTATTGCTCTAGACCTTTTTTTATTCTAGACCTTTTTTTTACTCTAGACCTTTTTTTACTCTAGACCGTTTTTTACTCTAGACCGTTTTTTTACTCTAGACCCTTTGTTTGTTCTAGACCGTTTTTTTGCTCTAGACCGTTTTTTACTCTAGACCTTTTTATTGCTCTAGACCGTTTTTTACTCTAGACCTTTTTTTTGCTCTAGACCTTTTTATTGCTCTAGACCGTTTTTTACTCTAGACCGTTTTTTACTCTAGACCTTTTTTTTGCTCTAGACCGTTTTTTTGCTCTAGATCGTTTTTTTGCTCTAGACCGTTTTTTACTCTAGACCTTTTTATTGCTCTAGACCTTTTTATTGCTCTAGACCTTTTTATTGCTCTAGACCGTTTTTTACTCTAGACCTTTTTATTGCTCTAGACCGTTTTTTACTCTAGACCTTTTTATTGCTCTAGACCGTTTTTTACTCCAGACCTTTTTTTTGCTCTAGACCTTTTTATTGCTCTAGACCGTTTTTTACTCTAGACCTTTTTATTGCTCTAGACCTTTTTATTGCTCTAGACCGTTTTTTACTCTAGACCGTTTTTTACTCTAGACCTTTTTATTGCTCTAGACCGTTTTTTACTCTAGACCTTTTTATTGCTCTAGACCGTTTTTTACTCTAGACCTTTTTATTGCTCTAGACCTTTTTTTACTCTAGACCTTTTTATTGCTCTAGACCTTTTTATTGCTCTAGACCTTTTTATTGCTCTAGACCGTTTTTTACTTCAGACCTTTTTTTACTCTAGACCTTTTTATTGCTCTAGACCGTTTTTTACTCTAGACCTTTTTTACTCTAGACCTTTTTTTTTGCTTTAGACCTGTTTTTTACTCTAGACCTTTTTATTGCTCTAGACCTTTTTATTGCTCTAGACCGTTTTTTACTCCAGACCTTTTTTTACTCTAGACCTTTTTTTTGCTCTAGACCTGAATTTACTCTAGACCTTTTTTTACTCTAGACCTTTTTATTGCTCTAGACCTTTTTTTACTCTAGACCTTTTTATTGCTCTAGACCTTTTTATTGCTCTAGGCCTTTTTATTGCTCCAGACCTTTTTTTTACTCTAGATCTTTTTATTGCTCTAGACCTTTTTATTAATCTAGACCTTTTTATTGCTCTAGACCTTTTTTTACTCTAGACCTTTTTATTGCTCTAGACCTTTTTTTACTCTAGACCTTTTTATTGCTCTAGGCCTTTCTTTTGCTCTAGACCTTTTTATTGCTCTAGACCGTTTTTTACTCTAGACCTTTTTTTTGCTCTAGACCTTTTTATTGCTCTAGACCTTTTTATTGCTCTAGACCTTTTTATTGCTCTAGACCTTTTTTTTGCTCTAGACCTTTTTATTGCTCTAGACCTTTTTATTGCTCTAGACCTTTTTATTGCTCTAGACCTTTTTTTATTCTAGACCTTTTTTTTACTCCAGACCTTTTTAATGCTCTAGACCGTTTTTTACTCTAGACCTTTTTATTGCTCTAGACCGTTTTGTACTCTAGACCTTTTTATTGCTCTATACCTTTTTTTATTCTAGACCTTTTTATTGCTCTAGACCTTTTTATTGCTCTAGACCTTTTTATTGCTCTAGACCGTTTTTTACTTCAGACCTTTTTTTACTCTAGACCTTTTTATTGCTCTAGACCGTTTTTTACTCCAGACCTTTTTTTTACTCTAGACCTTTTTTTTGCTCTAGACCTGTTTTTACTCTAGACCTTTTTTTACTCTAGACCTTTTTATTGCTCTAGACCTTTTTTTACTCTAGACCTTTTTATTGCTCTAGACCTTTTTATTGCTCTAGGCCTTTTTATTGCTCCAGACCTTTTTTTTACTCTAGACCTTTTTATTGCTCTAGACCTTTTTATTAATCTAGACCTTTTTATTGCTCTAGACCTTTTTTTACTCTAGACCTTTTTATTGCTCTAGACCTTTTTTTACTCCAGACCTTTTTATTGCTCTAGACCTTTTTTTACTCTAGACCTTTTTATTGCTCTAGACCTTTTTATTGCTCTAGGCCTTTTTATTGCTCCAGACCTTTTTTTACTCTAGACCTTTTTATTAATCTAGACCTTTTTATTGCTCTAGACCTTTTTTTACTCTAGACCTTTTTATTAATCTAGACCTTTTTATTGCTCTAGACCTTTTTATTGCTCTAGACCTTTTTTTACTCTAGACCTTTTTATTGCTCTAGACCTTTTTTTACTCTAGACCTTTTTTTACTCTAGACCTTTTTATTGCTCAAGACATTTTTATTGCTCTAGACCTTATTATTGCTCTTGACCGTTTTTTTTCTCTAGAATGTTTTTTACTCTAGACCGTTTTTTACTCTAGACCTTTTTATTGCTCTAGACCTTTTTATTGCTCTAGACCTTTTTATTGCTCTAGACCGTTTTTTACTTCAGACCTTTTTTTACTCTAGACCTTTTTGTTGTACTAGACCGTTTTTTACTCCAGACCTTTTTTTACTCTAGACCTTTTTTTTGCTCTAGACCTGTTTTTACTCTAGACCTTTTTTTACTCTAGACCTTTTTATTGCTCTAGACCTTTTTTTACTCTAGACCTTTTTATTGCTCTAGACCTTTTTATTGCTCTAGGCCTTTTTATTGCTCCAGACCTTTTTTTTACTCTAGACCGTTTTTTACTCTAGACCGTGTTTTTGCTCTAGACCGTTTTTTACTCTAGACCTTTTTTACTCTAGACCTTTTTTTTTGCTCTAGACCGTTTTTTACTCTAGACCTTTTTTTACTCCAGACCTTTTTATTGCTCAAACCTTTTTATTGCTCTAGACCTTTTTATTGCTCTAGACCTTTTTTTACTCTAGACCTTTTTATTGCTCTAGACCTTTTTTTACTCTAGACCTTTTTATTGCTCTAGACCTTTTTATTGCTCTAGACCTTTTTTTACTCTAGACCTTTTTATTGCTCTAGACCTTTTTATTGCTCTAGACCTTTTTATTGCTCTAGACCTTTTTTTTGCTCTAGACCTTTTTATTGCTCTAGACCGTTTTTTACTCTAGACCTTTTTTTTGCTCTAGACCTTTTTATTGCTCTAGACCTTTTTATTGCTCTAGACCTTTTTTTTGCTCTAGACCTTTTTATTGCTCTAGACCTTTTTTTTGCTCTAGACCTTTTTTTACTCTGGACCTTTTTATTGCTCTAGACCTTTTTATTGCTCTAGACCTTTTTATTGCTCTAGACCTTTCTTTTGCTCTAGACCTTTTTATTGCTCTAGACCGTTTTTTACTCTAGACCTTTTTTTTGCTCTAGACCTTTTTATTGCTCTAGACCTTTTTATTGCTCTAGACCTTTTTTTATTCTAGACCTTTTTTTTACTCCAGACCTTTTTAATGCTCTAGACCGTTTTTTACTCTAGACCTTTTTATTGCTCTAGACCGTTTTTTACTCTAGACCTTTTTATTGCTCTATACCTTTTTTTATTCTAGACCTTTTTATTGCTCTAGACCTTTTTATTGCTCTAGACCTTTTTATTGCTCTAGACCGTTTTTTACTTCAGACCTTTTTTTACTCTAGACCTTTTTATTGCTCTAGACCGTTTTTTACTCTAGACCTTTTTTACTCTAGACCTTTTTTTTTGCTTTAGACCTGTTTTTTACTCTAGACCTTTTTATTGCTCTAGACCTTTTTATTGCTCTAGACCGTTTTTTACTCCAGACCTTTTTTTACTCTAGACCTTTTTTTTGCTCTAGACCTGTTTTTACTCTAGACCTTTTTTTACTCTAGACCTTTTTATTGCTCTAGACCTTTTTTTACTCTAGACCTTTTTATTGCTCTAGACCTTTTTATTGCTCTAGGCCTTTTTATTGCTCCAGACCTTTTTTTTACTCTAGACCTTTTTATTGCTCTAGACCTTTTTATTAATCTAGACCTTTTTATTGCTCTAGACCTTTTTTTACTCTAGACCTTTTTATTGCTCTAGACCTTTTTTTACTCTAGACCTTTTTATTGCTCTAGGCCTTTCTTTTGCTCTAGACCTTTTTATTGCTCTAGACCGTTTTTTACTCTAGACCTTTTTTTTGCTCTAGACCTTTTTATTGCTCTAGACCTTTTTATTGCTCTAGACCTTTTTTTTGCTCTAGACCTTTTTATTGCTCTAGACCTTTTTATTGCTCTAGACCTTTTTATTGCTCTAGACCTTTTTTTATTCTAGACCTTTTTTTTACTCCAGACCTTTTTAATGCTCTAGACCGTTTTTTACTCTAGACCTTTTTATTGCTCTAGACCGTTTTGTACTCTAGACCTTTTTATTGCTCTATACCTTTTTTTATTCTAGACCTTTTTATTGCTCTAGACCTTTTTATTGCTCTAGACCTTTTAATTGCTCTAGACCGTTTTTTACTTCAGACCTTTTTTTACTCTAGACCTTTTTATTGCTCTAGACCGTTTTTTACTCCAGACCTTTTTTTTACTCTAGACCTTTTTTTTGCTCTAGACCTGTTTTTACTCTAGACCTTTTTTTACTCTAGACCTTTTTATTGCTCTAGACCTTTTTTTACTCTAGACCTTTTTATTGCTCTAGACCTTTTTATTGCTCTAGGCCTTTTTATTGCTCCAGACCTTTTTTTTACTCTAGACCTTTTTATTGCTCTAGACCTTTTTATTAATCTAGACCTTTTTATTGCTCTAGACCTTTTTTTACTCTAGACCTTTTTATTGCTCTAGACCTTTTTTTACTCCAGACCTTTTTATTGCTCTAGACCTTTTTTTACTCTAGACCTTTTTATTGCTCTAGACCTTTTTATTGCTCTAGGCCTTTTTATTGCTCCAGACCTTTTTTTACTCTAGACCTTTTTATTAATCTAGACCTTTTTATTGCTCTAGACCTTTTTTTACTCTAGACCTTTTTATTAATCTAGACCTTTTTATTGCTCTAGACCTTTTTATTGCTCTAGACCTTTTTTTACTCTAGACCTTTTTATTGCTCTAGACCTTTTTTTACTCTAGACCTTTTTTTACTCTAGACCTTTTTATTGCTCAAGACATTTTTATTGCTCTAGACCTTATTATTGCTCTTGACCGTTTTTTTTCTCTAGAATGTTTTTTACTCTAGACCGTTTTTTACTCTAGACCTTTTTATTGCTCTAGACCTTTTTATTGCTCTAGACCTGTTTATTGCTCTAGACCGTTTTTTGCTCTAGACCTGTTTATTGCTCTAGACATTTTTATTGCTCTTGACCTTTCTTTACTCTAGACCTTTTTATTGCTCTAGACATTTTTATTGCTCTAGACCGTTTTTTGCTCTAGACCTTTTTATTGCTCTAGACCTTTTTTTTTTTTTACTCTAGACTGTTTTTTTTCTCTAGATTTTATGTGTTTATACAAAACAGTCTGGAAACTTATTTAAGGCACTTCGTTATTAGAGAAGGAGAGATATACATTTTTTTTCATACTCATTATCATTTTAAATTTAACATCCATTCTACATGGTGTGACTGTAGGATGGTTGAGTGGGTTTTTAGAAATTTCATTTCAAACTAATGTCTCTCTAGCTAAATCGTTATTTATCCCTCTTTATCTCAAGTTCATCTTTATCACGTATGTTTTTCATGGCATTCTCATGCCAACTAACTCTGTTATATCAACTGTTCTACATTTACTAACCCAAGAACTATCATTTATACTTTTGATGTGACAAAACCAACAAAGTCTCCTGTCTGGATACATCTGTCTAGATGTAATCTTCCTCTGAGGTTCTTGTCTTTAAGTAGCATTATCCCGCGACTATAAATGTTTTTGATCAGCACAGATTTCAAAGGAGTTTGAGGAAAATAATCATATTTATTTATTTGATTGTGTTTAAAAGGACACTTCAACATAAGTACCAACAATTTTGAAAAAAAAAAAAAAAAACATATACCCCAATTGATATATAAATCAATCCTTTTACCATTTTATGTATTAAAATTATAATTGTATGCTGTTTTATCTTTTCAAGGTGGTGACTGAGGTTTGACCCTGTTACTAAATATTAGTTGTTGAGGCATTAATTTTGAAACTAGCATCAACTAAAAATAGTTGGAGCAGCTAAAGTAATTGGCATATTCCCAACAGCAGTTAACCTTTAGATTTGGTTGTAAAGCATGAAAAAATAATTTTTTTTAAATCCAAAAAGCACTTCTTTTTTTTTTAACCACAAACAAATGTAAGAGGTTATTGTGCATTTTGCGTCATGTTCTAAGTCGGGAGTTGTGCAACGAGATGCTTGTTCACATTACATTTCTGTACGTTTGTACAGTCTGGGAAGCATAGAGTAGGGAAGGAAATTTCAATGTCTAGCTGTTCGAAAATAGAAGCTGGAGGTCTTAACGGTGACAGCTTGAAATTTAGTTGATTGTCTGCTTAGTTGGTGGTATGCAGCAAGTTCATCAGAACATATTCCACTGAAATACTTGCCAAACAAAGTCCTGAACAGATGTGCATTCTCTATCCTGACCATTATGAATGGGCTTAAAGTGATTTTGTCAGCATCTGACAAAGCCAAACTCTTTGCATCAAATGCAATCCTATATGATCAGGGTCACCTATCTCCCAAATTTCCTTTCTCAGCCAAAAATGATCTGAGCAATATTCACATATCTGCTCGTGATGTTGCCACATTCATCAAGAACCTTGATGCCAACAAAGCAACTGGTCTTGATAATATTCTAGTCATAGTACTCAAGAAGTTGCAATCAGAACTAGCATCTAATCTTGAAGCTGTTCAACCATGCCTACAGGAGAAATGCTTCCCAACACCCTGGAAAACCTCATTAGGTTGATCAATATTTAAAAATGCTGGAGATCAATCTTCTGTACAAACCAATTTAGTGTGTCAGGATTAAGTTGCTTGAATTCGTGTTAAATGGAGAAATTGTCAACCACCTCCAAAAAAAAAAAAAACAACCTTCTCACTGACAAGCAATGTGATTTCCATCCTGTGAGATCTACAGCTGATGTACTGACTGTAATTTCAGATTGGGTCAGTGAATCTATCGATGGGTGTTTTCATTTCTAAAGAAATAGCTCTTGATGCATCAAAGTCATTTGATAGGATTTGGCATAAAGGTCAATTCCACAAGATTTTCAGCTGTGAAATATCTAAAAATGTTTTCTCAACCATCAAATCCTTTCTCTCCAATAGGCTTATCCAAGTTGTTTTCAATGGACAAAAGTCCGAATCTCAAAGTATAAATGCTGGCGTGCCTCAAGGATCTCGCCCAACTCTCTTCCTTATCTTCATCAACGATCTCCCAAATCACATTCTAAGTTCATTCATCGACATATATACAAACGACACTACCATTTATGGTAACACTTCAAAGGTCAGCCCAGATCTCTTTGAGTCTCTCTCTCCTTCGACCTTGAGCATGATGGCTGGTTAATTTTAACATCTCCTAAATCAAGCTTGTATGTTTTCACTAATGCTCTAATCCTCACAGTTGATATGAATGGCTTTCATCTCAAAGAAGCACCTTTTGCTGTGACAAGCTTCTGGGACTGACCTTCACTCCGAAATGGAACGCTTGCAGCATCGAATCTGTTGCCAAGGTTGCTGAAAAAATAGTTGTATCATTCTATGAGTTCAAAAGGTATTTTCACTTCCGATGCAATTCTAAGAGCCAACAAATATGTCCTAAAATGGAGTACTGTCACCACATCTAAGGAGGATCTCCTACCTCCAGCCTCTTTGCCACAGAAGAGATGTTGCGAGCCTGGTTCTGCTCTATTGTTATTTTCATAACATATCTATGGTCCCCCATCCCTACCACAAAAAGCATTCGCCTAGCTACAACCTCTATCACCAATTTCTTCCACTCTCTATCTGCACTTAAATCTTACCGTAAATTCCATGAACAAAGCTTCTTTCTGTGGAACTCTGTTCCGTCAGCTTGCTTTCCATCTGACTACAAGTCCAATGTAAACAAATTGTTGTTGGGCTCACTCCTTAAAGAGTCAATTACATTGTTGCATCAGTAACCATTGTATACTCATTAACCCATATCCTTAAGTAGCCTTTAGGCCTTGATAAGTGATGACCCCCTTGTAAAAAAGCACATGGATGCAACATTATGGTGATGGAGCTGTAGCTTGATGGACAGTGAGGGGCCTGTAGGATTAGACTTATTTTTTGACACTGTCTAAGAGAGTGAAATCGCAGGTGAGAACATAAGACTACATGTAACAATATTTTATACATGTAACAATATTTTATATTTTATACATGTAACAATATTTTATACATGTAACAATATTTTATACATGCAACAATATTTTATGCATGTAACAATATTTTATACATGCAACAATATTTTATACATGCAACAATATTTTATGCATGTAACAATATTTTATGCATGTAACAATATTTTATACATGCAACAATATTTTATACATGCAACAATATTTTATACATGCAACAATATTTTATACATGCAACAATATTTTATACATGCAACAATATTTTATGCATGTAACAATATTTTATACATGCAACAATATTTTATGCATGCAACAATATTTTATGCATGTAACAATATTTTATGCATGTAACAATATTTTATGCATGTAACAATATTTTATACATGTAACAATATTTTATGCATGCAACAATATTTTATACATGCAACAATATTTTATGCATGCAACAATATTTTATGCATGTAACAATATTTTATGCATGTAACAATATTTTATGCATGTAACAATATTTTATACATGCAACAATATTTTATACATGTAACAATATTTTATGCATGTAACAATATTTTATACATGCAACAATATTTTATGCATGCAACAATATTTTATGCATGTAACAATATTTTATGCATGTAACAATATTTTATGCATGTAACAATATTTTATACATGTAACAATATTTTATGCATGCAACAATATTTTATACATGCAACAATATTTTATACATGCAACAATATTTTATACATGCAACAATATTTTATGCATGTAACAATATTTTATACATGTAACAATATTTTATATTTTATACATGTAACAATATTTTATACATGTAACAATATTTTATACATGCAACAATATTTTATACATGCAACAATATTTTATACATGCAACAATATTTTATACATGCAACAATATTTTATGCATGTAACAATATTTTATACATGCAACAATATTTTATGCATGCAACAATATTTTATGCATGTAACAATATTTTATGCATGTAACAATATTTTATGCATGTAACAATATTTTATACATGTAACAATATTTTATGCATGCAACAATATTTTATACATGCAACAATATTTTATGCATGCAACAATATTTTATGCATGTAACAATATTTTATGCATGTAACAATATTTTATGCATGTAACAATATTTTATACATGTAACAATATTTTATACATGTAACAATATTTTATGCATGTAACAATATTTTATACATGCAACAATATTTTATGCATGCAACAATATTTTATGCATGTAACAATATTTTATGCATGTAACAATATTTTATGCATGTAACAATATTTTATACATGTAACAATATTTTATACAGGTAACAATATTTTATGCATGTAACAATATTTTATACATGTAACAATATTTTATGCATGGGCAAATGTTGACAAGAAAATTCTTGCAGTTTTTAACTTTTAAATTCAGATGAATATATTTCAGTATAAACAAAAATTTATTCAGCAAAATAAACACCATCAAAATCAACATACTTTTGCCAACGCAAAACAAGTGTATTTATACCAGTAACATAAAAATCTTCCGCTCTGATGGCGATGAAGTCACTGAAGACGTTTTTGATATCGCTTAGGTTTTTGAAGCATTTCTCATGTAGAATGTTGTTGAGATACTTGAAAAAGTGGTAGTCGGTAGGTGAGAGATCTGGAGATGATGGCGGATAAGGCAAAGTTTCATAACCCAATTCATTCAATTTTTGCATGGCCTAAAGGCTACTTAAGGATAAGGGTTTAGTAACATACGGTTGGGCATTAGTATGGATGAAAATTGGGCCTTGACTAATCCTGGATTTTGTTATTAAAGTTTTTGATGCATTTTATCCATTTGTTGATAGTACTTCACCACTGTAATGGTTTCGCCTGTATTCAAGAAATTGTAATGGATGAAATTGGTCACCAACCACCAAACAGTCAGCGTGACCTTTTTTTGGTGCAACACTGGCTTTGGGAAGTATCGTGGAGCTTCATCGGCATCTAACCACTGAGCTGAGCATGGCCAGTTGTAGTAAAAAACCCACTTTGCATTACAAGTTACAACCCAATCGAGAAATAAGTCATTCTTGTTGCGTAAAAAAAGGGAAGATGACACTTCATAACGGCGTTTCTTTTGATTGTCGTTCAATTCGTGAGACACCAATTTATCAAGTTTTTTGTTTTTCCAATCTCTCTCAAGTGGTTGAAAATTGTTGTATACATTATAAAAAGTTAGAAAGCAACAAATCAACTGGCGATGGTGGTCTTCCAGCAAAAATATACTGTTGTATATTGAAGGAGACAACTCCCGGTAATTAGAGAAACAAAGTAATTAGGGTCAAAGATAATTAGCATTAAAGGAAAATGCTGGAATCGAAGTCAGTGATCAAAAGTTAAAAACAATACATATTGTCATTTAGATGCGATTCTAGGAATGTAGTGAATTGTCCATTATAGTACAAAAAAGTTAGGTCAGAGCAAATAGAATGGGACAATGGAAATTAAAAAATAACTTTGTGTTGCCAGAACATGTGTTAGAAGCATATACAATGTCCATATGAATCCCATTCACATGTTTGGCTACATTCTGACGTTACAAAGAAATATAGATTCAATACATACAGTTAAGTTAGGGTTCGAAATCAGTAAGAGTTGAGAAAGTTAGAGTTGGCAGTTGAGAGAGGAGAGAGAGTTAGCCTGAGCTCTTTCAGGAAGCAAAGCGGGGGAGAAGAAGACGAAATGTAGAAATCTAACACGGCATCGGATTCTCATCATTCCCATCACCAGCTGGAAATGTCTTCATATTGCTATATAAGCCTTTGTCTTCATTTGTCATCAACCACAAGGTAATGCGTCTTTGACTTTGTCTTGTATAATAAACTTTAGATGAAAGTGTTGACTGTATCCCCCCTCATCAATAATGTATCTCCCCTCATCAATAATGTATCCCCCCTCATCAATAATGTATCTCCCCTCCGTGTTTAAAAAGAACTGTTCATTACATGTCTCTCGTCTCTTCACTTCTATAATCTTCTACTATAAATGTGTACCCCCACCTATACAACAATACATGTATTGTCTTGACCTCATGGTAAGGTGGCTGCATCAAATTTACTACTACATTTGGTGCTCAGAAAAAGATTCCTCCAAGACTGGAGCAACACAATTCTCCTCCCTTTTTTACAAAAAAGGCAGTTGCCATATATGAAGCACCTATTGCGAAATAAGTCTGATTGGTGTTGCATCAAAAAAATTTTTTCAAATGCCAAGAGATCTTCAAACTCAATTGAACTAGTCCAGTTTCTGATGAGGTTCAGATGTTATTACTTATGCAAATTCTGAAACACTGTTGGTCCGATCAACAAGCAACTATTATGTTCTCTGTGATGGACTTCCTACAAAGTTCCTTAATTTGCTGGAAGCCTACTATTCAAACAAGTGAAGATCCTTTGTTATGGAGAGACTTCAGAATTCTTCAATGGTTAGACTTATATCCACCAAGGTTGCAGTGTTTCTTATCATGCAGATGCATTATCAATTGAATGACGCTAGTGTGCAAATTGGACATGATTGTTCCACTATGCAAATGATGTTGCCATCTTTGGCGAAACATATTTCAGTAGGCATTATGTCGGTATGATGATCGATGTCTCAAACGCTGTTATCAAAGAAGTATCTCAACGCAGCCTTTACAGCCACTGGGCAAGGCAGCAAGGATGAGATTTCGATCCATATCAGTTGTACTTGTGCAACCTTCTGTCACCTCCAGAGTAGAGTGTTGTCTCAGCATAAAATTCTCAACAACATTGAGTATATGTCAAGCACTGATGCACACAATACTGCTGTATAGCTGGGAGATCCAGCTTTCGCACGGCCCTGTCGGTGGGGCATTAGAATACGCCAACTGCCCCCCTGCAGAGGGTAAAAGTCCCTCAATGGGGGTCCTGGATATGACCTTAAACTATATCCAGTGGTGAGGACCCAGCTTGTGGGCTTTGGGGAGTGTGGAGCCACCCTTTAATTACCATTGCTCCCAGGTCCACTCTGACCCGGAGTGGTAGTACCTGTTAGGGTTCCAACTTATGGGTTAAATGAAACCGACGTGAAAACAACAAATATATTCTATTAAAAAAGTTTTTCTTCAAAATCTTTGGATTCGGCATTAAATAACCCGAAAAGGGTTGATATGCTGTAAAACAAAAACAACCAACCAACCAGCTTTCGCAATAAAAAATCTAATTTTAATGTAATTTGATAAAATTAAAAAAACAAATGAGTTAAACTAAATCATTTGATGCTTTAAGTATAAAAAAAAAAGTTTTGTAAATTAAACACTCTTCGTTAAATCCCGCCACCCAAAATGAGACTCTATTTTTCTTAGTTGATAATGAAACACCCCCAAAATTTTGCAAATCGAAGAAGAAAAATTTATTTTACAATGAGCGATAATTTTCCTATATGATTGAAATGTAAAATGATTCTCCATTTTCAGGCCATTCTAAAATATTAAGGCAGTTAACAAATTTGTGTTATGGGAGATAAGTTCTATACATGTTTTTAAGGTGGGGCTACTTTTTAGGAGATTATATGTGGTTTTACAAATTTTTTTTTTGGGGGGGGGTAATAGTTGGACTTATGGTTAGTAATATGGTTAAGAGTTTTGGGGAAACTCAAACTTAAGGCTTATGGTATCGTTGTGGAAAGTGTTTTTTTTTTTGTTAGAGAGCTTACCCTAGGTTTAGTGGTATGGTAAATAATTATTTTATTTCCTTTTATTGGATTGATAGTTCTATTTCTTCTGATGAGTTAAGGGCAAAATAGATTTATAATAATAGAATAATAAATTAAGATCAAAAGTTTAAATTCTCTTTGTGTTGAATGCATTTCGGCCAGAATGCATTTCGACTTATTCTTGTCAGTCTTCATAATATCTAAATAATAAAGGAAGAAATAAGAGCAATAAAGAAAAAAGTAGCAACTTAATTGGTTTATGTGTAACAATGCATTAGCATTTAATGATTGTTTTAAATCAAAATCTGAACAAGAATTATTGATTTTTTTTTTTTACTTCAGTTTAATGTTTGTCTTTTCTTTGTTTACTAGTCTCAACCCCTTTTAAAATACATTTTAAGAATACTTGTTTTTCATTTATTTTATTTATTTAACAATGGATTTTTACCATGTAAAACGTGTAGTCATTATTCATGGAATTGTATTGATTGAAGAAGATATCTATCAACTGCGCCACGGGCTCCTAAGCGCAGTTGATAGAGACGTTGAATCTCTATGGTTCCAGATGAGCATTGTCTGAAGATAGCGGTTTCAATCCTACCCAAAGCTGGCCATAGGCTTACTTGGCCAAAATCTGGTGAGACGACAACAACTACAGATGGCAATGATTGCTGAGAATGCAGTTAGGAGATTCAAAGTTCCTATCCGTCACAGTTACCACCTGACGAAGGCCAGAGGAATAGTTAGGCGAAACGTTGTGAAACAACAACTAATAAAGTTGAGAATAATAGTCCGCAATAAATAAAATTGATATAAATAATACTCATCTCAATAATGAATTCTAATTAAAATGATATAGTAAACTGATATTTATGCCCAAATAATTCATGAACAATCAGATTTATAATTATTTATTAATTCTCTTAAGCATAAGTCCAGTCTAATAATATTACTGATACTAGTAGCATTAGTATCTAACATATAAAATTATCTTGTCAGGTTTTTAAATTCAGACATAAATAGCATTTAAACTGAAAAATCAAGCTTTGTTTCTGACTAGCAAATTTTCATTTGTTATTGTTGTACTGTATTATTGGCAATGTTCTTTGCTATGATTTATTTGTAGAATTATTTAGATAACTGCTAATAATAAAACACTTTTAGATAATCACCATAAAATAAAAATTACCAAGGGAATAGCTCATTTTAAATTGAAGAATATAGTAGGAGTTGTCTACCTTAAGTTTAAAAATCTGAAAAAAAAAATTAAAATTAAAAACTAAATGAATTCACTGTATCCTGGGCAACTCCGGATAGGCGCAGCTGGTATAATATAAGATATAGATTTTTTTAAGTGACACCAGCATAGGCATCCGCAAAAAAAAAAACAGGAGGAAAAACAGAAAAATGAATGAAGAGAAAAATAGTGTGAAAACAGGTAACTAAGATCGTAATAAGATATTAAAAATGTGCATGTAATCTATATATCTATAAAAGTGAATGTGTCTGTCTGTCAGTGTGTGTCTGTGTCTGTGTCTGTGTACATTTTCCTTCACAATAAATTTGTTAATTTTAAGTCTACAGACTCGAAATTTGATATACAGGGTACTGAGATTTGGGAAAACAATAAATGTTAAGGGGTCATAATAGGGGGCAAAGATAAAAAAAAAAGTTGTTTTTTTTTCTCTCAGCATACACCTCCAAACACCTGTGCAACGCCGGGCTGAAATACTAGTATATCTATAAAAGTGAATGTGTGTGTGTGTGTGTGTGTGTGTGTGTGTGTGTGTGTGTGTGTGTGTGTGTGTGTGTGTACATTTCCCTACGCAATAACTCTGTCAATTTTTAGTCTACAGACTCGAAATTTGATATACAGGGTACTGAGATTTGGGGAAATCTATGTGATCCGTGTTCGACCAGAAATTTGGCTGTTAAGGGGTCAAAGTTCAACGATTTGACCTTTGAGAACTCTACCAAACTCCTCCGCCAATTTTGAGTCTAAACACATGAAATTTTAGATATAGGTTCCTTGGACATGGATCTAACTTAATAACTTGATTTTAGCTCAAAACAATAAATGTTAAGGGGTCATAAAAAATTTTTACCTCTGCGGTCTCTACCAAGTTACTCAGACAATTTCTAGCCTAAACATTTGAAATTTTACATAAAAGGTATTCAGAGATAGGGCAAGCTTTTTAATCAGTTTGGGTCGAAAATTTGAGCTTTCAATGTATGTATGTTTGGATGGCTGCCTAAAACTTTTGACAGAGGAGACGGATTTTCACCAGATCAGTATCGTTTTGAAGCTAAACCCTTTACCCGAAAAATACAGAAAAACTGGCTAAAAACATTAATTTCTTCACGCTCAACTGGGCACTTTTCTACAGGGAAGGGTCGCTTTTTTCACCAATATTTTCGAAAGTGATCCCCTCTTTTCGATTGTCTAGCTTTAATTAAAACCTACATCACTCCCTGTTTGACGGTAGTCGTAACAGCAAAGATGTCACGATTTTTTCCCCATTCTTTTCCTCCTTCATGGTACAGGTCCAGGCCTGCCTTCCTACTACCACTTTTTTTAATTTTATTTTTTTGCTCAACATACACCTCCAAACACCCGGGCAACGCCGGGCTGAAATGCTAGTAATATAATGATAATAATAATAATAATGAGACCCGTGTTTAGAAGAGCTGGAGAAATGCATGAGCTTATAGATTATTACCATTAAGGCCTTCCATAACCTTTAAAAAAAAGTCCTGATTTTAAAAAATGCTTGTTTTTCCCTAATTTCTATTTTTTTCTTCATCTTAAAAGCCTTCTCTGTTTCCTTTTTATTCTCCTTTTATCTCTTTTTCAATGTTCATTCTCTTCTTTCTGGTCAGCAAACAGTGTAAACAATTCGCAATTAATAAAATCTCTAATAAATCCATTCTGAAAATTTTCTGATACTTTTGTTATCTAAAATGTTGAATGGTCTTGTAGACAGGTAAGCAGTTTCAAACATTGGGTGTTTTAGAAGTCTATATGATCCATATGAATTTCAGAATGAATAGCCAATTTTCAATGAGTAATTTTCATCAGGAGAGAATGTCTTGGATTATACAAAAACAAAAATTGAAAACGTCTAGCAACAAAATCATCTATGAAAGAACTTGTATAGATGCAAATAAAACAAATAAAGATTTTTTTCTTGTGTTTTTTTCTGAACCAAATGGTGACATTTTAAGAACTTAAGTGCTTTGATTTTAAAAATATCTCTATTTTAATAGAACTACCTTGAAATTTTGAAATATCTAAAGCGTTTTTATGGTAGGTGGGTATTACTAATAAAAAATATTTTGTGATATCAATAATGGAAATTAAATTCAACATCAGAATTCTAGACTGAAAACCTGAATGTATCAAGTGCAAATCCAGTTTGTTCCACAGAAGCACTTTCATCAAACCTACACTTGACCTTGAAAGAAGATAAATAAAATAACATCTATCTATCAAAGTGAAAATGTCTGTGTCTGTCTGTGTACACTTCCCTACCAAATAACTCTGTTAATTCTCAGTCTACAGACTCAAGATTTGACATAAGGGGTATTGAGATTTGGGAAAAAAAATTTAATTTGTTTTCGGCCAGAAATTTGGCTGTTAAGAGGTCAAAGTTCAACAATTTGACCTTTGAAAACTCTACCAAACTCCACCACCAATTTTGGGTCTAAACACTTGGAATTTTAGATATAGGTTAAGTAACCTATGGATCTAACTTTATAATTTGATTTGAGCCCAAAACAATAAATGTTAAGGGGTCATAGATGGGGTCAAAGTTTTTTAGAAATTGACCTCTGCAGTCTCTAGCAAATTATTCAGCCAATTTTTAGTCTAAACATTTGAAATTTTATATAAAATGTATTTAGACATAGGGCAAGCTTTTTGATCGTTTTTGGTTTGTTTTTTTGTTTTTTTCTGAAAATTTGGGTATCAAGGAGTAAAAATTCCAAAGATTTTACCTTTGCGGTCTCTAGCAAACTATTAAGCAAATTTTTAATCTAAACATTTGAAATTTTACATGCAGCAAGCTTTTTAATCAGTTTTTGTGCGAAAATTTGGCTGGCAAGAGGTCAAAATTTTGAAATTTTAGATGTAGGTTAATTGAACATGAGTCAAACATTTTAATTCAATTTGAGCCCAAAACAATAAAAAGGGTCAAAATTGGGGTCAAAGTTTTAAAAAAATTGACGTTTGCGGTCTCTACCAACTTTTCTTTATGGTAGTTAAGGAAGCCTATTATATAGAAAGGCATTACTATACATATTCACACTTTTTAATATACAAGAACCCAAGTTTGCCCAGCTGTGCAAACTTGAGTCCTTGTACCAGAAAAATATCCAATAAATAAAACGTTTAATAAATCGTTATTTTTTTTTGCATTTCCATACACCAAACATGATAAATTGCCAGTATTTAAGAAACAGTAGGATAATTTTTTTTCTACGTATAACATAATTTTTTTTTACTTATAACATGCTGAATTGTTAAAAAAAATTGCCAGTATTTATGAAGATTAGGATCATATTTTTTTACTTATAACATGCTGAATTGTTAAAAAAAATTGCCAGTATTTATGAAGATTATGATCATTTTTTTTTACTTATAACATGCTGAATTATTAAAAAAAATTGCTAGTATTTATGAAGATTATGATCATTTTTTTTTACTTATAACATGCTGAATTGTTAAAAAAAATTGCCAGTATTTATGAAGATTATGATCATTTTTTTTTACTTATAACATGCTGAATTGTTAAAAAAAATTGCCAGTATTTATGAAGATTATGATCATTTTTTTTTACTTATAACATGCTGAATTGTTAAAAAAAATTGCCAGTATTTATGAAGATTATGATCATTTTTTTTTACTTATAACATGCTGAATTGTTAAAAAAAATTGCCAGTATTTATGAAGATTATGATCATTTTTTTTTACTTATAACATGCTGAATTGTTAAAAAAAATTGCCAGTATTTATGAAGATTATGATCATTTTTTTTTACTTATAACATGCTGAATTATTAAAAAAAATTGCTAGTATTTATGAAGATTATGATCATTTTTTTTTACTTATAACATGCTGAATTGTTAAAAAAAATTGCCAGTATTTATGAAGATTATGATCATTTTTTTTTACTTATAACATGCTGAATTATTAAAAAAAATTGCTAGTATTTATGAAGATTATGATCATTTTTTTTTACTTATAACATGCTGAATTGTTAAAAAAAATTGCCAGTATTTATGAAGATTATGATCATTTTTTTTTACTTATAACATGCTGAATTGTTAAAAAAAATTGCCAGTATTTATGAAGATTAGGATCATTTTTTTTACTTATAACATGCTGAATTATTTAAAAAAATTGCTAGTATTTATGAAGATTATGATCATTTTTTTTTACTTATAACATGCTGAATTGTTAAAAAAAATTGCCAGTATTTATGAAGATTATGATCATTTTTTTTTACTTATAACATGCTGAATTGTTAAAAAAAATTGCCAGTATTTATGAAGATTATGATCATTTTTTTTTACTTATAACATGCTGAATTGTTAAAAAAAATTGCCAGTATTTATGAAGATTATGATCATTTTTTTTTACTTATAACATGCTGAATTGTTAAAAAAAATTGCCAGTATTTATGAAGATTATGATCATTTTTTTTTACTTATAACATGCTGAATTGTTAAAAAAAATTGCCAGTATTTATGAAGATTATGATCATTTTTTTTTACTTATAACATGCTGAATTGTTAAAAAAAATTGCCAGTATTTATGAAGATTATGATCATTTTTTTTTTACTTATAACATGCTGAATTGTTAAAAAAAATTGCCAGTATTTATGAAGATTATGATCATTTTTTTTTACTTATAACATGCTGAATTGTTAAAAAAAATTGCCAGTATTTATGAAGATTATGATCATTTTTTTTTACTTATAACATGCTGAATTGTTAAAAAAAATTGCCAGTATTTATGAAGATTATGATCATTTTTTTTACTTATAACATGCTGAATTGTTAAAAAAAATTGCCAGTATTTATGAAGATTATGATCATTTTTTTTTACTTATAACATGCTGAATTGTTAAAAAAAAATTGCCAGTATTTATGAAGATTATGATCATTTTTTTTTACTTATAACATGCTGAATTGTTAAAAAAAATTGCCAGTATTTATGAAGATTATGATCATTTTTTTTACTTATAACATGCTGAATTGTTAAAAAAAATTGCTAGTATTTATGAAGATTAGGATCATTTTTTTTTACTTTTAACATGCTGAATTATTAAAAAAAATTGCCAGTATGTATGAAACATTAGGATCATTTTTTTTTTTTACTTCTAACATACGGAATTGTTAAAAACAAAAATTGGCAGTATTTATGAAACAGTAGGATAATATCACTAAAACATCCGTTGGGTCATAAGCTTCATTTCGGTACCTTACTTGCCTGGGTGAGTTGTTGGTAGGCTGAGATAAACCGCGTCTCTCTCTCTCTCTCTCTCTCTCTCTCTCTCTCTCTCTCTCTCTCTCTCTCTCTCTCTCACACACACACACACACACAGAGTAAATCCAACGTAAATCCAACTTACTAAGGGAGATAATAACTTCCGGTGAATACCGGAAAAATATCAAGTAAATAAAACGTTTTTTAGTAAATCGTTATTTTTTTGCATTTTCTGCATTTTATTTTATTTTATTTTTTTTGTATTTCCATACCAAACATGGATATAAATGTTACTAAAACATCCGCTGGGTTATAAGCTTATTTCGGTACCTTACTTGCCTGGGTGGATTGCATGTAGACTGAGATAAGCCGCATCTCACACACACACACACACACACACACACACACACACACACACACACACACACAAACATTAGGAAAATTCATAATAATATACATATGCACATAAAGTTATGAACAGTACATAGGGCCCAAGCAAAGCTGGACAAAACTGCTAGTGATAAAAATATAAAAGAAGTTCTCTGTGAAATAAATGCAAGTATGTATACTAACAGCATTCACCCCAGGCAGTTTAAACCAGCTTCCTCCAATGGATGAAGTAACAAGAGAATATTAAATTCACGTGATCTGTTGCATGTATATCCCGATCAGGGGAGATGATGACATTACATGACGGTCATCGTTTTTCTTCTTGGTAGACTTTATGCATTTTTTTCTAAATGTAGTTCTAAATAATAAAATACTCCACAGAAAGTAAAAAGGGTAAAAAAACAAATATTTAACAAATAAGTGTTTCCTTGGCAATAAAATATACGTTGAAACCTACCTCCATAATATTTTTGTATTTTAACTTATTTGAAAGCATTTATTCAGTTCTAAAAAGAAAATATTGATTTAAGTCGCAACTTTGAAGCCTATACGTAATCAGTTAAAAATATATGCAAAAAAAAAAAATAATAATATCCAAATATAGCATCATTAAAGTCTGGATCATCGCTCAAAAATAGAAAATTAAATATTGGTACCTGTAGGAGAAAATTTTTAGGGCGTTTTTATTTTGTTTTTTTGACGTTTGCGGTAGTGGCATGTCAGTATTTTGTGCCTATTTATGTTCCCATACCAATGCTGTGTTTACATTTTCAGTGTTCTGTCCGAGCAAGGAAAAAGCAATATATGTTTGATTACATTTTATGTTAGTTTCGTGTGTGCAAGGAAAGAGTTAGCAATGCGTGTTAAAATACCAATAATTCCCAAACCTCTTGTTAGAGCGAATCATAGTAAAAATTTAAGGGTTCCAGTATTTCATTTTAATAACTTTGAGTGATTATGCAGACTTCAAAGATGCTATATAGGTTTTTTAGCAAAATTGCATCATGTTTAGAAGTCGATTTAATTTTATATTTGTGCGATTATCGAGTGTAAAAAGACATGTGTATTTATTTTACTTATAACATAATTTTTTATACTTATAACATGCTGAATTGTTAAAAAATACATTTCCATTATTTATGAAACAGTAGGATAATGTTTTTTACTTATAAAATATTGCATTGTTAAAAAATAAATTGCCAGTATTTTTGAAATAGTAGGATCATTTGTTTTACTCATCACATAATTATTTTACTTATAACATAATTTTTTATATTTATAACATAATTTTTTTACTTATAACATAATTTTTTTTACTTATAACATAATTATTTTACTTATAACATAATTTTTTTTATTTATAACATAATTTTTTTACTTATAACATATTTTTTTTACTTATAACATAATTTTTTATACTTATAACATAATTTTTTTACTTATAACATAATTTTTTTACTTATAACATAATTTTTTATATTTATAACATAATTTTTTTACTTATAACATAATTTTTTTTACTTATAACATAATTGTTTTACTTATAACATAATTTTTTTTATTTATAACATAATTTTTTTACTTATAACATATTTTTTTTACTTATAACAATTTTTTATACTTATAACATAATTTTTTTACTTATAACATAATTTTTTTACTTATAACATAATTTTTTATATTTATAACATAATTTTTTTACTTATAACATAATTTTTTTTACTTATAACATAATTGTTTTACTTATAACATAATTTTTTTTATTTATAACATAATTTTTTTACTTATAACATATTTTTTATATTTACAACATAATTTTTTTTACTCATAACATAATTTTTTATACTTAAAACATATTTTTTCTACTTATAACATAATTTTTTTACTTATAACATAATTTTTTTACTTATAACATATTTTTATATTTACAACATAATTTTTTTTACTTATAACATAATTTTTTTTACTTATAACATAATTTTTTATACTTAAAACATATTTTTTCTACTTATAACATAATTTTTTTACTTATAACATAATCTTTTTACTTATAACAATTTTTTATACTTATAACATAATTTTTTTACTTATAACATAATTTTTTTTACTTATAACATAATTTTTTATACTTACAACATAATTTTTTTACTTATAACATAATTTTTTATACTTATAACATAATCTTTTTACTTATAACATAATTTTTTTATATTTATAATTTAGTTTTTTATACTTATAACATAATTTTTTTACTTATAACATAATTTTTTTTTACTTATAACATAATTTTTTATACTTATAACATATTTTTTTTACTTATAACATAATTTTTTTACTTATAACATATTTTTTTTACTTATAACATAATGTTTTATACTTATAACATAATTTTTTATACTCATAACATAATTTTTTATACTTAGAACATAATTTTTTTACTTATAGCATAATTTTTTTACTTATAACATAATTTTTTATACTTATAACATAATTTTTTTGCTTATAACATAATTTTTTTACTTATAACATATTTTTTATATTTACAACATAATTTTTTTTACTCATAACATAATTTTTTTACTTATAACATAATATTTTTACTTATAACATAATTTTTTATACTTATAACATGATTTTTTTTACTTATAGCATAATTTTTTTACTCATAACATAATTTTTTATACTTAAAACATAATTTTTTTACTTATAACATGATTTTTTTTTACTTATAACATAATTTTTTATACTTAGAACATAATTTTTTTACTTATAACATAATTTTTTTACTTATAACATAATTTTTTATACTTATAACATAGTTTTTTTGCTTATAACATAATTTTTTTAATTATAACATAATTTTTTTACTCATAACATAATTTTTTTACTTATAACACAATTTTCTTACTTATAACATAATTTTTTTACTTATAACATAATTTTTTTACTTATAACATAATTTTTTATACTTATAACATAGTTTTTTTGCTTATAACATAATTTTTTTAATTATAGCATAATTTTTTTACTCATAACATAATTTTTTATACTTAAAACATAATTTTTTTACTTATAACATGATTTTTTATACTTATAACATAATTTTTTTTCACTTATAACATAATTTTTTATAATTATAACATAATTTTTTTTTTATTTATAATATAATTTTTTTTACTTATAACATAATTCTTTTCCTTATAACGTACTTTTTTTACTTATAACATAATTTTTTATACTTATAACAATTTTTTATACTTATAACATAATATTTTTACTTATAACATAATTTTTTTTACTTATAACATAATTTTTTTTACTTATAACATAATTTTTTATACTTATAACATAATATTTTTACTTATAACATATTTTTTTTACTTATAACATAGTTTTTTACTTATAACATAATTTTATTACTTATAACAAAATTTTATTACTTATAACATAATTATTTTACTAATAACATATTTTTTTTTACTTATGACATAATTTTTTTACTTATAACATATTTTTTTATTATAACATAATGTTTTATACTTATAACATAATTTTTTATACTTAGAACATAATTTTTTTACTTATAACATAATTCTTTTACTTATAACATAATTTTTTATACTTATAACATAATTTTTTTGCTTATAACATAATTTTTTTAATTATAACATAATTTTTTTAATTATAACATAATTTTTTTACTTATAATATAATTTTTTTACTCATAACATAATTATTTTACTTATAACATAATTTTTTTACTTGTAACATAATTTTTTACTTATAACATAATTTTTTATACTTATAACATAATTCTTTATACTTATAACATAATATTTTTACTTATAACATAATATTTTTACTTATAACATAATTTTTTTTACTTTTAACATAATTTTTTTACTTATAACATAATTTTTTTATACTTATAACAGAATTTTTTTTCTTATAACATAATTTGTTTACTTATTACATAATTTTTTACTTATAACATATTTTTTTACTCATAAAATAATTTTTTTATTTATAACATAATTTTTTTACTTATAACATAATTTTTTTTACTCATTACATAATTTTTTTACTTATAAAATAATTTTTTATACTTATAACATAATTTTTTTACTTATAACATAATTGTTTTACTTATAACATAATTTTTTTACTTATAACATAATATTTTACTTATGACATAATTTTTTTACTTATAACATAATTTTTTTACTTATAACATAATTTTTTTACTTATAACATAATTTTTTTACTTATAACATAATTTTTTTACTTATAACATAATTTTTTTACTTATAACATAATTGTTTACTTATAACATAATTTTGTACTTATGACATAATTTTTTATACTCATAACATCATTTTTCTATTCATAACATAATTTTGTTACTTGTAAAATAATTTTTTACTTATAACATAATTTTCTCTATTTATAACATAATTTTTTCACTTATAAAATAATTTTTTACTTATAACATAATTTTTTTACTCATAACATGCTGAATTGTTAAAAAATATATTGCCAGTATTTATGAAACAGTAGGATAATTTTTTTTAACTTATAACATAATTTTATTTACTTATAACATGCTGAATTGTAAAAAAAAAATCAATACCAGTATTTATGAGACAGAAGGATATTTTCTTTTTACTTAGTGAATTTTCTTTTTAACATAGTGAATTGTTAAAAATTAAATTGCCAGTATTTAGGAAATAGTAGGATGAAGTTTTCTACTTATAACATTTTTTTTTACTCATAACATAATTTATGAAACAATAGGATTTTTTTACTTCTAACATGTTGAATTGTTAAAAAAAATAAATTGCCAGTATTTATGAAACAGTAGGATTTTTTTTTTACTTCTAACATGCTGAATTTTAACAAAATAAATTGCCAGTATTTGTAAAACAGTAGAATTTTTTTACTTATAAAATGCTTAATTGTTAAAAAAAAATTGCCAGTATTTATGAAAAATAGGATTTTTTTTTACTTATAAAATGCTTAATTGTTAAAAAAAAATTGCCAGTATCTATGAAAAATAGGATTTTTTTTTACTTATAAAATGCTTAATTATTAAAAAAAATTGCCAGTATTTATGAAAAATAGGATTTTTTTTTTTTTACTTATAAAATGCTGAATTGTTAAAAAAAAAATGACAGTATGTATGAAAAATAGGATTTTTTTTTTACTTATAAAATGCTTAATTGTTAAAAAAAAATTGCCAGTATCTATGAAAAATAGTATTTTTTCTTTTACTTTTAACATGCTCTACTATTAAAAGATAAATTGCCAGTATTTATGATACAATAGATTTTTTTTTCCATAAGCGTTGGAGATGTTTGAATGTGGTAAAAGACGATAAACGCAGCTGTAGTGAACAAACACTGTAATGACTTTAAGTTGTCTGAACTAACAGCAGACAATTTTAAATGTCTTGTGTTTGCGCAAGGTTAACCTCGGGAAAAGATGCAAAAATAAGGAGTCCTTACAAAATTAGAAAATGAACCGAACTTAACACTTCAAAAATTGACTGAGGATTGTCAAAAGGTAGAAATTATAAAAAAAAATCCAAGAAATATCGAAGCAGGCATCGCGAATATAAAAAAAGTAACTAAGAAAAAAACGTCAAAATGGCACACAGACACTAACCACCGAAACTCAGAAAACTAAAAGCACTGAGCGCTAGCAGTATCAGAATTTTTGTAGGAATTTTTGACACCCCTAACACGAAACGGCGAATACAATTTAAAAATCTCGTAATTTCTCTCTTAAAAGTGGGTTATTTATTTTCTTTATGGATTATACTTCCAAAATAAACTATTACAGTTGTTTTAAAAGTAATAGAAATATATATTTTTTTTTTTTAAACCGTAATGAATTTTCCGAACTCAATATTTTTCAATTTTTAAACTTTAAAAATCTATCAAAATTTTTCTATTGATTCTATTTTTACGATATTTTCAGGGTCAATGTGAAATTTTATGTTCTTTCCAATAAACCGAATATAATATTTTAGACAAACGTCTAACGTTGTCTTTTTTTTGTCTTTTTTTTTTTTTTAATGAAACCTTGGTCCTTGCTCCTTTAATTGAAAAAATAATTAGGGCTTGAATTACATTTTTCGAGGAGTTATAAGCTTGGAAAGACAGGGGGTCGAATAATTCACGCCTCTCATTTTGAAATGTCTATTAAAAAGTAAATAATTAATTATGTCGGGGAGTTTTATATATCACAAATTGAAGAGAAAAGGTCAATAAATAATATATTCACATTTAAAACAAAAAAAAAAAAAAAATCGCTTTTTTAGAAATTTACCTGTAAAGTCCGAAGTTTAAAACCTTTTTTTTAAAAAAAAACACATTGTTTTTTTTTGTTTTTTTTTTTTGTTTAATAAAACCTTGGTCCTTGCTCCTTTAATTGAAAAAAAAAAATTAGGGCTTGAATTACATTTTTCGAGGAGTTATAAGCTTGGAAAGATGGGGTGGAATTATTCACTATTTTCACGAAATTTCTGACACTGCTAACTGAGCGCTTGTTTCAGATGTGGTGTAATACATTGGGTAAGGGATTGCCCATTTTTAACAAAAAGATGCCATTTATGCAATAAGATCGGTCATAAAAGTTCACACTGTAGGAAAACTCAGAATAGAAGCCGTGTACGTCAAACCAGAACTAAGGACGTCGTAGATGAAAATCTACGCAAATATGTAACGTTTAACATTTTCGGCAAGGCTATTAAATTCCAATTAGACAGTGGATCGGATCTTTCAATAATAAATCTCAAAACATGGAAAATATTACGAAAGCCTACTATGTTAAAAACTAACAGAACAGCAACGGCTGTTAATGGTACAAAAATTCATTTTGAAGGTGAATTAATTACAAACGTCACTTTACGGGGGGGGGGACAAAAAAAACTAAGATTGTATGTGCTAAAAGATAGATTGTTTGATTGGCGACAACGCTACACAGTTCACCTCGACAGAGTTCAGAGAATTCTGCAAGACGTATCAAGTCAAGCATATTACGACGCCCCAGAACCAACGGCCAGGCCGAACGCTTTGCCAATATGCTTAAAAGGGCATTAAAAAAGGCGTTCGGTACACCGACAGAAAATGCCCTTCAGCAATTTCTGCAGGTTTACAGAATCACAAGAAATCCGAACAAACCAGATGTAGGATCCCCAGCAGAAATCATGTTTGGACGGAAAATAAAATCCGTATTAGATAAACTGCTACCCAAACACATAGTACACAACAGAACCTCTACAATGCCAACGAAACAGTTTAACAGCGGAGATAACATGTATTTTAGATATTTTAGAAATAACGTTTCTTTTTGGGAACCGGGCACGATCTTACGAAGAATCGGCCATGTTACATAATCATTCAGGGCCCAAAATTCCAACCAAATCAGGAAACGCTTCTACGAGGATCAAGAAGAACCACCGCAGGACGGCAGTGAAACTGTGTATGACTGTTTTGACATAGACCCTCCAAAAGGGATGTCAGAACCGAGACGCTCCGGCAGAAAGAGGAAGCGCACAGACCCCTTTGTAGTCTGCCCCAAAAGGAAGAAATACTGATTTTCAAAACCGTGGAAATCAGCTTGGGAAGGGGGTGTTGTGGGGGAATCACCTTCCAAATGGACTGTTCTATCCATTATATAAACCATAGACCTTTTGATCCCAGGTGTGGATTAAATACCAGAGCTCGGTGCTCGGTGATGTTTACTACTCTTTTCAGTTGTAAACTTTTTACGTTGTTGTTCCAGTAATACATTGTTTAAACTCTATTCCGTTGTTCTGTTTTCTTTGTGGCTTATTGCAAGCCATAACAATGAAATAGTAGGATATTTTTTTTTTACGTACAACATGCTGAATTGTTAATAAAATAAATTGCCAGTATTTATGAAACATTAGGATAATTTTTTTACTTATAACATTTTTTTACTTATAACATGCTGAATTGCTAATAAAATAAATTGCCAGTATTTATGAAACAGTAGAATATATTTTTTTTTAGTTATAACATGCTGAATTGTTAAAAAAAATAAATTGCCAGTATTTATGAAACAGTGGGATAATTTTTTTTACTTATAACATAATGTTTTTTACTTATAACATAATTTTTTTACTTATAACATAATGTTTTTTACTTATAACATAATGTTTTTTACTTATAACATGTTTTTTACTTAAAATATAGTGTTTTTTACTTATAACATAGTATTTTTTACTTATAACATAATGTTTTTTATTTATAACATAATGTTTTTTATTTATAACATAGTGTTTTTTACTTATAACATAATGTTTTTTATTTATAACATAATGTTTTTTATTTATAACATAGTGTTTTTTACTTATAACATAATGTTTTTACTTATAACATGTTTTTTACTTATAACACAATTTTTTTTACTTATAACATAATGTTTTTTACTTATAACACAATTTTTTTTACTTATAACATAATGTTTTTTACTTATAACATAGTGTTTTTTACTTATAACATAGTGTTTTTTACTTATAACATAATGTTTTTTATTTATAACATAATTTTTTTTACTTATAACATAATGTTTTTTACTTATAACATAGTGTTTTTTACTTATAACATAATGTTTTTTATTTATAACATAATGTTTTTACTTATAACATAGTGTTTTTTACTTATAACATAGTGTTTTTTACTTATAACATAATGTTTTTTACTTATAACATAATTTTTTTTACTTATAACAATGTTTTTTACTTATAACATAGTGTTTTTTAATTATAACATAGTGTTTTTTACTTATAACATAATGTTTTTTACTTATAACATAGTGTTTTTTACTTATAACATAGTGTTTTTTACTTATAACATAATGTTTTTTAATTATAACATAATGTTTTTTACTTATAACATAGTGTCTTTTACTTATAACATAGTGTTTTTTACTTATAACATGCTGAATTGTTAAAAGATAAATTGTCAGTATTTATGAAATAGTAGGATCATTTTTATTTTACTTATAAAATATTTATTTACTTATAACATAGTGTTTTTTACTAATAACATGCTGAATTGTTAAAAAAAAAAAAATGCCAGTATTTATGAAAGAGTAGGATAACTTTTTTTTTACTTATAACATGATTTGTTTTTTCTTATAAAAAGCAGAATTGTTAAAAAATGAATTGCCAGTATTTATGAAAGAGTAGGATAATTTATTAAATTTTAACATTTTTTTTTTAGTTATAACTTTGTAAACTTATATTACTTACGGTGTTAAAAATATTGCCAGTATTTATGAAACAGTAAGATAACTTTTTTTTACTTTTAACATAATTTTTTTACTTATAAAAAATTCTGAATTGTTAAAAAAAATAAATTGCCAGTTTTTATAAAACAGAAGTATAATTGTTTTTACTTATAAAATAATTTTTTTACTTACAACAGTTTTTTTTCTTATAACACGCTGAATTGTTAAAAAAAAATTATTTGCCAGTTTTAATAAAAACGTAGGATATTGTTTTTACGTATAACATGCTAAATTGTTAAAAAAATAAATTTCCAGTATTTATGAAACAGTAGGATAATTTTTTTTACTTATAACATAATTTTGTTTACTAATAACATGCTGAATTGTTAAAAAAAAAAATTGCCAGTATTTATGAAACAGTAGGATAATTTTTTTTTTTTTTTACTTATAAAAAAAAATAATTGCTAGTTTTAATAAAAACGTGGGATATTGTTTTTTTACGTATAACATGCTGAATTGTTAAAAAAATAAATTTCCAGTATTTATGAAACAGTAGGATGATTTTTTACTTATAACATAATTTTGTTTACTTATAACATGCTGAATAGTTAAAAAAATAAATTGACAGTATTTATGAAAGAGTAGAATAGTTTTTTTACTTCTGCTGAATTATTAAAAAAAATTAATTGCCAGTATTTAAGAAACAGTAGGATAATGCTTTTACTTATAACATAATGTTTTCTACTGATAAAATGCTGAATTGTTAAAAAATAAATTGCTAGTATTTATGAAACAGTAGGATATATGTTTTGTTGTAACATGCTTAATTGTTAAGAGATTAATTGCCAGTATTTATTAAACCGTAGGATAATTTTTTTCACTTACAGCAATTTTTTTTACTGATAACATGCTGAATTGTTAAAAAAATAAATTGCCAGTATTTATGAAATAGTAGGGTCATTTTTTGTACTTTTTTTGTACAATGTTTTTTACTTATAATTTTTTTTACTAATAACATGCTGAATTGTTAAAAAAAATTGCCAGTATTTATGAAACAGTACGATAATTTTTTTTTTTACTTATAAAAAAAAATTAATTACCAGTTTTAATAAAAACGTGGAATTTTCTTTTTTACTTATAACATTCTGAATTGTTAAAAAAATAAATTTCCAGTTTTTATGAAACAGTTGGATGATTTTTTAATTATAACATAATTTTGTTTACTTATAACATGCTGAATTGTTAAAAAAATAAATTGACAGTATTTATGAAACAGTAGGATGATTTTTTAATTATAACATAATTTTGTTTACTTATAACATTCTGAATTGTTAAAAAAATAAATTGACAGTATTTATGAAAGAGTAGAATAATTTTTTTAATTATAACATAATGTTTTCTACTTATAACATGCGGAATTGTAAAAAAATAAATTGCTAGTGTTTATGAAACAGTAGGATATTTTTTTACTTGTAACATGCTTAATTGTTAAAAAAATTAATTGCCAGTATTTATTAAACAGTAGGATAAATTTTTTTACTCATGACATTTTTTTTTTACTCATGACATTTTTTTTTTACTCATAACATTTTTTTTTTACTCATGACATTTTTTTTTTACTCATGACATTTTTTTTTTACTCATAACATTTTTTTTTTACTCATAACATTTTTTTTTTACTCATAACATGCCAGTATTTAAGAAACAGTAGGATAATGCTAAAAAATACATTGCTAGTATTTATGAAACAGTGGATAATTTTTTTACTTATAACATAATTTTTCTTATAACTTGCAGAATTGTTAAAAAAATAAATTGCCAGTATTGATGAAACAGTAGAATAATTTATTTTTACTTAGAACATAATTTTTTTTACTGATAACATGCTGAATTGTTAAAAAGTTAATTAACATTATTTAGGAAACAGTAGGATAACTTTTTTTTACTTATAACATAATTTTCTTTCTCAGAATTGTTAAAAAATAAATTGCCAGTATATATGAAACGGTAGGATAATTTTCTTTACTTATAGCATATTTTTTTTACTTATAATATGCTGAATTGTATAAAAAAAATTGCCAGTATTTATGAAACAGTAGGATAGCTTTTTTTCCTTATAACATACTGAATTATTAAAAAAATAAGTTGCTAGTATTTATCAAACCGTAGGATAATTTTTTTACTTATGAAATAATTTTTTTAATCATAACATAATTTTTTTTTCCCTATAACATGCTGAATTATTAAAATAATAAATTGCCAATATTTATGAAACAGGAGAATAATTTTTTTTTTATTAATAACATGCTGTATTGTTAAAACATAAATTGCTTGTATTTATGAAACAGTAGATTTATTTTTTTTACTTATAACATGCTTAATTGTTAAAAAATAAATTGCAATTATTGATGAAACAGTAGGATAATTTATTTTTACTTTGAACATAATTTTTTTTACTGATAACATGCTGAAGTGTAAAAAAGTTAATTAACAGTATTTAGGAAACAGTAAAATAATTTGTTTTACTTATAACATGCTGAATTGTTAAAAAATATATTGCCATTATTTATGAAATAGTAGGATAATGTTTTTTACTTATAACATATTTTTTTTATTTATAACATAATTTTTTTTACTTATAACATGCTGAATTCTTAAAAAAATAAATTGCCAGTATTTTTTTGTTTGAATGTAATCTTGGAATCCACCATGCAATTATTTTACCGCATTAATGTGTAAAATGTATATTCCAGTTAAATGCAAGTTTTACACCTGTTTTTAATTTGTTAGGTGAAAATATGCAATAGGTGCAAAACACTGTTCCCTACTCACATTTTTAATGGATTTCTAGATAATCACATGATTATGTCAGTGTGCTTCAGTAAAGGCATAAGTCCAAAAAGAATATGATGAATGTCAAAAGAGGAAAAGTATGAATACATAAATAAAAAAAACAGTGAACATTATTTATCAAAGCGCAGGCGATCAGAATGAGAAAAAAGTGTTATCCTAATAAAATAGTTAATGAGTAAATTTAGATGTGTAAAGGGGGAAAAATAAGCGAAAATTATTCATTAAAACCCGACTGACATAATATCAGTCAACAACTACTATTATGTTGTTTACATTTCTTGGCCGCAAACACAAAGAAAGAAAGAAAAATGTAGAAGATACGTATATGTTTTAGTTTTAGCAGAACAGCTAAACAGTCATTTGAAAATTAAGTGTGTATTAACTGAAATTGATTGCATAGAAGTATTTGTCCTAGCGACGCCATATTGTAATTGTAAAAGCAAATAAACACGGACAACTGAAGTAGGGTCGAAGAGCATTTATTTAACATGTGCGTACCGCTCGCGCTATATATTTCGAAAGTTCTTTTTACACCGTTTCCGGTGGGGAAGTTAACTCTCTGTTGTGGAGAGTGTTCAAGGGACACAACTGGGTAACGTTAGCAGTAATGTTCTGAAGTGTTCATTTAGAATGATCTAATTCCAGAATAAGAGAATTAGCGGGTAACTAATCAGAGGCAGCAGACTTTCCTGAGGGAGACTTTATTGTTTTTTGATGCTACTACAGAAAAGTTAATGGTATTTGTGTATGTATGAGCCAGTTATGGGCGGTGTAAGCATAGAATCTGTGGAATGTGTAGACTTCCTCCCAGTGTCGATTGGTAACGGTGGGAGATTAATTTAGAGAGAAAAATATGTATCCCTTCCTCTAAGAATGCTGCGATTGTGATGGTGTTGCTCTTGGGATGTAATGTAGTATTTTGTTATCACGATTAAATGTATCTGCAAAGGTGTTCAAAATCTACATAAGATAGCCATTAGGCTATTAGCCTAGATGTATTGAATTTGTGTGTGGTATCTGATGTTGCAACCTACTATACTTTTTTTCCAGAGGGAAATTCCTGTGGCTACTTTTTAGAGATTTTTGGAGATTTTGCATGAACGCAGATCTCACAATGGTATTTTCTTCCACCTCCACTCCTTTATTCAAGCACTCTAAGTAATGTAGCTTTAGAAAATATATGCCTCTGGGGTCTATTTCCATCTATAAAGAGCGGCTTATGAACAAAAACCTGCAATTTATGTATTAAATATTATTACATGCATAAAAAGTATACCCATAGACATCAGTATGTTTCTAGCTGTCAGCTGTCATCAGCATGGTTTGGGATCGAATACATGACACCAGCATCCACAGTCTGGCATTCTGTTGATGAGCTATGATGACTCACCACTTGAATGCATGGTTTTTTATCGCTTTTAAATTTAAGATTTGGTGTCATTTTTAGCGATACCAACAGCTTCGAAACGCTGTTATTTTCTTGGTGTTTTTTTTTTGTTTTTTTTTTTTAATTATAAGCACTTTTTGTTATATATATATATATATATATATATATATATATATATATATATATATATATATGAAGGATTCGCTTCTTATTTTTTCATGGGACATATTTTTACTTATTTTTTTATCATTAAATTAACGTGCATAAAAAGTATACCCATGGACATCAGCATGTTTCTAACTCTCAACCGTCATCAGCATGTGTTGGGATCAAACGATTCAGTCCCCAACTAGAGTAGGCAATTAATCGATTTGATTAAAAAATGGGCGATTTCGCCGATTTCGATGACAAAAAAAAATTATAGGAGTGTGAAACATTTGTTGATCGTCATTCAATCCCAGACAACATTGGGTCTCCCTACTAGTATGCATATATATATATATATATATATATATATATATATATATATATATATATATATATATATATATGTGTGTGTGTGTGTGTGTGTGTGTGTGTGTGTCAACATCACTGATGAGTCTGCTTGATTGCATTAAGTGTAAGTAATGCAAAAAAAAAAAAGTGAGAACATTTTGTGGTTGGGGCATTTGTTACATTCAAAGGTTAAAAGAAAAGAAAATCTTACTAAAGAAATGTAAAAACCTATTCAATTCAAAAATAATTTGTATTACTCAAATAGAAATGTACTTGGTTATTGTATGGGGGTGGGGGGGTCTTTGTATATGTTTTGTATATAAAAAAAACCTGTTTCTTTTCAAGTATCCACTTATTACCTAAAAATACTTTTTCTTCTCCCTCTCATTCTCTCTTTTCCAACTGGCTCGTAATAATCTGTTTAATTAGTAGAACAGAAATATAAAGCATTATTTTTTTTAAAGAATGCAAAGTCAAACTTTTTTGTTTTTGTTTTATTTTTAATCATTTTTATCCATAATGTTAACATGTTTTTTTCATATTAAGCTTGTAAATCAGCAAAGTTGGTATGTTATTTCAAATTTGTATAGCTTAAGAAATCTTTTGCAATAATTTCTCTCTCTCTCTCTCTCTCTCTCTCTCTCTCTCTCTCTCTCTCTCTCTCTCTCTCTCTCTCAATTTATTTGTGTCAGGAAATTTGTAATAAAAAAAATGAAAACAAGTGCACAAGCAAAACTGAAAACCATCTGCAACATTGCTTGATGAGAATATGTTAATAAGGTGTTATAAATTAAATTAATTTAGTTTATGATATTCAAGTAATTTTGAAAACAAATAGGCTAATGTTTTATTTTACATATAAGTACCTGGAATTGGACACAGTTAAATCCATGTAAACATTACTATTTACTAATTTTGTTAGCAGCTAGTACTTTTTAGGTCATAAATGGAAAATTTCACCATTCTGCAAACTATCCTAGCTAGGGTAAGTATTTTTCAAAGAAAGTGAAGCAAAAGTCATTATTTTTTTGTAAAGAACATAGTAAAAAGAAAACAGATTGTTTTGTCAGAATCAAATAACAGTTTGTACAGGCATTTAAAATTGTCGTAGACTCTTGAAAATTCAGTATGTTATTGCTATACATCTTATGATTTCAGGTTCAAATGAACAGCTACAGCAGGAATTAGAATACACCCTACTAAAGCCTTATTGTCACAGCTGGTGAATTTCAAAAAGGCAATCTGGGTGTAAGGACCCTGTAGAAGAACAATATGCAATAAAATTATTTTTTAAACTTGAAAAAATGCTACAAAAGTGTATGGAATGCTTCAGACAGCTTTTGAACCATCAAGCATCAATTTTTGAGTGGCAGAAGAGATTCAAGAAAAGCGGGGAGTCTGTGAGGGTTATAAGAGTTGTGGAAGGAGTAAGGAAGTCAGAACACCAAAGTTGATTGATCAAATAAAGAATTTCATTGATAAGGACCTGCAATGAAAGCTGGATCTACTGCTATGACCCAGAAACCAAGAGACAGAGATCTCAGTGGAAGCAGGTTGAAGGTCAGACCCAAAGCAAATCCACCCGGAAACTTATGATGATCCCTTTCTTTGACAGCACAGGCACGATCTACATGCATTAGGTTCCCACTGGACAGTCGACAAGTATGTTGAGGTTTTAAGGGAGTTCAGGAAGAGATTCCGTTAGAAGAGGCCAGCGCTCTTCAAATCGGGTTAGTAGCATTTCTACCAGGATAATGCACCAATTCACAACGCCATCCTTATCACTGATTATTTAACTAAGATGGGCATCAAGACAGTTCCTCATCCTAAACCCTAAAGTCCAGACTTTGTTCCCTGTGACTTCTGGTTATTCCCTAAGCTCAAGGAAAACCTTAGAGGCTCTTGTTATGAGACAATTGAGGAGATGAAAGAGGCTGTGATGGGGGTCATTGACACGCTTCCATGGGGCTTTCCAGAATTTGTTGGAACAGTACAAGTGAATTGCAGCCAGAGGAGATTACTTCGAAGAGTTTCATGCAAATGCTCATTCAAAAAATGTGGAAACTTATTGGAGGCACTTCATATTGTTATATGGGTCTGACTTTAAGAATTTAATCAACTAATTATGACTATGAATAGTTATGACAAATTTAATCAAAAAAGATTTTTTAATGATGACTGAATTTTTACCAAAATTTTACGTGAAGATGATGTACAAGATATTCGTCATTTGTGACTCAAAATTGAGATCATCCGTACAACCCCATGCAACAGGTGACGCATTGCTCTAAATTAGTGCAGAACAAATAACAAATATGTTTTCTTTCATCTATTTTATTATTTATTATTTATTTTTTTATCAGGGCTTTTTCCGACGCAGCATCCAAAAACAGATTGAATACAGATGCCTACGTGATGGGAAATGTATGGTTATTCGATTAAACCGAAATAGATGTCAATATTGTCGTTTTAAAAAATGTTTGGCTGTGGGAATGTCCAGAGATTGTAAGTACTACATAGGTTCCTTGTTACTATAAATTCATGTTAACGTTTGTATTTATTAAGGAAAAATTGTCAGACATATTTAAATTGCAAAATATTTGTCATATCCAGGTTTCTTTAGATTTTCCATATGTGTAGATTCTGGAATAAATGAATACAATAAATTGAATAAAATTAATGAAATTTAAAAAAATGTAAAAATTAAATTTAAAAAATATATTTAGAACTTTCATTCTTTGTAATCGGGGAATTGTAAAATCTTATATGTGAATATACAAGAATTATGAGTTGGGCATTCAATACTATTATTTTTAATGGCCAAATATATATAATATATATTATTTTTTAGATTCATAAAATTAAATGTCTTTGCAATCTTTTGTTCTTGTTAGTCCTTAAGGAAACTGGCTTCATACTGTTTTAATCAGATTTGTAAATTTCAAAAATGCCATTGTTTTTATGTTGACAAAAAAATAAAATTATAAATAAATTAGCAGAATACCTGTTCCAGTTTCTATTAGTAGTTAATAATAGAAATTCCCCAAACAGAAGAGTTTTGTACTACTTTTATGTCTCCTTACAAAGATTAAAATCAAGATATATATATATATTTTCTATAATATAAAGCTGAACGTCTGTGTGTGTGTCTGGTCACGAATAGGCTCCTATATGATTGACTATTATAGAAAACTGATCACATCTAATGATAGAAGATGTATCGAGACACAGGAATGGGTATGTTTGATCTGGCATAATGATGATTCATTAAAATTGTGGGGTCTGGTCCACAAAGTCTGGAAATAAAAAATTTAAAAATTTAAAAAAAAAACGTTTACAAGTGTTTTTGATATAGATGTACATAATAATACTTTGATAAGTATGTTTTAACTTAAATAGGGATGGTATAATAAAATTGTGGGGTCTGCGTTCGTGCCTGACCTCCATAGAATGGAAATAGGCACAAACTTTAATAAAGACTTTTCATATCTATCTGCGTAAGTATACTTTGATAATTATGTTTCAGTTTGAAGAAATATGGTATAATAAAATTATGGGGTGTTCGTTCGCGCCTGACCTCCATAGAATGGAAATATGTCACAAAGTTTAACAAGGTTTTTTAATATAGATCCACAGAATATTGTGATAAGTGTTCTAGTGTGAACAGGTATGGTATAATAAATTATGGGGTTTCTCTATTTTATTTTTACTTTCATCATATTTTGCTTAGGTTTTGATACCCCCAAATTCGAAGCTATCTCTTTACAACCCTTTCTTTTCATAACCTATCATACTTCCATAAATCAGAGTCCATTTTCTGTAGGCTGTTTTTGAACCCAGTCAACGACGGGTACTTTTGCTAATATATATATATATATATATATATATATATATATATATATACATATATATATATATATATATATACTACTACTACTAAATCTTATGTCTAGAATTCTCATCCTAATTTGGATCAAAATTGATAAATTTTAATTCAAGAAAAATGTCTAAAATTTGTGGCTTAAGTTTAAGGAATTGAAATTCAGGATATCTTAATAACTCTGAATAATACTCTCTACCGACCATTTAAAATACTCCAACAAACCTGAAAATATGGAGAATGATATCTAATACCTATTTTTAACATTTTACAAAAATCTGAAGTATTTGATTTTCACACATAGATTTCACTCTCTTTGCATAAAACTAAATTAAACTCAAATTTAAATTCCTTACACCAAGCAGCTGTGTTTCTAAACTCATAATAATCAGTTAATTAGTTTAGGAGTGAATCTTGTATGTACAAATATGTAAAAATGATAAGATTAGAAGAAAATAGATTAGGTTAAATTAAAAAAAAAATAATAAATAACTATCGCGACAACCAGTGAAACATATCATCTTCATAGCTTATGATTCGGGGGACATATAAACTTGTTAGAATTGGGCAAAGCATGGTCAACAGATTCAATAAAATATTTTTTTTATTTTTTTTATTTTTTTTTTTTTGTCTTTGCAGCTGTAAGATATGGTCGAGTACCTAAACGTAGTAAAAGTTTAGATGACCAACGCATTGGGTTGGCTGATTCCAGTCAGGATCAGACATCCATTGAAAGCAAACAGTTGGAAATTTACGATACAATTTTGAACGTCTCTCAAGCTCATTTGGCCAATTGTGCTTTGACAGAAGACAAATTGAAAATGCAGCAGCGAAAATCTGTTTCTTTGGTGAGTTCATGACACAGTTCTGTTTCTTTTTGTATCTTTTCTGTTTTTTATGAAAAATGAAAAAGTAAGAAACATAAGTAAAAGTGAAAAGGTAAAAGTAAATGAACAAACATGTTTTGTCAGAGGTACGAGTGTGTGTTAATAAGTAATAAAATACACTTAGCTTTAACATTTTAGCACAGCTTCACTGTATTATCTAATTATCGAGGTGGTGATTGAGGCTGAAGGTGGCTACATTGAATAAATGTCTACTACATAATCAAGTTACCTGAATTGATTTTTTCAATAAAAGTTTTAAAATAAAGCTGTAGTGTTGTTTTCTTTAGGGCGACAAATTTATCATTCTACCTTGTAGTTTAAGAATTTACTTTTTTTCGAGTTCTATTGATATCATTTACACAAACTTTACGGGTTTCTTTCATAATGTTCCTGCATAAATTAATAACTTTTTTATTAACATCAATGAGTAAGATTTTTTAACATCTATTAGTAAGATTTCTATAAAAAGAATGGGTCCATTATATTCTGTAATCATTATTTAATAAATATTGAAACTTTCAATAAACTTGGTTGATTTCCTGATTTTTGGTGTATTTTTATTGAAGAAAAGGGTAAAAAATGTTTTTTAATTTTAGGAATCAGCACATACCAACTAAATATACACTTTATTTTAGTTTACCTCTTTCATAACAATACTTAGTTACTTAAATAAAAAAACGAAGTCACCAAATATATATATTTGGGCGCTAGTGTCAAATGAGAGTGCTACATCTCTGCTATCAGAGAAGTGATTGATCAGTCCTGGGTCAAGGAAGAGTGATAAAGAAAATATAAGTACCTAACGCTATGTTATAAAGTTAGTTTAAAGCATATGAAAACCTGGTCATCTGATTCTAGTTTAAATTCACTAGTCATGGGGAGAGTGTTACGAATATAGACTCCAAGTCCGTGCATGTGTCTGTCAGAGTCCTTATGATAAAGTGGAAGATAACCAAACATGTTAAAGATGTTATAAGGAAAGTACTAAGATATCCAAGGAGTTTGCTAGGAGAAATGATTCTACATCATCTGAGTTAGTTGCACGTCCATGAATGTAAATGCAAACCTCAAGGGAGAATGTTTTAGATGAGGATTGATTATTCATGTCATTTGGATTCATCCGAGTACTGTTCTCATCTTGAGTGTGATTTTCACGTTTCAGTCAATGTAACCTCCGACCTTCTTCATGTGTATCTTGTCGAACTCGGGGAAAAATACAATTGTGAATTACTTAGGACTTCTATCCACTCATGGCTGACGGAACAAGAGCATGCTACCCTCATGATGTAAATTAAGGGTTCCGCTCGAAATTCCGTCGAAATTCCCGAGTTTGACAGAAACATCTGAAGAAGGTCGGAGGTTACATCGACCAAAACGTTGTGAAAATCACATTCAAGGGAGAAGTGAATCGCTTTTCAAGTGTATATCTGGTTTGATCATTATTTTGAATTTAGCTGTCATTTTATTTTATTTCATAGTTTCAGTTTAGGATGAGAGGTGCTAGACAAAGCAAATGTGCATAGCCACTATTATCCAACACAAGTAGACTACTAGCCGACTCCTCATCCACAGGAATGTGGTCTTGGAATGCCTACCAGAGATGAGTGCAGGGGCTCTTTTCATGCGCGACATAGCACTACAAACACTCAACATTTATAAATGAATTTGTGTCAGTTTATTTTAGTATCATACATAAGTAACCATATACGTACAGGCTTTATATTTAGACGTACACTTAGTCAAGGAATGACAATTTATGATTTTTAAAGAGAGTGAAGAAATATCAGTAAATAAGAGCAGAAAACAAGTTTAGGTGAATAAACAAAAACTTTGCACCAGGTTTATTAACGCCCTTACCCATGGATATCATACTTAAATAAAGTTCTGCCGTCTTCTATCCAGACAGATACAGAATTCAGATATTAAGTATCATACATATGTAAACATAATACCGAGTTATGTACCCTTGACCCAAGCTCTCCAGGAAGGAGAGAGAAGAGCACTGTCATGGCGAACCTAATAAAGGTACACATGTACGTCGCTTAACGAGATTAACTGCCGTGTCTTGTTGTCTTTCCCTTATGATTGAGTCCCTTCCCTCATAACTATACATGGTGTCAGGAGTCAGATAAAAACAAAAAATAACAAAACAAAGGAAAAATACAACAACCCATCCTAAATAAGAAACCTGAAAATACGTACGAACGACAAAGGATGCACCCTCATCATGTGGTGAACTTTATTCGTTTCTTTGTTTTTTTTAATATCCACTTATTTAATATCCACTTTTTTAATATCCACTTATTTAATATCCACTTATTTAATATCCACTTTTTTAATATCCAGTCACTATACATATTCTATACACTTCAACACTCTAGTTAAACACAAAAATGTCTAACCCAAACGAAGCTTCATCAAAAAACAAACCCCTTGTGCCAATATTCAATGATCGTAGCTTGGACGAAATAAAAACTCCCAGGATTTTAGATATCAGAGAGCAGACCCTGATGTACCAGTTCAGGGCCATATTAATACCAGGTACCGCTAATGGTGGAACAAATGCCATGTCCCGTATCCTTACACCTACCACCAAAGTCGCAGCAGCTGAATCGGACAGCATGGAAGAAGCGTTGCAAGCTGGAATAGAATTCCGATACAACCAAGAAACATCTCCTATCAAGATGGCACGCATACAGCAAGAAGCCACGATGGATCACCAATACCTGAAAAGGGATTCCCTGAACATAAGGATCTTTTACAGCCAAATGTTAAAGAATTCTGGAATATGCGAAGCGACCTATACACGGTTCAGTCTCTAGTATTCAAGGAAGGCCGCATATTAATTCCAAAAAGCCTACATCGCGGACTCATCAACCAACTCCATATTGGCCATCAGGGGGATAACAGCATGAGAAGCAATGCCAGACAACGTTTTTTTGAGCCTGGTATGGGAGCACAATTGCAGGAAAAGCGCAATCAGTGCAAGCGCTGTAACGAAATTGCCCCATCAAACCATAAAGAACCCGCAATAGAGCCTGTCCACCCAAACTACTCTTTTCAGTCGACAGTAACAGATATTTTCAACATGGCTGGACGGAAATATATGGTATATGCTGACAGATATTCAGGTTGGACAGAGGTATCCTCAATGCAACAAGATGCCAGGATCTCCACATCTTATGCAGGTATTTCGTGAATTATGGTGTGCCGGAGGAAATTGCTTGTGACGATGGACCCCCATACAATTCTGATGAGTGGAGGACATTTATCAAAACATGGGGCATATCCCTTCGAGTCTCGTCGGCATATTATCCACAAAGCAATGGCAAAGTCGAGGCAGCTGTCAGGAAGAGGATATTAACAACAAATATTAGCCCCAATGGTTCACTAGATACGGACAAAGTGGCAAAAGCACTATTACTCCATCGCAACACACCACCACCTGACATATGTGCGTCACCACCAGAACTTCTATTCGCTCGATCCTTAAATGACCACTTACCAAACCCCACAAAATTTTGTCGTGAATGGTTGGAACCTGCCGATATGCGCGAGAGGGGCATTAACCAGCGGTTCCTCAACAACACTAAACACACTGAAAGCAGGCAACAACTCAACCCACTAAGAATCGAGGAACATATGTCAATTCAAAACCAACATGGACACAAACCCCAGGGCTGGGACAACACAGGCACTTGCTTGAAACCCTCCCCCACAGACAATACCGCATATTAGTTGATGGCAGCAAGAGAACCACATTCCGAAACCGCCGTTACCTTCGCAAAATAAGCACAAATAGCTGCAACCTGGCTCATGATGACACCCTACCAGACGACCTACCAAACAACAGAATTAGGATCCATTCCCCACAATCACCTACAATACCAGACCCAGTACACCCAGACAGCCAACAACACCCTTAAATACAAATAACACCAACCCCACCTTCCACACCAGGGACTGAAATAAAGAACGAACCTCTAAAAATGACAGATGTAATACAGAACAAAAGATCTGAAGCTAGGTCTAGGCCTATCCATAACAGACGATTACTGTCTAGATTTAAGGATTTCCAGCTTGGATAAGAATAAATAAATAAAAATAAATAAATAAATAACATGTAAACATAATACCGAGTTATGTACCCTTGACCCAAGCTCTCCAGGAAGGAGAGAGAAAAAGGTCTGTCATGGCGGACCCAATAAAGGTACACATGTACGTCACTTATCGAGATTAACTACCGTGTCTTGTTGTCTTTCCTTTATGAGTGAGGACCTTCCCTCATAACTATACAATGTAAAGTTAAAAAAGAAAATGTCCAAACTCAAAAGTTACGCTCCTCAAAATAATTGAAAAAGAATTTACTATGCCTTCCATTCTATTATTCATAGAAAAGACGGAGTAGGTAAAACTGGGAGCATCTAGATTTGCAGCTGGTTGATTTAAGAAGAGAGTAATTATATAGTTAAAATATTGTATTTTATATAGTTAAAATATTGTATTTTATATAGTTGAAATATTGTATATTATATAGTTGAAATATTGTATATTATATAGTTAAAATATTGTATTTTATATAGTTAAAATATTATATTTTATATAGTTAAAATATTGTATGTTATATAGTTAAAATATTGTATATTATAAAGTTAAAATATTGTATTTTATAAAAAATATTGTATTTTATATAGTTAAAATATTGTATTTTATATAGTCTAGGAGCGAGAGACTAGCAGAAGATACACCAGCCCAAATGTGACAGCAATACTCCATACATGGGCGAATGGTGGCCTTAGAGGTACAGGATACTTTCAGGTGTCAGTAGTTTTCTAGCACGGTAGAGAGAGCCTACCTTCTTCGCAGCGGCCCTGGCAATGTTTTCAATGTAATTGTTCCAACTCATGTTTCCTGTGAACATTAGGCCAAGCAGTTTCAAAGATGTACTCTCAGATAGGGAGTCACTGGCCATCGCTATTGGTGGCAGAGAAGGTTTCTTGTAATTAGTGAAGGAAACCAGTTTAGTCTTGGCAGCATTGAATGTGACCATCCATTTTTGTCCCCATTCCACTACAGATTAGAGGTCATCCTCTAGTGATTTTGCCATTTCTTTAGTTATGTGTTCATTTGTTTTCCTGTCATGCCTGTTATAGAGTGTGGTATCATCAACATATATACCCATTTCAGAGGTAGTTTTGTCGGGGAGGTCATTAATAAATATTAGGAACAATAGAGGTCCAAGGATAGACCCCTGAGGCATTCCTGCATTTATATCATATTGTTTAGATGTACGACCGTCGAGGACAACCTGGATTTTTCTCTTATCTAAGAAGGATTTAATTATGTTAAGTATTCTACTAGTGATACCGTATCATTTAATTTTCCTGAGGAGACCCTCATGCCATACCCTGTCAAAAGCCTTAGATATATCTAGAGCTACCGCTCTGCCCTCTCCCGCTTTGTCCAGTGAGTGGTATATACGTTCAGAGATTACAGTGAGGATGTCTGCTGTGGAACGGGCTTGTCTAAATCCATAATGTTTGTCAGTCAGAAGTTTAGCATCTGTAAGGTGACGGACTAGAGCATGGTTAATTATGGTCTCAAATATTTTGGCGAAAAGTGGGAGGAGGCTAATGGGGCGATAATTTGATGAGTCAGTTCTTTCGCCAGAATTCTTGAATACTGGTACCACAGAAGCAGTTTTCCAACAGCCCGGAAAGCATGATTCATTAAGGCATTTGTTGTACAGTTTGGAGAGAACTGGAGCTACTTCGGCTGAGCACTTTTTTAATAGCACAGCTGGGATGAGATTAGGTCCACATGCTTTTGAAGTGTCATGGTTTTTTATGATAGCATGCACTTGAGCAGGGGTGATTTTTAGATCATCTAGCGTGGCGTCTGTCTGCAAAGGAAAGTCAGACAGGAGGTGGTTGGAAGGGTCCAGTGTGAAGTTTGAGGCAAACCGGCTGGCAAGTATATTAGCCTTGGCGGTTGCTGAGCAAACAACCTCATGATTGTTGGTTAGTGGAGGAATTGTTGATTGCCCATTATTTACTACACTGTTGTAGGTTTTCCAGAAGTCACGATTTCCTAATTTTTGTGCTTCGATGCGTTTTTTAGTGGTTTCGGTAAATTCTCTCTTAGCTGTCGCTATTTTTCGACGGGGGGGGGGGGGGAACAAAAACGGTCCTCTCATGACGACGACTGTTTCTACGCATGCGTCAGATGACGTCATGACTGGATTTACTTTAAATAGTTGAAAAACTGACTAAATCTCATGTACGTCGCGTTAGCTCAGTTGGTTCGTTATCTAAATGTTTTGGGTTCGAATCGTGGTGTGAGATGTCCTTTTTTTTTTTTTCGATTTTTTAAATTTAAATATTGAACCAGTGTTATTGCATGCACCTGTCAATTTGGTTCTTACTTAAATAAATTCAAACATCTTTCAGTAACTCATTCTGGCTGGCCGATTTTATTTTCAAACTTCGCCTCAGGGCTTCGGGTTCGATCCTAATCCCCCCAAATTTCTTTTTTATTTAACAGCACACACACCTCCAAACACCCGGGCAACACCGGGTACCCCCGTTAGTCTATATATATAAAAGACAAATGCGCGCACATTTTTTGTATGTCTCGAAAAGGCTTTTTTCGCCGACGCTCCTGGGGGGTTACTATCGCTTAGAACTGTTTATATAGCCCCTAGATAATGATATCTATGATTTGTGAACACGCGTCACCTCTAGATTTATTTACGTTGATTTTTACAAAATTATTGCTATTTCAGCCCGTCTTATGTTCGTTCAGCTTTTTTGTATAAAACCGAAACTAATTTTAATTCGAATTGTAGTTCCCAGATTCCTTGGACTAGTGTTCCCATCTTGAGTGTCATTTTTACATTTCGAAACGTTGTGAAAATGACACTCAAGATGAGAACAATAGCCTGAAGAATCCAAATAATACAAATGATGCTGTAAGGTGGTGAGTGCTAGGTGCCATTCAGTCTTCAGAATAATGACAGAGCAATAATCAAATGAATATGCAATGCCAGATCAGATCTAATACACTGTTAGAGCGAGGTTAAACATTTCAAACTCCTGACAATCAGTCGGCTACATTGAGAGAAGCGACTTGTTGATAAGATAATGTGGAGAGTCAAAGAAAACTTTGATGGAAACAATCAATAATTGAATTTTAGACAATGTAATTTGCATGGCATTATGGATGCCCCTCCTCATCAGGGTGTTAGGAAGGAGAAAGCTTGCTGGAAGTCAAAAAAAAAACAAAAGCCATAACAAGAAGCCGAGCATGCAGGTCCCCCTTCCAGGAGTGAATAAGTTTGGAAAAGGAATTTTGAGAGTGACCAAGATATAGAAGAGGAAGGTGAATGCTTTGAAATGAAACCTACCTTGTGCGATGCATGTTACGCAAAGAAACCGTTTTTCTTGGTGCGTATTGCCATGACACGCTGAAGGTTGCAAAAAGCATTTATGTTATGATTGTAATAAATTGACAAAAGAAGGAAAACTTGCCACGTGTAAGTGGAATCTTTGGACTGAAGGCTGTAAGTTTGCCATTGAAGGAAATGATGGCTTTTACATTGGGCATGTCGATCATGATGAAGCGGTTGCGAATATTGACTGCAGTGAGCCAAGTTATCTCTGTGATTGACGTGAAAAATTGGATTTTAAAAGTTCTGATTTAAAAACTTGAATTCAAAATGTGAAGTTAGAAGAATGACCACATGCGGATTTTTATTTATTTAAATATACAAATATTCATTTATTTAAAGTTTCAAATTTTCGGCTTATAGCAAAGCCCTCATCAGGATTTTTTTTAAAACAATACAATACCTTTTTTGTTTGCTTTTTTTTTTCTTACTTGCCATGATATTGTTTACCTCAGTTTATTTGTCGAAGATGGTGATTGTGTCCAGTGGGTAGTGCCCGTTCTTGCGCAACTGTGTAGTATTAGTAATAATCCACTTTTTAGAAGTACAGAGAAAATGAAATTCAAAACATAGGTTAGAAGAACGACTACGTGCGGATTTTTATTTTTTTAAATATTCATTTATTTAAATATACAAATATTCATTTATTTAAAGTTGTAAATTTTTGGCTTATAACAAAGCCCTCATGAAGATTTTTTTTCAAAATAATACATTTTATTTTTGAATATTTGTCTATTGTTCTTCAAACCTCATGTTTTGAATTTCATTTTCTCCATGCTTCTAAAAAGTGGATTATTACTAATACTAAAAAAAATTTACTTTCACCATGACTTATGTTTGTGCAAAATTTCAAAAAAGATCCAAAGCATGATTATTGAGAAAAGTGCTAACAAACGAAGGACGAACGTGAATTACTAGGTCAAATCCCTCCTTTGTTGGAGACCAATAAGAGAAAATGGCAAACAAAAAGTATAAGAAATAAGATTAGTAAAAAGACGATGAGAGAGAGAGGTGCTGGAGTCTTTTGAACTCTTGAGATAGGAAAACACCTCGTGATCAGTGATCAGTTTCCAAATAGAATCAGGTGTTTAGGTAACTAAGACAAAAGACTGGACATAGACATCAATATATTTAGAGTTAGTTTGAGAGAGATTGTGACAACCAAAGCAAAAAGAAAAGAGAAAGATGGATAGAAAACCAGGGCATACAACAGCGTTCGGGTGGCGATTATCACATGGCGTTATATTTAAACAGAATCAATCGTCAGTACAACCAAACTTAAAGACTGGAATTGCAGGCTGTAAAAAAACATCAGATGCCTGGCCAAGGGAAATAAAAGGATGATAATAAAATCGATAACTGATGATGAAATTAATTATTATTTGTACTCATTAGTTCTTACACAGGAGATTACTGACAACAACTGGTGGTGTTCCCTTGAGTCTGAGTGGCAGAAGTCTTCCCAGATTTCCAGTAGCCTCGATCTCTTTTGATAATCTTTGCAAATGAATTTGTATAATTGCAAAAGCCACTTGTCATATTGTTGACAAACATTGGTCATTATTTGAGTGGCAATAAGATAAGCCTCCCCAAGATCCCAGTCCTCTTTGCATTCATCCAATGGAACTCAGTGCTTTTTCTCTTCAGTCTTTCCATCCTCCTCAACTATTTGGTGTGGTGCCAATTGATGGCAGCACTACATTTTTTTTTTTTTTTGGAAGGAGGGGGTAGTTTTAAGAGGAGATCCCAGCAAACATCATTTTAAATTTTCATACTCCCGCAAGTGTACATCCATTTTGGTCAATTAAACTACAAAACATTTTCGCTGGTAAGAATAGAAATTGGAAATAAATATATCTGTTTGTGCCAGATAATCATATTTTTAGGTGTTAGGGTATAACAATTCTGTCAATAACTTATTTTCATTTATTTTTCTAAAATTTACCTAACAAACAAGTCATTTCCTTCAGCATTCAAGTTTTTAATATAATACATTTCTCTGTTTACAGTTTACAGCATTATTTTATGTAACTCACGGTGATGATGCACCACATAATCATATTTTCATTTGTTTTTTTGTTTTGTGTGTGTGTGAAGGGAGATTCAGAAAGGATATTTATTGATATTTTTCTTACTTATTATTTCTTATAGCACCTCGGGCAATGCTGAGAAACGGGTTCTGTTAATAATAAATATTGTATTCGGCGTCACGGTATATATTAATCATGGTAAAATGATCATCATAAAATGCGATAATGTTTCTTTTTTTTTTTTCCTTTTTTTCATAGTTCAATGGTTGTTCTAAGATGAAAAATACAATCATCTCAAAGATAACTTTTCAAGTGAAGCAACTTTCAAAGACTAAGAAATATATTGAATATGTTAATAATGTTGATTGTACAATTTTACTTTAATAGTTACATTGCATTTTTTTAAGGTGAAAGTTATAATTTTCTTTTTAGATCATAGATTCATGATAAAAAAAATTTTTCATATCAAAAATCTTTTTTCATATCAGATCGAAAAATCTAAATTACGAAATAAACAAAAGAATCTATAATTAAAACTATTTTTCAAGGGAAACAACTCTTGAAACCAAAAAATAATCTCTCTCTATTATTGATTTGTGAAAACTTTTGAGCGATTCTAAATATTTTTTTTTTTTAATTAAATATGTTACATGCTAATATATAGTATAAGCACTATATATTTGAAACCATAGGGTGAATCATTTTACTTATAATTATTAATTTGAGTTGTTTTTAAAGAAAATAGTGTTTAAATAAAAGTTGTTTTTAAAACACATCGTTGCATGGTGAAACATGGTGAATTTTATTTAAAAAAAAAAAACTCTTAATTAGCAAATAATAATAATGGAGGAGGAGTGCTTTATCTGTGAAATACAAAATAAATAAATAAACAGCAATTGTTTAATTAGAATTGCAGTGTTTGTTTTGTTTGTTATTTTTAAATTATTTTTTAATATGGTTTCCAGTTAGACTCTGTTTCCATATCAACATCACTGCAGCTAACAGAGGAAGAGGTGAAGATCCATCGGCTAATGATGTGGGAAAACTTAGCGAGTCTTATCACTCCATCAATTCAAAGTATTGTTGAGTTTGCAAAACGAGTTCCAGGTAAGTCAGCATTTCTCATTTGTTATCTGCTCAGGATGAAAGAATCATTTGAAATTTTTTTTTTATTCATTTTACATTTTATATTGTGTTTCGGCACCTTTCTATTATGAACATTTTATTTAAAATTTTCAAGAAAGTATTAGTACAGCTTTCCAGTGATGGGACTTTGTGCAGTTTTAGTATTTTTTATGCATTTTTACTAATTCATAATCTAAAATTAGAATTTTATTTACATGTTTAGTCTAAATCATTTGTACGATTCAAGTCTTTCAATTCAAAGTTACTGTTCTCAGAATTTTCTTGATACTACAGATGTCAAAATTATTTTATTTTATTTATTTATTTATTTTACTTTATTAAGCATGGTCATAAAAGCCATCAGCAATAAAGAGAGGCTACCTAGCTAATTAGTGAATGCATAAAACTTAGGAACATCACAATAGTTAGACAATACAGAACTCCAAAAATATGACAGTGATACATTATGAAAAATATTGTAAATCTTACCTGTTTGATATTTAGCTGAGGAAGAGAGGTCTGTTCGAGATGTAAGTTTGATGTCAAATTGAACCCTGGGTGATGTGAGGTGATATTCTTTCATGTGAGATGGTCAATTTATTTTAAACTAAAATAGTAGATTGAACCCTCTAAAAATTTATTGGGTAAGTTCTTTTTAAAAAACTTTTTATAATCTTAAAAGTAGTTGCTGAATCGAAAAAGCATGTAATTTATGTAGGTGATTTTTAGCATAAAGTTTGTTTTAAAAAATAGTGCCACCATATAAAATTCATACCCTAAACATTTTAGAATTATTAGGCTGAAGTGGTTTTCATTTTAGTTGTATTTAACATAATTTCACTTAGTTATGAAGTTACATGATTACATTTTTATTAACATAGTAAATGTTATGATTTAATTTTGGGAGCACAATGTGGACACCACTTCATCATTTTCAATTTCATAAGAAATGAACATCAAAGCAAAAATTACTTTGTAATCTTCAAAGAGAAAGCAAAGAAAAAAAAAAGGAGGGGGGCGGTCTGTTCATGTTTTCTTTTTCTTTTTTATCTCATAGCAGCGTTTTTATGTTAAAAATAAGTTGTTTACTTATCTTTGAGGGAATAAATATTTAATTGCCTTAATTTTCAATTACAGGAAAATATTAGAGAAAAAATAGAAAGATCAACTTGTATAATATTCTAGTCTATACAAGTCTATTTTTATTTTGCAAAAATATATGTATATGTAAAGGATGAAGTCACCTTTTCTCGTAGTTGGTGAAATCATCCTCTATTGTTAAGCAGAGGAATAAACAGATTATAGTCACGTGCTCTTTTTAGGTAAGAAATGAGTACATGAAATATGGCGATATTATAATTACAACCAAAGTAAATTTATTTACATCATAAGTACAAGTATTAAATTGTAAAAGTTCATAGTAAAGGTATATAAGTAACATTAATTGCGTCTTTGCCTCAAGAGTCTTTGGTGAGAGTCCAAATTGGTGATTTTGTGGCTGCAAAAACCGGAGAGTGTTTTCGTCACGTCTGCATGCTGTGAAGCCCAGGAAGAAAGAGAAAAGATGACACAAACTGGATGTGGAATATTTAGAAATTAAAAAAGAATCTTTTTATTTGTATTTTATCATTGTTTTTAGTTTTGTTTTACTTTCTCTCCATCTCTCTCTATCTCATGAGAAGAAAAAATATACCCTCATAATTTATATATTTTTAAAGGTTTTCTTGACCTTTCTCAAGATGATCAGCTCATATTGATAAAATCTGGATTTTTCGAAATGTGGCTTTCAAGACAAGCGCGGACATTCAGCCCTCAGGAAAATTGTCTAACGTTTGAAGATGGCAGCACAATAGTTAAAAATGAAATGATTGCTGTTTATCATGTAAGTAGTCTCCATTTTATAACTTCTATTGCAATGTCATGAAATTATTATATAAGTACAAACTGGTCGTTCTAGTCTAATGGAGCAAAACTTGATTTTGTTTTTATTTGTTTTATACCTTTTTCATCTGAATATTTTCATAACATGGAACTTCAAACTTATTTTTTACATAAAGCCAGTAAAATATTTATTGGTTTCAATAGTAATTTTTTGGGATTAAGGATAACTGGACAGTTGTGTTTTGACAAATCGTGTTAAACGTCCGCTCATGACTTCTGGTGACTGTTACAATTAGAAATGAGGTGAGTTTTTATTCATTAGACTAGGCTATCATTCATCCAATAAAGCATTATACCTAAAATGAGTTTTTCTCTTTTGAAATATGATTGGAACACATGGAGAAATATATCATGGAACAAGTCTGTTGAACATGAAAATATAAATGACTTGAGTATCAATATGTTAATTTTCATAAAATTTTTTATTAAAAAAATTTTTTACTAAATCTTATATAGTTCATCCAATAAAGCATCTTATTTAATGAATTTTTCCTGTTTGTTTTTTTGGAAAATGTGTTTTACTTTCATTTCCTTTCAATATTTTGTATATTTTTTCTGTATTATTTGGATTCATCGGACTACTGTTCTCATCTTGAGTGTGATTTTCACAATATTTCAGTCAATGTAACCTCCGACCTTCTTCAGGTGTATCTTGTCGAACTCAAGAATGTTTCTGTCAAATTCAGGAATTTAGACGGAATTTCGAGTGGAACCCTTTATTTACTTCACGGGGGTAGCATGCTCTTGTTCCATCAGCCATATCTGGGTAGAGGTCCTAAGTAATTCGCAACTGTGTTTTTTCAGTTGCTCACACTGAGAATTGAACCTTCAACTTTCAGGAGAATATCACTTTTTACAATTGATTTTTCCAAACATTGTGGAAATCACACTCAAGATGAGAACAATAATCCGATGGATCCAAATAATATAAATAACCAATCCTCATCTCAAAAATTCAGAAATGTCATATTTTTTTCTGGTATGGCAGCTTCTTCTAACATAGTCATCCATACTCCTGTATGGATTTGTTTGAGGTATTTTCACTCTCTCAAATTGAGAGGTACTCTATATTTAATACCAAAATGCTGAACGCTCAATTAACCTTGATTTTGTTGTGTGTTTTGAATCCAAAAAATATTTTTTACACTCACTCTGTTTTTTATGCATAATTATAGTATTCTTTCCTATATATATTCAGAACTCACACAGTTTAGGGGGTAGAGATACAATAATAATAAAATGCGATAATTTGCAAATCTTATGGGTTTTTTTATATACTTTTTCAGTTAGTTTAATGTTTGTAATAGACAACCATAATTGGCAAATAATTCAAAAGCTCAAAAGCTAAAAACTAAATAAAACTATTAAATGTGTTCTTTTCCATTTGTTTTTCAGGTTGATTTTGTAAATTCCATGTTTGAAGTAACTTCAAGTTTCAACTTACTCAATTTAAATGATACAGAAATTGGTTTATTTGTTGGAATAGTTTTAGCCACTGCTGGTAAGAATTTATTATATTTTTATGCTTGAAAATTGCACTAGTAATCATCCAAATGTTTTTAACTAGAAAATCCAAAAGGAAAATATGCTAAATTAGTATTTTGTTTTGTTTATGAGTTTCTGCAATAAATTGATTTTTAAACAATTGTGCAAGGATTTTTGCTATGAATTTCTTTTTAAAGTCTCTCTCTCTCTCTCTCTCTCTCTCTGTATATATATATATATATATATATATATATATATATATATATAATTATTACTATATATTTTTTTTAAATACCTATAGATACTAGTGTTTCATCCTTTCAGGAATCATCAGTGCAGGGCATCACAATTACAGCCGGTTGGGAAATTTGAACCCCGCCACAAAGCCATCTCTGACTCCATTAGCAAGGAACAAACCACACGGCGAACTTAAACTGCAAGAAATATCGTTGAAATTTGAACATTTATTATTTAATGTCGAGATGTCCATCCATAGTGATCTAATGATTAAAAGTTCACATAATAAACATTAAGCTTATTGCATACTTGAACATAAGGTCTCCAATTGAAAAACTTATTTAAAATTTTTGTGTTTCAAGAATTTTTCTAAGGAAATTATAACTAATACACACACGCACACAGAGCATAAACATGTTGACACACCAGTTCTTGTTAGATCATCAAAATTAGGCAACGTTAAGCCTAGTCAGTACCAGATGGGTGACCATTTGGGAATTCCAGGTGCTGTAAGTAGGTGGACATTGATGTCTCCCTACAAGAACTGCAAAACCATAACATCATCAGATGATCAGGATATACATGTGACTGAATGACTTGTGAATTTAATATTCATTTAAAACTTCATCCTTTGGAAGAAGCTGTTCAGCCTGTCTAGGGTGAATGCCGCTAGCATCATATATATATATATATATATATATATATATATATATATATATATATATATATATATATATAAAATTGTGGATCTTGCTTGCTTGCATCTTATCATCAACAATCGGGTGATTCCATCTTTTAAAAAATGGGATGACAAGGTGAATTTGTGTGTGTGTGTGTGTGTGTGTGTATATATATATATATATATATATATATATATATATATATATATATATATATGCCTGCTTTCATTGGTTGAATCTTGTCTTTGTTGATTAGGCAATTTCATCAAGGTGAATTTATGTATGTATGTATATATATGTATATATATATATATATGTATATATATATATATATATATATGTATATATATGTATATATATATATATATACATATATGTATATATATATATATATATACATATATACATATATATATATATATATATATATATATACATATAAGCAGTACTGTATGTGGATGACTATAGTGCTCCTCACCTTGAGTTGAGCATATTGAGAAGTGAAAAACGAATTACCATTAGCATATAAGCGACGCTCTTTGTGTAAACAAATCGAGCGGACGATATCAAAACATCGTTAAACTCACTACTCGTTCAAGCAGCCACCAATAGTGTAATGGTTAAAAGCCTTGACTGCCGTGTAAACGGTTGGGTTTCAATCCTGGCTTGAGATAGTTGCCTGTCTAGCCGCACTGATGAGCTGTGAAACAGCGAAACAGTACTGTATGTGGATGACTATATATATATATATATGTATATATTAGTGATGGGCCGATTCCAAAATTTTTCCTGATCCCAAAACAATTACTGATTCTGTTCTAAGTTCCTTATTCTGATACAAGTACCAGGGCATATATTACAAGAGTATAAACATTATTATTTCAGAAGAAGCCGATGACAGACATAAGTGTCCAAATGGCGCCAATGAAATTGGAAAACTTTGTCCAGAGGAGTTTAAATCTTTTGAACTGTTTAAACGTTTAGCTATTATATTACCAATACACATGGCAAATAAAATGCTTTGGATAAATACAGATTCAAGGCTAAAAGTCATATTTTACAAACCAGAGCACTTTATATCTTCAAAATACCATCGTTTTGTTCGGAAATGAATATGCTTTAAAATGAATTAGTAAATTATAATGTACATTATATTAGGTATCCCAAACTAGCCTAGTTTAGTATGCGAAAACTGGTAAATAAAGTTAAATTTCCCTTAACTTCAACTTGTGATATCTCGTTTATTTTTTGGGTTATTTTGATAATGTTTGGATTTAAATAAAATTTACTCTTTTTGCTTTATAGATATAATTTTTTTTCTTTAATAGTTTTTTTTCCAGTTATGTCACTAATTTTGGTGAACACCACTTCATTTTTTACACCAAAAAATGTTGGTGTTTTTCAAATTTGGTGTGCGCGATATTGTGAGTCTCTAGGTATAAAAAATAGCACCATTTTAAAGAAAAAAGGTCACTTATCAATATGGTGAGCTTAAAAAAGGGGTTTAAGTTGTTTTTCACAAAAAAAAAATCCAACTTGAAAAATTCAGTGAAAGAAATATGAAAGAAATTCAGTTGAAAAAATTCCTAAAAATCGCACAGTTTTGTAGAGAAATGGCTCCTCTTTAATAATCTGTTGGTGTCATATTACTATGCTCATAAATCAAGGAGTGCCACTAATAAAAGTGACTGTACCTACACATGGAGATTTACAACTTAATCCCAAGTAACCAAGTAAGAATTATCATCATTAAAATCAACTGTCAGCACCTGGCACATAAATGAAAAAAATGATTTCACTGTAAAAATCATTCTTTTTTTTTTTTTTTTTTTTTTTAATTTAATAATTGCTGAGACGGTACTTCTACAGTGCATCGCTGAAAATGGAGACACCATTTTTTATTTTTTTTTTTTGCGCACCTGTCGTTAAAATTTGAGGGAGAAATCAGTATTTTAAACTATGACCGAAATTAGAAATAAATAACAAAAAAATTAAACTAGATATTAATTACTTCCGGAAAGAACTATGAAATAAAGAAAGTGAAAGAGAACATATATCCGTAATTATTTAATTGAAAATGTTTTGATTTAATTAATGAAAACAGGAATGTTTTTCATGAAACGTATGTATATTTTTATTACTAAAAACATAAAATGAAAATGACTTATGTACAATTGTCTAAAATGGGCGAGCACCATTTGAAAACCAAAACATTTACTGTATAAAAATTTATCAAAATATAATTGTAAAAACATTAATGAAAAGTTTGCATTTATACTTTATCTTACTCTCCTGGCTGTTATCCGTCATTAACTGACTACAGAATTCCTACAAAATCGCATATTCTTATCACTTACATTCTAGCCAAATAATGATTTCTCTCATCTAGAAACCCGGTTAACCTGATTGGCTGACAAGTATACATTCTAAAATTCTGCTATTTGGATATTCCACCATTAAACACATATTCCTCACTCGTGTACGTTCGGCCTGACGTGTTCAGATTTTAACAAATAGGAAGAAAAAAAATTTTTTTTTTGCAGTATTTGCACAAATAAATAGAAGTAACATTTTGAGGAAAAAAAAAAGACAATTTATTTTTAAAGAAAAACAAAAAAAGTATTTCCCAATCTGTTCGTTTTTGTAATATAAGAAACTATAAATTATTTGTAAATGAAAACAAGGTTAAGAGGTTTAAATACAAATAATTCTATGAATCTTATATATAATAAAAGACGTGCAATATTACAAAATCTTATTTTTTAAATAAACTAGCAGGGGTGCCCGGGTGTTAAGTGTGTGAAAAAAAAAAGTGTTAGTAGACAGACACGTGATGCGAAGGTGATAAAGAAAGTGAAAGGAAACCTGACATCTTACGGCTATGCTATGACGTGAAATGAAGCGAAAAGCACTCAAATTTAGCAATGTCAATCAAAAAGTTGACTTGCAGAAATGAACGCCTGACTGGAGGTTAATTAAGCTTCCAGCTTGCTGTCCCGTTTCTTGTTTCCCCACAATGTTTAAGAAAACTAGCTCTCCCCAAACAGGGGAGCTCTGGCAGTGTCTTAATAAATAGCAGTTGTCTGATATGAAGGGTTTCTCCCACATTGATTAAAGCTGATTGCTTTCAAGACGTCCCGGTCACAAAGATTTGCTTCGATTAGTTTTGCTTTATTTATACGAGAAAGACAAACAAATACTTGAAACCAGGGATTTTTTTAAAACTCGATCAAAATAAAGATAGAAACATCCGTTCACAAATTGTAGATATTATAATCTAGGAAGTATAAAGAAAATTCTCCAAAATAGTAACTTTGTCGAGAAGCCCAGTGAAAAAAGCCTTTCTTGGACATTCAAAAACGCGCACAGCTGTTTTGCTTTTTATATATATAAACTACCGGCGTTGCCCGAGTGTTTGGAGGTGTGTGTGTTGTGTTGTGTGTGTGGGGGGGGGGGGTAGATGAAAACAAATATAATAAAATAAAAAAAATGATAACAAAAAAAAAGTTTTGGTAGGTAGGTATGATCGAACCAGAAGCCTTGAGGCAAAGGCGGAAAATAAAGTGTGAAAAAAACTGACATGTTACCGCTCGGCCAACAAGGGAGAGTAAAAGAAAGACGTTTAAATTTATTTAAGGATTAAAAACTGATTTGACAGATGCGCAAATTTAATGAAGTCAAATAGAAATCCCGCAGTTAACTTTTACTACGAGGCAGTTTTTTGGGGTTTGTTTACCCAACTTTGGCTGGTTTTGTTTCCCTAAGATGTTGGAGAGGAAAAACCAGTTCCTCATAAAAAGGGGATTATCCAAATTGAATAGCAATTGTCTGATATAAGGGGCTTGTTTCCCCTGCATTGATCAAAGTTTTATTGCTTTTTGGACGTTCCCGGCACAAAAACCGAAGAACCGTTCCCGTTTCAACTTAGTTTCACTTTATTTATACGAAAGAGCCGAACTAATATGAGAGGGGCTGAAATAGTAAGAATTTTGTAAAAGTCGATATAAATAAAATTAGACGCGACGCACATCCGCAAATCCTAGATATTACAATCTAGGGGGTATATAAAAAGTTTGAAAAAGTAATAACTCTATAGAGACCTCCCCTCCACCCGAAAAAAAGCCTTTGCCAGACATACAAAAAATGTGCACACACATTTTGCCTTTTATATATATAGATGATTTTTTTTATTAACTAAATCTTAACTAAGATTGATCATTTGCTTACTTGTGACAACATTCAGTGCGGACTCAATGCGCTGCATACAACATTGTAGTTAGTGCATATTTCTCAATGGGGGCCTCATTCATGTGCCTGAACATGTTCAGATTTTAACGAATAGGAAGAAAAATAATATTTTTTGCAGTATATTTTTTTACACAAATAAACAGAAGTAACATTTTAAGGAAAAAAAAAATCATTTATTTTTAAAGAAAAACAAAAAAGGTGTTTCCCAATCTGTTCATTTTCGTAATATAAGAAAATATAAATTATTCGTAAATGAAAAAAAAATTAAGAAGTTTAAATACAAATGATTCCACGAATTACATCTTGTATATAATAAAAGATGCACAATATTACAAAATCTTATTTTACAAATGATTTATTTTTTATTAACTAAATCTTAACTAAGAATTTTCATTTGCTTACTTGCGACAACGTTCGGTGTGGACTTATACGACTTATTTTGTTTATTTGTAATAAAATTATACTGCAAAAATTTTCTCCAGTAATTATTTCTATTTGAACCGCTTAACTTTTTTGTTGAACTTTTCAATTTCCTATTTTGTTCTTGCATTTTTTTTAAAGTCAATCTGTTCTTGTTCTAATAATTAATTTTTATTCAATAATAAAAAAAATAGTTTTCTATTTGGCTTGAACTTAACAAGTTCTTATTTATTTTGTTATTATATCGTTTTATTTCTTTTGGGGGAGGCCGGATTTAACAAACATACTATTTTAAAACAGATAAAAACATAATGTGGCTATGCACTTATGTTACCATGATTAATTTTTTTATGGATTAAGTGTCTCCCCTAATATTTGAATATTTGATATTGTTTTTAAATGTCACCCAGTCACATACATATTAGGGATATTTTAAATAGATACTCCTACCCAACCTAATAAATGCAGTGCATAATACAGATTTCACATGTACATGTGAAATCACACAACCAATGAGCATGGTTTGCACTTATTGATCCGTGCTGAAATAATGTTATTATTTAGAAAGCAATTTTTAATAAGGGGACAAGAGGTTGTTGTGTAACTATTATGTACTTTCTCCTAACAATTTAATAATGCAGGTAATGTTCTTTTTTTCCCCTATTTTTTTCCTTTTTACAGTTTTTTTTTTTGTGGTGGGGGGGGGGGCTCAAACCGGTAAGCACTTCTATTTACATTTTTATAGATTTTTCTTTCCGGAGACCTCGCACTGAGATTAACTATTATTAAATGTTTCTTTTTTTTTATTTTTACACACAAATATGTCAGAATGCAAAATACCATTGAAGTTTAAAACTATTTGTGTGTAATTTCATCTATTATAACTAATATTGAATATTTTGTTATTAATTATTGACCGAAATAGGTCACAGAGCTAAATATATTGTGTTTTATTTACATTTTGGGCTACTTTTTTGCCAACCACACCCACACTCACAAAATTGGGTGCCTGTTGTGAAAGCCGTACTTAACATGGGTAGGTTGGGGTGTTCATTCCGATTGTCATTCTTAACACATGAGGTTTACAACAACAATACCAACTGTACTTTAATTTTTTATGGAGGGGGGGGGCTAGCACCGGGCAATGCTGGTTAAGAGGTCCTGCTAGTATATATATAAATATGGCGCTATAAAATAATGTTTCCTTGTGGGTGGTGAATCCAATGAGCTTTTGCGGGGAAGGGTGCCTATATATCTCCATATATGATATTTTGATTGCAGAAATTCCCCTCTGGACCAAAGTACCGCAGGTTTGCAACAACAGATGCCACATACAAATTTATTATGTCTAGATTATTAGCCACTATCTTATCAAACTTTAGAACAACATTTTACACACATTTAATTGTTATAATAAAATCTTGCATTTCATCCTAGGAGCAACACTATCACAATCACAGCATCGTTAGAGGAAGTAGTTGCTATTTTCCCAAAAAATATTAAGTCCCCCTACTGCCCCCAGTCAAGACTTGGAGAAAATATACGGATTTTACAAATATTGTGCTTGCACTCTTTGTAATTGGATCATAAACTCATAATCTTTCCATTTCCCCGATTCAAAAATGATAAATTCTCCCTTTTCAAATTCCGCCCATTCTCATTGGCTGAGAACTGACAATTTGATTATTCCGGAATCTACCTTTTATTACATGAACAAATGCTCCAGAACTTTTCAAATATGGTGGCACTCTCTACAAGAGGCAATCATTTTAAAAAATTAAACCAAATACAAATATGATAACCGCTCGCTCATCAACAGAAAATTAAATACCGATAACTTGACACTTACCTTTGCACACATTAATAACAACACGCGGCTGTCCACCCAACAAAAAAATAAACTCTGAAAAAAATATATGTACGGTTACCATTATTTATTTTTTATTTCGAAGCAGCTTAGCGAACCTTCTTTGATGTTATTTTTCTGTTTTCTTTTAGTTTGTTTTATGGGGGGAGGGGCTTAATCTTTTTTATACTTTTTTGTATTTTTAATGTGGGCGATTTAAATTACTTACATATTTTACTACAATTTCAATCATATTACTTATCTTGTTCTCATAGGTTTTCAACTATGAGAAAGAGAAAGAGAGTGAGCGAGAGAGAAAGGAAATAAAAACTAATGTGGATATTGTTTCCCGTAAAAAATATTTTTCTTCTGCATAAAAAGAAATGTAAAAAGCGTGAGCGTGAGAGAGAGAGAGAGAGAGTTTGGAAGAATATGTACAGAGAGAGAGAGAGGAAATAAAAACTGGTGTAAATATTGGTCGTTGTGTAATGTTCTTTTTATGCTGAAGAAAAAACAACAAACATTTCAAAACGTCAACATTATCTACAACAGTTTTTATTTCCTCTCTCTCTCTCTCTCTCTCTCTCTCTCTCTCTCTCTGTGTATATATTCTTCTCAACTCTCTCTCACTTGCTTGCTTTTTAGATTTCTTTTTCTGTCGAAATAAAAAAAAGCAATCATTCTATAGCATCAACGTTATTTACACCAGTTTTTATTTCCTCTCTCTCTTGCTCACTTGCTTTTTACATTTCTTTTTCTGCCGAAATAAAAAAACAAACATTTTACATCAACACCACCTACAACAGTTTTTATTTCCCCTCTCTCTTGCTCTCTCTCACTCGCTTGCTTTTTACATTTCTTTTTTTGCCAAAATAAAAAAAAAAACATTTAACGGCGTCAACATTATCTACAACAGTTTTTATCGCCTCTCTCTCTTTCTTTCTCCCTCTTTCTGTATATATTCTTCCCAACTCTCCTTCTGTCTCTCTCACTCTCTCTTCTCTCAATCCAATTATTATTTCTCTTGCATGTTTCTGTGTCTGTGTGTTCGTTTTATCATGTGGCTCACTACAATAAATTGCTATCACAAAAGCAAAAAAAAATTCATCTACCTACTTTTAAAATTAAATACATAAACTATTCTTTGCCAATGGACCTGAGTTAATCTCGTCAGCATCAAACTCTTTGCCAAGAACTTTGCAGCTAATTCTACACTTTGCGACCAAGGCCGCCAACCCCCAATATTTCTTCCTGTATCAAAAAAAAAGCTATGTGATATACTAATATCTGTACGTGATGTTGCCAAGCTAATCAAAAACCTTGATTCCAGTAAAGCAACGGCCCTGACGGTATTCCAATTATAGTACACAAAAAACTTCAACCAGAACTAGCGCCCATACTTACAAAACTGTTTAAACGTTGTCTTAAGGAGAAGTGCTTCCCATCACCCTGGAAAATCTCATCAGTATGCTCTGTATTTAAGAATTCAAGTGATCGCTCATCCCCCTCTCAGTACAGGCCAATAAGTCTTCTGTGCGTCATGAGTAAGTTGCTGGAATCTGTGTTAAATAGAGAAGTAATCAACCATCTCAGCAAAAATAACCTTCTTAGTGACACACAATATGGTTTCTGTTCTGCTAGATCTACAGCAGATGTGCTTATAGTTATATCTCATAGGATTAGTGAATCTCTCGGCGGAGGCAACCTTTCTAGAGCAATTGCTCTTGACATATCAAAGGCCTTTGATAGAGTATGTCATAAAGGTTTACTTCACAAAATCTCCAGCTATGGTATAGCTGGAAATGTCTTCTCAATTATTAAATCATTTCTCTCTGATAGGTTCATAAGAGTAGTAGTTGATGGGCAGAAATCAGCTCTCAGTATTAATGCTGGAGTCCCTCAGTGGTCCATCCTGGGCCCAACTCTTTTCCTGATCTACATTAATGATCTTCTAAATCACATCCTTACATGATTCGTAGACATTTATGCTGATGATACTACCATCTATGGTAGCACATCTAAAACAGTAAATGACCAAGTTCTCTCTGATTCTCTCTCCTCTGATCTTGAGCAAGTGGTACAATGAGGAAAGGAGTGGCTTATTACTTTTAATGCATCTAAAATCAAGCTTCTCTCTTTACATCATCAGTGTTCTGATCCCCATCTGGCATCAATTGAAATGAATGGCTCTCGTCTTGGAGAGGCCTCAAGTTTTGACAAGCTTCTGGGCTTGACCTTTACTCCTGATCTTAAATGGAACACGTACATCAAATCTGTTGCCAAGGTCGCTGGAAAAATGGTCAGATCCTTCTATCGATCCAATAAATATGTCACTGCTGATGCAATTCTCTATCTATATAGTCCAAGGATGGAATACTGTTGCCACATCTGGGCAGGAGCTGCTAGAAAGGACTTGTCCTGCCTTGATAGAGTGTTCAAAATAAAGTCTGTAACCTCGTAGGGGAAGTCCTTTTCTCTTCGCTGCAACCTCTATTTCACAGAAGAGATGTTACGAGTTTGTCTCTGCTCTATCATTATTTTCATGGAAAGTGTTCGACTCAGCTTCAATCTATGGTACCCCCTCGCCAAACTTTCACAAGAAACACTCGTCTAGCTGTAAACACTATCAATAATTCCCCCCACTCTTTATCTGTGTCTAAACCTAAACGTAGATTCCATGAACAAAGCTTCTTTCTTAGAACTGCACGCCTGTGGAATTGTCTTCCGTTTTCCTGCTTTCCAGCTGACTACAATATGGTTGTGTTCAAGTCCAACGTAAACAAGTTCTTGAAGAGCCGTTCCACTTGTTAACAAATTTACCGAATTTCCATTACTAACGATTACTATATTGTCCAATTGACTACTGTACACTCTTAACCCTTATCCTCGAGTGGTCTCTGAGCCTTGATAAGTGGTTATGCGTATGTAAAAAAAAAAAAAAATGACCTGTATTTTATATAAAACTAGCAGGCCGCCCGGTATTGCCCGGTCATAAAATATGCATAAATATTATATTTTAATTCATGCAAATTTCTTATTTATTATGAACAGAAATACCGTAGGTATAAATGTAATGTTAAATTCGTTTTTAAAAAAAGGTGAAGTAAAAACACAAAACAAAAAATGTGCATGTGAATATTATATTTTTTCTAAACAGTTCACTGCTTGTAAGTAAAAAAAAAATACATGAGATCGAAACCAAAACCCAGTGAGTCAAATACAAGAACCATTAAGCCATTTTGAAACGATCTTTGAAAAGTGTTTTCAAACTTACTTATTCTTAGCATAAGGAATCTGTCAACAAAATGATTCACACATGCTTATTCATGAAACAGATAAAACACATGCGTATTCATGAAGCAGATAAAACACATGCGTATTCATGAAGCAGATAAAACACATGCTTATTCATGAAGCAGATAAAACACATGCTTATTCATGAAGCAGATAAAACACATGCTTATTCATGAAGCAGATAAAACACATGCTTATTCATGAAGCAGATAAAACACATGCTTATTCATGAAGCAGATAAAACACAGGCTTATTCATGAAGCAGATAAAACACATGCTTATTCATGAAGCAGATAAAACACATGCTTATTCATGAAGCAGATAAAACACATGCTTATTCATGAAGCAGATAAAACACATGCTTATTCATGAAGCAGATAAAACACATGCTTATTCATGAAGCAGATAAAACACATGCTTATTCATGAAGCAGATAAAACACATGCTTATTCATGAAGCAGATAAAACACATGCTTATTCATGAAGCAGATAAAACACATGCTTATTCATGAAGCAGATAAAACACATGCTTATTCATGAAGCAGATAAAACACATGCTTATTCATGAAGCAGATAAAACACACACATGCTTATTCATGAAGCAGATAAAACACATGCTTATTCATGAAGCAGATAAAACACATGCTTATTCATGAAGCAGATAAAACACATGCTTATTCATGAAGCAGATAAAACACATGCTTATTCATGAAGCAGATAAAACACATGCTTATTCATGAAGCAGATAAAACACATGCTTATTCATGAAGCAGATAAAACACATGCTTATTCATGAAGCAGATAAAACACATGCTTATTCATGAAGCAGATAAAACACATGCTTATTCATGAAGCAGATAAAACACATGCTTATTCATGAAGCAGATAAAACACATGCTTATTCATGAAGCAGATAAAACACATGCTTATTCATGAAGCAGATAAAACACATGCTTATTCATGAAGCAGATAAAACACATGCTTATTCATGAAGCAGATAAAACACATGCTTATTCATGAAGCAGATAAAACACATGCTTATTCATGAAGCAGATAAAAATCCGTACCAATTTTTCAATTTTTGATGAAAACCGATTATAAAGTTTTCCACTTGTTTGAATACTCTAGTTACCAAGTTTTAAATCTGTAAATCAAAAATTTGTTGAGTATACAGGTTAAGAAGTGTCTTCACATACACTCACACACATTCTCACTTTTATATCAAAATTAAAATGGCCACAGTTTTTTCATTTTTTTTTTTTTTTGCTTTGAATTCTAAAATGCCTTTCAGTATTTTTGTCAGTTTGAAATAAAGTGAGGTCATCACCAACCAGAGTTCGAAATATGTTGTTTATGACATGCTTCAGATTTATGCCAGTTTAGTTTCACTAGTGCTGTCAGGATAGGGGTGCATATATTCATAGATAATCCATTTTTTTATCAATAAATAATCACAGCAAAGAATAATATCACCAATCATCTATATATATATATAAAAGCGAAAATGTATTTATGTATGTTCGCTTTTCCTCGATGTCCACGAAAGGCTTCTTTCAAACAAGCGCTTGCTCGCTTCACAACTTTTTAAAACTTTTTATATCATCTATAAATTGTAATATCTACGAATTATCACCGGAGCTCGCCTCTCTATTTAATTTTATTGACTTTCAAACGTTAATTATTCCACATTTCCTGCATCGGCACACGTTACATTCGGTTTTCGGTATAAAAAAGCGAACCTCGACTCTTAATCACAGGCCCAGAGCGAGTTTGTTCAATGTCAACTTCGTCATATCAGACTGTAGCTTTCATTTCGCTCCTCCTAATAAACAGGGAGCGGATTTTTAAAAACAAACAAGCCGATTTATCCCGCACAAAATCGGAACTGCTGAATACCTATCGCCGTCACGTCAATCAAAAACGTGCACCTGTTTTTTTTTTTAAAACACTTCACTATTTTACAACTGCGCGTCGTCAACGCTTCAGGTTTTTTCACATACCCCGAAAAACACCCGGGCAACGCCGGGTACCCCTCGCTAGTTACATATAAATGCACAATTTCTTTGACTACTTCATTTTAAAGTGATAAAAGCTAAAAAGCATCTCACCGAGTTTCACAAGTCAAAAAATATTTTAAAAACTGAAAAATAAAAATTAACCATTATTTTAATTTTTAAATAATTTTAACATTAGAGTTTCTCATTATCATATCTTTCTTCATACTAACAGGTTGGCCTAAAGAGGCTCAGCTGATTTGCAACTGTAGCTTAAACATATCTTCAAATGTGTAGTCTATAATATAAATCTCACCTGTCTGTTTAAATGTATGTATGTTTGTCTGCCTAAAACTTTCGACAGAGGCAACGGATTTTCACAACATCGGTATTGTCTTGAAGCTCGACCGTTCGGACGACAGATATCGAAAAATTAGCTAAAAACATTAATTCCTTCACTCTTAACTGGGCACTTTTCTACAAGGAGGGGTCACTTTTTTCACCGATATTTATGAAAGTCATCCCATCTTTTCAGTTGACTAGCCTTTATTTAAACCTTCACCACTTCCGGTTTGGCGATGAACACAATGGCAAAGACGTCACGTTTAAACACAGCGCTGGGCATCCAGGCTTGTATAAATAACTTGTATAAATAACAAAATTATACTATATATATATATATATATATATATATATATATACTTGTTTATTGTTATATAAAAATGCTCACATCCCGCTGCTACAAATAGTAACTTGTTTCAATCAAACAACAGATATCATCAGGCAGCGACTTGACTATTCAAAAGTTCAATGAATAATCCTAGGTTATTCATTGAACTTTTGAATAGTCAAGTCGCTGCCTGATGATATCTGTTCTTTGATTGAAACAAGTGGCTATTTGTAACAGCGGGATGTGAGCATGGTTATATAACAATAAACAAGTATTATCAGCTCTTTTTATTGAGCACTATCTAACAACCTCGTTGAATTCATTAGTCCATTACTTTTGAATATAAAAAAACCCGAATATATATATATATATATATACACACACACACATATACAGCTCTATTTGTTATTGAACACTGTTGTTTAAACATAATAAGGATTCACTGTTTTAACTCTTATGAACTGGAATTATGTGTGTGTTTGTATGCGTGTGTGGTTAGGCAGTATATTATTATTCGATCAACTATTCTCTTTTTTTCCCTGATGTTTCTTTTAAACATGACTTTTGTTGCTTCTCCATTTCAGATCGCCATGGGTTGACTGATCCAAAATCTGTTGAAAAGATCCAAGATAAATTGATTGAAGCATTAAAACTACAGATCAGTCGAAATCATTCGACAGAAGAACATTTGTATGCCAGCACAATTATGAAACTACCAGAACTGCGGACACTTGGAACTTGGCACAACAAACTTTTGCAATGGTACCGCTCACAGTGGAAGCGTCTCAAAGTGCCCCCACTCTATGCTGAAATCTATGATATACCCAAAAATGAAGAGGATGCACAAGTTTGAACCACCCAGAGTAAGAATATGAAGGAGTTAGGGTTAGGGTTTGTGGGTACATAACAATGGCAGGTAGCAACCCTAAACCCTTCAGGTGCCAGTTTGGGTGGCTTACAAAAATGGCTGTTTTATTTTTTGTTTTATATGCAAAATTGTATTCAATATGGATGAAGGTCACCAGTTGCTGACAAACTTCAGATTGAGTCACTTGCTCACAGATTTATTCGCTTTTTGACAGCGATGCATGAAGTTTATGGCAGCTGCTGGGCGGGTAACATTCAACCTTTGGGGGAGAGGGTGATACAGATGCAGGTTCCAAAATATTATGGATATGGTGGATTTTCCTAGTTTCAAAAAATATATTGACAACAATAAAACAAATAACAAAAACATCAAAGGTTTTTGAATAAGTTGATGTCTTAATCTTCATATATACATAACTTATACTAACAGGAAAACCCGGTATTGCCCGGGGAACTCTATGTCCTCCTTTTCCCTAGGCCATAACATAATATTACATTTGTAATTCTTATATTTTAAATTTTATAATATTAAATTTTTAGTGTGGGGAACCAAGGATATACTTAACATTGATTGGATAGGAGGGTGTATAGGTATAAATTTTGGTAAATTTATATTCTACCTTTTTGAGACACACTTTGTGATTACACAGAAATTAATATATATATATATATATATATATATATATATATATATATATATATATATATATATATTGTACAAAATTTTACTATGGCTGTATAAAGACCATATTTTTAAACATGACAAATTACAAAAATTAAATGGCTAAAAGGACTAGCTAATCAATTTCAAACCTTGCTCAACAGAGCTAAATAAAAGTGAAGATTAGGAGAAGAAAATAATGCCATGGAAAATATAGCAGGAAGAAAAGGAAAAAATGAATTAATGAGAAACTACATTAAGTCCAAGAAGTTTGTCTCTTTGTTTGACCAATGTTTTAACCGGTTAGCTAGCCCCCTCAATCTTATTTTTTTATTTATTGTTTTAAAATAAATATGGTCTTTATAGTGGTACAAAATTTTATTATGGCTAAAACTCTGTGTGTGTGTGTGTGTGTGTGTGTGTGTGTGTACATACATACAACATACTTTCAATTAAGTAAAACATTAAGTGAAACAGAATTCTTTTGCTTTATTATACTTGTTTTTATCTTTTCAATTTTTCTAATAATCATTTTAGTTTAAATATAAAAAAATTAATAAACATTACAATTCTTTGTTGAATCATCTTTAGGTGACATGAATAAAAAGCTGGAGAAAAAGAAGAGAATAAAATAATTAAAAAAAACAGCCAAGAATGCATTATGTGAAGTCTTTAAATGACAACAACCATTTAATCATATATAACTGTTATATATATATATATATATATATATATATATATATATATATATATATATATATGTATATATATATATATATGATTGTTGTTGTTATTTTATATAATGTTATGTTTTCATTTTTATATATTTATATATATATATATATATATATATATATAACAATATTTTAATAATAGATATATATTATTAAAATAAAGAAAGCCGTTGTTATAACATAATATAAAATAACAACAAGAATCATATATCTATATATCTATAAAAGTGAACGTGTCTGTCTGTCTGTCTGTGTACATTTCCCTACGTAATAACTCTGTCAATTTTTAGTCTATAGACTCGAAATTTGAAATACCAGGTACTGAGATTTGGGAAAATCAATGTGACGGGTGTCAGCCAGAAATTTGGTTGTTAAGGGGTCAAATTTCAACGATTTGACCTTTAAGAACTCTACCAAACTCCTCTGACAATTTTGGGTCTAGACACTTGAAATTTTAGATATAGGTTCCTTGAACCTGGATCTAACTTAATAAAGTGATTTGAGCCCGAAACTACAAATTTTAAGGGGTCATAATAGGGGTCAAATTAAAAAAAAATTGACTTTTTTTTGTTTTGCTAAGCGTACACCTCAAAACACCCGGGCAAAGCCGGGCTGAAATGCTAGTATATATATATAACAGTTTGTGGTTGTTGTCATTTAAAGACTTCACATAATGCATTCTTGGCTGTTTTTTTTTTTGTTTTTTTTATTCTCTTCTTTTTCTCCAGCTTTTTATTCATGTCATCTAAAGATGATTCAACAAAGAATTGTAATGTTTATTAATTTTTTATAAAAAAAGAAAAAAAGTGTCACAATTTATGTTAAATAATTTTAAATATTGTTACTAGATATGCAATACTATTTATTGTATGTTATATAACATTATTATTTATTATTATATAACATACAATAAATAGTATTGCATATCTAGTAACAATATTTAAAATTATTTAACATAAAGATAATTTATCCTGGAATGCTAATTCTGTCATCTCAGAATATAAATTGTGACACTTTTCTGGAACTACACTGGTCTGTTGTTGACATTTAATCACCTCACATACGAGTTTCTTGACTATTTTTTTTATATCTCTTCCTTTTTTTCATCATTTTTTTAACCTGAATACAAATCAACAAAGAATCAAAGGTACTTTTGATTCTTTGTTGATCTTTCTGATTTTGAAAATAAAATGATTATGAAGAAAATTGAAAAAATTTCAACAAAGCAGTTGAATCTTGATAACAGTTTCTGCTTAAATTATATATAAATAAATATATATTAGTATGTGTATTTTTGAAGAAATAAAAGCAGTGTGCTCAAATATTTGTACGAGCATGATATATTTATTGCATACATATAATACTATACAGTAATATTTTAGTTAGCCATTAATAGCTGTGGTTTCAGGATGTATAGGAAACTTTGTTGCATTAAAGAATACGATATGTGTTCTGTCATCAGTCAAGATATATTGAAGACTATGGGAATCTTCACTGAATTTTAAAAAATGTTCATAATTTGGAAACTAAAATCAAATAAATAACAAGTCAAAGTAAAATGTATATAACACTTTTTTGGATTAGTAAAACATTTTTAATGGGAATTTTTTGTAAAATATTTTTAATTTCATAGTTTTAAAAATACACATTTTCTTCTAAGATATTTTTTAAAATATTTTTATTTTGTAGAGGACATTTTAAATTATAATTTTTTATTAGTTTTATGAAACTTTAAAATTCTTTAAAAGGACTGCTGTAGATAACAATTCTGAAAGAAAATGTTAAATATTATTAATTGTTCGGAATGAATTATAGTTCTTAGGTTGGCGGATGTAAAGCAGTTGAGGTAGCAGGTTCAGTTCATAAGGGAAGGCTAGGGAAAACATGGGAGAGGAAATGATAATGGGCCTGAAGGATAAATAAAGACGAAAGATGGGTTAGTTTGGAAGTCAGTTTCTTAAAGCCGTCCAACACATGTCAGCATTTAAAATAGATGTTAAACCAAAATTTAATGATAACTCATGCACTGATAAACTGAATATCATGGTTTGATTTGTTTTATTGGAATTTGTGAACAACATAAAAGTTGAAGAAAATAAATAATTCTTAAATTAACATTTACACATTCATGGATATAAACAATTACAGGTCACCTCTGATTTTTTAAACATCACAGCTACATCATTGACTTTTGAAATTCTTTATTTATTATTTATTGTTTGCCCAACACATGCTAGTATGTAAACTGATGATGATGATGATGATGATGATGATGATGATATACACATTGACTGATATAACATTAAGTTACATTAATTTTTATTAAGTTCTTACTCAATAACTAATAACTCTGTAAGTAGGTCAGTGAAAATAATCATTGAAACAGTGGCAGATGCTCTTGAAATCCATAAAATTAGTTTCAACTTGTATTCTATTTTCTTACATTTTGTTTGTTTATATATATATATATATAACCAATATATATATATATACATTGGTTATCATAGCTTGTCATAATTTATTTATTAATGGACTTTTCATTATATCTTACATGCTTATGTACAAGTATTTAACGCCAGTATTTAATTAAAACCACTTATGGGTCAAGGGAGATAACTAAGTATGACAGATATTTACACTTGTCTGGTCCTTCTAGTTTTTGTTTTACATTTGGTTTGTGTGTTTTGTATGTCTGAGAATAAAGTCTCTTCATACCTTCAAATGGTTCACTTAATATATCTTTATTTACTGGTGGCAGCTGTTTATTTACCCTTGTTTGTTATTCTGAAAGATTTAAAAATAAAAAAAATATATATATATGTATATTATTAAATAAGGAGTATATTGCCTATTAACTAACTCAGCGATCGACTGAAGGTATTATCAGAAGGAGTTTAGACTACCAATGTATCTCTTATCCACATATACCAGTTGCTCAAGTATATCTTGAAATGTCTGCACTCTGAAGAATGAAACTATCTCTTTCTTTGAAAGGTGGAGGAATAACCTTGTGTCTCTTGATAGCAACTATGCCCCATTCCTTGGAGACGTCCGGGAGAAGAAGTCATGCACACATGCATTTCATAAATGATGGTATGAAGGTACCTGATGTCAACAAACTCACTGCTGTCCAAAAATATAATATTATGGAGATGATGATGGGACAGGTGGCAAATTACTACCCCAACATATCACGGAGTACTCTTGACGCCCCACTGAATGCTAACACTAATATAAGATAACCATGACAGTGTTCCCACAGAAAACCAAGAGAATTTAATAGTCTTCACATGGTTGCACTTTTCCTAAATTAGTCAAGCAATGTTATGGGACCGAGTTGAGGTTATGCAAATTGGCAGTAATCTAACGTGTATTGGATTCTCTGCTTGAGGAGTTGGGAAATGAGGCATCAGAGTTGGACATTTACTACTGTAAACAGAAGGAGACTTGCCCACTGGATAATTACGCTGAAACCATTTCTTGAATAAATGCATCTAAATTAGATCGTTGATCACCAACACTTGCCAGATCCTTCAAGTCCTTAATGATGAGGAGCTCACTTGTCCCAAGACTTTGAATGAATTACACATAGAGAACGAAAATATGACAACCTCACGACAAGTGAAAGCTGAACAATCCCTCTACATATGTTCTCAAATCATCATTCAGTGAGCATCACTGTGGACAGTGGTGCCACATGATTCAACATTCAACAGCCAACACCTGAAAACTTTTCAGTTTGCTAGACAAACAGACAGATCCTCCCCACTCAATGTGGTTGGAGAGAAGAGAGGACACAATGTGCTACTTTGAGGAGGTGATTATTGAAGATCTCAATATGTACAAGATACTTGGTGGTGTCCCATTCACCTGTTAGTGGAACATTAGGTCTAAGATATGGATTTGCTGCTCAAGTATGGCTCAACTACATCACCACCCAGGTCAGATGTGCTCATGTTTTGCCCCAATCTAACAAATGTGCTCATGGTTTGCGTGCCCCACTCTAACCCTAACTCTAACAAATCAAAATTTGGCCTGGTGAGTACTTGGAACTTTCCATATCAAACAATTTGAATGATAAATTTACCATTGAGTCTTGTTGGGATTCAGTAGACCACAACAAATACAAAGAGTACAACACATTTGTCAAGCTATATCTATGTTCACTCCGCCAATAACATCTGGCAATCTCAAACAAACATCATTGACCCAGATGACGTTATCCTTTTCAGAAAAGTTTAAATTTCAACAGCTCAGTTCTGAGTTCTCTGTGTTCAGAGAGAATCTACCTGGGTATAACAGTTTTTTTTGATCACTTAAAAGCCTCACATGGGTCCTACACAACCACCCAGCATCAAAGCCAACTTCCTCTATATAATTAAAGCAAACTCTGAGAACTACAACTCATGTAGGCCATATATGGAAGTGAATATCGGAGACATTGTGCACCTTCACAGCAACCTGTCAAAAAATAAAGGACATGAGTGGTACTTGGTTTCATCAAAGCAAAATGACTGGATTTACATTAAAAAATTTACCAGTTGAGGGCCAACAAATAGGATTGTTTCAGTGTCTCTGTTCATCCAGATCACAACCCAGTGACAAGGATGATAGTAACTTGGTCTTGCATACCAAGTCCACAATCCTAGAAACGATTAACAATAACCAATGATAAGAGGTTACTACTAATCAGTTAACCTCTATTGTGACTGAGGAGAAGGTTCCAGTTCACTCCTCCCGCATTGACAGACAATAAATATGGACATGCTTGCCTCCTTAGGTGTAGAGTGAAACCATCCTACTTGAAAGACTATTTCACTAACTTTTAGTGACTGGCTCTGTTATCACTTAAGAAAGGAGAAAAAACGGGTATCACACCAGTATTAAATTAAGACTACTTATCAGTTAAGGGATATAATTAAGTATGACTGCATCGTTTGCCCTTGTCATCTGTTTCTTCTAGTTTTTGTTTTGTTTCTGTTTATTGTACACTCAATCATAAACGGTTTCTTCGTACATTCAAACGGTTTCGCATGAGATATCTTTATTTACTAGCGTGATTTATTTTTCATGTTTTTGATTTCCATTTAATGACTGATGAAGCACATGTGGTATTCTTTATCCCAACAGACAAAATTTTGTAGTCCTCTTGAAGCCGCAAATATCAATGGTTGATTAAAATATTACTATATAGTATCATATACACATTGTGATAGAGATCACAGATGGTGATTTGAGTGAATTTTAGGGACTTACACGGGTAGTAAATTGTAATGTTAAACTGCAGTTTCTGATGATGATGATGATGATGATGATGATTAAAAACGATTTTAACCATCTCAAATTGCTTAAATTGATGGGACAATTTTATTTTAATGTGCAGAATAAAAAATTTTGTTTGATTTAATTAAAAAAGTAAGAACAAACACTTTTTAATTAATAAACCATTTTAGGTGGAATTATGATAGCTTTTTTTTTAAATTGGCAGAACAAAGTTGTTGTTTTTTTTTATAGACAATCAATTTGAACTTAATGAGCTTCATTAAATTGCATCCATTATTCAAAGAAATTTCATCAGAGCTAAAAATAGAATGGATGATCTGTGATGAATGTCTTTTCTATATAAAACAACAAACAATTTTTTTTCTATTCTTTGCACACATATACACACACATCTCTCTCTCTCTCTCTCTCTCTCTCTCTCTCTCTCTCTCTCTCTCTCTCTCTCTCTCTCTCTCTCTCTCTCCTTTAGTTTACCACACAAATTGTGGTAAATATTTCAGAAAAATATTCCTAATCTTAATTGCATCCACAAATAGAAATCTGCTTCTTATGAAAAGTGTGTGTGTGCATGTGTGCTAGCATGTCCCAGGTGGAAAGATAACATGCAATTATTGTTCAAAACATTGTGCATAACATACCTGATTCTATTCAAAACCAGTCACTTATTTAATATCAAATACATTAAAATAATTTTTAAGACATTTGGCAGAATTCTTCATTAATCTTTCTGATTTTGAAAGAAAATTGGAAAAATTGTTAACAAAACAGTAGAATCTTGATAACAGTTTCTGCTTAAATTATATATATACCAAATTATATATATACCATATTATATATATACCAAATTATATATATTACCAAATTTCAATCTTATCTGCAATACACTCCTACCCTCTCTATAAGCGCTATTGTGTTGGGAGTCAATTTGACCTCAAATTGAATTATTCACCAGTGTTGGCCTTTGAAGAGAAAGAAACATTCAACCAGAAAGGAAACATCCGTTGCCAAACTGTTTGTGGCAGACCAAACAAGAAGGCAGCAGTTCTGATTTCTCAATGAAATTGCTCATGACATTTTCGCTTCCAAATATATTTTTTGTTATAAGTATATGAGAGACGTTGTATATACCTTGTAAGAGTCTTTGGTAAAGCAAGAGTTGAGCAATCATCAACCATACCTATTCTGAATCAACATTGCTTGAGTCCAGTATCAAGGATAAGTCTAACATAACTAAAAACAATGATACAAAAGACAGAGAAAGACTACACTAGTGTTATTCTGCATTCAAAAAAGTTTCAGTTGGTAATCTAAGAAATTTAGCCATTCCTGAAAGTTATTGGAAAGATTGTTTATTTCTTAAAATTTGGTTAAATTAATCAATCTAACCTAGCCATCATCATCATTAACTTTATATAACATTAAAATTTGGGGTAATTAATCAATCTAACTTAGCCATTCCTGAAAGTTATTGGAAAGATTGATTAATTTAACCAAATTTTAAGAAATAAACAATCTAACCTAGCCATCATCATTAACTTTATATAACATTAAAATTTGGATTATTATAACCTACCATTTATGCACAGCTAATACAAAAAGTCTTAACAAAATTAGAAGTATTCAAATTATATTATTCTCGATAAACATAGCTTTTCAAAGAAAAAGCAAACATTTAAGGATTTCTTGTTGATCTGAAATACATATAAAATATTTATGGTGTCAGTATTTTATTAGATGAAAAACTATTTTTTAGAATATTTTTATAATTAACATTTCACTCAGTCTTGGCTGCCTATATTTATTCCTATCAATAATATAATTACAATGTCAACCACACACACCCAAACCCTGAACAGTTTGTGCATCACTTAAATTTTATTTTTTTTATTTTGTCTCTGATGAATCTATTTTGCCATGAATAAAAAAAATAAGACAATGCTCGTAAAATATGTTTTTGTTTTCCTCTTTTGCTTATATATATATATATATATATATATATATATATATATATATATATATATATATATATATATATATATATATATAAGAAACTAGGAATGGCAGAAATAAAAAGAGAGAAGTTTCTGAAAGAGCGTTAAAAAGAAATTTTCAGATGTCATATTTCTATGAAAACCCAAGAAAAAATGTTTCCATTCTATATTCTCCAATAAAATGGAAACCTCTCTCTCTCTCTCTCTCTCTCTCTCTCTCTCTCTCTCTCTCTCTCTCTCTCTCTCTCTCTCTCTCTCTCTCTCTCTCTTGTACTCTCTTTAAAAGCAAATAGTTATGAATAATTCCTTGTTTCCCTTGTCTTGTGCCAAAATCTATTATGTTAAATATTTAAAGAACCTCTTTGCCATCCTACAACAAAAACAATCCAATTTATAAAAAAAAAAAATTTAGACCCTTCTTATACTACTTTTTTATTCCCAATAAATATACATAATAGAAAATAGAGAAGGGGCCAGACACATTATTTCAGAATGTTTTTTCTTTCTTTGATTCTAACAAAAAATTATGGCAGGGTCTCAAGTAAGATTTTTCTTTCAATAGAATTGATTTTTGCATGTAATTGTGATTTTATCTGCTTTCATAATTGTCTCCATTTTTATCAGTTGAATATTTGAATTTATTAAAGGATTTTAGGATTTAGGATATGTTTGATTTCAAAAGTCTGTGTAAGCAAAAGCATATTGGAATTCTTCTTCACCTTCCCAACCCAATTCTTTTATTTCCAGGTTTTTTTTCATCTATCAACTTTTTCAAAATGTTAAAACAAACCATGCATAGAAGAGATGGTCATTTTGTGTTCCAAATTATGTCAAAAGCATAATCACAAAATATTGTTTCTTATCAGTTTTTCAGTTTGAACTATTAGAAAAATAAGAAATGACAGAATGAAACAAGTAGTATTTATTATATTATTTGGGTGCGTAACATATCTAATCTCTAGATTACAAAACTGACTGGTATCGTGCTGCTATTACTCTCAATTCAGCCATAGACATGATGGAAAAAGTTGTTCAGATTTTAATAGGATTAAATTTATCAGCATTTGAACTATTAATAAGATTGAATAAAAATACTTTAAAAAACTATTAAAAGATTGAATAAAAATATTATAGAAATATTTTATGACTTTTTAAAAATAGGAAATAATAAATCTACAAAATCTATTTGCATAAAGTAGTTTCAAATGAAAAAAAAATGTTTCAACCTCCCATTCTACATGGTAACATCAAGTCTGTTTAAATGTTGATACATATACCAAAAAGAGATCAAAATAAGATAACATTTTCAAAAAATGGTTGAAGAAAACCTGCCAAAAACCCTACAAAAATTTATCCAAATGAGACATTTTTAGTTACAGATTGCTATTATAAATTATGATTGTGTATGTTTCTCCAGCTCTCTTAAGTCTAATATTTAACTAGCAATGGTATATTTTGTCTTTTTGCAGTTCCTTTTCATGCATTTGTTTCTCTTGTCTTCTTGTGGTTTTCATTTTTTTGTTTTTCTATAGTATTTACCTCTGTACATTTATTACATATACGTATATGTATACATATATGTATAGCCAAGATGATAAAGTGAAAATCTCTGACAGAAAATAAAGGTAAGCAAGTTGAACTAAACAATTATTAAAGTCAGCTTTTTGTATTTAAATCTAAGATTTACTTATATCTTAACTATTTTTATTCTTGTTTTTTTTTCTGACATAGCATAGTTTAGTTAAGAGGCACAAAATATTTTTGATAAAATGTGAATCAAAGTTTTTATGATCTGGCAATGGTTAAAAATTGATTCTTATCTTTTTTTAATAAATATTTTAATATACTCCTTGTCAACATATTAAAAAAAATAATTTGCCCATATATTCTTATAGAATATTCGATGCATTTGGGACTCTATTAAATCATTCTCCCTAAAAACGTCTTTCTTTTCTGGAGATTGGAATAATTCTATTAAGTAGCACTTGATATAATCAGTATATCTTTTCAGTATAAGGTGAACAGTTTTAATTATAGATTTACACATGAAATTCATTACAGTTTTTTGTAACATAATTATCAATTTTATTTTTTTTATAAAATTATTAAAAATAAATGTGAATTAGAGAATGCCTTTTACACCTAACAAAAATGTGTGTGAATTTAAGATGAATATATTTCTCCAATTATAATCTTGAATAATAAATAAATTGCCTTTAAATTCACTGAATGGCATCATTTTTAATCTTTTGAAAGTATTTCCTTTGAATATTATTTTTAGAAATGATTTTAAACTTTTTTTAGGTGTGTGTGTGTGTGTGTGTGTGTGTGTGTGTGTGTGAGAGCGCAAAGGTCTTTGTAAGTATATGAATGAGCACGTTTTTAGTGACTGAGAATGTTCATATAATAATTATTAAAATGTTATTTTTTTCCTAACTTGTACTAATGGCCTAACAGTAAAAATCTCTGATTATTAATAAAAGGTTAAAATTTGGATCTCAGCTTGAAACACTTGTCTGTCTATTCTGAAGGGCTGTGAAACAACAAAACCGTTTATCTATGGATTATGTGTATATAATGGCCTGAATAACGCAAGGTAAGAATGTATGAGTCAACATGCGCTGTTGTCTCTAAACTTGCATATAATGAAAGCATGTGGCCGAAGAACAAATGATGATGAGATTTTTTGTTTTATTGAGACACAAACATTTAAGTATTAAAAAAATCTCAATTATGAAGGAAAAAAATGAAAATTTTCAAATTTTATTTGATAATTTCTTTATTTTAAATAATGTCATTCTTATTTGTTCTCCAATAACGCTATCGTTTAAATTTGAACATTAAATGGAATGTATTTTATGATAAACACATAATGTTATTACTGTTACTATTTAAAAATGAAAAAACAATTCATTGAGATTTATGGTAAATCTAAACAATATATTGAAAAAAAAAATCTTTTTTTTTTTTTATAAAATACGAACAATGGCAAGGATTGTCAGATGATCTTATACATACGTACATGTATGTTTATTATGTGTTTATGTGTAAAAATCACTAGAAAACCGTTTCATGTAAAAGAAAAAAATAGTTTTATTTGTTTCATATGATGTTTTGGTATTTCAGATAAGCCAAGAGATAAAAAAAAAATATGTTTTCATAATTAGAGAAGAAAGAAAAGAGAAGTAAGAAACGGTTAATAACAAGATTTTAATCAACATCAAATTTTCATATCAAATAAATAAAACCTTTTTAACATGCAAATATTTTCTAGTCATTACGATCAGATATTTTTCCACTCTTCTTACGCACATGCATACACACACACATGGAAATATGGTTTCTGATACACTTTCCGATAACAAAAATATCCCCCTTCATGTGAAATATTTTAATGCAATAAGATTTGTTGGTTTTTTTTTTTGTTTTTTTTTTCTTACATCTATTGGAACTGAATATTTTATTAAATCATCATTTCTAAAAAATAAAACTTTTTTATATATAAGATTTGCTAAAGATAGCTAACAAATTGTTTACTTTTTAGTGTCTTTAAAAACATCTAATACAAACATATATTTACAAATCTATTTGTATTGTTTTAGAAAAGAAATTAATACATTTAATGAAAAGAATTATTTTTAACAATTCTTAATGAAAAATACTTTATATCAAATTGCTATATTTTCTCCATGCGATTAAATAGCATATGATTAACATATGTTTAAAACTATGCTTATTCAAGATTTATTAATTAGATTATTAATTCTATCAATTAACTTGTGTGTTTGTGTGTATAAGCTTTATGTGCTCTGCTACTTGAGGAGGTGCTTCTCCTATGCTCCAAAATTAGAGCTGCTTCCCTATTTTTAAACTTCTTCTAAAAAAATGCAGCTGTTTCAGTTACATAATAGTATTTTCACATTCTCTTTAAATCTTTGATTCATAGAATATGTGGCTTTTATCATGATAAAAGCATGATAAAAGTTGAAATATAGAAATAGTTAACCGTACATTCCAAATGAATGTAATGCCAAATACCATTTCAAAAGCAAAATTAAAGCATTTTTTATATCAAAGTTAATTACATTTGAAAAAAAAATTGTTTCAATTTAAATCGATTGTAAATTAAAATAACTTGGTAACTCCATTCACTAAAAAAAGAATGAACATTTTAAGTTTCAATTCTAGAAAGATAAACCCGAAAAAAACAAATAAAAATCTCCAAAACAAAATCTTTATTTTTTTTCTTTTTTGAAATTTACTGCATTTTTTCTCAATGCCTTTTTAGTAAGCAAAAATGAGCAAGTGATAGCACTTAGTCACCACTGTGTTAAATTTCTGATGACCCTTCTTTAAGAAGGATCATCAGGGTTCAAAAAAAAAAAACAAGTTTTTTTTTTTTTGCATAAGACAATTTTATGCATAATCCATAATAATTGCAAAATAAACAAAAGCTTACCACCATAAAATAAAAAATTATATATTTTTATCTAATTTTGTCTGCTAAAGCAAAAAAAAAATGTTTAATTAGGATTGGTATGTAGTTTGCTTGAAGCATTGTGTAGGCTTTGAATCGACCTGTTACGCACACCATTTGAAAAGGGAAAATTTTTCCGAAATTAATAATGGAATACATCGCATTAATTACAAATTACAAGTAAGACATTTTACCATACAACTGAATAAATATATATATAAAAAAAATAAAAAATAAAAAAATATGTACTTGTTGATTTGTAAATCGCCACTTGTTCTCGTCTCCTCTTACCAACAGCGACTATAATTCATTCCTCGCATTGTGACAGCCTTCTAAATCTCTTTTAAATGTTTAATTGTTTATATATTTAATTAGATCATTATTATATATGTATTCAATTAGATCATTATTATATATATTATTAAATATTTATGGAAAGCTATTGGAATTTCTAACTATTGTTTCCAAAATTGTTTAATTGAAATATCGTTATCACATCCTTTTAATTCTTAGTTTTTATACAACTTTCGGTTACTTGGAAATTGTCTCTTGGATAAATTTTAAAAGATGTAATTGATGATTGTAAGTGTGACTAACAAAATGGAAAAAATTTCATTACAAACTAATGGAAAAATGGTGTAACAGTATTTCTTACCCAATTTTATTAATCTTTGGAAATATGAGGAAATATTCAGAATTTTCAAATATTTATTAAACTTTTAATCTATCAGCTTTCCTCTTACCATCCTTCATGTATAAACAAAAAGATAACAGCAGCAAAGTTGTAGATAACACATTTTTTTTTTCAGATCTCATCAATTTTTAACAATTACATAAGTTATGAAATTGAATTTTTTTATTAAAATCAATGTTAGTAATTCTATTGCATGCAATCTTTAAAAATTATTATTTCAACCAAACAAAATTATATAATATATAACTTGGTAAACTATTCCAGATAATTTTTATAAGTACCAGTCAAAGTGCAATGTTCAAGTTCCTATAAACTGATAATTGAGTAGTCATGATATTTTTTTAATCTCAAAATATTTTAGATGTAAACATATTCATTAACAAAAGGAAACATTTTTGCAAGTTTTGTTTTTTTTAATATATTTTAGATGTAAACATATTCATTAACAAAAGGAAACATTTTTGCAAGTTTTGTTTTTTTTAATATATTTTAGATGTAAACATATTCATTAACAAAAGGAAACATTTTTGCAAGTTTTTTTTTTTTTAATATAAAACAGTTAAAATGATACTTATTTTGCAGTTAGCTAAAAATGCATAATTATATTTAAAAAGTTTGAAGAATTTGTTACTCTTAGTGACTGACCTCCTAGCACTGTCTAAGAGCTGTGGGGAGGGGGGGTATTTGAATTGAACACACAAATCTTTATCTATGATTTCAAACTGCATTTGCATGTGCTGTTTTTTTATGCATGCAATTGTCTTCTGCCGACAGTTAAACTCTAAGGATTATCAGAAATTTAACACAGAAATGTAATCACTTGCTCTTATTCATTTTTGTGCAGGATGAGCAGAAGTTAGAAAAATATACTTCAGAAGAGAGTAAAAAACCAAATTCAGCTTGTCTTGATAATTTGGAGCAATTTTATCATGTGTCGTGTTCTATGGCCGTGTTTAGTACTGAATGGATGAATTCACAATTTATATTTCAATTTAATATGAGACAAATTCAAAAAAAGAAAAAGGCAAATTTGTTTTGGTCTTTATTCCCCACCATTTTGGCAGCCATTTGTTGATTAATTTTCCATTAAAGGATTTTTCGTATTTCCTTTTCCTGGGGAAAACATTTATGGATAACCATTTCTTCTTGTAGTGTCAGTATTTTACTTTTTAACAAAATAAATCAGGTTTTACAAATAATTTAAAATAATTTTAGAACACAAAACGCTTTTTTTAGAATGAAACTAGCAGGATCCATGTACCGGCATTGCCCAGTGGAAGTATACCCTCACCGTACCCCACCTATAAAAAAAAAACAATTTAATTGCGGTTGTTAGTTGGAGCCACTGCCCTCCTCGTGGCGAAGTACAGACACATTTCATTTATATATTGAAGTGTCTAGCTTCCAAATGATAGTGTCTTTTTTAATATGATTTGTTCCGAAAAAAATAGGGAATTAAACTTCCATTTTTGTTTCTTTTTCGTCATAATAATTAAAAGAAAACGCAACTGTTTGGGAGCTAATCTTTTCAATTTAGTCACCAGTTAAACTGTAAGTTTGATTATGTTTTGGCATTGTTGTCCTCGTCGTCGTGATAAAATAATGAAAAATGCACTTTCGTATTTTGTTAATTATTTATTGTTTTTGTTTGTATTTAATTTTTTTATGAAAAGGCTTAATGTAAAAGATGGAAATATTTGGGAGCCAAACTTGTCAATATATAAATATAAATGCAATGCGACTGTTTGGAAAATCATTAATGTACACATAGTGTTTTTAATTTGTTTTTGTTCACCAACCTTGTGTTTAACTGTGCCCTTGTGCGGAGGCAAGTAAATAGAAACATCACTAATGAACACATAGTAAAATGGTAAAATTCTGTAAATTGCTTCTCATATATAATTACTTATGAGTCTGAAGAATAGAAAAAAAAGCAGATTTAATATTTTCATGTAAAATTTTCACAATTTATTTCTAAACATATTTGTAATATTAATCTGATAATGATAAATTATGAACTTAAAATAAATGACCAAGTTATTTGATCAGACTTTGTGTGATACATTCCAAATTATTTAGTTATTTAATTATGCACATTTAATATGTATTGCGTGTTAAATGATATTTTTGCTGCCATCTGGTTAAATGGGTCAGAATAAAACAATCTCTGGTCCTCTTCTGTGCCTTCATTAGACATTGAACATTATTTCCCGCTCTTTCTGTTTTTAACTTGGATTATACTAGTCTCTTTTGCTGTAGTCCGTTTTGGTCAATTCATTTTTTGTAATCATAGAAAGTGTTTAATGACTAAAAGAAATTGAATAAAAAACTGGAAATTGTTTAATTACATAAAACTATTCAATTATTTTCTATCCTGTTAAACCGGCTAAAAAATAAAATAATAAAATGTAGCAATCTGATTTGAAACTTAAATACAATGTGACAAGTGAAATTACTTTTGAATGTTAACAGAAATTATTTGAGAAAATAAATGCTTTAAAAAGGCATTTCCCTCCAAAAAGCATTATTAGATTAGAAGTTTTGAAATATTTTGAAAACAGTTCACATCTCAAAAAAGTTTATTTGTTCCCTTATATCAATGTGAATATTATAAAATATAAGAAAATAGAAAAACTAATATGATGGGTGTCATGTCCTAACCTGATATTAAGTGTTAAAAAAACTGTCATAATCTGATAATATTAAGTGTTAAAAAACCTGTCATAATCTGATAATATTAAGTGTTAAAAAAAACTGTCATAATCTGATAATATTAAGTGTTAAAAAACCTGTCATAATCTGATAATATTAAGTGTTAAAAAAAACTGTCATAATCTGATAATATTAAGTGTTAAAAAACCTGTCATAATCTGATAATATTGTTTTAGAAAACCTGTCATATACTCTATGTTCCAAAATTCCTCCAAATTTTTTCCAAATCACCAAGTGGAACTTTTGATGTTTTAAGCAAAACTATTTCAAAGTCTTGTCTACTTCACAATGTTTACACTTTTATATAGATTATCCAGCATATTTAAAGTTTAAAATCTCTACATTAGAAAAATTATGTGACCATCTGCAAATCAACTATTTTAATATTTTTTAATAATTGAAAGAAATATTAATTACTTTGTGACATTTTGAAAATTGGAATCATTTAAATTGTTTAAAAATTATTGGCTTTAAATTTTTTAACAAATCATCATATAAGCTGCTTAATTGTAATTTTTTATTATTTTTTTCAATTTTTATAATCTTTTTTGCATTAAACTAAAAAACAAATAATGTATATTACAAACATATCACAAGCATTATCGATTCTTTGTTGAATCATCATCAAGTAAAAAAACAAAGAATAAAAAAGTTGGAGAAAAGAAAGTGATACTTGGGCATCTATGTTACTGCGCTGAAATAATAACATTATTTAGAAAGTCATTCTTAACATGGGAAGAGGAGTTGTAACTATTTTGTACTTTCATCTAACAATTTAATAAACAAAAATATTCTAAAACTTGAAAATATTATTAAAACAATAATCTGGTAACATTGATGCATAAGCATCAAGAAGATTTCAAAATGTAGCTGAGAAACAGATACATGAAGTCAGATGCCAAGAGAACGTTTTCACACTATTCCAGGAAAGCCATTAACAATTTAAATTTCCCTATGCCAGAATTAATATCACATGATAAAATTTATGTGCCTGAAGTATACAATAATGCACATATGATTAGAATTTATATCTTTTACATTTAAATACGTAATTTACTTTTATTTGTAACTCGTTATTCCCGCCCACATCCCTTCTCCCATATCTTTCTTATCATTTTTATTTTTCTGTCATCACACCAGAATTGATAATTATTTTCTCATATTCTGCTAACGTCATTTGTTCTTATAAGGCAACCATATTTTCAAGTCCCTTCATCAAGTCCAAACATATTAAAATTAATATTCTATAAAGAATATCAAATCTTTTTTATCCGACTGTGATTATTTTTGACAGAATATATATTCAGTAAATACATTCGTTGTGTAATTGTTTGCGTCACAATTACATGTCAAATTTATATTAACATCCACAATTTTTTGTTTTTAATTTATAAATTTTTATTTTCCCTTGCATTATCAGTTTTATTTCATTTCTACTGCTCACAACACTGGCATCCCAAGTAATAAACAAAGTGTGATTTGTTTATTTTTCCTTTCTTCTTTTTAGCATAGCCTGAAATGTTTGACTTAAATTTTTATTGTTAAAAAAAAACAGTTATTCCTCTTAAATCGAAATATACTGCTGCTATTATTATTATTATTATTATTATTATTATTATTATTATACTGCTGCTATTATTATTATTATTATTATTATTATTATTATTACTACTATTATTATTATTCATTAAAAATCTGAGTTAATCAATGTAGTAAGAGATGGTGACTTAATTGCAAATTGTGCTTCATTAAAATCATGCAATTAAAATGGAAGTCTTTTTTGTAACATAACTTTATCTGCAAACTGACTAATAATTTTTTAAAAATATAAGGAAACAAAGGTTGATTAACTCGGATTTATCTATACTAAATGGGAATGTTACATTAATTGAAATCTTTGGAAAAATGATAAAAGATGGAAGATTGGTTTGTTTAGCATAATGACACCTTTTTATTATTTAGGAAAATATATTTTAATTCAGTTTTGATGAGCATTATTTTATTTGGTGGGAGCTTATTTATGACTTGGAATCAAATTGGTCATCAAAACTTGTCTAGCAATTATTTTCGAATGAAAATCATTTTTGCAGTTTCACACATATGAATGTTTCTTTTTGTTTTCTTCATTTTTTTTTTTTTTGTGATTGGCTGGGAAGCTTTTTAAGTGAATCGTGTTTTTATTTTTGTGGGTTTATGGCAATATTTACAAATTTATAGATAATTATTGTTTTAAATATGTTTTTTCACTCTTAAGATATTTTGGATATCTAACATCTTATCCAAAATTATGCTTTAATCGTTGCCTACATCCAACATTTTGTCAATACTTTTCCCAGAAAAGAAACAAAAAAAAAAGGATGTATGCCCAATTTTGGTAGATTTTTATTTTTATTTTTTATTTTTATTTCCATTGAGTAAGAAGGATTTAAATTGTTGCATTTCCTTTTATGAAATAAGTACTTAAATTCAGTTTTACTATTAATCTACATTTATATTTAAGTATTTAAATTTAGTTTTACTATTAATCTACATATTTAAGTATTTAAATTTAGTTTTACTATTAATCTACATATTTAAGTATTTAAATTTAGTTTTACTATTAATCTACATATTTAAGTATTTAAATTTAGTTTTACTATTAATCTACATATTTAAGTATTTAAATGTAGTTTTACTAATAATCTACATTTATATTTAAGTATTTAAATGTAGTTTTACTATTAATCTACATATTTAAGTATTTAAATTTAGTTTTACTATTAATCTACATATTTAAGTATTTAAATGTAGTTTTACTATTAATCTACATATTTAAGTATTTAAATTTAGTTTTACTATTAATCTACATATTTAAGTATTTAAATTTAGTTTTACTATTAATCTACATATTTAAGTATTTAAATTTAGTTTTACTATTAATCTACATATTTAAGTATTTAAATTTAGTTTTACTATTAATCTACATTTATATTTAAGTATTTAAATTTAGTTTTACTATTTATCTACATATTTAAGTATTTAAATTTAGTTTTACTATTAATCTACATATTTAAGTATTTAAATTTAGTTTTACTATTTATCTACATATTTAAGTATTTAAATTTAGTTTTACTATTAATCTACATATTTAAGTATTTAAATTTAGTTTTACTATTAATCTACATATTTAAGTATTTAAATTTAGTTTTACTATTAATCTACATATTTAAGTATTTAAATTTAGTTTTACTATTAATCTACATTTATATTTAAGTATTTAAATTTAGTTTTACTATTATCTACATATTTAAGTATTTAAATTTAGTTTTACTATTAATCTACATATTTAAGTATTTAAATTTAGTTTTACTATTAATCTACATTTATATTTAAGTATTTAAATTTAGTTTTACTATTTATCTACATATTTAAGTATTTAAATTTAGTTTTACTATTAATCTACATATTTAAGTATTTAAATTTAGTTTTACTATTAATCTACATTTATATTTAAGTATTTAAATTTAGTTTTACTATTAATCTACATTTATATTTAAGTATTTAAATTTAGTTTTACTATTTATCTACATATTTAAGTATTTAAATTTAGTTTTACTATTAATCTACATTTATATTTAAGTATTTAAATGTAGTTTTACTATTTATCTACATATTTAAGTATTTAAATTTAGTTTTACTATTAATCTACATATTTAAGTATTTAAATTTAGTTTTACTATTAATCTACATATTTAAGTATTTAAATTTAGTTTTACTATTAATCTACATATTTAAGTATTTAAATTTAGTTTTACTATTAATCTACATATTTAAGTATTTAAATTTAGTTTTACTATTAATCTACATTTATATTTAAGTATTTAAATTTAGTTTTACTATTATCTACATATTTAAGTATTTAAATTTAGTTTTACTATTAATCTACATATTTAAGTATTTAAATTTAGTTTTACTATTAATCTACATTTATATTTAAGTATTTAAATTTAGTTTTACTATTTATCTACATATTTAAGTATTTAAATTTAGTTTTACTATTAATCTACATATTTAAGTATTTAAATTTAGTTTTACTATTAATCTACATTTATATTTAAGTATTTAAATTTAGTTTTACTATTTATCTACATATTTAAGTATTTAAATTTAGTTTTACTATTAATCTACATATTTAAGTATTTAAATTTAGTTTTACTATTAATCTACATATTTAAGTATTTAAATTTAGTTTTACTATTAATCTACATATTTAAGTATTTAAATTTAGTTTTACTATTTATCTACATATTTAAGTATTTAAATTTAGTTTTACTATTAATCTACATATTTAAGTATTTAAATTTAGTTTTACTATTTATCTACATATTTAAGTATTTAAATTTAGTTTTACTATTAATCTACATATTTAAGTATTTAAATTTAGTTTTACTATTAATCTACATATTTAAGTATTTAAATTTAGTTTTACTATTAATCTACATTTATATTTAAGTATTTAAATTTAGTTTTACTATTTATCTACATATTTAAGTATTTAAATTTAGTTTTACTATTAATCTACATATTTAAGTATTTAAATTTAGTTTTACTATTAATCTACATATTTAAGTATTTAAATTTAGTTTTACTATTAATCTACATATTTAAGTATTTAAATGTAGTTTTACTATTAATCTACATTTATATTTAAGTATTTAAATTTAGTTTTACTATTTATCTACATATTTAAGTATTTAAATTTAGTTTTACTATTAATCTACATATTTAAGTATTTAAATTTAGTTTTACTATTAATCTACATATTTAAGTATTTAAATTTAGTTTTACTATTAATCTACATATTTAAGTATTTAAATTTAATTTTACTATTTATCTACATATTTAAGTATTTAAATTTAGTTTTACTATTTATCTACATATTTAAGTATTTAAATTTAATTTTACTATTAATCTACATATTTAAATATTTAAATTTAGTTTTACTATTTATCTACATATTTAAGTATTTAAATTTAGTTTTACTATTAATCTACATATTTAAGTATTTAAATTTAGTTTTACTATTAATCTACATAGTTAAGTATTTAAATGTAGTTTTACTATTAATCTACATTTATATTTAAGTATTTAAATTTAGTTTTACTATTAATCTACATATTTAAGTATTTAAATTTAGTTTTACTATTAATCTACATATTTAAGTATTTAAATTTAGTTTTACTATTAATCTACATATTTAAGTATTTAAATTTAGTTTTACTATTAATCTACATATTTAAGTATTTAAATTTAATTTTACTATTTATCTACATATTTAAGTATTTAAATTTAGTTTTACTATTTATCTACATATTTAAGTATTTAAATTTAATTTTACTATTAATCTACATATTTAAATATTTAAATTTAGTTTTACTATTTATCTACATATTTAAGTATTTAAATTTAGTTTTACTATTAATCTACATATTTAAGTATTTAAATTTAGTTTTACTATTAATCTACATAGTTAAGTATTTAAATTTAGTTTTACTATTAATCTACATTTATATTTAAGTATTTAAATTTAGTTTTACTATTTATCTACATATTTAAGTATTTAAATTTAATTTTACTATTAATCTACATATTTAAATATTTAAATTTAGTTTTACTATTTATCTACATATTTAAGTATTTAAATTTAGTTTTACTATTAATCTACATATTTAAGTATTTAAATTTAGTTTTACTATTAATCTACATAGTTAAGTATTTAAATTTAGTTTTACTATTAATCTACATATTTAAGTATTTAAATTTAGTTTTACTATTAATCTACATTTATATTTAAGTATTTAAATTTAGTTTTACTATTAATCTTTATATTTAAGTATTTAAATTTTGTTTTACTATTAATCTACATTTATATTTAAGTATTTAAATTTAGTTTTACTATTAATCTACATATTTAAGTATTTAAATTTAGTTTTACTATTAATCTACATTTATATTTAAGTATTTAAGTTTAGTTTTACTATTAATCTACATATTTAAGTATTTAAATTTAGTTTTACTATTAATCTACATTTATATTTAAGTATTTAAGTATACCAGTCAAAACAAAAGTTCTTCAACTTATCTGATTAAGAGAGAGAACCATAACTGTGAGAGCACACAATGTTGATTGAAGCCATTCTAGTCATGCGGCTCTTAAAGACTCTTATGCTCATCTAAAAAAAATGACCTGTTAGAGACTTGCCAGAAATAAAATAAAATTAGGAGTGATTTTAAGGTGGCCTAATTTATTTATTTTTGACTAAGATGATACAGAAAGTCTTACCAAATAAATGCCCGCTCTCTCTCTCTCCCTCTCCTTCTTTTTTTTATGCAGCTTGGATGTTAAATGAATATAAAGATAAAATAGTATGTTTTTACATTTTATTTTTTATTTGGGACTGTGATCCATACAAAAGACAAAAGAATTGTTTGGGTTTTGCTTTTACTAATTCAATTCGTTTTTTTTTTTGTTTGTTTGTTTTTTGTTTTTTTGTTTTTTTTTTTTTTTTCAAAAACATTTAAATTCTTTGGTTTAAAATGTCTATTTCTAAGAATACAAATTCTAAATGAAAATTGATGTATCTGAAATAAAATTAGGTTAGAATATATTTTTATTCTTGCTTCAATTGATTCGTAAACCAGTCTTATCTGACAGAATGTTTTTTTTAAACAATTAATTTGTGATATCTTGCTTGTCTATTTTACCAAACGGATTGAAATATTCATTTTCATGCATGAAAATGAAATGGAATTAAATTGATCTTTGTTTAAATTACAACAAACAACAACAGACCTTTTATTTATACACACACACACACACACATACAATAATTACTCTACTTTGCATAATGTTGAGCATTTTTGTATTCAATCAATACATACTACTGATAACCAAATTTGATAGTTCTTTATTCTATATTATTTTCTTTCCCAAGATATGTGGCAAAATTGAAATTTGGAAAAATAGTTTTTTTGTTTTTTTTCTCTGCTTAAATAAAAATTTAAAAAAATGAATTAATGAATATAAAGGAGTATGGCAGGGATAATGATGTGTCAGTGAGGGGAGAGGGGGCAGGATACTCCATACAATGCAGAGTAGTGTTATATTTCAATTTGATGGCTGAAATAACAAAATCCTCTGAGACACCTCCAACTTGGCCTAGATGTTTCTGTGCATGAAAACACATTTAATGAAATGTGTTTGGTTTTCATGGTTTAGTGCCAAATATGATTGCTATTAACATAAGTAAAATTGTGATTATTTTTTTACTTGGACTTTTTCACAACAAAACCAATACCAGTATTATCATATGACCAGTATTAATGTTGCCAATGTTACATATTTCATGCACACAAAATGGTAATAGTATTTATTTTCATTGTATTCCCACACACTGGAAATTTATTTTGGAGTGGATGGAAATACTCATTATACAAAGTATATTATACACAACTACTACTATTATTATTATTACTACTACTATTATTATTATTATTATTACTATTATTATTATTATAAAAAAAAACTTAATCTCTCGCTATAATTTCTGTGTCTGATTTTCTTCTATACAACTTCAGTAAACTAGAATTCCTGGTAGCTGGCAAGTGTCAAGTGCTGAATGTATGCAAATGAAAATTCTTTTGGAATCCTAATACACAAATGTCACATTGTATGTTTGGCATATCAACATAAAATATAAAATTCTGATTAGTTTGTTTCTGCTACACAACATGACTGTGTTTATGTTTAAAATGATTTTGGACAAAAAAATTGTTCTTTTAAAATTAAAAGTTGTTAATGGTATTAACATGAATCAAGCAAAATTCAAAATGTTTTCTTTATGTGATCTGCTGAGCTCAGGAAGAGCTCTGAACAGTATAAAACAGGAGACTTTGTTGGTTTGGTTATATTGAAAAAATGGATGAGAATGTTTTGCTCAGTCGATGGAGAGAAGTGATATGGATGAATTTGAAAGAAAGCAGGACAAATTAAACCTGACCAGATATAGGTTAGTTTAGATGAATTTCTAAAAACAATCGTCCAACACGTTCCAGCATATGATGAAATTTTCAAGATATTTTATGTGCAATCAGATAAAGAAAGATTTACTCAAAACTTGAATCCTCCTCAGTCCCTCTTTAAAAATGAAGACTTTTCACAAGCAAACATATTACATTTCTGTTTGGATATATTCATATTTATGTCCAAAATGTAAAAATAACCTTTTATATTTATTCATGATACAACATGAAGGAAGAAAATTACTTTGAAGTAACTTTCATTATATCTTATTATTTTATTACAATTTCTTTTTTTTTCTTTTTTAAGTCAATTTATTGATCACTCGTGATTTCTTCTATTAAAAAGTTGCAAAATACAAGAACTCATGCAAAATCATTTATGCTGAAGAAATTGTTAAAAATAATTTAACATAAAGAAAAATAAATTTGAATTACAATGCTTTTTCAAATGGTTGGTCAATGTATACCACCTAAATGCTAGATTTTTTAACATTGTTTTTTGTTTTTGCAGTTCTTTTGTTTTTTTTTCAAAATTTCTTTCAAGTACTAAAAATTAATTGCTATGAAAAACAAATTGAAGACGGATTTATTTTATAAAATGGACATTAAATGGCATTTATTGAAATAATCTACTCCAAAATATTAAAAAAAAACATATTTGGTTAAATAATCTTTAATTTTAAGAAATTTATTGGATTTTTGTGCTTTTTGACATTATTTCATGATATAACTGGAAGTTTATTATAAGAATAAAAACATGTCCTTCATTAATCCCAAAACTTAAGGATGATATTCCAAAATGCTTGCATTGGTATGAAGATCTTTTCTCGCTTATGGCCACAGATCAAGAATTTTAGTTTTTTTTTCTTGTTAGCAGAAATAATTTTAAAATTATAAATATATTTCTAAAATTTAAATGTGTGTCATTAAAATTGCTTTGGATCTAGACAAGATTTGTATGTAAATACAATCCATAGTGATTAATCTTTAGTAAAGAAAAGAATTTTTTTTAATCTTAAAATATACAACTATTACATTTTGTTTATCTCTGAAAAACAACAAAAACACTATATTCTTGTTTTTGTATAAAAAGTAAAGCAAATTGAATTTGATGAGTATGACACATAAAATAATTCCCTGTTACATCATGTGATATAATTTTACAAGTAACGCAGAAATATCTAAAAAGAAAAGTCTTATTTCTCGGTAGAATTTTTTTTTTTTCAAAAACTTCCTTTCACTTTTTAATCATTTTTTTTATCAACAGATGATTTTTTATGGTTTATTTGATATTACAAATTCTATGATTTTCTGCTTTTTCTTTTCTCAGGGAAAAATAAGTTAAAAAATAATTGTACATTTGATTATAAAGACGAGTTCATTTGTCTTTAAGGAAAGCAGCAAACCTTTTTTTCATTCTCATTCGCTCTTTTTCCAAGATAAAAATGTAGAAATTTTCTTGGCAGGAATAAAAAAAAAAAAAAAAGATTTAACAAATAATCAATAATCAAATATTATACAATGAAATCCATGAAGCTATTCAGCTGAAATATTCTATTTCTGTCTTTTAGCTTGAAATTGTCCTTCAAATATTTGAAGTTTGTTTATAGCATTTAAAAAACAATTTTTTAATGATGAAATTTATTAAATTATCTTTTGAAGTGAAAAAATCTTTTAAAAGCTACTTAAGATAAACTGAACCACAATGAAAAACAAAATATATTGGGGTATGGGAGGAGGGGAATAATCGCTTAAGATTAAAATAGTTCTGTCTTTTTGGTTGGTTACCATTTTTATTTGTCAAACTTTCAAAACATTTACTCTTTGTGTTTGAAAGTTTTTCATATTTTTTTTTTCATTGCTGTTGTTGATACAATGTTTTCAATTGAATTTCATTTTCAAACAATGATTGTATATAACTGAGTGTATTTTTTTTCTGGCCTTGCTAACTGAAAGAAAATAGCATTTTGTTGCAAAAAAAACAAACCTTTTTCTGGTAAAAATTGGTTGAATTTTGAAAATAACCATTCACAGATCTTTTGCTCACATATCCTCATCTTTTATCTGATGTAAAAATGAGAAAATAGCTCATTTGGTAAAAGCTGGTGAAACTGAGATCTCCAATGACTTTGTTTTTGTTTGTTTTTGTTTTTCTCACTTAATGCCCACAGTGCATTTTGTGTGTTTGTAAGAACTGTTACAACAAAATAATATTAATGTCTGTTTATTATAAAAGGTATTCATTTTCTATTAATTTCTCATTTTTTTTTTTAATTCAGTAAACCTTTGTTGGCAGGAATTACAGTTATTGTAAAATATGCTATTCAGCATTTTGTTCACGCAGTTGTTAATTATGTTGATATGGACATTTTTTTAATTGCCAGATTTTAACTTGCAGAATGCTTCTTTATTTAAAAGAAAAAAAATAAAGTGTTACTTGGGTGTTCAGAAGAAAATGTCCATTCGTTTTCCTATTTACTCTCATTAAATATTTATATACAATGATATCCTGTCTCCTCTCCACACATACACTAAATGTATTTTTATGCATTTCTTTAATTTTTTTTCATTTTTAGGAACAATCAAGAATTTTTTTTAATTCTGGCTTAAAAATGGAAGCCAGATAATTATTTTGTGTGAAATATTCTAGTCTATTTGCCATCCTTAATGGCACAGAAGCTTAAAAAAATAAGTCTCATTTGTTGTCACATTTAACTCAAACTCAGATTGAGTTTGGGGTAAATGTAACCTGTCACCATTTCTGATCACCAAACATTCCAGACACAAATTTTGAAGTTGGAAATTGTACAAATTCTTCTTGACCACTGATGGACTTCTTCCTCCTCCTCCAAACCATTCAGGTTTCTTTTCAAGTGAAATTATGTCAATCAGCTTAAAAAATAATCAATAACAGCAAAGAAGAATAAATGCTGCTGCCAGAATTTAATCTGCATTATGAACAGAAATGATTCATCTTCTCAAATGTAAACATTTTCTGCATTTACACAATTTGCACATTTGATCCCTTTCTTTGTTGTCTCAGCGAAATTAAAAGCTTGTTCAATAATAATTCTTAAGAAATGGTATCATTACAAACTAAATTCTTTAATAATTTTTGCCATAAATCTTTATTATAAAAAATTATAAAATAAGAAATTTAAAGAGAATTAATTTTTTTTATTTTTGATTGCAAATTAAAGAAATGTCAGGATCAAAAAGTAAAATATTTGTGCTGTCATCAACCATAGACGGATGTCTGTTTGAACTCTTTCAGTTTAAGAACACTTTTTATCCAATGTGTGTGTGTGGCAAAAAAATTAACTACTTAATTGAATTCCCTCTCCTTTGGGAATTTGAACTGCCAGTTTTGTTTGGTGACACTAAAATGTTTTTATTTTTGATATCATGCCAGGACAAGCTGAAAAGTTAAAAGAAAAATTCCTATGTGAGAAAGTTATTTCCTGTGACTGAATTTGACTTTGCACTCAATCTCTGTGTATCCCATCTGCGTACAACCCAGACTTAATAATAAAGACACACACATACTCCACCAATATATCACTGTTTTTCAAGTTAAAAAACACGTTCTGATACGCAACTTCTAAATTTACATTCATTAATGGTTCTGTGAGTAGTAGCCACTACTGTCAAGTGTGTGTGTGCGTGTGCGTGTGTGCGTCGTTTTAAGTGCCTATCTGTTTCATAAATATTTCAGTTCAACTGCATAGCTTATTTTAATTTCCTCTAATAAAGCAGCACATAATTATTACCCCTCTCCCAAAAAAGTGTTGTTTTTTTTTAATACAAGCATTGCCAACACCCCCACCCTTCCACCACCACTGAAAAAAACTGTTATGGTAGAAAAAAAAGAAATATTGAAATTTTATGAAAAAATCTGTTTTGGTAGAAAAAAAGAAATATTGAAATAGATTAAAGATTTTATGAAATGATTCGATGTACTGCCTGTGATGAAGCTTCTTTTTTTTTTTCAACATTTTGTTTATTTTTGTCATTCCGATTAATATTAGGAATCCTTGATTATCACTGTAAAGCGGACCTTGAAGATTTGATCAACTTAATGCAAAATGGCTCACATGTCAGAGATAAAAAAAATTCAGAAATAAAATAGACATTTTAAACAAAAATATTGCATAATAATAATTGTGAAAATATTTAAAAAAAAATAAAAAATAAAAAAAAATAAAAGTAAAAGTTATTTCCCCATTTTTAAATAATTGTCACTTATTTTTTTATTTTTTTTTTGCCAATTCTTTAAACAAAAAAAAAATCATCACAAAATAACAAATTTCAAAAACTCTCATAGCTAAACTGCATTGGATCGTAAACTGGAAACCAAAATTTGTCCATGTGACTCTAGTAATGACTATCAAAGCCGCAAATAAAATGTTTTTCAAATAAAAAGGGCCCGCTTGTACATGTCTTTTTTTATCATATTTCTTTTGTCCTGTATTTTTACTTTGTTCTTAAATTTTATGTTAATTTGCTTTTGTTTGCATGAAATAATTTAAAACAGAAAAAACGGGTCTTTTCTTTTAAAATTTTTTTTTTCCTTTTGTCACGTGATGTATGTATATATGTGCACATAAATACCACTGTATGTGTGTATATGCACATGTTTAAGGTTAAAGACGGACCATAAAATATTCATAAATTTTTTCTTAATGTATCAATATTTGTCAGTTTACAAAATATATATATAAATATATATATATATATATATAAATATATATATATATAAATATATATATATATATATATATAAATATATATATATATAAATATATATATATATATAAATATATATATATATATAAATATATATATAAATATATATATATATAAATATATATATATATAAATATATATATATATAAATATATATATATATAAATATATATATATATATAAATATATATATATATATATATAAAATTAATGATATGATTAAAAAATTAAAATAAAAAAAATCTTTTCTGCCTCATTTTTTTTTTTTTCACTTTTACTGCTGCTCTGTACATTATTCCCCCCCCTCCTTCATGCCGAAATTAAAGAAAAATTGTTTGTTATACTTTAAACATTTTAGTTTCTCCATCTTTTTATGTCAACCTAGTCTTTTTTTTTTCTTCTCAGTTCATTTTGGTTCTTTAATTTTGTCATTAAAGAAACATGTTTCATTAATTAAAAACGTTGTTATTGCTTTAATATTTTTTCTTTTTTACAAACGATATTTTTTTTATATAAGTAAAAAATGTTTACAATTGCACTGTTTTTTTTTTTTTTTTTTTTTTGTTTAAGTTTTTTTTAGATAAGAATTTGTTTTTCTTTCTGGTGAATTTTTCATTTACAATCTTGAAAAAATGTGAAGACACAATGCAGGTCTCCACATTTCTCAAGAAACTAAACAGTCTCCTGCAATATATTATTTAATTATTGGAATTCTTTTGAGATGAGAAATTTGTATATTTTATTTATTTGCGAACTATTATCCTCATCTTTAGAGTTGTAAAGATGAGAATAATTGTCTGCAAATAAATAAAATATACAAATTTCTCATCTCAAAAGAATTTCAATAATTAAATAATAAATACCGTTCAATACAGACTTGACAATGGAAGATCAGATTACAAAAAAAGAAAAAAAAACTTAGATTTATAAAACCAAAAAAATCCAACTTTGAACGCCCTTTGGGCCCATGGCACAGTGGATAGAGACGTTGAATCTCTACAGTTCCAGGTGAGTATTGTCTGAAGATAGCAGTTTCAATCCTACCCAAAGCTGGCCAGAAAATTAATTGGCCAAAACATGGTGAGACAACAACAACTATGGAAGGCAGTAATTACTGAGGATACAGTTAAGAGATTCAGCATTCCTATCCTGTCACGGTTCAAACCACCTGACAGAGACCAGGGGAAAAGTTGGCTGAAATGTCATGAAACAACAACTATAAAGATAAGGATAACAGTCCACAAATAAAATCTCCTGCAAGTTTCAAATATTTAGACTACGTAGATGTGATTCAACAACTTAAGCCTCTGTAATTACTCCTCTCAGCCTTGGTAACAATTGTACTAAATTCCCAGTATTTCAGAATTTCTCAAGTCTGATCATCTTACTGCCTGTTTCACCCACACCCTTCAACATTTAACAACACCTGAAGGTTCTCCAACCTTACTCTTCTTCATCTTAACACTTCCCGTGTCATTTCTTTTTCAATTCTTATAGCTGATATGATACTGTTTGTGGTAACTTTTCTCAATTCTATGGAAATTCAGTTTGCATTACTTTTTTATAATGGCATTTCCAAGTATTTCTTTTGTTCTATTCATTTATTAACAAATGAATAGAACAAGAGATTTTCATTTTGAATGCACTTCTCTTGAACAATATTTCATTCTCTTGCTCATCCCTCTGTATCAAGAAATCTGGCATGCTCAGCATCCTTCTTGGTAAATGTGACTTTTTTTTTGCCACCATCCACTAAACCTTTTACTTGCTGACCCCCTTTATTTCATGTTTCAGATGTTCAACCTTCACACCTTTCTCCTATGGATAAATTTTCATGCAAACTTCCAACATAGTCTGAAATGCAACCAATTTTTTTTTCTTCTTTTTTTTTAGGGGAGGGTATTTCTTAAGGCAAGAATTTTTATATCAAGACCCATCATATCCTTAGAGTCTCAATCAAGTTGAAAGATTAAAAAAAAAAAATTTTTTTTTAAGCGCAAAATATCCATTAAAAATGAACAAATTAACAGAATTGATTTTAGAAAAATAAACTCTTTAAAAAAAAAAAAATTTAATTCAAAGAGTAGATACATATAGCCTGGGGACCAACACCAAAGGGGCTGCTCTCCTCAGAGAGCAACACCAAATTTAGACAGGGGCATACCACCTGGAGCTGGAAAACTTACGAGTCACTCCCTTAAAGGAAGTAAATAAAGGACCGGTGCACCAAGAGGATGGTTTCCCAAAAGGAGAGATCAATATCAAAAAGAGGAGGCATATCGCCCAGATTTCACAAAAATCAAAGAGCTGCTTCCCTATAAGACTCTAACAAAGAGGATGCTTCTCAAAAGGACAGCTCCCTTAAACTAGCTGAGTACTAGAAATTGAATACCTCCTTGATGGACATAAAAGACTTTCAAGAAAAGCTAGCGCTACTTATCCAAGAGAAGAAGACAAGTTTAAAAATTCCAATGATGCTGTGAACTCTGACGTGGATGAAGCGTGACTTGGGTAAGTACATCGTAAAAGTCAAGCACCCAGATGGACATACCTTGAAATCGACTTGGGAGACCTGCAAGGGATTTTGGTAGCTTTTCAAGGAGTGCAATCTCCCAGTACAAGAGTTTGGCGACTACTTGGCTGACTCTTCCCATCTCAATGCAACTAGAGCAGCTGGTCGTGGAGGCAGGATCACAGAGCATGAAGTCTTGACTAGGTTGACTGCAGCAAATCATCAGGACTTGAAAGTCTGCCCCTATGAATTATATTTGAGGCTGTTTCACATATTTTATACTGATTCTGATGGATGTGTTCAATCATTGGTTTGATGAGGGTTCCATCCTGGATCAAGTTATCAAGGGAGTGATCACATTACTGAAGAAGTGGAGCAGATATGGTGAGGAGGAACTGCAGGTCCAGAACTCTGGTAAACACAAAGATTTTTACCAAGATTCTATGAAACCAATTGCAGGGTGTTATCAAGGAGTTGAATGAACGAGCAGCACAACACAATGAAAGGGAGATTGATTCAGAACACCTTGCAATTGATCCGTACAATCCTAGAGGGAAGGATATATGATACAGAAGGTGCACTGATCAACTTAGATCAGTCCAAAATTTTATTTTTTTTATCTTTATATTATTTATTATACTATATAATAATATTTATTATAAATTATTTGCAAAAAATATAAAAATTGATATTTGAAACAAACTAGGCACAAGGCCATTTGAAAATATGGGGAAATGGGTGTCGGTCATCCTTTGTCATCATAACTACACCATATCTATCCTACTCTTAACTAAAATCATGAGTCACCATAATACCACATTTATTCCAGGAGACATCCTACTTAACAGTTCTCAAATTTCCTAAATAATACTTCATAAGATATACCAATTTCCATTAAAAATCTTGCAAAATACAAAGTGTTATATCTTTTCTCTTGACCGACTCTCAGGTCAAGGGATGCACTGATACCTTCTCCTTTCCTTGTATTGCTAACAGCACCTACATTTTCTAGTCCACTTTGTTTATCTCCCACTTCTCTCTCCTTAACCAGGGATTGAAATGTAACTTGGACTTCTCGTAAGCTATGAGCAACAAAGGAGGTCAGCTTCCTCTAATGTTCTCACTCTTCCTTTCTTCCTAGCCATCTTTGGCATCAAATTCAGCCCCCCACCTTGGACACTGTTTCCATATCAGTTAAAACAGTGATTTTTTAACATTTTTCTCTCCGACCATGGAAATGTCCACCAACAACCAAGAGCAAAAACTGACCGGGCATACCACCTGAAAAATGAACAATCTGAGTTGGTTCCTCTAAATGGCAAATCCTCAACCCAAGATTCCTCAAATCTCACCCATTTAATAAGAAGAAAACTGAAGCTCCTCCAGCCAAACTCATGCCCAAAAGACACCAAAACAAGAGGACTGTCCGATAGCTCATTTGACAGCAAGCACTCCCTTCCAACTAAGGATTGCTCCTAATCTAGAACAAAAAAGGGAGTGGAGAGAAAAAGAATCTGACCCTCCCTGTTGGAAACCATGAATATGCAGGTTGGCTGGCTGACTGATAAATGGATGCTCTGCAGCAGTGGAGCAGAATGACAATGATGACCTAGATGCTTTATCTAGCCAGCTCAACTGAAAAATGCAGTGCGAACAGTAACAACTTGAGGACCCAAGTGACAGTTGACATTCGAGCAATGAAGGAAACTCTTCAACACTAAGTACACCCAATACATGGAGAGTAACATCCTTAAGTTCATGTCTGGTGTTTGTGAGAGTATCCAGAAAAGAATGGTATCCTTTGCTACATCGGACATCAAACAAAAAGGAATGATGAGGGGAGATCATGGTGGAGCTCCTGTTGGATCTGCAAATACCTAATTCATTAGCAAATTTTACCAAAATAATATCTGTAACCATTAAGCATTTTCAAGGAGTTATTTGACTGAAATAAAATTTCAAAGAAAAAAATCTATTAATTAGTTTAAAATGTTTTTATTTATTAAAAATAATTAAAAAAAATAATAATTCTTTGCTTTTTTGTTGTTTATCCCCTTTTTATTTGACGTTTCAAGTTTACATTTCAAGTAGGGGCTGTCTCTTTGTTTACATTCGAAAATTGAAATATTGGCTCATTTTAAACTTTTATAAACATAAATAACATATATCCATAATAAAAATGAACCTCAAAATATTAGGTTCAAGTAGCATTGTATTATTGTATAGTAATTGAATATTATTGAAATAGTAGTATTGTATTTATTGTTTAATTTAATTTACTTTTAGTTTTTACTTTTTTATATTCTGTATTATATAGTTTTTACTTTTTTGACTTCTGCTAGTTTTAAACTAGCAGAAGTCAAAATTTAAGACTGACTGAATAAGAAGGTTTACAAAAAATAAAAATGAAGAGGTTGTTTTTTTTTACCGACCTCTATCTATACTAATAAAATCGTGATATATATTTAAAAAATAAATAAATAAAAATCAACTTTTTTAATGAGTTTTAAAATGAAACCAAAGTCAATGAAAATGTGTTTCACACCAGTGCAAATAAAGATTGTTTTTCTCAATTTTTAGTAGTTCCCATTTCTTATCCTTCTTTAAAATATATCAAAATAAAATAGCAAGCAGATTAAATATTAAATTGATAAAATTGTTTGGAAATAAAATTTTGTCTTTTAAGAATATACTCAAGTTAAAACTGCATGTTTATATGCAAATTAAGTGTGTTGTATTAAAGTTTTTAAAGAAATATTTTTAACACAGACTACTTTATCTATAAGATATGCACATTTTCATAAAAAATAAGTAAATTTGCAGTAACTTAAATTATATATATTAAATTATATATAAATTTGCATTAAAAATATTTCAATTAAAATATTTCCAGATATGTATTTTAATTTTATATATAAACTAGCGGGGGTACCCGGCATTGCCCGGGTGTTTGTAGGTGAGTGTTGGTGTTGGGTAGATTAAAACAACCCTGTTAAAAAAAACAAAAAAAACATTGGCCGGCTGTTTGGAGGTGTAAAAGAAAAAAAAATAGTTTTAGTAGAAAGGTAGGCTTGAACCCCGAACCTTTGAAGTGGAGGTGGAAAGGAAATGGAAAAAAAACCTTGCAACCTAACCATCTCGACCATGGGAACAGATGAATTGATAAGTGTGTTAAGTTGACGTTTATAAACCGAAATTAGCAGGTGCGACAACGTCAAGTTGTGTGATGTTTGACCTAGTTTTGCGCTGGAAGCCAGTTTCTGTTTTCCCCGCTTCGCGGCGATCAAAAAATATCTTGGAAATAGCTTGTAAAAGTCGGGTAAATTAAAGCGAAGTAAAAAAAAAAAAAACTAACATAAGAAAAGACATTAAAAAAGAACGATGTTAAATGTAAAAATCGAAAAAAGAAAACAGAAAAACAAACGTCAAAACTTCTGAAGTATAAAAACCAAAAAAAAAAAAAAAGAACACGTGAAAAATGGCTTAAATAAATCTGTTTCGATATTAAAATTTAAAAAATCGGTGGGTACCCAGGTGTTTTGGGGTGTGTGGTCGGGGTGGGGGTGTTAATGAAAACCTAAGAATAAGCAAAGTAAAAAAAAAAAAAACAGAAAAACGAACGTTACGTGAAAAATGGCTTAAATAACACTGGTTCAATATTTAAATTTTAAAAATCAAAAACAAAAAACAAAAACGACATCTCTCATCACGATTCGAACCCAAAATGTTTAGATAATGAACCAACGCTCTAACCAACTGAACTAACACGACGTACATGAAATTTAGTCAGTTCTTCAACTATTTAAACTAAATCAGGTCATGACGTCATCTGATGCATGTGTAGAACCGGTCATTGTCATTGTCACGAGAGGACCGTTTTTGTTGACCTCACCTGTCGAAAATTGTCGATTTCGGGGTGAAAAAATGAGCGTTTTTGGCCAATTTTTCGATATTTTATCGGGCGAAGGATGGAGCTTCAATATGATACCGAGTTTGTGAATTTTTGTTGTGTCTGTCGAAAGTTTTTAGCGGACACACAAACACACATACATTTTCGCTTTTTTATTTATAGACTAGCGGGGGTACCCGGCGTTGCCCAGGTGTTTGTAGGTGTGTGTGCTCTTAAATATAAAAGAAACCAGGGGGTAGGGGGGGAGGATCGAACCCGAAGCCCTGAGACAAAGTCTGAAAATAAAATGTGAAAAAAACATGAACCCGGTCAGCGAGAATGAGTTACTGAAAAATGTTTGAATTTATTTAAATAAGAACCAAATTGACAGGTGCCTGTACAGAAGTCGTAGAGTGTGACGACGACGTAAGCAATAGCTATTCAGCAAATGAGGTCAATGACCAGGTTTGTTTGTTATAAGCGAAGTAAAAAAAGAAAACATAAAAACAACGGGGGACGCGAGGGGGTAATCAAAACATTGAAAAAAAAAAAATAACGTAAGGCAAACGGACGATGTTAAATGTAAAAATCGAAAAAAGAAAACAGAAAAAACGAACACTTGAAAAATGGCTTAAATGTTCCGATATTAAAATTTAAAAAAACGGTACCCGGGTGTTTTTGGGTGTGTGGCCGGGGGTGGATAAGCGAAGTAAAAAAAAAAACTGAAAAACGAACGTTACGTAAAAAAATGGATTGAATAACACTGGTTCAATATTTAAATTTAAAAAATCAAAAAAAAAAAAAAAAAAAGACATCTCACACCATGCTGCGAACCCAACACGCTAACCAACTGAGCTAACGTGACGTACATGAGATTTAGTCAGTTTTTCAACTATTTAAAGTAAATTAGGTCATGACATCATCTGACGCATGCGTAGAACCGGTTTTTGTTGAGCCCCCCCCTGTCGAAAATTGTTGATTTCAGGGTGAAAAAATGAACGTTTTTGGCCAATTTTTCAATATCTTTCGAGTGAAGGATGGAGCTTCAATATAATACCGAGTTTGTGAATTTTTGTTGTGTCTGTCGAAAGTTTTTAGCGGACACACAAACACACATACAAACATACATACACACATTTCCGCTTTTATATTTATAGACTAGCGGGGGGTACCGGCGATGCGATGTGTTAATGAAACCCTAAGAATAAGCGAAGTAAAAAAAGAAAACAGAAAAACGAACGTAAGGCAAACGAACCATGTTAAATGTAAAAATCAAAAAAACAAAAAAGAAAACAGAAAAATGAACGTTAAAACTAAAAACCATGTGAAAAATGGCTTAAATAAGCCTGTTTCGATATAAAAATTTAAAAAATCGGTGGGTACCCGGGTGTTTTTGGGTGTGTGTGGTCAGTCGGGGTGGGGGTGTTAATGAAAACCTAAGAATAAGCAAAGTAAGAAAAAAAACAGAAAAACGAACGTTACGTGAAAAATGGCTTAAATAACCCTGCTTCAATATTTGAATTTAAAAAATAAAAAAAGAAATCTCACACCACGATTCGAACACAAAACGTTTAGATAATGAACCAATGTGACCTTGAAACGTGTGCTTACACGCCCTTGACCCCTGATTGCTGCCCAGTTATGATCTGCACCTTGGTCGATACAGTTATGATATGTCAACTGGGCAACCAGGTCTGCCAACCGTTAGTACGTCGCGTCACCCAGTGAGTTCTTCGTTAAGGCGTTGGGGATTCTTCTTGGATGCTTGGTCCTCAAGGCCTGTTCTCCGTGGATCGTCTAGTTATTCTGGGTGTTTGTTGACGGATACGGTGTCACAAATGGCAAATAAAGAATGTACATATATACGGATCAACGCACATCAGCAACAAAACTCCGGAGGTTAGTTAATATAATATATATTTCGGAAATTCATAAAAGAAGTATTTACAGCATATACATAGAGTTGACAATTAATTCAAGCAAGCAGTTAGTTTTACAACTGAGCTTCTGTTGTTGAAATACCTGGTCGGTATTGCAGACTTTGCGTAATTCTCATTAAGTAATCTACACGTTATAAACGTTGAGTTATCAGGCAACAAGCGAGGGGGAGAGAGAGAAAGAGGTGACTCGACTTAGCCCTCTTTGACTCTGATTCCGGATTCTCTCTTCTTCTTTTCTGTTCTGACTTAATCTCTGATTTCCCATTTCTTTTATAATACAATTATGGAATGATGACGACACCCATGTTCGTCATCGACCAATCAAATTGCTTGATTATAATTTGACGGGGCCTTTTCTCATTGGTTGATTATACTTCGACAGGGCCCTTTTTCATTGGTTCATTTCCAAAATTGGATTGAATCCTCCCTTAATTAACGCCCAACTTACACGTCGTATTAATTAACTCCTCCCTGGCTTACTAATGGAATTTTTCATATACAGGAAAATTATTTTTCCTTTTACCTAAAGCAAATCACGCGATTTTATTTGTTTTAAAATTATCTATTGATCTCACCTTTCGCTTTGATAATTCAAAGGGATTTTAGTTTATCTTTGAATTAAGTTCTGGTTGTCGGCCATTTTATTATATCAGACATTTTGTTTACGTCAAAAGACCAAGAATGCATTTGTCGCTTTGAACTTATCGGCAACACATTTTCCCATCCGAGCAAAAATATTTCATAAATTCCCTTTTTTCGTTCGACCTGATTCACCAAATGACAATTCTCGATACGTTATCTTATTGTTTTGAAATTTCGGACAATTCATTTTTTTTCCTCTTCTTTGTTCTAAACATAATGCCGAGTCACTGCGTGTGTTTCTCTTAGATCAAAAACATCCCGACTTTTCAACTTGTCAAATTCACAGGTCAACTTTGGCTCAGTTTTGCCAATCGCGGGTGTGAAATCCCCACCCCTCCGGCTACTGTACACTATGATTTCGGCCCTTGGAGATCAAACGCCTGTGTATTTTGGCTAACATATTTTATGCATTCTTTTTCGCTTTTGATGTCTAGAATGTGATTCAACTTTTCGCTACAAAGGCACTCTTGCCGCCGCTATTTCAACAACAGACTTAGCTCAGAATTTATTCACAAATAAAAATTAATAATAATTTTTTTTCAACCCGATCATCGTCCGGGAACAAAAAATTACTTTCAACCAAAAGAAACGTCACATCAACCCTACCGGTCTGATGTGGCCTCTCTTTAGTGTTACACCAACGCTCTAACCAACTGAGCTGACACGTATGCGTAAAACCGATCTCATCATGAGAGGATGGTTTTTGTTGCCCCCCCCCCCTGTAGAAAATTGTTGATTTCAGGGTGAAAAAATGAAGGTTTTGGGCCAATTTTTCGATTCTCTCATCTCATAACCCAATTCTGGCCTACTCTGAAAGCGAGAATTTGCTGAATTACATGCAAAACAAATAAACATGCAGAAGTTGAAAGTTCATATAAATGGCTACTGCCTTAACTCAGAGTGTTCAATAACAGTGCGTAGTGGTGGTTTCATAAGTACAAAGTTTGTGTAACAAAATTGGTAATAATAAAAAGTGTCTTTTTTTTTTTTTTTTCCTTCGTTTTGGAACATTAAGCATGCAATTAGTCCTACATTGACATCACTTAGTGTTTAAAAATATTCTGTAGGTTCAGCTTCTTGTCGTAGGGGTGGATTTGGGGCGGGTTCCTCGTCTCTCGTCTGTAGCTGGACTGGGTTAATACTGACCCCTTGTGATTCCTGACCAGGGCCGCTCCCCGCAGCGCCATGGGTCGCCAAGAGGCATTTCGAACACTCAATTCCACTCATCCACTTCTTCAAACCACACATCACTACCATCACAGGTAGGGGGATGGCTTGGTAAATTTCATATTTGCTATTTCTATCCCACAGAGGGAGAGAAACAAACACTAAGATCTTCTTATCTTCTAATCGCGCACTACAGCCGAGTGACTGATAGTATTTCCATAGTTCGGTCTCGGGGTCCATAGGCAGCCCCAGACAGCTGGGCAACTTCCATCCTATGTCCTCCAACACTTCCTTCAAGTGCTCTGGAGTTATAACGCTGGGAGCCAGATGTCCCAACGCCAGTGCATCCAACTGCACTCTGAGGTGTGCCGCCCACAAGGTTAATGCTTGCTCTGTCTGCTTTAGGTGACTCAAGAAATTTGATACCCGGAGATAGTGTTGCAAAAACATCTCCCCCATAGACACCTCAGACTCTATCTTCCGGGAGACGTTAACCACTTCTTCCTGTAAGAGTTCAAATTGTTCGATAATGGTGTTCACTGCCACTCGATTTTCGGTTACTGCCCTTCTCGTTATGTTGAGTATGGAGAGCCCTTCTTTATTCACTTGGGCTAATGTCTTCTGCCCGTTTTCCACGGCTCTCAGCCTCTGTCGGATACGGTCGACATCTTCCTCAGCGACCACACCGAACAGAGCTCCCAGGGCCTTACCTATGATGGGTATTACTGCCCGTCTATATCGTCTCCCAAGTCTACTGATTCTTCCTAGATAATTTCGGTGACTCATCCACCCGCGTTTTAAGTACCGTACTTCCTCTTCCCAAGGCTGTAAGATTCGGAGATACTCCTCCTGGTTCCCATAAGTAGCTATCAGGCGTTGTCTCGCTGAATCGAACTGCTCAATCCCTCTCCTGAATTCTTGGCCCACTCGCTCCCCAGGTCCTAAATCGCTAACTAGCGTCACTAACCACTTCGACTGAGAGATCATCACCTCGCTGGTCTTTTTGAAGATAACCCCTTTTCCGATTCTAAGGGCTCCTGCCGTCATCACCAGTATCGTCATTGTCATCAGGTACGTCATCCCGAGTCGAGTCATATCTGAAAATAGAGGAAACAGATCCTCTTTAGGTTACCGTATTCTACCAGATTGATATGTTTAATATTAAAGTCAAGGGCGATTTCGGTAACTTCTTTTTTTTTTCTACCACCTCTCCATCACATTAACTCGCCCCTAACTCTGTTCCCTACACTGGCTTCGTGATACGTCTTTGAGGAAGCTCCGTCTCATACAGATGCCCGAACATCACGGAGTCCGGCGCCGGAACGTCCCATCCATCGGCAGCGACCTAGCCAGACAGGGCCCTTGCCCAGCCACGCCGCCTCACCGACAAACGTAGACGGTCCAACCCCGAACAACCCCCGATGCCGATCGCCTTCCTCGTAGTTGCACCGCTAGCCAAGGGGCACCTCCCTCATCCTTAGGGGTTTACTTCACCCAACCTAGCCCTTCTCTTGGCGGTTGCTCCCCTTAGTCTCTCCTTCAGAGGCAACTCATCTGTGGGCGACTTCGGCCGGCCAGCCTCCTTTGGCGCCGCCGAGTTGGTCTTCTACGCCTTCATCTTGAACCGGGGTGTCCAGGGAGTCAGACGTTAATCCGTCTATCCCCAGTTCCCCTTCCAGGCCGTTCCTTAGGGGAGACAAGCAAGGTTCACCCTCATCCGCCCAACAATCCGCTGTCGGCTCTTCAGGTTGAACATACTCCTGTAAGCCTCCGGGGTTACTGATGGCTCCAAGAGTCTCGCTCTGCCTATCAACGGGTGTCTTTATTGGCAGAGGTTCGTCCCCCGGCAATTTTGGAGCTGACTCATCTCTTCACCATCCCCTTTCTTTATGGCTCTCCTCATCGCATCCAGATCAACCTGGATGAACCCATCATCCTCCTCCTCCACCTCGGACTCCATGTCCACTGGGTCCACCAGAGTCGCTTTCCTGGGCTTCCTGCCCTTACTCCGCGGCACAGGGGTCTCATCAAACCCCAATTCAGCCAACTTCAGGTCATTGGCATGCACCCTCTTGACCTTTCCGGCGATCTGGTCCCAGATTACGTAGGACACCGGTCCCGTCCGTTCCACTATCCGATAGTATGGTGTCCATCTCCGGTCCAGCTTACCTTCTCGAACCTGGACCTTATAGTATACGGGGTCACCCACTTTAAATTCCACTGGTTTTCGGTCTCTGTTCACCCGAGCATTCCTTTTCTTTTGCGCTCTCAGGATGCGCCGGCGGGCCTGTATGAACATTTTATGCTGCTGCTCCAACAACAACCTGTGATGCTCGTCCCCCAGATACTTCCGGCACGGCTTCCGAACACTAACTCAAAGGGCGAGAACTCTGAGGTTTCATTCATAGTAAATCTCACGGCGGCAAGGGCCTGTGTTAAAAACAGGTCCCACTTCGCCTGATTATCTGTCGCTAACTTACTCAGTACTTCCGCCAGCGTTTTGTGGAAGCGCTCCACTTTGGCGTTGCTCTGGGGGTGATAGGGGGAAGTCAATATGTGCTTCACACCCAGGCTGCTCAATGCCTCCCTCATGATGCTATTCACGTTTTCTGGCCCGTTATCTGTGACTAGCTGTTCGGGGGCCCCGTATCTTGGGTAAAGTTCTCCCAGTATCAGGTCTACTACAGATTGGGCCTTCTTATCGGGAACTGCGTAAGCCTCAGGCCAATTAGTGAGCCAGTCCACGATACTCACTATATACTGATTTCCTCTCTCCGTTATTGGGTATGGACCAGAAATGTCCAGACTCAGCTTCTGGAATTGATAGTGGGGAACATCTGTTTCCTCCAGGGGTGCGCGAATTTGCTTCCTACCTTGCGCCTGACACAGGACGCATTGGTTTACCCACTCCACTACCTCCTTGACCATCCCCGGCCAATAGTAGTTTCGGTAGATTAACTGGTACGTCTTTTCGCACCCTAAATGCCCAGCGCTCTCGTGGGTCTGTTCCAGTACTTCCCTCCTCAGGTTGATAGGTACCACGAGTCGCAAGCTAATTTCCCCGTCCCTATCCGTGATATGATGAAGTATTCCATTTTGGAGGGTATACTTTTGAGTCTGCCTCTCCTCCACCTTTTCTCTAAGTTTCGCTAGCTCGGGGTCCTTTTGGCCCCTGTAGATCTCCCTGGTCCAATGGGGATCTGCCAGGACAGTGGGTTCCTCCGACCCACTGTCGCTCCAGTCCGGCCTATCTTTTAAGGCCTGAGAATTTATTATTCCAACCTGGAAGGCCCTATCGTCCACCCCCGGGTCCAGTCGGACCGCCTCCGATTCCAACTTCTCCGGAATCCGTGATAATAGGTCGGCACAGGTGTTGTCCTTGCCGGCCAAATATTCTATCTTACAACGATAGCCGGACAATTTAAGGGCCCACTGCTGGATCTTCTTATTGGTCCAGTCGGCCTCAAACAAGTACTTCAGGGCCTGATGGTCAGTTTTCATGACAAACTCGGCCCCATTCAAAAAATAGTTTAACTTTTGGACCGCGTAGACTATCGCATACGCCTCCTTTTCCGTGACGGTCCACCGCTGTTGGGTCTCCGACAGCTTGTGGGAGAGGAAATATATTGGAACTTCCTCTGGTATACCCGGCACTGGCCCATCCCTCCCTGGACACGGCTGTGTCAGCACTGCCCCTATACATGTCTCGCTGGCGTCTGTATACAGAACCATAGGTTGGTTAAGATCCGGGTACGCCAGAAGTGGTATGGCAGTTAGTTGATCCTTCAGGGCCTCAAATGCCCTCTGACAGTCATCCGTCCATCTATAACGGGCATATTTCTTGGTGAGGGCTATAATAGGACTGGCTAGCCTACTAAAAGCCGGTATAAATCTCCGATAGTAACCAATCATGCCGATGAACCCTCTAACCTCGCGTACGGTCCTGGGTTCGGGAAGGGACCTGATGACCTCAACCTTGTCCATGTCCGGTTTAACCCCGGAAGCGTTGATCACGAATCCTAAGTACTTTGTTTCTTCCCTGAGAAACTGGCACTTAGTTAACTTTAGCTTAAACTTATGCTCTCGTAGTCTGTTGAACACCTTCTGTAGGTGGTTAAAGTGTTCCTCCCGGTCCTTTGAGAAAATCAAAATGTCGTCTAGATATGCCACAGCGAACCCTTCCAGCCCCCTCAGGACTATCGACATCAACTGGGTAAAAACACCTGGCGCATTACAAAGCCCAAATGGCATGACCCTAAAGTTAAATAGCCCTACATGACATGTAAAGGCCGCCTTCTCTTGGTCCCTATGATCTAGGGCAACCTGCCAATAGCCCGACCTCAAATCCAGGGTGGTAAAGTACCTCGCCCTACCTAACAAGGCTAAAATATCGTCGATAAGGGGTAATGGCACCGCCAAGGGTTTAGTAACGGCATTTAACTTTTGGAAGTCCACACAGAATCTGTGGCCTCCATCTTTTTTTTCCACAATAACCACCGGGAAACTCCACGGAGATGCTGATGGCTCTATAATTTTGGATTCCAACATATCGGCCACTGCCTCCTCCAGGATCTTCCGTTTATGGATCGGGGTTCGATATGGTTTCATTTTAATAGGAGGATGGTCTCCAGTGTCTATTTCCATCGTCACAGTGCTGGTCTGTCCCAATTCGGTGTCGTTCATAGCGACGATATCCCTGTTGGTTTCCAACACTCTCATCACCCTCCCTAAATGTTTGGGAGATACCACTATGTCCTCGGGGTTAATTTTTCCTTTAAACCCCGTGGGTTGGCTATTTTCTGTCCTCTCGACCTCCACCCGTCGAACCTGACGGATCGGGTGGGCCTGTCCTATAAGGCTGCCTTTCTTCATCCTTACTGTCTTGTTAGCATGGTTGGTCAGTAAGAGGACTATACTCTGGTTGGGGCCTACCACAGCCTCATTGACCATCACTTCTGGACCCGATACATCTTCACTGGAGAGGGGGCCTATCTGATAACATCCGCCCTTTTTCCGTCCTTTCTTCATTATCCACCCCTTTCCGGACACCACGGTCTGGGATGGTATCACTACGTCTTCCTGGATGACCACTGGGCAAGCCTTCGGGAGGTCAGATCCCCCCAAAGAAACCTTCACCTCCCCCACCCACAGGGTTGGTGGGTCGAAACTTATCATCGCCCCCTGCTGATTTAACCAGTTCTCCCCGAGTATTAATTCTTCGCACAGGTCATGGGCCACGTATACTTTTAAGTGACCTCGAATCGGTCCTAGCTTGTAAGGGAGAATGGCCATCCCTTCCAAGCGTAGTTTAGTCTTATCTGCTTGGGCCAGCTGCAAGTCAACGGGATGAAGGGGGCGCCTGTCCGTCAGACGTCGGTACGCCCCCGAGCTGATTAGGGATACAGAGGCGCCCGTGTCCACCAGGGCCAACACCCTCAGGCCCCCAATCAACATTTTGCAGGTGAGGTCACCAGCTTCCTTCAACAGGTGGCGGACGTTGACCCTTTCCTGATCCTGCCACCCATGGCGTGGTGGGGTCGGGAGTTTCCTTACAGGTCTTGGTCTTGTTTTTATTCCCGTCGGCACCGTAGTTGACCACCCACGTTCCAACCTGCTCCTCTTGTTTCTGGAACGGGTTTCCCTACCCTTGGGGCACTCCCTTTTAAGGTGTCCCGTCTGTCCACACCTCCAACACCTTCGCTTCGGGCAACTCCGGGCCATATGACCAGCAGTGCCGCAATTCCAACACTCAACGGGTCTCGTTCTTACGAGGTTCACCTGCCTTTCTTCTCTTTTAATGACCTCCTTGATGTGTTCCGCCTGCTTCGTCCTTGTCGCGGATGTTCCCTATCCTAGCGGCCTTGAATCCCGCATTTCTATTTTCCGCCGCCCCTGGCGGCGCCCCCCATCTAGCTGGACATTCCCTCGCTCGATGTCCCCTAGAGTGGCAATGGTAGCATACTAGCTCACCTCTTCTGGGAGTCGGTTGATAGCGCCCCGGTCGGGACCTCCAGGCCTCCGGTTTGGGTCTGGCTCCTATTTCCAAATTTTCCTTGGATTCCGGTTTGAGCTGAGGTGGGGTCTGGTGGACCCGCCTGGGTGGGAGCCTCCTCCTCTGAGGTGAGCCCTGCGCGCCTGACTCTCTGGAGAGGGTGGCGCGAACTCTAGTCCACACCCTCTCACTTGATTGGGCCAAGTCCCGGGCATGCTCCAACTTGAGAGGATTCCCTTTAAGGACATCTGCCCTCACGTCCCCGTCACTAATGGCCTCCCCGAACACATCGGCCAGCATGGCCTGTATGGCTCGGCTTTCCCTCACAGTGCTTTCCGGAAACGCCCTTATTGATAACCCCGACACCCTCTCGGCCAGTTCTACCACCTCCTCACCCGCCTTCTGTCTGAGTCTGAGCAACTCCCTCATCGCCTCGATGGTCGTTCTCTCACTGGAGTACTCGTTCTCCAGTTGCCGACGGAGTACGGACCAGGTAAGGGCGGCATTTTCAGACATCTTCCGCCCTATAAATCTCGAAACTGGCCCCTCTGTCACCTCGTAGGCCAGAAGGACAGTCTCTGCATCCTGCAAGCCATACACCATTTTTTTTTTGTGTATAGCTTGTAGCCATTCGGCCAGGTTCCCCGGATGTCCTCTGAAGGGACGAATCCGAAGGTTTCCCAGCAAAGCCCGGAAATTCTCCGTCACCCTTGGAGACCCTGGCCTCTCTTCCTCCGTCAACCAGGTGCTATCTATCCGCTCCTGGATTCTATCTAACCACTCCGTCGCGGATGTTTCCAGCGACTCCGCCCTAGTCTCTGTTACCACCCTCTCTGCTCCCCCCAAAACCTCGCTCTTATGTTCCACCGGCTCAGTCATTCTTGTCAAACGGGGATTCGCCTGTCTATCCCTTTCTCACTATTTCACAAGTAATGCCTCCAGGCGCCCTCAAACCACTGCGGATAAAAAATACCCAAGTCAAAAAATCACAAAAAAAATAAGAGGTTCTCACCTATATCCCGCTTCGCTTCAGGTTCCGAGAGTCGAGTTCCCGTAGTTTGGGGTTGCACGCTCACTCACAGAGCGCAAGAAAAAAGTCTATACTGTTCAGTTTGTGATTTCTTTTTCTTCTTTCTTCTTTAACTTCCAAATGACGCGTTGTCGTAGTTTCTTGTTGTTGGTTTGTCTCCTCAATGACGTTGTGCCGTGGTAGTGTTTGTTGTCGATTGGTTCTTCAATGCAAGCAGCCGTTTCAGTTTTTGGTGGCTGGTTGGTTTTCTCCTTCAACTCAATAACGCTGCGCTGTAGTTTATGATTTCCTTCAAAAACGTTGTGCCATGGTAGTGTTTGTTGTCGATTGGTTCTTCAATGCAAGCAGCCGTTGCAGTTTTTGGTGGCTGGTTGGTTTTCTCCTTCAATTCAATAACGCTGCACTGTAGTTTATGATTTCCTTCAAAAACGTTGTGCCATGGTAGTGTTTGTTGTCGATTGGTTCTTCAATGCAAGCAGCCGTTTCAGTTTTTGGTGGCTGGTTGGTTTTCTCTTTCAACTCAATAACGCTGCGCTGTAGTTTATGATTTCCTTCAAAAACGTTGTGCCGTGGTTTTTCTTCTGAGTTTTTCCTCCCGGTTGATGTGCCGTAGAAGCCTTTCAGGGTCCAAATCCTGGTCACGGCACCAGATGTGACCTTGAAACGTGTGCTTACACGCCCTTGACCCCTGATTGCTGCCCAGTTATGATCTGCACCCTGGTCGATACAGTTATGATATGTCGACTGGGCAACCAGGTCTGCCAACCGTTAGTACGTCGCGTCACCCAGTGAGTTCTTCGTTAAGGCGTTGGGGATTCTTCTCGGATGCTTGGTCCTCAAGGCCTGTTCTCCGTGGATCTTCTAGTTATTCTGGGTGTTTGTTGACGGATACGGTGTCACAAATGGCAAATAAAGAATGTACATATATACGGATCAACGCACATCAGCAACAAAACTCCGGAGGTTAGTTAATATAATATATATTTCGGAAATTCATAAAAGAAGTATTTACAGCATATACATAGAGTTGACAATTAATTCAAGCAAGCAGTTAGTTTTACAACTGAGCTTCTGTTGTTGAAATACCTGGTCGGTATTGCAGACTTTGCGTAATTCTCATTAAGTAATCTACACGTTATAAACGTTGAGTTATCAGGCAACAAGCGAGGGGGAGAGAGAGAAAGAGGTGACTCGACTTAGCCCTCTTTGACTCTGATTCCGGATTCTCTCTTCTTCTTTTCTGTTCTGACTTAATCTCTGATTTCCCATTTCTTTTATAATACAATTATGGAATGATGACGACACCCATGTTCGTCATCGACCAATCAAATTGCTTGATTATAATTCGACGGGGCCTTTTCTCATTGGTTGATTATACTTCGACAGGGCCCTTTTTCATTGGTTCATTTCCAAAATTGGATTGAATCCTCCCTTAATTAACGCCCAACTTACACGTTGTATTAATTAACTCCTCCCTGGCTTACTAATGGAATTTCCCCCTATCCAGGAAAATTATTTTTCCTTTGAATTAAAGCAAATCACGCAATTTTATTTGTTTTAAAATTATCTATTGATCTCACCTTTCGCTTTGATAATTCAAAGGGATTTTAGTTTATATTTGAATTAAGTTCTGGTTGTCGGCCATTTTATTATATCAGACATTTTGTTTACGTCAAAAGACCAAGAATGCATTTGTCGCTTTGAACTTATCGGCAACACATTTTCCCATCCGAGCAAAAATATTTCATAAATTCCCTTTTTTTGTTCGACCTGATTCACCAAATGACAATTCTCGATACGTTATCTTATTGTTTTGAAATTTCGGACAATTCATTTTTTTTTCCTCTTCTTTGTTCTAAACATAATGCCGAGTCACTGCGTGTGTTTCTCTTAGATCAAAAACATCCCGACTTTTCAACTTGTCAAATTCACAGGTCAACTTTGGCTCAGTTTTGCCAATTGCGGGTGTGAAATCCCCACCCCTCCGGCTACTGTACACTATGATTTCGGCCCTTGGAGATCAAACGCCTGTGTATTTTGGCTAACATATTTTATGCATTCTTTTTCGCTTTTGATGTCTAGAATGTGATTCAACTTTTCGCTACAAAGGCACTCTTGCCGCTGCTATTTCAACAACAGACTTAGCTCAGAATTTATTCACAAATAAAAATTAATAATAATTTTTTTTCAACCCGATCATCGTCCGGGAACAAAAAATTACTTTCAACCAAAAGAAACGTCACATCAACCCTACCGGTCTGATGTGGCCTCTCTTTAGTGTTACACCAACGCTCTAACCAACTGAGCTGACATGTATGCGTAAAACCGATCTCATCATGAGAGGATGGTTTTTGTTGCCCCCCCCCCCTGTAGAAAATTGTTGATTTCAGGGTGAAAAAATGAAGGTTTTGGGCCAATTTTTCGATATTTTTCAGGCGAAGGATGGAGCTTCAATATGATACCAAGTTTGTGAATTTTTGTTTTGTCTGGCGAAAGTTTTTAGCGAACACACAAACACACATACATACATTTATTTTCACTTTTATATATATATAGACTAGCGGGGGTACCTGGCGTTGCCCAGGTGTTTGTAGGTATGTGTGATGTTAAATAAAAAAGAACCGGGGGGGGGGGGCTCTAGGATCGAACCGGAAGCCCTGAGGCGAAGTTTGAAAATAAAATCGGCCAGCCAGAATGAGTTAGTGGAAAATGTTTGAATTTATTTAAGAACCAAATTGACAGGTGCGCGTCCAGAAGTCGTCGAGCGTTACGACGACGACGTAGGTTTGTTTGTTATAAGCGAAGTAAAAAAAGAAAACAACATCAACACTTAAGCGGGGAAAAAAAACACAAAAAAAGCTAACGTAAGGCAAACGAACGATGAAAACAGAAAAACAAACACGTGAAAAATGGCTTAAATAAGCCTGTTTCGATATTAAAATTTAAAAAATTGGTGAGTACCCGGGTGTTTTTGGATGTGTGGTCGGGGGTGGATAAGCGAAGTAAAAAAAGAAAACCCAGAAAAACGAACGTTAAATAACACTGGTTCAAAAAAAAAACCTCACACTACGATTCGAACCCAAAACATTTAGATAATGAACCAACTGAGCTAACGCGACGTACATGAAATTTATTCTGTTTTTCAAGTATTTTCAAGTATTTCAACTATTTACGTGAAAAATGGCTTAAATAACATTGGTTCAATATTTAAATTTAAAAAATCAAAAAAAAAAAAAAAAAAAGACATCTCACACCACGATTCGAACCCAAAATGTTTAGATAATGAACCAACGTTCTAACCAAATGAACTAACACGACGTACATGAAATTTAGTCAGTTCTTCAACTATTTAAAGTAAATCAGGTCACGATGTCATCTGACGCATGCGTAGAATCGGTCATTGTCACGAGAGGACCTTTTTACATGTCCATGTATAGACCATAAAATATATTATATGTTAAATTCAAACAAACTAATTTTTTTAGGAACTTTTTTACAATTTATTTTCTGTTATTATGTCATAGCAAACATCATTCTAGAGAATTCTTATAAATTCAAAAAGCTCCATATTCTAAGCACAATGGAAATAAATATTCTTAGTGTTTTTAGTTTCAAATATTCATTTTTATTTCTGTTTTGTTCAACGTTTTATAAACACAGCAGCAAAGATTATTGAATAGTGAACAAAGAAATATTCACTTTATTGTCATCATCTGGATCATATCGTGCTGGATTAATTTGGTTTCATTTCTAGTTTCAATTAAATATAACCATTTCCTGTAGTTCTTTTTTATGCATGTTAATGTGGCAATCAAGAAGGAAATGAATGCAATAATTTTAGTTAAGTTTTGCTAAGCAGGATTTAGGGTTGAGGCAGCTTTTCATCCTCTTCTATTATACATATACACACACACATATATATTAGCAGTTCCTCCCAGCTTTGCTCGGGTCCTATGTACTGTTCATAACTTTATGTGCATATGTATATATTAAAAAGTGTGATTATGTACGTTAATGCCTTTCTATATAATAGGCTTCCTTAACTACCATAGAAAAAAGTTGGTAGAGACTGCAAACGTCTATTTTTTAACTTTGACCCCTTAACATTTGTTTTGGGCTCAAATTAAATTAAAATGTTTGACTCATGTCCAAGTAATCTACATCTAAAATTTAAAGTGTTTCAACCCAAAATTGGTGGAGGAGTTTGGTAGAGCCTGCAAAGGTCAACTCTGTAAACTTTGACCTCTTGCCAGCCAAATTTTCGCCCAAAACCTGATTAAAAAGCTTGCTGCATGTCTGAATATCCTTTATGTAAAATTTCAAATATTTAGACTCAAAATTGGCTGAATAGTTTGCTAGAGACTGCAAAGGAAAAATCTTTTGAACTTTGACCCCTTGGAAGCCAAATTTTCAGAAAAAAAAAAACAAAAAAAAAAAACGATTAAAAAGCTTGCCCTGTGTTTGAATACACTTTATGTAAAATTACAAATGTTTAGACCAAAATCGGCTGAGTAATTTGGTAGAGATCTTTGACCCCAATTATGACCCCTTAACATTGTTTTTGGCTCAAATTAAATTATAAAGTTAGATCCATATCCATGTAACCTATATCTAAAATTTCAAGTATTTAGACCCAAAATTGGTGGAGGAGTTTGGTAGAGTTCTCAAAGCTCAAATCGTTGAACTTTGACCTCATAACAGCCAAATTTCTGGCCGAAAACTGATTAAAAAGATTTTCCTAAATCTCAATACTCTTTATGTCCAATTTCGAGTCTGTAGACCGAAAATTGACAGAATTATTTGATAGGGAAAGTCTACACAAACAGACAGACACACACACATTTTCACTTTTTTATATATATATATATATATATATATATATATATATACTAGCAAAAGTACCCGTCGTTGACTGGGTTCAAAAACAGCCTACAGAAAATGGACTCTGATTTATGAAAGGTTATGAAAAGGAAGGGTTGTAAAGACATAGCTTCGAATTTGGGGGTATCAAAACCAAAGCAAAATATGATGAAAGTAAAAATAAAATAGATAAACCCCATAATTTATTATACCATACCTGCTCACACTGAAACACTTATCACAATATTCTGTGGATCTATATAAAAAAACCTTTGTGACATATTTCCATTCTATGGAGGTCAGGTGCGAACGAACACCCCATAATTTTATTATACCATATTTCTTCAAACTGAAACATAATTATCAAAGTATACTTACGCAGATAGATATGAAAAGTCTTTATTAAAGTTTGTGCCTATTTCCATTCTATGGAAGCCAGGCGCGAACGCAGACCCCACAATTTTTTTATACCATCCCTATTTAAGTTAAAACATACTTATCAAAGTATTATTATATACATCTATATCAAAAACACCTGTAAACGTTTTTTTTTTAATTTTAAAAATTTTTATTTCCATACTTTGTGGACTAGGTGCGTACGCAGACCCCACAATTTTAATGAATCATCATTATGCCAGATCAAACATACCCATTCCTGTATCACGATACATCTTCTATCATTATATGTGATCAGTTTTCTATAATATTCAACCATATAGGAGCCTATAAGTGACTAGACACACACACACGTTCAGCTTTATATTATATATATATATAAAATTGGTTGAGAGATTCCAACGAGAGAAAAATATATATTTAAATAAGAAAGGTCACCAACAATTGCTATGTATTTTTTAACATTATTTTATTATTCCGTGTTTTGATTTTTCATATAAAAGGTATCATATTTAAATCATTATATATATATATATATATATATAGTGAGAGAGAGAGAGAGAGAGAGAGAGAGAGAGAGAGAGAGAGAGAGAGAGAATATTGCAAGGAGATTAGTTTTCTCTCAAGTTTCTCACTTTTAAATTTGTTTCATAGTTTCAATGAACAACACTATTTTCAGAAGTTATTTGGAGATAAAACCATAAGTTACAACTGTTTAGATGTCACATTCAAAATTATATTTATACAGTTTTAAATTTGCCATCATTACATGGCAAATTTAAAACTGTATAAATATAATTTTGAATGTGTGTGTGTGTGTCTGGTCACGAATAGGCTCCTATATGGTTGAATATTATAGAAAACTGATCACATATAATGATAGAAGATGTATCGAGACACAGGAATGGGTATGTTTGATCTAGCATAATGATGATTCATTAAAATTGTGGGGTCTGATTTTTAAAAATCCTTATATTATAACAACCATTTTGGGAATAATTTACAGGAATTCATGATTCTAGCATTCTTGAATTTTATTTGATTAGTTTAACAATAAAAAATATAAATTTTTTATGATCTTAAGACGATACCATTATTTCCATTCAATTAGACTAACATAAAACCTGGTCCATCAGTATTTAAACATAGGTAGAAAACAGGTAAAAAAAAAAAAAAAAATTTAAAAACAATGCATTCAATATAAATTCGAATCATTCAATGATTCCAATATATATATGTATTTTTTTTTTTTGCATTGGAATTTCAAAGATCTTCGTCCAGAAATGACAATATATATTTGTGCCAAAAACTGAAAATCCTGAATTCTTCTTTCCTAGTTTGTCTTTTTTCTGTTGAAAAGTCACAAAATTATTTCCTTTTTTCTGTGTTTGTATTCATTGAATCGTAGAATGGCATACCTAGAGTAGAAAGGAAAAGGAAAAAAAATGGAAAAGTTTTTCACTTGAATAAAACTCATTCTAATACACAATCCAGCATTTAGTATTTTTTTAAAAAGCAAAATGAAAGCATGTTATGATCAATCATCAGTTATAGTAGTAGTTTATGTCTGTTTTGCATGTTTGTATGTGTTCGATGGTTTCTATAAATTTAGGTAATCAGGTTTAAGACTCACGCATAATATCATGTTCATATTATTTTTCTCCATGCAACTCATGTCTTCAATCCTAACTAGCCAGATTTTCGCATCCATGAAACTGATAAACTCTTACATTGGTCGACACTAGTAAACCTCTACTGGTTTGTAATGTCAGAAGTTCCCTGAACTTATTTCATCTACTCCTAATTCTTGCAAATCACATGAACCCCAGCTTTAATCAATTGTATTAATAAGATAACAAAACTTCTGAACAAACTCACCATCAAAATAAGTTATCATCTGTCTCCATTGCTTACACACAAAAGCCTTTTCCAAATCCATAAATGTAAAATACAGATTCAAGTTCTTTAATTTTTCTTAGGATAAATACAACACTAGTGCTATTTTGCCCAGGCATAAAACCAAACTGCATTTCATCTACTATTATCCGAGTTCTTATTTGCTGTTCAATTATTCTCTCAACCATTTTCAATTGCTAATTCATCAATTATCTTTTTTTTCAGAGCTTCTTTTACTCTTGTACGAATTCATATTTGTAATTAGATCTCAGACTTTCAAAACAACTCCTTTTTTTAAGATTTGATTTTCAATCATCTCTACAGCCTGTTTCACCTGCAGCCATTAACATTTCAGCAATAGTACTGTCTTTATCTTACAGCTTCATATATCATTTCTTCCTCAATTCTTATGGCTGGACAAAATACTGTTTCTGTAACTCTGAGATTTTCTGAGTCTCATGAAAAGTCAGTATTCAACAGTCATCTTGTTCATTTGTTATTTCAAATGAACTCTAACAATATCCATATTTGTTTTTGCCATCAGTTTCATTATCCTGAATTCTTCTAGTCAACCTAACTTGTTCAGCCTTCATCTGGGCTTTGTGGATCCTTATCCGCTAAGTTATTTCTTCGCTCAACTCCATTGTTTCTGCCTTTCTTTGATGCTTTGCAACTTATACATTGCAACACCATATCACTTGAGAGCTCTTTCACTCACATACAAGTCTGATTTGTTGCCTCCAACTTTTTCGATTGTTCTTTCACACTTCTAAACTTGTCCTTCATTCAACTTCACACCTTTCTCTTGCGAGCTTTCACAAACTTACAAATAACTGGTTTATACTGTCATCTTTCACAACAAACAAGAGCTTTCTGACTTATCAACAGACTAGCAGGGCTACCCAGCGTTGCTCGGGACTGTATAAACAATGAGAAAATTGAATTTGATTTTGAATATATTTGTTATTCTTAGGAGAGATGAATTTTTAAAGTCTATGTATCATTTGTTATTTCGATCAAAAGAATATTTTACCTACCTAGGACGGGTATTACATGTATGAAATAATTGTATCTTACCTGCATGTATATGAAATAATTTTACCTTTGCAAGGACGGGTAATATACAACACATACTTAAAATAATTTTAACTACACGAAGACGTGTAATTTAAATACATATATGAAACAATTTCACATACTTTTTTATCCCAAAACGGACATTACTCTCTTCAACCCAACCCCCAAAAGCGAACTCAAGAACACATTTAAAATTAACATAATCATGCTTCTTTCTACCCACCACTACAACCATCACATCATTCCTGGATAATAACATAAAAAAATTCAAAAAAATATAGATCACCTCCTACAGAAATTGGCCTAGTAAACTTTCATAGAACACCAACAATATGTATGCATTAATCTAATTCGTAAATCGTAAACTGTTTAAGCCATATCTGGAATCGACTTAAAAAAATAAGGTAACTTTGAGATAGAAAATTGTTTAAGCCATTTCCAGTACAAACTTTATATTCTACCACCCTCATTTAATCCAGAGCGACACTGGTTATTCTGCTAGTATATATTAACCCCTATCTCATTCAATCCCGGGTAACGCCAGGAATTCTACTAATATATATTTCCATCAATCTCCTTCAATCCCGGGCGATGCCGGAGATATTGCTAGGATATTTTCTCACCTATCTCATTCAATCTTGAGCAACGCCGGGTATTCTGCTAGTGTATATGTGCAGCTATCTAATACAATCCCGGATGACGCCAAGTATTTGTCTATTCTGTATTTGTACTTATCTCACCAGGTATTCTGTTAGTATATATTTGCACCTCAGATTTCCTCTTATCTCATTTAATCCCGGGCGACAGTGGTTGGGTATTTTGCTAGTATATATTTCTAGCGATGTCATTTAATCCTAGGCGACGCCGGATATTCTGTTAAAAATATACATTAAATAAAGTAATGTCTAAAACATAAAACATTGCAGCCATTTCCGGGACTGAGTTTATATCCCCTACCCCACTGGTTATTTGGTCGTTTGGCTAAGATCAAAGTGCAGTATCTGTTCTTAGAATTGAAGCAATTTCATCTTTCGCCCCCCCCTTCCCCCACAAACAGAGTTAAGATATCATATTGTTACTAATACTAAACAGAAAATGTGAAGTTTTACAAAAATGGCGTCGTTTCCAGTTGTTTTGTAAACATGGCGACTCGTTTTTGGTTCTTCTCGTCAGTAAATATTTTAAAGCGTAAGATTTTTTTCCTTTTCGATTTTTGTGATTCTTTGTTATTTTACTATTTTAAACTCGATAATCATGTTGGTACCGTTTTCATAACTTGTAAATGAGTATTTTAATCTGTATTATACTATCAACTTACCCATAACGGGTCTCTTATTTAAAGTATATCAATATCGCCATTAAAGAAAGCTGATGTCATTTCCGGTGAGATGAGTCAGCATGTTTTCGGAAGCAAGAAAGAGTAAGTGAGGTGCCCGCTTAATGAGGTCAAATAGAAGTTGCAGAGTTAAGATTTACAATGACTTAAGCAATGGCTATTCAGCAGTTAACATTTTCTGCGGGACAGTTTTTAATAAGGTGAAAACCCAACCTTGGGGAGGAAAAGCGGCTCCCCCATTTATTAGGGGAGTGTTGTCCAAATGAAAGCAATCATCTGATATGACAGTGAAAAGCTGACATTGACCAAACGTTTACATCGCTTTCTGGAGACCAACCGGCCAATTCGAACCCAGTTCCGCTTTTTTTATACCGAATAGCGAAAGAAACACGCAGCGATCTAAAAATCTGGAAAAAAAAAAAAATAGCGTTTAAAAGTCGGGCAAATTAAATACATGCGCGATCCCCGTTGTTAAGTCATACATATTATCATCTAGACTGCATATAAGTTTTAAGAAGGAGTGAGCCGACCGAGAAGCCCAGCAAAAAATGCCTTTGGCGAACATACAAATATATATATATATATATATATATATATATATATATATATATATATATACATGATCTATTTTAATTTTTTGCTGTTCAAGATTCATGCGTAATAACATGGATTTCCCTTTTCTTAAAAAAGTATTTGCAACCAATTTTGTCCATGCCAAGATATAATTCGAAGACTTTTTCTCCTTTATTTGTATCACGATATTCATCTAATCTATGAAAACCTTCAAAACAACTATGTTTTTTTTCTTCCAACATTCAGAAATTTTTTCAACAACTTTACTAATAATAAACCTGTTAACATTCATCAAACCACAAATATTACAGTCAAAATTTTCTCACCAACTTGATCAGCAATATGATTAACACCAACTTGATCAGCAATATGATTAACATTTCCTTTTCATTTCAAAACTAATACACCTTATATCTTGCATTCTTTCCACAATCATTCTGACATCAAGTTTCTTGGAGATAATATGTCTTTCAAAAAACTCAACCTTTCCTGACTTTCCTTGCAACAGTCAAATTACACAACCAACCAATTTCCTTTGGAAAACATTTTAATGCAGTTTTTAAAAGAGAAAAACAAATACATACTGTAGAAAATCAAATGAGATTGTTGAGTATCTTGCCTGAACGAGAGCCCAAACACCCCAGAAAAAATGAGAAGCCTGAAAGAAAATTAAATTAGAATGAGTTTATTTGAATATTGATAGAAATCTAGAAATAAACAGTGGTGGTTTGTTTGAACTTTTGTTATTTTACTTTTTTGCTTTCCCTTTTATCATTTCTTGAAAATGAATTCTATTTGTCACGTCAACAGAATTACTTTCTTATTAACCCAGTCAAGGTAGAGGTTATGTATTAGCTCGAATTTGTCACTATCTTTGTTTGTATTTGTACAGCATTCATATCACTTGATATGGTCACCAAATTTGGTCAAAATATCGGTCATAGTTTAACTTCGAATTGATTTAATTTTTGGGCTATTAAAGTTAAAAGTTATGATTACACAGTAAAAAGTTAAAAGTTATGATTACACAGTAAAGGTGAACATCATGTTTGCCGATAATTTTGGTTCTGTTCATCATGGAGACTCGTTACTTGGCTCATTTAAACAAATATATAAACTAGCAGGGCCATAGAACTTGCACAGAATGAGAAATATATTTAATCAACAAATGTGTTTTCATAAAGCTGATATTTTTCTGGATAACAAAAAAAATTTAAAAACACAGCAAATAAGAGTTTATTAACATTTCTATGATAATAGTGTCCAACTGACTCAAATGAGATAAATTAACTAATAATATTATTAACTAATAATATGGTGATAAAATATTATTAACTAAATGGACTTGGCTTTCGGGACAAGATCAAAGTGTAGTATCTGTCCCGACAGATACTGCACTTAAGATAATTTGTACCAGTCAATGGAGGGGAAACCCTCTATACTGGGACAATTATTATTTTTGGTAACCAGAGTGCCCCCTTTTTGCCTACTTTTAGGGGAGCTGGTTTTTACCTCACATTAAAAACGGCCTTGTGCCTAATTTGCTCAGTGGGGGAGCAAATAAATACCATCTGTCCCGACAGATACTGCAAGCAAAGACCATATGTGGGGGCAACTCCATATATAAGACCTTGGTCAATGTAGGGGCAACCCTTCATACCAATTGTCACTATCCAGCTCCCCTACTCCCCGGGGAGTTGGTCCCCATTTCCCCTTCACTCCTCACTTTAAAAATCGGCCTTGTGCCTAATTTGCTCGGTGGGAGAGCAAATAAATACCATCTGTTCCGGCAGATGCTGCAAGCTATGACTAGCTATGACTAGCAAAGACCAGATGTGGGGGCAACCCCACATGTCTGACCTTTAACCAGCTCCCATTTCCCACCTCTCGGGAGCTGGTCCCCTTTTCCCCTTCCCCCTCCCTTCACTCCTCACATTAAAAATCGGCCTTGTGCCTAATTTGCTCGGTGGGGGAGCAAATAAATACCATCTGTTCCGGCAGATACTGCAAGCAAAGACCATATGTGGGGGCAACTCCACATATAAGACCTTAGTCAATGTAGGGGCAACCCTTCATACCAATTGTCACTATCCAGCTCCCCTACTCCCCGGGGAGTTGGTCCCCATTTCCCCTTCACTCCTCACTTTAAAAATCGGCCTTGTGCCTAATTTGCTCAGTGGGGGAGCAAATAAATACCATCTGTTCCGGCAGATACTGCAAGCAAAGACCATATGTGTGGGCAACCTCACATATAAGACCTTGGTCAATGTAGGGGCAACCCTTCATACCAATTGTCACTATCCAGCTCCCCTACTCCCCGGGGAGCTGGTCCCCATTTCCCCTTCACTCCTCACATTAAAAATCGGCCTTGTGCCTAATTTGCTCAGTGGGGGAGCAAATAAATACCATCTGTTCCGGCAGATACTGCACTTAAGATAATTTGTACCAGTCAATGGAGGGGAAACCCCCTATACTGGGACAATTATTATTTTTGGTAACCAGAGTGCCCCCTTTTTGCCTACTTTAAGGGGAGCTGGTTTTTACCTCACATTAAAAACGGCCTTGTGCCTAATTTGCTCAGTGGGGGAGCAAATAAATACCATCTGTTCCGGCAGATACTGCAAGCTATGACTAGCTATGACTAGCAAAGACCAGATGTGGGGGCAACCCCACATGCCTGACCTTTAACCAGCTCCCATTTCCCACCTCTCGGGAGCTGGTCCCCTTTTTCCCTTCCCCCTCCCTTGACTCCTCACATTAAAAATCGGCCTTGTGCCTAATTTGCTCGGTGGGGGAGCAAATAAATACCATCTGTTCCGACAGATACTGCAAGCAAAGACCATATGTGGGGGCGACCCCACATATAAGACCTTGGTCAATGTAGGGGCAACCCTTCATACCAATTGTCACTATCCAGCTCCCCTACTCCCCGGGGAGCTGGTCCCCATTTCCCCTTCACTCCTCACATTCAAAATCGGCCTTGTGCCTAATTTGCTCGGTGGGGGAGCAAATAAATACCATCTGTTTCGGCAGATACTGCAAGCAAAGACCATATGTGGGGGCAACTCCACATATAAGACCTTGGTCAATGTAGAGGTAACCCTTCATACCAATTATCACTATCCAGCTCCCCTACTCCCCGGGGAGTTGGTCCCCATTTCCCCTTCACTCCTCACTTTAAAAATCGGCCTTGTGCCTAATTTGCTCGGTGGGGGAGCAAATAAATACCATCTGTTCCGGCAGATGCTGCAAGCTATGACTAGCTATGACTAGCAAAGACCAGATGTGGGGGCAACCCCACATGCCTGACCATTAACCAGCTCCCATTTCCCACCTCTCGGGAGCTGGTCCCCTTTTTCCCTTCCCCCTCCCTTCACTCCTCACATTAAAAATCGGCCTTGTGCCTAATTTGCTCGGTGGGGGAGCAAATAAACACCATCTGTTCCGGCAGATACTGCAAGCAGGGACCCTATGTGGGGCCAACCCCACATATAAGACCTTGGTCAATGTAGGGGTAACCCTTCATACCAATTGTCATTAACCAGCTCCCCTACTCCCCGGGGAGTTGGTCCCCATTTCCCCTTCACTCCTCACTTTAAAAATCGGCCTTGTGCCTAATTTGCTTGGTGAGGGAGCAAATAAATACTATCTGTTCTTCAGATCTACACTTCAATTTTTTGTTCTCTGTCAATGGAGGAGAAATCCTTCACAACTAAAACAATTTTTATTTTTGTTCCTTTTCTCCAGATTAAAAAACGACCCTGGTGTCTAACTCTGTCCCGTGGGGAGGTATTGTAAATAGGAACTAATAATATGGTGATAAAATAAATTAACTAATAGTAATATGATTATACTAATAAAATTACTAATAAATATTCAGAAAGTAATATTGTGCTACATAGTTCAATACAAATAATATGATCACATTGTAAGAAAAAATCTTTAATTTACTCCTTCAGTCCAGCATCTCTTGGCAGACAATGTTCTTTTTTTTCCCCCCTCCATTTCTTGTGAATGTTCTCTTTTTTACAAAATGTTTTGCTGATTTCTTTCTTCGGTGAAGAACCATTGCATGCCGAAATGACTATGAGTTCCTTTCTCACACCATTACAACAATTCTACATCGAAGAGAAGTCACTCTCATGTTCTTGTCCAGGAGTCGTGAATTTTTTTGAAGCAGTTTCACCTTCAAAAATTGTAGTTTTTTTTAACTAAGGAACAAGCAAAATGTAGATATAAATGATAAATTCAAATCAATTTTCATTAATCAGGAATTTCAATGTGTCCTGCTTGTAAATATAAGCATTACTACAAATATTAAGACATTACTCTTGCATAGCTAAAACAAATCAGTATGATGAATATAACAATGGAGAGATTTAGTTTGTCACCTAATTATACTTGTGCACACACACTATGTAAATTAGATGGCTCTGCTAAAAAAGAGTCACTCTTTCTCTCAATGCTTGGATTAAGGCATTAAGAAATATTAGAAAATATTCGAATTAGTGAAAGAAGATACATTGGTAGCTGAAAGAGAGAGAGAGAGAGAGAGAGAGAGAGAGAGAGAGAGAGAGAGAGAGAGAGAGAGATAGAGAGAGAGAGAGAGAGAGAGAAAGAGAGGTGGGTAACTTGTTCAGCTAATTATAAATTATGGTTAATTAGAGCAATTAAAATAAACCTTTTTTCGAACATAACTCAATCCCAGAACTAAAGTATCTTTAGCATGTATTTTGTGTAATTAAAATATATAGAAAAATGCCTGAAGGAAAAACAAACATTAATTGACAGCTTTAGTAAAATTATCTGTCTGAGATGCCAACTCATAGACTCAGGAGATAAGTTTGTGGAAGAAAACTTAAGATTAACCAATGTTTTATAGTCAATAAGTTACTTGCAAGCATTTAACTATAAAAATCAGACTCTATTGTTAGGAATGGCCCAAATGAGCAATAATTTATCTCTATCTCTCCTAAACACTATTCCTGTCCAAACTAAAATTCATGAGGTTGTAGGCATTAGATTATAAAAACATAGACTTAAGTATATGACACTATGACAAAAAAATAAAATGTGTGTCGATATGATGTAAAGAAAAACAGTATGAAAAGCAACAAGACTACGAAGAGGGCATCCATATATCATTGTGGATTTAATATTACTTGTTTAGGAGAGATGGAGAACTGTAGAATATTATAGATTCTTCCAAAAATAAAAGAGTATTTTGATTTTACTAAATAAATGTTTACAAACAACTTTTTGACTATTCTGGGCTATTATTATTAGCAATTTCTTATCATTTTTTAGCAATTTTTTATAATTTCTTATAATTATTATTTATACTTATAATCATTATCAATTTCTTATACTTTTATATTCTTATAGAAGTTCTTATAATTATTATTATTAATTTCTTATAAGAGTTATTACCAATTTCAAAATTTTTCTAAAAGAAAATTGGTTAATTTATAATTATATAAAATTATAAATCAACCATTTTTTCTTTAAAAAAAAGAATTCCACATTTATTTTTTTTAAGTTGCAGATTAAAACTATGACATTTCACATGACAATATTTCTGTTTGTACCTTTTGACACGGTGCAACATCTTTTTAATGTAAACATTGAAGTTATAATTTTACTAAGATTTTTTATAGGCATACATGTAAAAATTTATAAAACTTTTGGGTTTCTTTTATGCAAACAGGAACAGAAGCAACATGAGTGTGTTCAATATAAGAATCTGGGCTACTAATGAAAGAGCAACAAACATTCCACTCTAAATTATTTTGTACTTACCAAAGTGAATTTCTGAACCCATTCATATAAGTGTTCAACATCTTTTTCTTGGATTTCTGTAGTTGATTCAGAGAATGAATTTGAATATTCAAGATAATTTCGCAACCATCTTATTTGATACTCCTTATTTGGGAAACGTGTATAATCAACCTCATCAACACCTGAAATGTAAGATGCCGATAATTTTTATTTGTTAAATACATTACAAGTTTTTTGGAGATTAATTATATTTAAGAATTTTATTTAAATTCTGCCTAAATAACCTATTTCAAAGACGGGAAAGAATTACTTCCCTTTAAAAGGGGGATGACATTTGGGGATGGAGGAAGTTTCAGTAAACGAAAGAATAAAATAAAATATATAGTGTGCAGATAGATTTGTTTTTAATATTTCAATTGCTGATCGGATGTTGCTCATGCAAATGTCTATGTAACTGGCTTCATGTGGTGTGTGTATACATATTATTATTCTTCATGAAGCTTGAAAGTTCAATATTATGAACTAGCAATTATTACTGATAACTCTTCTCCCTCTGTTAAAGTTTAAGATAAGATAAATGTAGTATATTTTTTTAAATGGCCTTTGGAAGACTGTGTCTCTGAACAAAGAAATACAATAATAATTATGATGCACTATTTAAAAATACTTTGCTACACATTTAAAATTTTATCAATCCTCGTCAATAACGAAACAGTACTTGAATATCAAAATAATAATACAAATTCTTGCAGCCTTACATATAAATTTTTTTTTAAATATGATTATAAAATTAATTTTGAATCAATGCCTTTAATACTATATCATTATTTCTTTTACTATATATCATTATTTCTTTGACTATATATCATTATTTCTTTTACTACGATATAATTATTTCTTTTACTACTATATCATTATTTCTTTTAATATATATAATTATTTCTTTTACTATATATCATTATTTCTTTTACTATATATCATTATATCTTTTGCTATATATCATTATTTCTTTTACTATATATCATTATTTCTTTTACTATATATCATTATTTCTTTTACTATATATCATTATTTCTTTTACTATATATCATTGTTTCTTTTACTACTATATAATTATTTCTTTTACTATATATCATTATTTCTTTTACTATATATCATTATATCTTTTACTATATATCATTATTTCTTTTACTATATATCATTATTTCTTTTACTATATATCATTGTTTCTTTTACTATATATCATTATTTCTTTTAATATATATAATTATTTCTTTTACTATATATCATTATTTCTTTTAATATATATAATTATTTCTTTTACTATATATCATTATTTCTTTTAATATATATAATTATTTCTTTTACTATATATCATTATATCTTTTACTATATATCATTATATCTTTTACTATATATCATTATTTCTTTTACTATATATCATTATTTCTTTTACTATATATCATTATATCTTTTACTATATATCATTATTTCTTTTACTATATATCATTATTTCTTTTACTATATATCATTGTTTCTTTTACTATATATCATTATTTCTTTTACTACTATATAATTATTTCTTTTACTATATATCATGATTTCTTTTACTATATATCATTATTTCTTTTACTACTATATAATTATTTCTTTTACTATATATCATTATTGCTTTTACTATATATAATTATTTATTTTACTTCTGTTACGGGTGCGGTGGCTAATCACAACGCCGTAACACAGTATTTGCTATCGTAAGCAAGAGTAGGGAAAAAGGTTTTAAGGGAGAGTTATAAAAACACAAGAAGCAGGTATTTTATATAAAAATAGGGAATTTATTATAGACACAAAACATACCAAAACAAGATAGGCTGACAGAAATATTTATGAAAGTAGTATTTAAACAGGACAAAAGGGGATGAACACAATATTAAAATATGAGGGAAGAAGGGTAACAAGAGGAAGGTAATTTTAATGGGGAAAACTAGGCAAAGCAATAATCTATTCTCGGAACTTAATATATAATATGATATTCAAGACGTTTGGTCAAATGATAAACAAAAGTACTTTACCCTCCGTAGTAGTAATAGGGATGACCAAGTTGGGTAGTAGGTGGATTCTGGTGATAGTGGGTTGAGGTTACAGTTCTTAGGACGCCTTTGAACAAATCCGCCGGGGAGAAAGGCTGCCTGTGGAAGCTACTAGCTCACTCTTTCTCACTGCCGTTAAGCTGTTACTCCCAGCGTTTTATATTCATAAGGGAGTGTATATTTCTTAGACCTCTTTTTCTTTCCTTTCTTTTCTTCTTCTTCCTAACCTTTCCTAATTCTATTTTTAGGGATGGGGACAACCTGAATGACCCTAGGTTCTGTACCCAGTCCATTCAAGGTCAAAGTTAATACTACGCCTCTTGTTACACTTCCCCCCTTCAGAGTAAAAGTTTTGAGTTACAAATGAAAAACTTTTACAACAACAATAAAGGCAAAAATATATCAGTAGTTACATAGTTTTGAGTTACAAATGAAAAACTTTTACAACAACAACAAAAAGCAAAAAATATATTAGTAGTTACGTGCACATGATTTTAAGGCAATCAGTTCCAACAATATTCTGTAAAATAATAAGTCGGCAAAGGAGCACGCATTAGTAACATTATACTCTAGATAATGCGTCTGCAATAATATTGTTTTTTCCTTTAATGTGTTTGATGGTAATGTTGTATTCTTGTAGAAGAAGGCTCCATCTTGTCAGTCTCTGATTTTTGTTTTGCATCTTTGCAAGGAAAGTTAATGGATTATGGTCGGTAAAGACCAGAACAGGGTACATGGTGACGCTGAGATAGAAGTCGAAGTGTTGTAGTGTCGTCAATAATGATAAACATTCCTTTTCAATGGTTGAATAGTTCTTTTGGTGAGTGTTCAACTTTTTGGAGAAGTACCCAATTGCTCGGTCGATACCTTCATCATCCTCTTGGGTTAAGATACCACCCATTCCGACATCACTGGCATCAATTTGTAGTTTGAATTGTTTTGTAAAAACTGGTGTTGCGAGAGCTGGGCCCTCCATGAGTGTTGATTTTATTTTGTTGAAAGCCGCATCACAGGTCTCACTCCATTTGTATTTTACATCCTTTTTAAGGAGGTCCGTGAGAGGACCTGCTATAGATGAGAAATTTTTACAAAATTTCCGATAAAATCCTGCCATACCGAGAAATCTCATTAATTGTTTCTTGTTGGTTGGAATAGGATACTCGAGAATGGCATCCACATTTGCGGTGATGGGTTTAACTTGTCCTTGGCCCACTGTATGGCCTAAATAATTTAATTTTGCATGACAAAATTCACTTTTGTTTAAGTTCACAGACAGATTTGCCTCTTCTAGCTTAAGGAAAAGTTGTCTTATGATGTGTAAATGTTCGTTCCAAGTCATACTGTACACGATTACATCATCAATGTATACATCACATCCTTGAATATCTTGTAGAAGGGAATGCATCATCCTTTGAAATGTTGCTGGTGCGTTTTTCATTCCGAATGCCATAACCTTGTATTGGTATAGTCCATCGGGAGTCACGAATGCTGAAATTTCCTTAGCGTTATCGGTTAAAGGTACTTGCCAATAACCTTTCATCAAGTCGAATTTACTGACATATTTTGATTTGCCAACTTTGTCGATACAATCATCAATTCTGGGAATCGGGTATGAATCACTTTTGGTTACTGCATTCACTTTCCGAAAGTCGGTAACAAATCTGTAGGTGCCATCGCCTTTTGGTACAAGTATACAGGGAGAACTCCACTGACTGTTGCTTGGTTCAATAATATCATTTTCCAGCATATACTTGATCTCTACCCTCAACTGTTGAAGCTTGATGGGGTTGACTCTGTAAAAGTGTTGTTTGATGGGTTTTTCGTCTCCCACTATGACGTCGTGTACTGCAAAGGTAGTTTTACTAGGGACATCAGGAAAAAGATCTTTGAAATCACTGACCAAACCACACATTCCCTTTTTATTCTCATTTGGCAAATGTTCAAATTTTTTATTTAAATTAGCTAGTATTTCCGAGTTTTTTAGATGACTACTCTGTCCCATTTCCTCCCCTCTGACAATTGTATTTTCATCGTTATTTAAAACATTTTCAGATGAGGTTATTTTTGTAATATTAGTTACTGTTGTAACTGGTTTACCCATATCTAACACATTTCTGTCAACGTATCCTTTTAGCATATTAATGTGACAAACTCTTCTCTTTTTTCTTCGATCTGGGGTGTGGATGATATAATTTACATCATTTATTTTTTTCTCTATTTCATATGGGCCAAAATATCTTGCTTGTAGGGGATTATGTGGGATGGGTAAAAATATTAAAACTTTGTCCCCACTTTCGAAGATACGATTTTTACTATTTTTATCAAATATAGCCTTCATTCGTTTTTGGGAGTTTTTCAAATTTTCTTGCTCTATTTTCACGGCCCCGTGTAATTTCTCTTTAAAATTTGATACATAATCTAAGAGATGTAATTCATTTTTCTCCGTTAGCCATTTCTCTTTTAATAGCTTTAAAGGTCCCCTCACAGTATGTCCGAACACAAGTTCAAAGGGGCTAAATCCTAAAGAGTCTTGTACAGCTTCTCTAGCAGCAAATAAAACAAAATGGACGCTTTCGTCCCAATCTCTATTATATTGATAACAAAATTTTTTCATCATGGACTTCAGGGTTTGATGAAAACGTTCGAGAGCTCCCTGTGATTCGGGGTGATAAACACTGGATTTGTGTTGTTTAATATCCATCTCATTCATTATTTGTTGAAATAGACCAGACATAAAGTTTGTGCCTTGGTCTGATTGAATGGCTGAAGGAATTCCAACTAAACAGAAAAATTTAGTTAAAGCCTTTACTATAGTCTTAGCTTTAATATTTCTTAACGGAACAGCTTCTGGGAAACGAGTCGACGTACACATAATCGTCAGTAAATATTGGTTTCCCATTTTTGTTTTAGGGAGTGGCCCAACACAATCCACTAGTACTCTACTAAAGGGTTCTTCGAATGCTGGTATAGGTCTGAGTGGTGCGGGCGGAATCTTTTGATTAGGTTTTCCGACCATCTGGCATGTGTGACACGAGTTACAAAAATTTACCACATCACGCTTAAGTTTTGGCCAGTAAAAATGGTTTAGAATTTTTTCATAGGTTTTATTTATTCCTAAATGACCTGACATGGCGGTATCATGAGCTATTTTTAGTATTTCTTGTCTATAAACCTTTGGAACTACTATTTGACTTATTACCTTCCACTCCTCATCCACATTAGCATCTAGTGGGCGCCATTTTCTCATTAAAATTCCATCGTTCATAAAAAAACACTCCCTAACTTCTTTTGTTTCCGTTTTTGGTAAGGCGTTATTTTTGAGGAGGCAAATTTCTGGGTCGTTCCCTTGTTCACTTATAAATTGGTTCCTAGTTAATTCGTCCGTTTTATTTTCTTCTGGGAGATTTAATTTTATTTTTTTACTCGTATTATTCTGTTGTTCTAACAGGTGGGATATGAAAGTTTCGTCAAGTCGTAATTCATCGTTTGGTATCTCTAGGTGTTCCTTTTCTAGTCGTTGTTTTCTTGTGGTCGCTCTGGTAATAGCGCATTCCGGGTAAATGTCGATGCGTTCCTCCCCCACTGTTTTATGGTTTACTACTATCTGGTCACTGACAATGGGATCAGCTATTACTCTCCCTCCAGCTAAATCATTTCCTAGCAGCAGCGACACTCCCTGAATCGGTAATTTGGGTCTTACGCCCACGATAACTGGGCCAGTTAATAATTCCGATTTTAGGTTAATTTTGTGTAGGGGCGCTTTATTTATAGTCATTCCTACCCCTTGTAATAATACAATATCTCCGGTGAAGGTAGATTTCTATAATGGAAGCACGCCTTCTAATATTAAAGTTTGCGACGCGCCAGTATCCCGCAATATTTTAATCGACTTGGCTTCTTCAGGGTCGTTAATATACACATAACCCTGGGATAAAAATGGCTCATATCTTTTCATGTATGAGTTTTTTTCTTTCTCGCTTCTCCCTAGCTTTGGGGAAGAAGACTGGTAAATACTATCGTTTCTCGTTTTGTGTGTAATAAAGGCATGCGGTTGAAACTTATTGTTTTCTTCCCTTTTCCTTTTTAAGATCCGACACTCGGATATAAAGTGGTTATCTTTCTTGCAATAAGAGCAGAATATTTTATTTTCTCTCGGAACGGGTGCGGGCGGGACCCTTTGATTATAATTTTTATTAAATACGTTAGGAACACGCGGCTCGGTTAACATTTTCTCTTCTGTACGAAGGTTTGACCGGTTTTTTGTTATTTTATTTCTTTCCCAACACCTGTGGGTTAAATTATATGTATCCGCCATTATAGCTGCCTCCTTAACGGTTTTAATTTCTCTTTCGTCAACTCGCATTTGAATTTCTTGTGGGGCGCATTGTTTAAATTCTTTGATGAGAATAAGTTGGCGTAAGCTATCATAGTCATTATTTACGTTTTTCGCTCTAACCCATCTATCGAAGAGGTCTTCTTTTTCTCTGGCAAATTCTACATAAGTCTGCCGCTCAAATTTCCTATACTTCCGGAATTTCTGCCTATATGTTTCGGGTACTAGCTCGTAAGCATTTAATATGGCGTTTTTTATTGTCTTATAATCCGCAGCATCTTCTAGACTAAGCGCAGAGTAAACCTCGGCGGCTCTTCCCACTAGCACGGTTTGTAATAAGGTTGGCCAGTACGCATACGGCCAATTTAAGTTTGCTGCGATTTTTTCGAAATGAGGGAAATATTTGTCTACTGTTTTTTCACAAAAACTAGGCACTAGTCTAACATTTTGTGCTGCGTGAAACGATGAAGCATTAGACTGTTGACTTCCATTTCCCTGTAATTTAAGTCTTTCCAGCTTTATTCTCTCCTGCATTTTTAGTTTTTCCTTTTCTAGTTCTAACTGTAGTTGTCTCTCCTGCTGTCTCTCCTGTATTTCTAATTCCTTTAGTTCCAAGGTGAGTTGCGTATTATTTTGTCCGTCTCCCTCGCTTACGGTAGCGGTTTCTAGAAGGTTGTTTTCTATTAATATTTTTTCTACGATACTTTTTATTTCGACCTTTTTCATATTCGGGTCTGTATCTATTTCGAAGAAATTCGCAATTTCTACTAATTCTGCTTTTCGTAGTTTCCTGACTTTTTCGCCCAGGTCGGCTAAACTTAAAAAATTCTCTACAGAAAAAGACATGATAATAGAAGAGCCCACTTAGTACGTCAAATAGTTATTATAATTTAATTTCTCTTTTTTCTACTACTTTTGCAAGCGAGAGCCCTCCCAAATTATCTGCACAAATCCCGGACACGAGCCCTCAACTGTTACGGGTGCGGTGACTAATCACAACGCCGTAACACAGTATTTGCTATCGTAAGCAAGAGTAGGGAAAAAGGTTTTGAGGGAGAGTTATAAAAATACAAGAAGCAGATATTTTATATAAAAATAGGGAATTTATTATAGACACAAAACATACCAAAACAAGATAGGCTGACAGAAATATTTATGAAAGTAGTATTTAAACAGGACAAAAGGGGATGAACACAATATTAAAATATGAGGGAAAAAGGGTAACAAGAGGAAGGTAATTATAGTGGGGAAAACTAGGCAAAGCAATAATTTATTCTCGGAACTTAATATATAATATGATATTCAAGACGTTTGGTCAAATGATAAACAAAAGTACTTTACCCTCCGTAGTAGTAATAGGGATGACCAAGTTGGGTAGTAGGTGGATTCTGGTGATAGTGGGTTGAGGTTACAGTTCTTAGGACGCCTTTGAACAAATCCACCGGGGAGAAAGGCTGCCTGTGGAAGCTACAAGCTCACTCTTTCTCACTGCCGTTAAGCTGTTACTCCCAGCGTTTTATATTCATAAGGGAGTGTATATTTCTTAGACCTCTTTTTCTTTCCTTTCTTTTCTTCTTCTTCCTAACCTTTCCTAATTCTATTTTTAGGGATGGGGACAACCTGAATGACCCTAGGTTCTGTACCCAGTCAATTCAAGGTCAAAGTTAATACTACGCCTCTTGTTACACTATTATATCATTATTTCTTTTAATATATATCATTATTTCTTTTACTATATATCATTATTTCTTTTACTATATATCATTATTTCTTTTACTACTATATCATTATTTCTTTTACTATATATCATTATTTCTTTTACTATATATCATTATTTCTTTTACTATATATCATTATTTCTTTTACTATATAAAATTATTAGTTTTAATATATATCATTATTTCTTTTACTACTATATCATTATTTCTTTTACTACTATATATCATTATTTCTTTTACTACTATATCATTATTTCTTTTAATATATATCATTATTTCTTTTACTATATATCATTATTTCTTTTACTATATATCATTATTTCTTTTACTATATATCATTATTTCTTTTACTATATATCATTATTTCTTTTACTATATATCATTATTTCTTTTACTACTATATATCATTATTTCTTTTACTATATATCATTATTTCTTTTACTATATATAATTATTTCTTTTACTATATATCATTATTTCTTTTACTATATATCATTATTTCTTTTACTATATATCATTATTTCTTTTACTATATATAATTATTTCTTTTACTATATATAATTATTTCTTTTACTATATATCATTATTTCTTTTACTATATATAATTATTTCTTTTACTATATATAATTATTTCTTTTACTATATATCATTATTTATTTTACTATATATAATTATTTCTTTTAATATATATAATTATTTCTTTTACTATATATCATTATTTCTTTTACTATATATCATTATTTCTTTTACTATATATAATTATTTCTTTTACTATATATAATTATTTCTTTTAATATATATAATTATTTCTTTTAATATATATAATTATTTCTTTTACTATATATAATTATTTCTTTTAATATATATAATTATTTCTTTTACTATATATAATTATTTCTTTTACTATATATCATTATTTCTTTTACTATATATCATTATTTCTTTTACTATATATAATTATTTCTTTTAATATATATAATTATTTCTTTTACTATATATAATTATTTCTTTTACTATATATCATTATTTCTTTTACTATATATCATTATTTCTTTTACTATATATAATTATTTCTTTTACTATATATCATTATTTTTTTTACTATATATCATTATTTCTTTTACTATATATCATTATTTCTTTACTATATATCATTATTTCTTTTACTATATATAATTATTTCTTTTACTATATATCATAATTTCTTTTACTATATATAATTATTTCTTTTACTATATATCATTATTTCTTTTACTATATATCATTATTTCTTTTACTATATATCATTATTTCTTTTACTATATATAATTATTTCTTTTACTATATATAATTATTTCTTTTAATATATATAATTATTTCTTTTACTATATATCATTATTTCTTTTACTATATATCATTATTTCTTTTACTATATATCATTATTTCTTTTACTATATATCATTATTTCTTTTAATATATATAATTATTTCTTTTACTATATATAATTATTTCTTTTACTATATATCATTATTTCTTTTACTATATATCATTATTTCTTTTACTATATATCATTATTTCTTTTACTATATATAATTATTTCTTTTACTATATATAATTATTTCTTTTAATATATATAATTATTTCTTTTACTATATATCATTATTTCTTTTACTATATATCATTATTTCTTTTACTATATATCATTATTTCTTTTACTATATATCATTATTTCTTTTACTATATATAATTATTTCTTTTAATATATATCATTATTTCTTTTTACTACTATATATAATTATTTCTTTTGCTATATATCATTATTTCTTTTGCTATATATCATTATTTCTTTCACTATATATCATTATTTCTTTTACTACTATATCATTATTTCTTTTACTATATATCATTATTTCTTTTACTATATATAATTATTTCTTTTACTATATATAATTATTTCTTTTACTATATATCATTATTTCTTTTACTATATATAATTATTTCTTTTAATATATATCATTATTTCTTTTTACTACTATATATAATTATTTCTTTTGCTATATATCATTATTTCTTTTGCTATATATCATTATTTCTTTCACTATATATCATTATTTCTTTTACTACTATATCATTATTTCTTTTACTATATATCATTATTTCTTTCACTATATATCATTATTTCTTTTACTATATATCATTATTTCTTTTACTACTATATCATTATTTTTTTTACTATATATCATTGTTTCTTTTACTATATATCATTATTTCTTTTACTACTATATCATTATTTCTTTTACTATATATCATTATTTTTTTAACTATATATCATTATTTCTTTTACAACTATATCATTATTTCATTAACTATATATCATTATTTCTTTTACTATATATCATTATATCTTTTACTACTATATATCATTATTTCTTTTACTACTGTATTATTATTTCTTTTACTACTGTATTATTATTTTTTTTACTACTGTATTATTATTTCTTTTACTATATATCATTGTTTCTTTTACTATATATCATTATTTCTTTTAATATATATCATTATTTCTTTTACTATATATCATTGTTTCTTTTCCTACTATATCATTATTTCTTTTACTATATATCATTATTTCTTTTACTATATATCATTATTTGTTTTACTATTATATCATTATTTCTTTTACTATATATCATTATTTCTTTTACTACTATATATCATTATTTCTTTTACTATATATCATTATTTCTTTTACTATATATCATTATTTCTTTTACTACTATATATCATTATTTCTTTTACTATATATCATTATTTCTTTTACTACTATATATCATTATTTCTTTTACTATATATCTTTTTTTCTTTTACTATATATCATTATTTCTTTTACTACTATATCATTATTTCTTTTACTACTATATCATTATTTCTTTTACTACTATATTATTATTACCCTCACTATATATCATTATTTCTTTTACTATATATCTTTTTTTCTTTTACTATATATCATGATTTCTTTTACTACTATATCATTATTTCTTTTACTACTAAATCATTATTTCTTTTACTACTATATCATTATTTCTTTTACTACTACATCATTATTTCTTTTACTACTACATCATTATTTCTTTTACTATATATCATTATTTCTTTTACTACTATATCATTATTTCTTTTACTATATATCATTATTTCTTTTACTACTATATATCATTATTTCTTTTACTATATATCATTATTTCTTTTACTATATATCATTATTTCTTTTACTACTATATATCATTATTTCTTTTACTATATATCATTATTTCTTTTACTATATATCATTATTTCTTTTACTATATATCATTATTTCTTTTACTATATATCATTATTTCTTTTACTATATATCATTATTTCTTTTACTACTATATATCATTATTTCTTTTACTACTACATCATTATTTCTTTTACTACTATATCATTATTTCTTTTACTACTATATCATTATTTCTTTTACTACTATATATCATTATTTCTTTTACTATATATCATTATTTCTTTTACTATATATCATTATTTCTTTTACTACTATATATCATTATTTCTTTTACTATATATCATTATTTCTTTTACTATATATCATTATTTCTTTTACTACTATATATCATTATTTCTTTTACTACTACATCATTATTTCTTTTACTACTACATCATTATTTCTTTTACTACTATATCATTATTTCTTTTACTACTATATCATTATTTCTTTTACTATATATCATTATTTCTTTTACTATATATCATTATTTCTTTTACTATATATCATTATTTATTTTACTATATATCATTATTTATTTTACTATATATAATTATTTCTTTTAATATATATAATTATTTCTTTTACTATATATCATTATTTCTTTTACTATATATCATTATTTCTTTTACTATATATAATTATTTCTTTTACTATATATAATTATTTCTTTTAATATATATAATTATTTCTTTTAATATATATAATTATTTCTTTTACTATATATAATTATTTCTTTTAATATATATAATTATTTCTTTTACTATATATAATTATTTCTTTTACTATATATCATTATTTCTTTTACTATATATCATTATTTCTTTTACTATATATAATTATTTCTTTTAATATATATAATTATTTCTTTTACTATATATAATTATTTCTTTTACTATATATCATTATTTCTTTTACTATATATCATTATTTCTTTTACTATATATAATTATTTCTTTTACTATATATCATTATTTTTTTTACTATATATAATTATTTCTTTTACTATATATCATTATTTCTTTTACTATATATCATTATTTCTTTTACTATATATAATTATTTCTTTTACTATATATCATAATTTCTTTTACTATATATAATTATTTCTTTTACTATATATAATTATTTCTTTTACTATATATCATTATTTCTTTTACTATATATCATTATTTCTTTTACTATATATAATTATTTCTTTTACTATATATAATTATTTCTTTTAATATATATAATTATTTCTTTTACTATATATCATTATTTCTTTTACTATATATCATTATTTCTTTTACTATATATCATTATTTCTTTTACTATATATCATTATTTCTTTTACTATATATCATTATTTCTTTTAATATATATAATTATTTCTTTTACTATATATAATTATTTCTTTTACTATATATCATTATTTCTTTTACTATATATCATTATTTCTTTTACTATATATAATTATTTCTTTTACTATATATAATTATTTCTTTTAATATATATAATTATTTCTTTTACTATATATCATTATTTCTTTTACTATATATCATTATTTCTTTTACTATATATCATTATTTCTATTACTATATATCATTATTTCTTTTACTATATATAATTATTTCTTTTAATATATATCATTATTTCTTTTTACTACTATATATAATTATTTCTTTTGCTATATATCATTATTTCTTTTGCTATATATCATTATTTCTTTCACTATATATCATTATTTCTTTTACTACTATATCATTATTTCTTTTACTATATATCATTATTTCTTTTACTATATATAATTATTTCTTTTACTATATATAATTATTTCTTTTACTATATATCATTATTTCTTTTACTATATATAATTATTTCTTTTAATATATATCATTATTTCTTTTTACTACTATATATAATTATTTCTTTTGCTATATATCATTATTTCTTTTGCTATATATCATTATTTCTTTCACTATATATCATTATTTCTTTTACTACTATATCATTATTTCTTTTACTATATATCATTATTTCTTTCACTATATATCATTATTTCTTTTACTATATATCATTATTTTTTTTACTATATATCATTGTTTCTTTTACTATATATCATTATTTCTTTTACTACTATATCATTATTTCTTTTACTATATATCATTATTTTTTTAACTATATATCATTATTTCTTTTACAACTATATCATTATTTCATTAACTATATATCATTATTTCTTTTACTATATATCATTATATCTTTTACTACTATATATCATTATTTCTTTTACTACTGTATTATTATTTCTTTTACTACTGTATTATTATTTCTTTTACTACTGTATTATTATTTCTTTTACTACTGTATTATTATTTCTTTTACTATATATCATTGTTTCTTTTACTATATATCATTATTTCTTTTAATATATATCATTATTTCTTTTACTATATATCATTGTTTCTTTTCCTACTATATCATTATTTCTTTTACTATATATCATTATTTCTTTTACTATATATCATTATTTGTTTTACTATTATATCATTATTTCTTTTACTATATATCATTATTTCTTTTACTACTATATATCATTATTTCTTTTACTATATATCATTATTTCTTTTACTATATATCATTATTTCTTTTACTACTATATATCATTATTTCTTTTACTATATATCATTATTTCTTTTACTACTATATATCATTATTTCTTTTACTATATATCTTTTTTTCTTTTACTATATATCATTATTTCTTTTACTACTATATCATTATTTCTTTTACTACTATATTATTATTACCCTCACTATATATCATTATTTCTTTTACTATATATCTTTTTTTCTTTTACTATATATCATGATTTCTTTTACTACTATATCATTATTTCTTTTACTACTAAATCATTATTTCTTTTACTACTATATCATTATTTCTTTTACTACTACATCATTATTTCTTTTACTATATATCATTATTTCTTTTACTACTATATCATTATTTCTTTTACTATATATCATTATTTCTTTTACTACTATATATCATTATTTCTTTTACTATATATCATTATTTCTTTTACTATATATCATTATTTCTTTTACTACTATATATCATTATTTCTTTTACTATATATCATTATTTCTTTTACTATATATCATTATTTCTTTTACTATATATCATTATTTCTTTTACTATATATCATTATTTCTTTTACTATATATCATTATTTCTTTTACTACTATATATCATTATTTCTTTTACTACTATATATCATTATTTCTTTTACTACTACATCATTATTTCTTTTACTACTATATCATTATTTCTTTTACTACTATATCATTATTTCTTTTACTACTATATATCATTATTTCTTTTACTATATATCATTATTTCTTTTACTACTATATATCATTATTTCTTTTACTATATATCATTATTTCTTTTACTACTATATATCATTATTTCTTTTACTACTACATCATTATTTCTTTTACTACTACATCATTATTTCTTTTACTACTATATCATTATTTCTTTTACTACTATATCATTATTTCTTTTACTATATATCATTATTTCTTTTACTATATATCATTATTTCTTTTACTATATATCATTATTTCTTTTACTATATATCTTTTTTTCTTTTACTATATATCATTATTTCTTTTACTACTATATCATTATTTCTTTTACTACTATATCATTATTTCTTTTACTACTATATTATTATTACCCTCACTATATATCATTATTTCTTTTAATATATATTTTTTTTTTCTTTTACTATATATCATTATTTCTTTTACTACTATATCATTATTTCTTTTACTACTACATCATTATTTCTTTTACTACTATATTATTATTACCCTCACTATATATCATTATTTCTTTAACTACTACATCATTATTTCTTTTACTACTACATCATTATTTCTTTTACTATATATCATTATTTCTTTTACTACTATATCATTATTTCTTTTACTATATATCATTATTTCTTTTACTACTATATCATTATTTCCTTTACTAAATATCATTATATCTTTTACTATATATTATTATTATTTCTTTTTCTATATATCATTATTTCTTTTACTACTACATCATTATTTCTTTTACTACTATATCATTATTTCTTTTACTATATATCATTATTTCTTTTACTACTACATCATTATTTCTTTTACTATATATCATTATTTCTTTTACTACTATATCATTATTTCTTTTACTATATATCATTATTTCTTTTACTACTATATCATTATTTCTTTTACTATATATCATTATTTCTTTTACTACTATATCATTATTTCTTTTACTACTATCTCATTATTTCCTTTACTAAATATCATTATATCTTTTACTATATATTATTATTATTTCTTTTTCTATATATCATTATTTCTTTTACTACTACATCATTATTTCTTTTACTACTATATCATTATTTCTTTTACTACTATATATCATTATTTCTTTTATTTAGTAGAAAATAAAAAATTATGATATATAGTAAAAGAAATAATGATATATAGTAAAAGAAATAATGATATATAGTAAAAGATATAATGATATATAGTAAAAGAAATAATGATATATAGTAAAAGAAATAATGATATATAGTAAAAGAAAAAATTATATATAGTAAAAGAAATAATGATATATAGTAAAAGAAATAATGATATATAGTAAAAGAAATAATGATATATAGTAGTAAAAGAAATAATGATATAGTAGTAAAAGATATAATGATATATAGTAAAAGAAATAATGATATATATATATATATCATTATTTATTTTACTATATATCATTATTTATTTTACTATATATAATTATTTCTTTAAATATATATAATTATTTCTTTTACTATATATCATTATTTCTTTTACTATATATCATTATTTCTTTTACTATATATAATTATTTCTTTTACTATATATAATTATTTCTTTTAATATATATAATTATTTCTTTTAATATATATAATTATTTCTTTTACTATATATAATTATTTCTTTTAATATATATAATTATTTCTTTTACTATATATAATTATTTCTTTTACTATATATCATTATTTCTTTTACTATATATCATTATTTCTTTTACTATATATAATTATTTCTTTTAATATATATAATTATTTCTTTTACTATATATAATTATTTCTTTTACTATATATCATTATTTCTTTTACTATATATCATTATTTCTTTTACTATATATAATTATTTCTTTTACTATATATCATTATTTTTTTTACTATATATAATTATTTCTTTTACTATATATCATTATTTCTTTTACTATATATCATTATTTCTTTTACTATATATAATTATTTCTTTTACTATATATCATAATTTCTTTTACTATATATAATTATTTCTTTTACTATATATAATTATTTCTTTTACTATATATCATTATTTCTTTTACTATATATCATTATTTCTTTTACTATATATAATTATTTCTTTTACTATATATAATTATTTCTTTTAATATATATAATTATTTCTTTTACTATATATCATTATTTCTTTTACTATATATCATTATTTCTTTTACTATATATCATTATTTCTTTTACTATATATCATTATTTCTTTTAATATATATAATTATTTCTTTTACTATATATAATTATTTCTTTTACTATATATCATTATTTCTTTTACTATATATCATTATTTCTTTTACTATATATAATTATTTCTTTTACTATATATAATTATTTCTTTTAATATATATAATTATTTCTTTTACTATATATCATTATTTCTTTTACTATATATCATTATTTCTTTTACTATATATCATTATTTCTTTTACTATATATCATTATTTCTTTTACTATATATAATTATTTCTTTTAATATATATCATTATTTCTTTTTACTACTATATATAATTATTTCTTTTGCTATATATCATTATTTCTTTTGCTATATATCATTATTTCTTTCACTATATATCATTATTTCTTTTACTACTATATCATTATTTCTTTTACTATATATCATTATTTCTTTTACTATATATAATTATTTCTTTTACTATATATAATTATTTCTTTTACTATATATCATTATTTCTTTTACTATATATAATTATTTCTTTTAATATATATCATTATTTCTTTTTACTACTATATATAATTATTTCTTTTGCTATATATCATTATTTCTTTTGCTATATATCATTATTTCTTTCACTATATATCATTATTTCTTTTACTACTATATCATTATTTCTTTTACTATATATCATTATTTCTTTCACTATATATCATTATTTCTTTTACTATATATCATTATTTCTTTTACTACTATATCATTATTTTTTTTACTATATATCATTGTTTCTTTTACTATATATCATTATTTCTTTTACTACTATATCATTATTTCTTTTACTATATATCATTATTTTTTTAACTATATATCATTATTTCTTTTACAACTATATCATTATTTCATTAACTATATATCATTATTTCTTTTACTATATATCATTATATCTTTTACTACTATATATCATTATTTCTTTTACTACTGTATTATTATTTCTTTTACTACTGTATTATTATTTCTTTTACTACTGTATTATTATTTCTTTTACTATATATCATTGTTTCTTTTACTATATATCATTATTTCTTTTAATATATATCATTATTTCTTTTACTATATATCATTGTTTCTTTTCCTACTATATCATTATTTCTTTTACTATATATCATTATTTCTTTTACTATATATCATTATTTGTTTTACTATTATATCATTATTTCTTTTACTATATATCATTATTTCTTTTACTACTATATATCATTATTTCTTTTACTATATATCATTATTTCTTTTACTATATATCATTATTTCTTTTACTACTATATATCATTATTTCTTTTACTATATATCATTATTTCTTTTACTACTATATATCATTATTTCTTTTACTATATATCTTTTTTTCTTTTACTATATATCATTATTTCTTTTACTACTATATCATTATTTCTTTTACTACTATATCATTATTTCTTTTACTACTATATTATTATTACCCTCACTATATATCATTATTTCTTTTACTATATATCTTTTTTTCTTTTACTATATATCATGATTTCTTTTACTACTATACCATTATTTCTTTTACTACTAAATCATTATTTCTTTTACTACTATATCATTATTTCTTTTACTACTATATCATTATTTCTTTTACTACTACATCATTATTTCTTTTACTATATATCATTATTTCTTTTACTACTATATCATTATTTCTTTTACTATATATCATTATTTCTTTTACTACTATATATCATTATTTCTTTTACTATATATCATTATTTCTTTTACTATATATCATTATTTCTTTTACTATATATCATTATTTCTTTTACTATATATCATTATTTCTTTTACTATATATCATTATTTCTTTTACTACTATATATCATTATTTCTTTTACTACTACATCATTATTTCTTTTACTACTATATCATTATTTCTTTTACTACTATATCATTATTTCTTTTACTACTATATATCATTATTTCTTTTACTATATATCATTATTTCTTTTACTATATATCATTATTTCTTTTACTACTATATATCATTATTTCTTTTACTATATATCATTATTTCTTTTACTACTATATATCATTATTTCTTTTACTACTATATATCATTATTTCTTTTACTACTACATCATTATTTCTTTTACTACTATATCATTATTTCTTTTACTACTATATCATTATTTCTTTTACTACTATATCATTATTTCTTTTACTATATATCATTATTTCTTTTACTATATATCATTATTTCTTTTACTATATATCATTATTTCTTTTACTATATATCTTTTTTTCTTTTACTATATATCATTATTTCTTTTACTACTATATCATTATTTCTTTTACTACTATATCATTATTTCTTTTACTACTATATTATTATTACCCTCACTATATATCATTATTTCTTTTAATATATATTTTTTTTTTCTTTTACTATATATCATTATTTCTTTTACTACTATATCATTATTTCTTTTACTACTACATCATTATTTCTTTTACTACTATATTATTATTACCCTCACAATATATCATTATTTCTTTAACTACTACATCATTATTTCTTTTACTACTACATCATTATTTCTTTTACTATATATCATTATTTCTTTTACTACTATATCATTATTTCTTTTACTATATATCATTATTTCTTTTACTACTATATCATTATTTCCTTTACTAAATATCATTATATCTTTTACTATATATTATTATTATTTCTTTTTCTATATATCATTATTTCTTTTACTACTACATCATTATTTCTTTTACTACTATATCATTATTTCTTTTACTATATATCATTATTTCTTTTACTACTACATCATTATTTCTTTTACTATATATCATTATTTCTTTTACTACTATATCATTATTTCTTTTACTATATATCATTATTTCTTTTACTACTATATCATTATTTCTTTTACTATATATCATTATTTCTTTTACTACTATATCATTATTTCTTTTACTACTATCTCATTATTTCCTTTACTAAATATCATTATATCTTTTACTATATATTATTATTATTTCTTTTTCTATATATCATTATTTCTTTTACTACTACATCATTATTTCTTTTACTACTATATCATTATTTCTTTTACTACTATATATCATTATTTCTTTTATTTAGTAGAAAATAAAAAATTATGATATATAGTAAAAGAAATAATGATATATAGTAAAAGAAATAATGATATATAGTAAAAGATATAATGATATATAGTAAAAGAAATAATGATATATAGTAAAAGAAATAATGATATATAGTAAAAGAAAAAATTATATATAGTAAAAGAAATAATGATATATAGTAAAAGAAATAATGATATATAGTAAAAGAAATAATGATATATAGTAGTAAAAGAAATAATGATATAGTAGTAAAAGATATAATGATATATAGTAAAAGAAATAATGATATATAGTAAAAGATATAATGATATATAGTAAAAGATATAATGATATATAGTAAAAGAAAAAATGATATATAGTAAAAGAAATAATGATATATAGTAGTAAAAGAAATAATGATATATAGTAAAAGAAATAATGATATATAGTAGTAAAAGAAATAATGATATAGTAGTAAAAGATATAATGATATATAGTAAAAGAAATAATGATATATAGTGAAAGAAATAATGATATATAGTGAAAGAAATAATGATATATAGTAAAAGAAATAATGATATATAGTAAAAGAAATAATGATATATAGTAAAAGAAATATTGATATATAGTAAAAGAAATAATGATATATAGTAAAAGAAATAATGATATATAGTGAAAGAAATAATGATATATAGTAAAAGAAATAATGATATATAGTAAAAGAAATAATGATATATAGTAAAAGAAATAATGATATATAGTAAAAGAAATAATGATATATAGTAAAAGAAATAATGATATAGTAGTAAAAGAAATAATGATATATAGTAAAAGATATAATGATATATAGTAGTAAAAGAAATAATGATATATAGTAAAAGAAATAATGATATACAGTAAAAGAAATAATGATATATAGTAGTAAAAGAAATAATGATATATAGTAAAAGAAATAATGATATATAGTAAAAGAAATAATGATATATAGTAGTAAAAGAAATAATGATATATAGTAAAAGAAATAATGATATATAGTAAAAGAAATAATGATATATAGTAAAAGATATAATGATATATAGTAAAAGAAATAATGATATAGTAGTAAAAGAAATAATGATATATAGTAGTAAAAGAAATAATGATATAGTAGTAAAAGAAACAATGATATATAGTAAAAGAAATAATGATATATAGTAAAAGAAAAAATGATATATAGTGAAAGAAATAATGATATATAGTAAAAGAAATAATGATATATAGTAAAAGAAATAATGATATAGTAGTAAAAGAAATAATGATATATAGTAGTAAAAGAAATAATGATATAGTAGTAAAAGAAATAATGATATATAGTAAAAGAAATAATGATATATAGTAAAAGAAATAATAATATAGTAGTAAAAGAAATAATAATATAGTAGTAAAAGAAATAATAATATAGTAGTAAAAGAAATCATGATATAGTAGTAAAAGAAATAATGATATATAGTAAAAGAAATAATGATATATAGTAAAAGAAATAATGATATAGTAGTAAAAGAAATAATGATATAGTAGTAAAAGAAATAATGATATAGTAGTAAAAGAAATAGTGATATATAGTAAAAGATATAATGAAATATAGTAAAAGAAAACATGATATATAGTAAAAGAAAACATGATATATAGTAAAAGAAATAATGATATAGTAGTAAAAGAAATAATGATATATAGTAAAAGAAATAATGATATATAGTAAAAGATATAATGAAATATAGTAAAAGAAAACATGATATATAGTAAAAGAAAACATGATATATAGTAAAAGAAATAATGATATAGTAGTAAAAGAAATAATGATATAGTAGTAAAAGAAATAATGATATATAGTAAAAGAAATAGTGATATATAGTGAAAGAAATAATGATATATAGTAAAAGAAATAATGATATATAGTAAAAGAAATAATGATATAGTAGTAAAAGAAATAATGATATAGTAGTAAAAGAAATAATGATATATAGTAAAAGAAAAGAAATAATGATATATAGTAAAAGAAATAATGATATATAGTAAAAGAAATAATGATATATAGTAAAAGAAATAATGATATAGTAGTAAAAGAAATAATGATATATATAGTAAAAGAAATAATGATATATAGTGAAAGAAACAATGATATATAGTAAAAGAAATAATGATATATAGTAAAAGAAATAATGATATATATTAAAAGAAATTAAGATGTAGTAGTAAAAGAAATAATGATATATAGTAAAAGAAATAATGATATATTGTAAAAGAAATAATGATATAGTAGTAAAAGAAATAATGATATATAGTAAAAGATATAATGATATATAGTAAAAGAAAAAATGATATATAGTAAAAGAAATAATGATATATAGTAGTAAAAGAAATAATGATATATAGTAAAAGAAATAATGATATATAGTAAAAGAAATAATGATATATAGTAGTAAAAGAAATAATGATATATAGTAAAAGAAATAATGATATATAGTAAAAGATATAATGATATATAGTAAAAGAAATAATGATATAGTAGTAAAAGAAATAATGATATATAGTAGTAAAAGAAATAATGATATATAGTAAAAGAAATAATGATATATAGTAAAAGAAATAATGATATATAGTAAAAGAAAAAATGATATATAGTGAAAGAAATAATGATATATAGTAAAAGAAATAATGATATATAGTAAAAGAAATAATGATATAGTAGTAAAAGAAATAATGATATATAGTAAAAGAAATAATGATATATAGTAAAAGAAATAATGATATATAGTAAAAGAAATAATGATATATAGTAAAAGAAATAATGATATAGTAGTAAAAGAAATAATGATATATAGCAAAAGAAATAATGATATATAGTAAAAGAAATAATGATATATAGTAAAAGAAATAATGATATAGTAGTAAAAGAAATAATGATCTATAGTAAAAGAAAAAATGATATATAGTGAAAGAAATAATTATATATAGTAAAAGAAATAATGATATATAGTAAAAGAAATAATGATATAGTAGTAAAAGAAATAATGATATATAGTAGTAAAAGAAATAATGATATAGTAGTAAAAGAAATAATGATATATAGTAAAAGAAATAATGATATATAGTAAAAGAAATAATAATATAGTAGTAAAAGAAATCATGATATAGTAGTAAAAGAAATAATGATATATAGTAAAAGAAATAATGATATATAGTAAAAGATATAATGAAATATAGTAAAAGAAAACATGATATATAGTAAAAGAAATAATGATATATAGTAAAAGAAATAATGATATAGTAGTAAAAGAAATAATGATATAGTAGTAAAAGAAATAATGATATATAGTAAAAGAAATAGTGATATATAGTGAAAGAAATAATGATATATAGTAAAAGAAATAATGATATATAGTAAAAGAAATAATGATATAGTAGTAAAAGAAATAATGATATAGTAGTAAAAGAAATAATGATATATAGTAAAAGAAAAGAAATAATGATATATAGTAAAAGAAATAATGATATATAGTAAAAGAAATAATGATATATAGTAAAAGAAACATTGATATAGTAGTAAAAGAAATAATGATATATATAGTAAAAGAAATAATGATATATAGTGAAAGAAACAATGATATATAGTAAAAGAAATAATGATATATAGTAAAAGAAATAATGATATATATTAAAAGAAATTAAGATGTAGTAGTAAAAGAAATAATGATATACAGTAAAAGAAATAATTTACTACTATATAATTATTTCTTTTAATATATATCATTATTTCTTTTACTACTATATCATTATTTCTTTTACTATATATCATTATTTCTTTTACTATATATCATTATTTCTTTTACTATATATCATTATTTCTTTTACTGCTATCTCATTATTTCTTTTACTAAATATCATTATATCTTTTACTATATATTATTATTATTTCTTTTACTATATATCATTATTTCTTTTACTACTACATCATTATTTCTTTTACTATATATCATTATTTCTTTTACTATACATAATTATTTCTTTTACTACTATATCATTATTTCTTTTACTACTATATATCATTATTTCTTTTACTGCTATATATCATTATTTCTTTTACTACTATATATCATTATTTCTTTTACTATATATCATTATTTCTTTTACTACTATATATCATTATTTCTTTTACTTAGTAGAAAATAAAAAATTATGATATATAGTAAAAGAAATAATGATATATAGTAAAAGAAATAATGATATATAGTAAAAGACATAATGATATATAGTAAAAGAAATAATACAGTAGTAAAAGAAATAATGATATAGTAGTAAAAGAAATAATGATATATAGTAAAAGAAATAATGATATATAGTAAAAGAAATAATGATATATAGTAAAAGAAACAATGATATAGTAGTAAAAGAAATAATGATATATAGTAAAAGAAATAATGATATATAGTAAAAGAAATAATTATATATAGTAAAAGAAATAATGATATATAGTAAAAGAAATAATGATATATATTAAAAGAAATTAAGATGTAGTAGTAAAAGAAATAATTTACTACTATATAATTATTTCTTTTAATATATATCATTATTTCTTTTACTACTATATCATTATTTCTTTTACTACTATATCATTATTTCTTTTACTATATATCATTATTTCTTTTACTATATATCATTATTTCTTTTACTACTATATATCATTAGAATTAGTTTCGTAAGTATGGGAGCAAGTTTGGGTTGAAGCAATAATGATATATAGTAAAGGAAATAATGATATATAGTAAAAGAAATAATGATATAGTAGTAAAAGGAATAATGATATATAGTAAAAGAAATAATGATATATAGTAAAAGAAATAATGATATATAGTAAAAGAAATAATGATATATATTAAAAGAAATAAAGATGTAGTAGTAAAAGAAATAATTTACTAGTATATAATCATTTCTTTTACTACTATATAATTATTTCTTTTAATATATATCATTATTTCTTTTACCATATATCATTATTTCTTTTACTATATATCATTATTTCTTTTAATATATATCATTATTTCTTTTACTATATATCATTAATTCGATTACTATATATAATTATTTCTTTTACTATATATCATTATTTCCTTTACTATATATCATTATTTCTTTTACTATATATTATTATTTCTTTTACTATATATCATTATTTCTTTTACTATATATCATTATTTCTTTTACTATATATCATTATTTCTTTTAGTATATATCATTATTTCTTTTAGTATATATCATATATCTTTTACTATATATCATTATTTCTTTTACTATATATCATTGTTTCTTTTACTATATATCATTGTTTCTTTTACTATATATCATTATATCTTTTACTATATATCATTATTTCTTTTACTATATATCATTATTTCTTTTACTATATATCATTGTTTCTTTTACTATATATCATTATTTCTTTTACTATATATCATTGTTTCTTTTACTATATATCATTGTTTCTTTTACTATATATCATTGTTTCTTTTACTATATATCATTATTTCTTTTACTATATATCATTATTTCTTTTACTATATATCATTATTTCTTTTACTATATATCATTGTTTCTTTTACTATATATCATTGTTTCTTTTACTATATATCATTATATCTTTTACTATATATCATTATTTCTTTTACTATATATCATTATTTCTTTTACTATATATCATTGTTTCTTTTACTATATATCATTATTTCTTTTACTATATATCATTGTTTCTTTTACTATATATCATTATTTCTTTTACTATATATCATTATTTCTTTTACTATATATCATTATTTCTTTTACTATATATCATTATTTCTTTTACTAGTATATATCATTATTTCTTTTACTATATATCATTGTTTCTTTTACTATATATCATTGTTTCTTTTACTATATATCATTGTTTCTTTTACTATATATCATTATTTCTTTTACTATATATCATTATTTCTTTTACTGCTATATATCATTGTTTCTTTTACTATATATCATTATTTCTTTTACTATATATCATTGTTTCTTTTACTATATATCATTATTTCTTTTACTATATATCATTATTTCTTTTACTATATATCATTATTTCTTTTACTATATATCATTATTTCTTTTACTACTATATATCATTATTTCTTTTACTACTATATATCATTATTTCTTTTACTACTATATATCATTATTTCTTTTACTATATATCATTGTTTCTTTTACTATATATCATTGTTTCTTTTACTATATATCATTATGTCTTTTACTATATATCATTGTTTCTTTTACTGCTATATATCATTGTTTCTTTTACTATATATCATTGTTTCTTTTACTATATATCATTGTTTCTTTTACTATATATCATGATTTCTTTTACTATATATCATTATTTCTTTTACTGCTATATATCATTGTTTCTTTTACTATATATCATTATTTCTTTTACTATATATCATTGTTTCTTTTACTATATATCATTATTTCTTTTACTGCTATATATCATTATTTCTTTTACTATATATCATTATTTCTTTTACCATATATCATTATGTCTTTTACTATATATCATTATTTCTTTTACCATATATCATTATGTCTTTTACTATATATCATTATTTCTTTTACTATATATCATTGTTTCTTTTACTATATATCATTGTTTCTTTTACTGTTATATATCATTATTTCTTTTACTATATATCATTATTTCTGTTACCATATATCATTATGTGTTTTACTATATATCATTATGTCTTTTACTATATATCATTGTTTCTTTTACTATATATCATTATTTCTTTTACTACAATATATCATTATTTCTTTTACTACTATATCATTATTTCTTTTACTATATATCATTGTTTCTTGTACTACTATATATCATTATGCCATACCTTGTTGAAGGCTTTGTATATGTCAAGAGCAATTGCCCTAGAAAGGAAGCCTTTGTTGAGAGATTCACTAATTCTGTGGGATATAACCGTCAGCACATCTGCGGTAGATCTTGCAGAGCGGAAACCATATTGTGTGTCACTAAGAAGGTTGTTTCTGCTGAGGTGGTTGACTATTTCTCTATTTAATATGGATTCCAGCAACTTACTCATAACACACAGGAGACTTATTGGTCTGTACTGAGAGGGAGATGACTTATCACCTGAATTCTTAAATACAGATAAGGTCTTCCAGGGAGTCGGAAAGCACTTCTCCTTAAGGCAGCGCTTAAACAGTTTCGTAAGTATGGGAGCAAGTTCGGGTTGAAGTTTTTTAACACCATAATTGGGATGCCGTCAGGGCCAGTTGCTTTACTGGAATCAAGGTTCTTGATTAGCTTGGCGACCTCATGCATGGATATTTGTATGTTACCTAGCGTGTTCTGTCTTATAGGAGGAAATAGGGTAGAATTAGCTGCAAAGTTCTTTGCAAATAGTTTGGCCTTGTCTGATGCTGACGAGATGACCTCTGGTCCATTGATAATGGTTGGGATAGAACGCACACTTCTGTTCAGGATCCTATTTGTTCTTTGCCAAAATTGGTGGGAACCAAGCCGCTGATCAGCTAAATTGGATTTAACAGATTGGGTATATAGCTCTCTTTCATTTTTTATTACTCTTTTACAGTGGTTGCTGGCAGTCCTGAGAGTAGCTTTAGTCTCAGTGCATCTATTACGTTGGTAGCTATGGAAAAAGTGATTTCTGTGCGCAATAGCAGCAACACATTCTGGGGAGAATCATGGCTGGCTGTTAGGTTTTTGTTGGAATTTGTTAGATGGTATGAATTGGTCTATGCCTACAATTAACCATTCGGTCAGATCTGATACTATAGAGAACACTTCCTTTTTAAGCATGGAGTGCAGAGGTAAATCAGATATGAATGTATGACAGCTATCCCAGTCAGCCATAGAGTATCAGTATACAGTACGGTGGAGGAGTCTTCCAGTGCTTTCCGCAAGATACTTTTTTGTAGTTCCCAACAAGGCAGTCTTCTGAAGTACTTCAACATTGCAATGAATCCCAATTCACTTGTCAAATACTTTTGTGACACTCCCCAGGTCTCCCATCACAACAGGTACAACTTCTACCTTCTTCAACTTCCACCATGTTTTTATTTTCCTTTTCAAATCTTGGCTCTTTTCAACCTTCTTTTCTTTTTCCCCACATTCACATCAGCTGGCATTGCTGTAACAATGATTATTGCCTTGTCTTCATTTTTTTTTTTTTTTCAACAAGACTAAATCTGATCTCCTTGCTTCGATCACATTATCACATTAGATATTCATCTCCTACAATAATTTCACATTATCACATTAGATATTCATCTCCTACAATAATTTCACATTAGATATTCATCTCCTACAATAATTTCACATTAGATATTCATCTCCTACAATAATTTCACATTATCACATTAGATATTCATCTCCTACAATAATTTCACATTATCACATTAGATATTCATCTCCTACAATAATTTCAAATTATCATATTAGATATTCATCTCCTACAATGATTTCACATTATCACATTAGATATTCATCTCCTACAATAATTTCACATTATCACATTAGATATTCATCTCCTACAATAATTTCACATTATCACATTAGATATTCATCTCCTACAATAATTTCACATTATCACATTAGATATTCATCTCCTACAATAATTTCACATTATCACATTAGATATTCATCTCCTACAATAATTTCACATTATCACATTAGATATTCATCTCCTACAATAATTTCACATTATCACATTAGATATTCATCTCCTACAATAATTTCACATTAGATATTCATCTCCTACAATAATTTCACATTATCACATTAGATATTCATCTCCTACAATAATTTCACATTATCACATTAGATATTCATCTCCTACAATAATTTCACATTATCACATTAGATATTCATCTCCTACAATAATTTCACATTATCACATTAGATATTCATCTCCTACAATAATTTCACATTATCACATTAGATATTCATCTCACACCATAATTTCACATTATCACATTAGATATTCATCTCCTACAATAATTTCACATTAGATATTCATCTCCTACAATAATTTCACATTAGATATTCATCTCCTACAATAATTTCACATTAGATATTCATCTCCTACAATAATTTCACATTAGATATTCATCTCCTACAATAATTTCACATTATCACATTAGATATTCATCTCCTACAATAATTTCACATTAGATATTCATCTCCTACAATAATTTCACATTAGATATTCATCTCCTACAATAATTTCACATTATCACATTAGATATTCATCTTCTACAATAATTTCACATTATCACATTAGATATTCATCTCCAACAATGATTTCACATTATCACATTAGATATTCATCTCCTACAATAATTTCACATTATCACATTAGATATTCATCTCCTACAATAATTTCACATTAGATATTCATCTCCTACAATAATTTCACATTATCACATTAGATATTCATCTCCTACAATAATTTCACATTATCACATTAGATATTCATCTCCTACAATAATTTCACATTATCACATTAGATATTCATCTCCTACAATAATTTCACATTAGATATTCATCTCCTACAATAATTTCACATTAGATATTCATCTCCTACAATAATTTCACATTATCACATTAGATATTCATCTTCTACAATAATTTCACATTATCACATTAGATATTCATCTCCAACAATGATTTCACATTATCACATTAGATATTCATCTCCTACAATAATTTCACATTAGATATTCATCTTCTACAATAATTTCACATTATCACATTAGATATTCATCTCCTACAATAATTTCACATTATCACATTAGATATTCATCTCCTACAATAATTTCACATTATCACATTAGATATTCATCTCACACCATAATTTCACATTATCACATTAGATATTCATCTCCTACAATAATTTCACATTAGATATTCATCTCCTACAATAATTTCACATTAGATATTCATCTCCTACAATAATTTCACATTATCACATTAGATATTCATCTCCTACAATAATTTCACATTATCACATTAGATATTCATCTCCTACAATAATTTCACATTAGATATTCATCTCCTACAATAATTTCACATTATCACATTAGATATTCATCTCCTACAATAATTTCACATTATCACATTAGATATTCATCTCTTACAATAATTTCACATTAGATATTCATCTCCTACAATAATTTCACATTAGATATTCATCTCCTACAATAATTTCACATTAGATATTCACTTCCTACAATAATTTCACATTAGATGTTCATCTCCTACAATAATTTCACATTATCACATTAGATATTCATCTCCTACAATAATTTCACATTATCACATTAGATATTCATCTCCTACAATGATTTCACATTATCACATTAGATATTCATCTCCTACAATAATTTCACATTATCACATTAGATATTCATCTCGTACAATAATTTCACATTATCACATTAGATATTCATCTCCTACCATAATTTCACATTATCACATTAGATATTCATCTCCTACAATAATTTCACATTATCACATTAGATATTCATCTCCTACAATAATTTAACATTATCACATTAGATATTCATCTCCTACAATAATTTCACATTATCACATTAGATATTCATCTCCTACAATAATTTCACATTAGATATTCATCTCCTACAATAATTTCACATTAGATATTCATCTCCTACAATAATTTCACATTATCACATTAGATATTCATCTCCTACAATAATTTCACATTATCACATTAGATATTCATCTCCTACAATAATTTCACATTATCACATTAGATATTCATCTCCTACAATAATTTCACATTATCACATTAGATATTCATCTCCTACAATAATTTCACATTATCACATTAGATATTCATCTCCTACAATAATTTCACATTAGATATTCATCTCCTACAATAATTTCACATTAGATATTCATCTCCTACAATAATTTCACATTATCACATTAGATATTCATCTCCTACAATAATTTCACATTAGATATTCATCTCCTACAATAATTTCACATTATCACATTAGATATTCATCTCCTACAATAATTTCACATTATCACTTCCCACTATCCTATCTAAAACATGCTTGTACTATTTTTTACTGCATTCCTTTTCTTACATATATCCCAATGGGCTTTTCTTGCAATATTTTCATGCAGCCTCTTGTATTCCTTTTGAGCTAACTTCTCACAACTACTAATGAGGTGTTATACATTCTCACCTTTCTGTCCACAGTCAACACAGTGAACTTTCAGTTGTTTTATCAGTGTGATAGTTCATATGTCCTGAGCACTTTCTCCTATGTGGCACATATTACGGTTTCTGTCCTAACCTTCAATTACATTTTGACAACCATCACTAGATTTTTTCCTTGTCCACTGCCTCTGATAGATCTATACTGAATTGACCATGCATTTGTTCTCAATCTACTTGTTTATATTATTATTATTATTATTATTGTTATTATTATTATTGTTATTATTATTATTGTTATTATTATTGTTATTATTATTATTATTATTGTTATTATTATTATTATTATTATTATTATTGTTATTATAATTATTATTATTATTTTAATTTTTTCATCTTGTTTCATGTTTGAGACTTAATATTTTGTGAATGACTTACAAGTTTTACTGCCATTTTGCTTCCACCGCCCACCAGGATAAAGTTGTCATCAATTGATATTCTCCATGTTTTGGCATATCATTCAGCTTTGGGCTATCAATATCAACATGGCACACATGTGGGGATGTTTTGAATGATTGACAACAGCCAACATGGTTATACCAGTTGAGACGTTGTTGTGGGATATACTTTCTCTGGAGGTGTGCAGAGTAAGAACGACAATTTTCTCCATCCACTATACTGCAGATGTGTTGAACTTTTCATCATCAGCCATGTTTCACAACAACCATACACGTCAGACATATTTGTATGCTGCCATCCGCACATATATTAGGATACATTTTGTAAAATTGACAGCTGTCTGATGACTTTCCATATGGCAGATCATATACATCATCTTATATCCATGGAGCATCTTCTGGAACAGATACTATTTCTTTAGTGTTAGATATCATGTTTTGTCATTAACTCTGAAGCTGCTTCTTTCAAGCACTGATTTCCACTTTTTATGATTGGTTGGTTTTACGGCATATCAACCTATGTGGTCATTTAATGCCGGAGTCTTTTTTTTTTTTTCATACACATTAATAATTATAAGTTTTATGTATGTAGCTGGTGTTCAGTGTCTATGTTTATATAGTTAGATAAGGTATTGTTTTGTTTTTTTGTTTTTTTTTTAGATTTTGTTGAGTAAGCCTGTTGTCTTCAGATACTTGAGAAGAGTAGTTGGTTCTATATGAGTGAATATGTCCTTTACAGTTTTTTCATTATATAGATTCAGTTGGTTAGTTTTCAAGTCTTTGCATCTTGTTAATATATGATTGACTGTGTATGGTTTCTGACAGGGTATGCAGAGTGGGGCTTCTTTTTTGAGTAGGTAGGAGTGTATTATAGAGGTATGACCTATTCAGAGTCTTGTTATTATAACTTCCTCCTTTCTGGTCATTCTTTTGTTTGCTTTCTGTTTTCCTATGGTTTCCTTGATTTGGTATAGCTTGTTTTTAGTACAGAAGTTCTACGACTCTTGCCATGTGTTTCTAATATGTTTGTTAATGGTTTGCTTTAGATGGTATGAAGGATCTTATCTTTGGTTGGGGTAAAATTTAACGCTGCTTTGTCAGCTCTGTCATTACCTTTTATGTTGATATGACTGAGTATCCAACAAAAAAAAGATGTTTTTATTTTTGGATAGATCATCAATTCTATTTAGGATTTGGATGATTAAATGGGTTCATCGGTTTCCTGTTTTCCTATGTTACAAGTACTGATCTGGCATCTGAACAAATAATGAATTCTTTATCTTTAGAAGATTCTATAAGGCCAAGTGCCATACCAATGGTCATTACTTTGGCACTGTAGATGGATGCTTTGTCTGGTAATCTTTTGATTAGGATTGTTTTATTGTGTATGGCTGCACATCCAATGTTGTCTCCATCTTTTGAACCGTCTGTATAAATTGTTGAGTGTTTGGGATACTTACCTTTAATTATTTAAAATTTTTATTGGTACATAATTAGATTGGTTTTTGTTTTGGGATACTTAATTAAGTCTGATATTATTTTTGGTTGTTTTTTTTTTAGCCAGTGGGGATATTTAGGTTTTACAGATTTGTGTATTATTGCAATGTCTACTACTTATGGATTCTTCCATACGTAGACTAAATAGTTTTATAGCATTTTCTTTTCTATCAAAGAGGTTTTTGTATTGGAGGTGGAAGACATATTTATAAGCAGGATTAGTTGGACATGAAGCCATTTTTTTATAATATTGTAGTCCTAGTTTTTCTCTTCTAAGTGACAATGAGGGTTCATCTGTTTCTACATATAAGCTTTCCACTGGGGAGGTGGGGAAGGCTCCTAGAGCTAATCTTAGCCCTTGGTGATGTATTGTGTCTGATTCATTTATGTAGGACTTTCTTGCAGATCCATAGATATAGCATCCATAATCCAACTTGGATCTAACAAAGGATCTGTATAATTTAATTATAGGGTCTTTGTCTGCACCTCAGTCTGTATGAGCTACTACTTTTAAGAGTTGGATGGCTTTGTTGCATTTTTGTTTGAGTTATTTAATATGAGGAATGAATGTTAGCTTTTTATCAAAGATGATGCCCAAATATTTATACTGATCAACTATAGGTATAATTTCATTGTCCAATTTCATTACTGGATCATGGTGCATTTTCCGGATTTGACAGAAATGGATGGCTTTTGTTTTTTCTTTTGAGAATTTAAATCCATTTTTTGTTATCCATTTATTTTGTTTAAACACAGTTGTAAATGGCATTCTATTCTTGTAATATATTTTGATCTATAACAGATCAGGAAGTCATCCACACAGAGGGCACATTCTGTTCCTACATTTATATTTTTGACGATGTTATTTATTTTAATACTAAAAAGTGTGACAGACAGGTTGCTTCCTTGTGGTACCCCTGTTTCTTGTTTTTTACTGATGGATAGAGTATCACCTAATCGTACATTAAATTGTCTATTATTTATAAAATTTTTGATGAAAATGGGCATTCTGCCTTTTAATCCAAGCTCTTGTAGATCTTTTATAATGCCATGCCTCCATGCAGAGTCGTATGCTTTTTCAATATCGAAAAAGATTGCTGTAAGATGTTCTTACTTGATAAAGGCTTCTCTGATGAAGGTTTCTAGCTGAAAGATGGTCCATGGGGCTTCTTTTGTTCCTAAATCCTGACTGATAATCTGTAATCAGATTATTTGTCTCAAGGTACCATACTAATCTGCTGTTGATCATTCTTTCCATTATTTTGGAAATACAGCTAGTGAGTGCTATAGGTCAGCAATTCACGGGATTTGTAGAGTCCTTTGATGATTTAGGTATAGGGATTACTATGGCCTGGCTCCATATTTCAGGAACGTTGCCACTTTCCCAAATATCATTAAATATTTGTAGTAGGTAATCTGTAGACGTATCAGGAAGTTGTTTTATAAATTGATAGTGGATCTGATCAGGGCCAACAGCTGAGTCATGAGCTTTTTTTTTTTTTTTTACACAGTGATCACCACTTATCAAGGCCCGGAAGCCACTCAGGGATAAGGGTTATTGCAAGTACATTACGTTAGTGTGGAGATTTGATGAAGTGTTTACTTAAGGGGGCAGTTCATTAGGAATTTGTTAACATTGGACTTGAAGACATCCAAGTTGTAGTCCGGTGGGAAGCAGGCAGACGGAACAGAGTTCCACAGGCGTGCAGTTCTAAGAAAGAAGCTTTGTTCATGGAATCCGCGTTTTGATTTAGGCACAGATATAGAGTGGGGGAAATTTTTCACAGTGGATTCAGCTAGACGGGTGTTTTTCGTGAAAGATTGGCGAGGGGGGACCAGAGATAGGAGTTCAGACGAGCACCTGCCATGGAAATAACGATAAAACAAGGATAGGCTCGCAACGTCTCTTCTGTGGGAGAGAGGTTGCAGGGTAGAGAAAAGGGCATCCCCCACTAAGCCACGAAGTCTATTTTGTACTCTGTCAAGGCAGGATAGGCTGTTTTTAGCAGCTCCTGCCCAGATATGGCAACAGTATTCCATCCTTGGACGTACTTGGCTTTTATATAGATAGAGAATTGCATCAGTAGTGAGATATCTTCTGGAGCGGTAGAAGGATCCCATCATCTTTCCAGCGACCTTGGCAACAGACGATGTACGTGTTCCATTTCAGATCAGGAGTAAAGGTCAAACCCAGAAGCTTGTCAAAACATGGGGCCTCACCCAGACGAGAGCCATCCATCACAATTGATGCCAGATAGGGATCAGAGCGTTGATGATGTAAGGATAGGAGTTTGGTTTTGGATGCATTAAAGGTAACCAGCCACATCTTCCCCCACTGAACCACGCGCTCGAGATCAAAGGAGAGAGAATCAGAGAGAACTTTGTCATTTACAGCCTTTGATGTGTTGCCGTAGATGGTCGTGTCATCAGCATAGATGTCAACGAATGATTTAAGTATGTGTTTAGGGAGGTCATTGATGTAGATCAGGAAGAAAGTTGGGCCTAGGATTGACCCCTGAGGGACTCCAGCATTTATATTGCAGGCCTCCGATTTTTGTCCATCTACCACTACTCTTATGAGCCTATCGGAGAGAAATGATTTAATGACTGAGAAAACATTTCCAGTTATACCGTAGCTGGAAATCTTGTGAAGTAGACCCTTATGCCATACCTTGTCGAAGGCCTTTGATATGTCAAGAGCAATTGCCCTAGAAAGGAAGCCTTTGTCAAGAGATTCACTAATCCTGTGGGATATAACTGTCAGCACATCTGCGGTAGATCTTGCAGAGCGGAAACCATATTGTGTGTCACTAAGAAGGTTATTCCTGCTGAGGTGGTTGACTATTTCTCTATTTAATATGGAGCTTTGCCTAGGGATACTTTCAATTCATTTTTAGAGAATGGCTGGTTGTATTTTTCTGTATTATTTGTTTGAAACTGGAGTTTTTCCTTTTCTGCTTTTTCCTTAATAATTTGGAATTTTTGGTTAGAGTTTTTGGAGGAGGAGTTTTTTTCAAAAGTTTCAGCAAGACAATTTACCATTTCTTTCTTGCTAGTAATTTTTTGGTTATTATAGATCAGGTGTTTAGTAGGGTTGCTGTTACTTTTCCCTTAAATTTTTCAGATCATGTCCCAGATCTTTTTGCTTTTTGTAATTGAATTTATTTTTGATACATAGTTTCTCCATGATGTTCGCTTTGATTCCTTAATGGTTTTGCGAGCTTTATCTCTACTGTTTTTATATTTATCGAGATTTTCTTTAGTTGGTTCTTTTTTGAATTCCCTTAGCATAGCTCGACGAGTTCTGATGGCTTCTTTGCATTTTTTGTCAAACCAGGGTTTATTATGTTTTGAGGAGGTAGAGCTTTTTGGAATGCATTCCTCAGCAATATTATACGGTGTATTGGTAAAATATGTGATATTATTTTGGTTTGGGTTATTATCCAATGTTAATTTAGTCCGGCATAAATTTTGGAATTTTTTCCAGTCAGCCTTCTGTAAGTTCCATTGGGGTATTTTGTTTTCTGGCATTGGATCATTGTTTTCAAGTGTAATGGGAAAGTGGTCACTTCCATATGAATCTTCTAGTACATTCTATTTGTAATCCAAGGCAAGTGTTGGATCACACAATGTTAAATCAACTGATGTGAATGTACCAGTTCCTGGGTGTAAATAAGTGTTTTATCATTAAAGAAGGATAGATTTTCGCTATTTAATATATTTTCTATAGTTTCCCCCTTTTACTTGTTTTTTTCACTTCCCCATATCTCATTATGACTGTTTAAGTATTCCATAAGGAAGTTGCTGTATTAGTTTGCTCAAATCTGTTTCTGTGATGCTTTCATTTCTTTAGTATTAAATTGTATTTGACTTTAGGGTATGTCATTTCTAATAAGAATTGAAGTACCTCCAGTATTATGTACATGGTTTTACTGATTGTAGTTTTTAATTTTTATATTGTCATCCGATTTCATAAAGGTTTCTTGGAGACAAACTACTACTGGGAGTAGTTTATCAAGTAGAATAGTGAGCTCATTTAGGTTTTACCTTTAAACCATGACAATTCCACTGGATTATATTATTTGTCTTATTTCTATCCAGTATGATTCTATGTGTCATGTTTTGCATTTTAGATGTTATTTGGGTGTTTCGGGTTTAGTTATCTTTTTTTTAGTTCTCATCTATCTCCATCTCTTTGGATGTAGAAAGTGTGTCTCTTGTTAGTGTCTGTGTCTCAGCTGAGAAATCTTGCTGAGGTTTTTTTTATGTTTTGGTTTGGACTTTTTGATTTGCTCTATCTTATGTGTCCTTTCTGGCTCTCGATCTCAATTAATTCAAATTTATTTACATTTTCAATTAATACTGTTTCTGTTTTTTATCTATTTTGTTTTTTGGAAGGAGGTTTTCTGTTTCCCCGTTCTGCTTCCATCTTTCTTCATATTGTGTGTTTAATGTCTGCTTTTGTCCTTGTTCGTGACTTGGATCTTTCACGTTGGTTTATTTGTAGTTTTTGTTGATCAGATTCTATTTTGCTCTTTGGAACTTGGTTTTGGTTTTGGTCACTTAATTGAGTTTTCAAGGATACTAGTATTTGTTTCTTGTTAGTTTCGTTTTGGTTTGTCTTTAAATTATTAGAATTTTGAGTTCAGAAACAAATTTATTGAGTAACTCTTGGTAGTTTATTTAGTTAGTTTGGCTTGAATTTTTTTGTGATGTTTGCATAGGTATTTACTTTTTGGTAGGAATCTACCATTTTTCTTGCTTCAGGGAAGGAGATATTTTCTTTATATTTTACTTTCACAATTTCTTTTTCCTTTTTGAAGGTTTTGCATATTTTGGAGTATGCTGGATGGTTTTCCAGGCAATTTGGGCATTTAGTTTCATTGGGGCATTCGTTTTCTGTGTGGTTGAGTTCTTTTAGACCATATTTTCCACATGTTTTGTGCCCTCTGCAAATTTCTCTATGGTGCCCATATTTTTGGCACTTAAAACATCTCATAGGGGTTGGTATATATAGTTTCACTTTTTCGATTGTGTATCCAATTTTGACTTCTTTTGGAATTTTAGGAGTATTAAATGTTAGTATATACGTCATTGTAGGTATGGATTGATTGTTCCTTTTTATGTTGATTCGGACATGATCAATTACTCCCTGTTTTCTTAGAGCATTTTTGATTTATTCTGTTGCAGCTAAAGTTAGTTCATGGCTTCTTATGACACCTTTTGAAGTGTTTAACCTTTCGTGGGCAAAAGTCTTGCATTTATAAATATGGAATTTTTTCAATTCCTAAGAGGTTTTTTTTCATCTTTGTAATTGTCTACCATAAGAAGTAGGTTGCCATTTTTCATTTTTGTAACTGTTTTAGGATTGCTATTTTGAGTTAATACTTTTTCAATTAGAAATGGAGACAGATCACTGTTTTTTTGTCCTTCCAAGCTTTCAATAACTATGAATCTTGGAAAGTTTTCTTTTTCAATATGTTCAAGACAGAATTCTTGCTCACTGTCTGAGCTGGTGACATCTGAAACGTCAGAGTGAGTTCTTTTGGTTTTTCTGAGTTTTTTAATTATTAGATCCATGTATAGTTGATTAGTTTTTCATTTTTCTTGCTCCCCATCCTCCTTGGAGCTCAAATGTGGGAGATATTGGGGGAACCCCATTCGCCCTTTCATCCCAAGGATACAAAAAAGATATACTCAATCAGTCGAGTTTGTGCCATCGTTTCCCCGATTCCTCCTTTAGTTTCATTTTCCCAGTTTAAGAGAAATATCGGGTAGGGAACAGTTGTGTGGTTTTATCTCAGCAATTGATTGACCCTTGCCATCGCCTTCTAACACTTATTTGGTTTTCCTGTGTTTGTAGTAAAAGTAAGATACTGTATTATCTTTAGACTTCTTTTTTTTTTTTTTGATGTTGTAATTAATATTTGCCATTGTGCCACTGTGTTAGGGCTTGGCTTGACTAGCAGATTGATTGGATCGGGCCTCTCCGACCTTCCATCTAGTCGAGGTAAAAACCGAAATGGTGTGTTGCAGGGCCAAAACTTTTTTTCGTCTAGTCATGGACTGCTCAACCACCAGGATCCCGTCCTAAGACATTACGGGTTGTTACCTATGGTCAACAGGTAGTCCCATTGAGGGACTTCTACTCTCTGCAGGGGTGGCAGTCAGCATATTCTGATGCCCCACCAATGGGGTCTAGTGAAATCTGGTTTATTTCTTCAAATACCCATTCTTGGATTTTAGTTTGGTTGTTTTTATTTCCTTTCTTAATCATAAGGCTTGGTTTGGTGTTCTTGATAGATTGTTGTTTTCATTCTCGGCCTTGCAGAAAATAATTTAATTTTGCAAAGGAAAAAGGTTGTAGTATTATTGGTTGGAATGTTTTAAGTTAGGAAGCCAGTAAGGAAGTGGGAGTGGAAAAAAGAGGGGAGGGGAAGTTTTTTTGCTTGGGGTTTTGCAGAAGATACCTTAGTTGTGCAAATAATTAAAAGTAAAAACAAAAACAGAAAGGTGTTAATGTAGGTGCATTTGTGTCAGGGAGTCATCTTCCAACAGCCTGATATGGTTGCACCAGGCCACTTTTTAATGTTGTACTCATTTCTGTTGCACTGGGTATACTGATAACAATATCATCTGCATACAGAATCTCCCACAGAGCACAATTTCTGCAGGTTTTTGTAAACTTGACAAGGACGATTGTAGACAAGAGTGGGTTAGGTACCGGTTCCTGGTGCATTCCTACCATTATTTCAAAAGAGCACACCAACAAAGATAAATTAATTTTTAAAATCTAATTGTAATATAAACAGAGTAAAACATATGAATGCTACCTAGCCATTCTAGATGCCATTTTGAATTTCTTTTTATAACAGGTAAGCATTTTCATTGGATAATTATACACGCTCAAAATGATGTACATGCACTTCATAGCAGCGTCTTAACCTGAAACGTGATTGGCAAGAGCTTGGAAAGATTAGATTTTTATATAAGCTTTCCAAGCTCTTGCTAATCACGTTTTTATATCATCAATAAAGTTTATGTTGCATCGACATTTCTGAGTTTCTGCTAATAACAAACTCCAAATGCATTGTGATGGATGACATTTGAGCCTGAACTTTTTGAGGATCAATCATTTGGTGCAATGAAATTAGGAGTAGATTGCTGAAAAAAATTGCTGCATCGTCTGTTTTGTCATCCATGACATTTCTTATAGCATGATACATTTATGGACACAATTGTTTTCTTCTTCCTTCAGGACCATAAAACCTCATTTTCTGCTTTTCTAGTGCTCACATATTATTGATAGTCAAATTTTTAATTGAACATTAGCACAAAATCTCATTTCTTTTTTGATCTTTTTTAAACAAAAAGAAATTGAACACAAACACAACAGTTTCCATATATAAAAGACATTCACGTTTTTCTTGTGCCTTAAACTGAAAATGAATCTCAAAAGTAACAAAGGTGATGAAAAGAAAAGCGGTACTTCAGTGTGACATCACATCAAAAGAAGTTTCATTGATGTTTGGAATTGAAAACAACTTGGCATTAATTTTTATTTTGAAGAAAGTGTTTCATTTATTTTCTGAATAATTTTTTAACATATTGATTTTTATCCCCTATTTATGGCTTTGGAAATGCAATTTTAGTACAGAAATGTCTATAAAAATAAAATACTACATACGAACATTCAAAAAAAATTTTTTTAAATAGATGAACTTATTTATTTTTAGCACATATTGTCAATATTAGATCAATGCTACATAGGCAGCGTGATGATAAATATTCGCACATACCCAGTTCATAGTTTCTGGTGGAAACTTGCAAGAACTGTAAGATGCATGACTGGGATTATTCATAATTTGCATGTGAGGGGATTCACCTGCTTATATGGCAAAGTACGACAACAGTGAGCAAGAGAGACAATGAGTGTGAAAATATTGCTAGTCAACAGTTAAAAGTAGAATTGAGGAAAAATCAGAAATGAAAAATTGCCTGACACAATAACAATAATAAAGAAACAATAATTTGAAGGTATTTGTTTTCCATTAAGTGTCATATTTTTAGTCTAAAAGATGTTTGATTTGTACATATTTTATTTCAACTAATTAAGGCATCAAAATTAAAAGATTATTTGTAAATTCTGGAATTAGTTTTATTTTACTTTGTTTTCTTTTTGAGTTCTTCAATTGCACCCCCCCCATCAGTTCCATCATTTACAATAAAAAGAAACTCACCTGCATATTCACAGAAGTGATTGGCAATATCATATGCCATGCAATTCAAACCAGTATATTCAAAATCAATAAAAGATATCACATCTGAAAAGACAAATCAAATTAAATGTTTGGAATCAATAAGCATTCTATTTTATTTAATTAATTTTATCTTTATATTCATATCCATCTTTTGAACAAAAAAAAAAAAGCAGCATAATTTTTAATTAATTTTTATCTTTAATTGAATTTAATATTGAATATTTAACATTTCATCCACTTTTTTAAGTAATGTAGCAATCACTCTGTAAATGCGGATAAAATAACACAAAAGAAAATAGATCATAATTATAGAACTGGTATATAATTTGTCTTCATTTTTATTATTCTTATTGTATTTCATTTGCATTTCGTTTTTATTTTTATTATATTTAATTTCATCTTTTGATTTTAATTTTATGGATAGTTTCACAGTTCTATATTGTCATCATTAGATGATGAACTGATGAGGGAATTTTGTGTGGAATTCCTAATCCAATGGGACAGATTTACCATTCCATCTGAAATAATCAATATTTAATTTGCACTAATTCTTCGAGCATAAATGATTTTCCATAAATCATCATACCTCTTGATTTATACAGGGTGACCAAAAAAAAAGAAAAGCTAAACGGAGGCCATCTAGAACATATGCTGTAGAGAAAAAAGGCGTAAAGACTCTTGTGTTTTGATGTGATGTTTTGAATATAATAAATTAGTTATGACCAAAGTTTCATTTCATTCAGGCAAAACACTAAGAAACGGGGCCCTAATTATAGTTGTGGCCCCGTTTTTTTGGGTCACCATCTGTGTGTGTGTGTATATATATATATATATATATATATATATATATATATATATATATATATATGGCTTCTGTTGCCAGGTTCGAATATATCAACTGGTGTTAATTGTGATACCCTGCACTGATGATTCCCGAAAGGATGAAACACTAGTATCTGTAAGTATTTAATAATCATTATAGTAAATAATTATATCATCCCCTTTAAGGAACTCATTTCTTATCATTGTGCAGTTAAAATAAAAAATCGGTCAATTTAGCTCTTATGCGTAGATCATCATATGATTAGATCACTCTAACAGACGTTAAAAAACATTTTTAAAAAATAAATGTGATTTTTATTTTTATTTTTTTTTTTTACATAGGCATCACCACATTATCAAGGCCAAGAGGCCACTCAAGGATAAGGGTTAAAGAGTGTACAGTAGAAATTGGACATTATAGTAATAATTAGTAATGAAAATTTGGTAAAGTTGATAACTTATATGGAACGGCTCATCAAGAACTTATTTACGTTAGACTTGAAGACAACCATATTATAGTCAGCCGGAAAGCAAGAAAACGGAAGACAATTCCACAGGCGTGCAGTTCTAAGAAAAAAGCTTTGTTCATGGAATCTATGTTTAGGTTTAGGCACAGATAAAGAGTGGGGGGAATTATTGATAGTGTTTACAGCTAGACGAGTGTTTCTTGTGAAAGTTTGGCGAGGGGGGACCATAGATTGAAGCTCATTCAAACACTTTTCATGAAAATAATGATACATCAGAGACAAACTCGCAACATCTCTTCTGTGAGATAAAGGTTGCAAGGAAGAGAAAAGGACATCTCCTACGAGGCTACGAAGTCTATTTTGAACTCTATCAAGGCAGGCCAAGTCCTTTCTAGCAGCTCCTGCCCAGATGTGGCAACAGTATTCCATCCTTGGACGTACCTGGCTCTTATATAGATAGAGAATAGCATCAGCAGTGAGATATCTACCGGATCGATAGAAAGATCCCACCATTTTTCCAGCGGCCTTGGCAACAGATTTGATGTACGTGTTCCATTTAAGATCAGGAGTAATAGTCAAGCCAAGAAGTTTGTCAAAACTTGAGGCCTCCTGAAGATGAGAGCCATTCATTTCAATTGATGTCAGATGTGGATCAGAATGTTGATGATGTAAAGAGAGAAGCTTGGTTTTAGATGCATTAAAAGTAACCAGCCATTCTTTACCCCATTGTACTACGTGCTCAAGATCAGAGGAGAGAGAATTGGAGAGAACTTGGTCGTTTACTGTCTTAGATGTGCTACCATAAATGGTAGTGTCGTCAGCATAGATGTCTACAAATGATGTTAATAGTTCAAAAGTATTTCTTTTAGTTAAGGGTAGCCGAATGGATACCTTGCTAATGAAGCCAGAGATGGCTTCTGTTGCTAGGTTCAAATTTACACTGATGATTCCCGAAAGAACGAAACACTAGTGTTTGTAGGTAATTATTATAGTAAATAATTATATATATATATAAATTAATAAAGAAAAAAATGACAATCTATATACATAAAAGCGAAAATGTTTGTGTGTGCGTTTTCGTGTATGTCCACAAAAGGGTTTTTTCCTCAACGTTCTCGCGGGGGTCGCTCCTTCTTAAAGCTTTTTATATCACGTCTAAATGATAATATCTACGAGATAACAACGGGGGTCGCATGTGTATTTAATTTGCCTGACTTTAAATATTCAACATTTTTCGATCGCCGCATTTGGATTTGGCTTTTTCGTATAATAAAACCAAAAAATACTGCCCCACAGTCAAAGTTGACCTCATTAAGTCGTCAAGTATGGGCACCTGCCAATTCTTAATACTTAAATAAATTCAAACATGTTTCCTCGACTACTTCTTGCTGACCCAGTGGTTAGCGTTGCATCTTTTTTTTTTTTACACTTTATTTTCCAACCCGCCTCAAGGCTTCGGGTTCAATCTTTCCTACTTACCTACCAAAATTTTGTTTTTTAACCCCCCCCCCCCGACACAAACACCCGGGCAACGTCTTTTGTTTTGATTTACCCAAAAGCACCCCCCCCCCCCGACACAAACACCCGGGCAAGAAATCTTCACTTTTTGATTTGATTTACCCAAAACCGGTCCTCTTGCACTTTAAGTAAATGGAAATTAGGAAGATAAAAAAGGAACAGCAGTCGTTTGACACCGGTTGAAAGAATGCAATTTGATTGGATAGAGAAATATTGACATCATTACTATGAAATATTGATAAAATTTAAAAATTGAAATTGTTGAAAAAGAATTGTAAAAGAATTTAATAACTAAGTATTTAATAATTAATAGTATAAACATTTTTTAAATTAAGATAGAATTTAAGAATTGAAATTATTGTAAAAGAATTTAATAAGTATTTAATAATAGTATGAAAATAATTAATGTAGAAGCATTTTTAAAAGAGTTAAAGTCATTTAAGTAACAATTCGATCGCTGATTTATAGTGAACTATTTTAATTTTATTTTAAATTTAAAAACGTTAATTAGCTCTCCAGTTAAAAGAATTTTTTTAAGTTAAGATAGAATTTAAGAATTGAAAGTATTGTAAAAGAATATTTCCGCGTATAATAATATGTATCAGAGAACAATATCAGTTCTAATTATCTTTGGTTGGTAAAAAAAAAATCTGTTTTATACTAAATAAAAAAAGTACGTCACGGGATACGTGGACCCTGCGTAAACAGTTTTCTTTTAATGGTTGCTCCCTGAAATGCGCAAAAAAGTTTTTTTCACTTTCTTTGTATTTATCCCATAAAAAAAATCTGTTTTATACTAAAATAAAAAAAAAGTACTTCACGGGATATGTGGACCCTGCGTAAACAGTTTTCTTTTAAATAAATGCACAAAAAAGTTTTTTCACTTTCTTCATATTTATCTCATAGACCCTTTTTTTTTATCATGCGTGTATTTATTTATTTCTAAGACAATCATTGATTAAAAAAAAATTTTGTTTTCTAATATTGTCAATTTCAATATCGTTTCTTTTTATCATTTCTAATTAATTAAAATTACGCTTAAAAAATTGTTTTTAAAAAAATCCTGCATTAATAAAAATCATCTAATCTGTTTTCTAATATTGTCAATCCATTTTATTTATAAAATGACGTCATAATTTCTCTATCCAACCGGTGTCAAACGACTGCTGTTCCATTTTTATCTTCCTAATTTCCATTTACTTAAAGTGCAAGAGGGCCCCAAAACCACACCTCGAAACACCCGGGCATCGCCAGGTACCCCCGTTAATATACAATATATATAGATTTATTCATTTATTCAATAAGTTTATACATCAATTAGGAGTGTAGAGTAAGTGAAAACTCTTTATGCCATAATAATATATCACAAAGATCAATTTAGCCCCCCAAACAGCATCAATATTTTACTTCACACCTAATGTAACTATCGCTTGACGTCGCATCCCTATTATGTTACCTAGCATCTTCTCTCCTCTTCTGATGAGAAGCATTAAGCTTCGAAATACCATGATATAAAGAGTTCTCACTTACCCTACACCCCTAATTGATTTATTGAATAAATGAATAAATCTATATATATTTGTATATAGTTTTATATCATCATTTTCTTTCTTTATTGATTTATATATATACTAGCCTGGGTACCGGGCATTGCCCAGGTGTTTGGAGGTGTGGGTTGAGCAAAAGAAAAATATAAGTAGTGATAGTAGGCAGGCAGGCTTGAACCCGTACAGCAAAGGAAGAAAAGAATGTGAAAAACAAAAAAAAAACACGTCTTTGCTGTTGCGTCCATCGCCAAACCAAAAGTGGTGAAGGTTTAGTCAATCAAAAAGCGAGGATGACTTTCAAAAATATCGGCGAAAAAAGCGACCACTCCCTGTAGAAAAGTGCCCAGTTGAGAATGAAGGAATTAATGTTTTTAGCCAATTTTTCGATATTTGTCATCCGAAGGGTCGAGCTTTAAAACGATTCCGATTTCATGAAAATCATACATCTCTGTTGAAAGTTTTAGGCAGAAATACAAACATACATTTAAACAGTCAGGTGAGATTTATATTATATTATATTATATATATATATATATATATATATATATATATATATAAATTAAGAGGTATGATGATTTATGAAAAATCATTTATTAGGCTCGAAGAATTAGTGTAAATTAAATATTGATTGTTTCAGATGGAATGGTAAATCTGTCCCATTGGATTAGGAATTCCACACAAAATTCCCTCATCAATTCATCACCTAATGATGACAATATGAAACAGTAAAATTATGATTTCTATATAAGCTCCAAATCAATTTGTTGAGCTTTGCATTATCTTGATAAGTCTCCTCTTAAGTAATTGATCTTATTCTTTTCCTTTAACTCCCCCATATATATATATATATATATATATATATATATATTACTAGCTGGCTTTCCCCTACTTGCTATTGCTTTATAACATTCACTATTTGAAAGATTAATTTAAAATAATAACAAATTCTTTCCCATTTATTCATATATATAGATAAATATTTTGATAATTTCAATGCACACTTATTTATCTTTTAAATGTCGCCACAAAGAAAAGAAAAATGAATTCAACTTTTTATTTGGATTTTTAATTATTGTTTTAAAGTCTTGTTTCGATTATTTGTATATATTGTTATATCTATCTTCTCTCTCTCTCTCTCTCTCTCTCTATATATATATATATAATAAAAAAGATGCCGATTTTTCCCGTATAGAAAATTATTTATATTATATTATTATAGCAATACAAACACAGACGGCACATACAAATTCAATATGCTCACACTATCTGCCAATATCTGTTGCATATCTTCCAGCTATTATAAACCAATTTCATTCGATATTGTAAATTCCTATAATAGTTCCAGCCAGAGTCATTCTCCAAAACAATTCATATTTACAGGTGGTAGCAGGATACTTAGTCATTATTATTTTATCCTCTCCTTCTCCCAGTTAACACCATTATAAAATCTTTCATAGATTTATTATTACATGCATCCGTGATTATTTCATTTTATCATTTGGTTTTATTATTGTACAGAAAGATTATCTCAGTCTAGGAGGAATTTCAAACAAGGATTACAGATAATGGAAAATCAATGGTTTCAGTATTTTCATATACTTATTTTGAAAAAATTAATCTCAGTCTTGGAGAAATTCTTAATACAGGAAAGAGTAGAGAAAACCAAACGCAAATAGTTTCAGCATTTCAAAATAATATTTATGATGAATTTAGTCTTTCTTTTTTGGACACTTGAGGGAGGAAGGTTATTGTTCTTTTAATGAAAAGCTCAGGAACTGACAGTTCCATTTTTCATCAGCTAATAGGAAATGAAGATGTACAATGTGGGGATTAATAAGAATTGACTGCGGACTGGAAGATGCGGGACTTCCGGTGGAAAAAGGAAGTTTGGTTTTTGGCGCGTTTTTTTAGGGGGTTTTGAAGAAGAAGACAGCAAAGGACGGTTGATTTTCCACGCGGCCGGAGGAGCCCCGAAAAGGTTATGAAAGTCAAAAACGACATACTGGCCCCACGTTATGGCCCGAACGCCTTGAATGACTAAACACTGCTTCGTTCACGAAAACCAGAAAAGGAAGACACCGAAGTAAATTCAAACCAACTTTGTTCCCACCTAAACCGATAAGTATAACCAAATGAACATTCTTTCTGTTGATTTTCCCACACACATTTCATGAACATTCTCTTCTGCCACAAAACGAACCTTCTCTATATACCTCCCAAATAGTAAATAAAGTTGCCTTTTTTTTTATTCACCTTAAAATATTTTTTTTTTATTTATTTCTATGGAGTCAGAGAGTTAGACACAAACCTGATAAACCCCTCTATAGTCTATAAAATGATGACCTCCCGACGTGTCGCACCTTCCAGAAAACAACAATAATAATAATAACGATAAAAAAAAGTCAGACTTGTCAACTAAAGTTACAAACACCCATCCACTATTTTTTTTTTTCTTCTAAAATAATTTAGGTGATTAAAATAGGAAGAAACGAAAAGAAAGTAAAAAAACACAGCAATAAAATCCGCTCTCGGAATAGAATACGACTACCATTTTAATTATAGCGACCACTATCTAACCACAAACAAAAAAATAAAAATTTCTATGTCGGTTGCCTAATTAAAAGCCAAAAGTTAACTTCAAAACCATTTTTCTTAACAGAAAAAAAAAAAGTCCAGGGCAATAAAACGCCTTCTGGTAAACAATACATTGATAAAAAGGGAGGTAATCGAACGGCAGGAGTTGCGGCCCCTGGACAATCCTTGTGTTTAAAAAAAAAAAAGAAAAAAAAAAGACTTTTAATTACACTAACAGGACGAACGGCAATCTGCTAAGATATTAAACATTTCTATCAACCACTGAACGCGTAACCCACAAATTTCGCAATGGAGGATACTGTGTCAGCAGTTTCTGTAAAGATACCGGGATATATGCATGCTGCTGTGGACGGATGGTTCGCCATATGCGAGGCTCAATTTGAACTGAGGAATATATCCAACGAGACCACAAGATTCTATCATGTCTTCTCAAATCTTCCCCCAGACTTGATTTCAAACCTACCCACCACCATCATTGTTTCTAAAAGTTATACGTAACTGAGAGAGGCCATGATAAATATCCATGAACAATCAAAGCCTGAGTTGTTCAACAGACTTATTGGCGCTACAGCCATGACCGGAAAACCGTCGACATATTTACAGGAACTGATGGCGACAGCTAGTGGGAGAGGATCTTGTGCGCCATAAATTCATTCAGGCACTGCCCACCGAAATAACCCTGGTTATAGCAGCGGTAAAAAACGCCTCGGTATATGAATTGGGTACATTGGCGGATGAAATAGTTCCTTTTCTGAGACCAAAGTATGTGCACAATGTTACCGCACCACCACCCAGAGCCAACGGAAATTTAGCTTCCACCAGCATTGCCACAAGAACACACAATAATGTAAGGCCCTTTTATGAGGACCAGAAACCCCAAGTCTGTCGTGGACACTTGTACTTTGCGGAAAAATCGAGAACCTGCAAACCATGGTGCAGATGGTCACAAAAATCCAACTGCAAAATAATGCCTACATCAAGATCATCATCACCCGTCAGGCAACCTAACCAAACTTCGGGAAACTTATAATGCGAGTTGGAACAGCAACTGACAATTCGCAACTATTTGAGGTTGCCACCAAAATTGGACAAAAGATAGTAAACTTCATTATAGATACAGGTACCTCTGTAACAATACTACCACACAGTCTGGCACCTGATATAACCATTAATTCCACATCTGTACATTTGTCATCGGCCAATGGAGATGCCATAAAATGCTTTGGAGAAATACAAGTGGACATTGTTATTCCAGGTTTACGCCGTTCATACCCTTGGACAGCTGTAATCGCGGACACTCTCAACCCCCTTTTAGGTGCAGACTTTCTTCATCTTGAATTGCAGCGATGGTAAATTGGTGGATGAGACAACATGCCGCTATGTACAAGGGGGACGGGTCACAGCCCAGATACAAAATATAATGGTAAACAACCATGACAGTCTACCAGGAACGATGCAGTCTCTCCTCCAAAAATTCCCCAAGCTTACCACACCACGCACAGAGCAACCTCCAGCATCTAACACAAGAGTAACCCATGTCATAGACACTGGAGATAGTGCTCCAACTTACGCCAAGGTCCGACAGCTGTCCGAAGAGAAATATGAGGCGGCAAAACAAGAATTCACAGAGCTTTTAAAAGCTGGAATAATAAGACCATCAAAATCCCCATGGTCCTCATCAATACACCTAGTTCCGAAATTAACCCCCAGAAAATGGAGAGTGTGTGGTGACTTCAGATACCTGAACCACCTGACAAGACCAGACAGATACCCAATCCCGAACATTAACAGCCTCGGAGCCAAGCTTTTTAAAAAGAGAGTATTCTCAAAGATTGATTTGTTACAGGCATATCATCAAATTCCCATTCAGAAGGCTGATATTGAAAAATCTGCCGTGATAACACCATTTGGCCTTTCTGAATATTTATTTATGTCTTTTGGGTTGCGAAATAGCAGTTCAACCTTCCAAAGATTTATGGACAGCATACTCAGGGAGGTGGGCTGCGTTTTCGTATACATTGATGACATCCTGGTGTTTTCAGAGTCTGAGGAACAACACCACAATGACCTTGGAAAGGTTCTCTCACTTCTTGAAGAGAATAAACTTAAAATCTCTGTTGACAAGTGCCAATTTTTCAGAGATAACACTGAATTTTTGGGCTACAATGTAAGTGCTGAAGGACTTACACCAACGGCACGGAAAGTGGAAGACATAAAAAATTTTCCAGAACCAACAGACTCTAAATCGCTCAGGCGATTCCTGGGAATGGTCAATTTCTACAGAAAACTAATCCCACAGGCTGCAGATGTGTTACTGTCTTTGACGGAAGCCATTAAACACAATCCTGCAGCTAAAACACTGGAAAAGAAGCATTTGTAAAAATAAAAACCACCCTAGCAGAAATATCCGCATTGACACATCCTGATCTGAAGGCCACACAATATCACTTGGTCACAGATAGCTCCAACTATGCAGTAGGAGCAGCACTGAATCAGATAGTAAATGGTGAACCGATACCTATTGAATTCTACTCACGAAAGCTATCGGAGAGCCAAACGAAATACTCCAACTTTAACAGAGAACTGTTAGCAGCATACCAAGCTGTGTTGCATTTCAAACCTCAAATAGAAGGTAGGAATGTGACCCTCTTCTCCACCAATGAAATCTGATGTACAACAACGTTATCTGTCAATTATCACAGAATATGTTGTAGATGTGTTGTACATCAGAGGAGAAGACAACATTGTTGCTGACTGCCTGTCTCAACCAACGTGCGCAGAGACCATTGATCATTGTGATTTACCAGCCATCTGCGAAGCATAAAAAACTGACGATGAACTCCGTAAATATGAAAGTCAGTTAAAGCCATACGAACTACAAGGGTCATCCATTTGGTGTGACATATCAACACCCTCTCCCAGACCATACATACCCGAACCGTTACGCAGGAACATTTTTGACACATTTCATAACATCTCACATCCAGGACCTACACCAACAACCAAGTTAATAAAGTCCAGATACTTTTGGCCAGACATGGACAGAAATATACGAAATTGGGTTAAAGGCTGTCTTCAATGCCAGCAACATAAAATCTCCAGGCACACCAAAACAGAAACCACACCATTCTTCCTACCATCTGGGAGATTCAAAACAGTACATGTACATATCGACATCATTGGACCATTACCACCCGCCACCACATATGATGGTGTATACACATCTCCAGCCAGATATTTACTGACATGTATTGATAGAGCAACAAGATGGGTGGAGGCCACACCTCTGCAGAACACATCTGCCTCTACCATTGCAATAGCATTATTAACCATATGGATCTCCCGTTTTGGAGTTCCATTACATGTGGTTACAGACCGAGGAAGCCAGTTCGAGAGTGAGCTGTTCAGAGACTTATCCACAATAATTGGATTCCACAGACTCCGCACGACGGCGTATCACCCTAAAACCAACGGAATGATCGAAAGGCTACACCGGACCCTAAAGACTGCAATCATGACACGACAGCAGAGCTGGCTAGATGCACTACCCATCGTACTGCTTGGCATTAGAAACATGCCTAACGACCAAGGATTTTCCCCAGCTGCCGCAGTTACAGGGACCCAACTACTACTGCCAAAACTAATAATGAACCAAGAAAATCCAGATCTACGTGGAGAAGACATAAGAAAAATGGCCAAAGAGATGCAAAAGTTGGATATGGCTCTCCTCTCAGAAGGACAGCTATATAACACAAAAAGCATTCGTACCGGAAGAGCTAAAATCAGCGACCCATGCGTGGCTTCGAAGGGAAAGGATTCGAAAACCACTGGAAGCTCCATACTCTGGACCACATAGGGTCATCCAAAGGCAAAACAAGCACTTTCAAATCGAACTGCCATCGGGAGATATACAAACAGTCTCAGTAGAAAGACTAAAACCAGTTAAATTCAGTAGTGTCAACAATAAAAAAATACTGAACGAAGGTACTGAACAAATGACAACAAATGAGAATACATCAGAAGGCATGTCAGCTCAAATACAGGACATACAAGACTCAACACATAAACCTACCATCACACGCTCAGGTAGACGTGTTCGCTTTGCGAAGCTTTGCAAAGCACAAAAAACCACATTTTACGTGTAAAAAAAAAAAATAAATAAATAAATAAAAATATAAACAGCATATATATAATAGTAGAAAGCTAAAGACACTCTACTATCCACCATTATCTTTAACTAACATTCTCGGAATAGCTCCGCTATTTCGGGTGGCGATGTGTGTGGGGATTAATAAGAATTGACAGCGGACTGGAAGATGCGGGACTTCCGGTGGAAAAAGGAAGTTTGGTTTTTGGCGCGTTTTTTTAGGGGGTTTTGAAGAAGAAGACAGCAAAGGACGGTTGATTTTCCACGCGGCCGGAGGAGCCCCGAAAAGGTTGTGAAAGTCAAAAACAACGTACTGGCCCCACGTTATGGCCCGAACGCCTTGAATGACTAAACACTGCTTCGTTCACGAAAACCAGAAAAGGAAGACACCGAAGTAAATTCAAACCAACTTTGTTCCCACTTAAACCGATAAGTATAACCCAATGAACATTCTTTCTGTTGATTTTCCCACACACATTTCATGAACATTCTCTTCTGCCACAAAACGAACCTTCTCTATATACCTCCCAAATAGTAAAGTTGCCTTTTTTTTTATTCACCCTTAAAATATGTTTTTTTTTATTTATTTCTATGGAGTCAGAGCGTTAGACACAAACCTGATAAACCCCTCTATAGTCTATAACAATATTTTTCATTTCTTTCATATATTCTTAACTAAGTTCAGAAAAAAAATAGAATTTCAATAATTGACAAGACAAAAGAATTACATTATTTTGGCCACCACACTAAAATAATGCACATCAATGCTTCCAGTTCATATGTACATCCAAACACAAAAATGTTCTGTGCACATATTAAATTTCTTTAACAAAATTACACCAGTCTTACAATTTTAATTTACCTATTGCTTCATAAAACGAAAAAAATTACAATTTCATTGATTTATGAAATTAACATAGGAAAAACATTTTATTTGCTACCACTCTGAAAAAAACACACCTAACTTAAGGAATGGAACATTTTGGCATGGTCGTTTTGGCTTGGCTAATTCAGTGTCAACCATGCCAGTCACATTTTTATAAAGATTTTATAACATTTTTTTTAAATTAAGAAAAGCAATTTGGAAATATATCACTTTAAGTGTTTTTAAGAAAACTCATGTTTTTGCAAAACTTATATTGGATAATTATTTTTTTATTGATTTTTTAAGGATTAAGGAGGGGAGAATGTTTTGTAACTATTCTGTACTTTCTCCTAACAATTTAATAAAAAAAGATATCATGAAACTTTAATTCAACTTGAAAATACTATTTAAAAAATAGCACAGTAACATAAGTGCATAAACACCTTTCATTTTTTTAATTAAGAAAAACAATATGAAAATATAATCTCGTTGTTGACTGAATGTTGTCTATTTTTGTGTTGTGTTAATAAACAGAGTGATTTTAAGTTTTTTTTTTTTTTTCAATCAAATTGAATTTTTTTTCTTTTAATAATTTTTATTTCAATTTTATTCAAATAAAAATATCTTCATTTACTGAATTAATTTTTAAAATATAAAACAACTTTGACTATAATGACAAATCACTAATTTGAAACCGAATCGCCCAACCTTCCCTGCCAAATTATATTTTCTGCTTCTTAACTGTTTTTCTGTTATCAGATGACTTTTGACATAAGAATTCTGTTTTGAAAAGATTTGACCGATGGATTGATTTGATTTTTGGATGATCTGATAGAATCAATTTTGAAAAGAACAATTTTATTTTACAAGTTTTACTTTTTTCTTTGGTTTCAATTTTTTTCCAGTTTTTTGCTGATAGCCTATGAACAGTCTTAAATTACATTTCTCTTATTTTGCAACTAATAAAAAGTAATTATGATTTTCTGCAAGTGAAATAGACATTACCTTCATAACTAAAATGTTTTAAACAAAAAAATGTAACATTTTTCATTGCTTAAGAAAAAGAAGCTAATTCAAGAAGCATGTATATTTGAAAAAATAATGAAGACAAATCCCCTCCTACTGCAATGGGTGTGATATAGAAAAGTGTTTATAAACCCCTTTTCACTATTCTTATTGAAAAATGTCAACAAAAATTTAGTAAACTGATTTGTCCAACTTACACACACAAAAATAAGAGAGATTAATATTTTGTATACCTTCATACACAGACTTGTCTAATTTAAATTAAAAAGCAAGACGATATTAAGAAAGTTATAGATGCTTTTAAATAAAGTTTAGTTCAGCAAACATGAGTTTAGTTTGTTTCATATTGTGTAAAAGCACAAAATTATATTCAAGTAAATATTTTTTAAACTATCGTCGTTGATATTTTTAATTGTTCATTACAAAAAAAAAATAGTTAACATATTTAACTAAGGTATATTAAATACATTTAGAGATTTTGGTGAAGCGTTTTGCTTATAAAACCAAACAACCATTAACAATATCTTTAAATAACTCATTGTTTGAGTACATGTTAAACCTTGAAAATTAAATGTTGTAGATTTTAACAGCCAAATTGATAAAAGGATTGAGTGTTTTATTTTTATCGGTTTTGTCATTGTAAATAATATTCTTTATTAAAAGGTCATTTACCGGTTTTGTCATTGTAAATAATATTCTTTATTAAAAGGTCATTGTGGCAGAAAACAAGTGGCAGATCACAGTCATGTAGATATTGGCAAAGTTCATCACATTCGTCTTCCAAGTTAATTTGGCTGGTTACATGCAATTTATACCTGAAGAATGAAAGAAAAAAAGGGAGACAATTTCAAGAAGAAGCTTAAAAATAATGTTGAATATTAAACTTTTAAAGGTTTTATTTTGGAATCTGATGAAATATTGAAGAGAATTTGATCTGTATACAATTATATATATATATATATATATAATGAAAGAGATTGTAGGTATAGTATATAGGCACTTTGTGTGTGTGTATGCATGTATGTGTACGTCTGTTCTCTATGGACTTAAAAGCAGCATATAAAAAATCAACAGTAGGTTCTTTGATATGACAGGGGCATGTTCAAAATAAATGTTTCTGTTTAGAGTACAATTAAGCCATTAACTTGACTTTTGCATTTAAAATTTTAATTTAAGTCATTATATAAAAATAATTTCATAAAGTCAACAGTAAGTTATCAACTCATCTCCCTTCATAATGGCCCTGCTAATTAAGTCCCTAATAGTAGCCCCCTGCTTCAAAGTGGCACTGTGCCTTGTTTGGGGTGAAAATTGAATAAAAAAAAATAAAATAAAATTTTTTTTAAAAAGTGCAATGCAGACTATGATAAATTATGGACTCAGTCATTGCAGGAAGACATTTGAAGCTCCCCTTCCCCCAGTGCACTGTGGTAGGTTCCTGACTAGAGCAGGCAATCGATAGATTTGATTGATGAAAGGGCGATTTCATTGATTTCGATGACAATAAAAATATTGGAAATGTGAAACATTTGTTGATCCTGATCAAATCCTGGGCAACATCGGATTTCGCTGCTAGTATATACATTGTTAATGCACTGCCCGCATAGCAGCAGTCATATAAGCGCAACGATTAGAAGCTCCGACTTTCATCTGGGCGATCGGGTTTCAATCCTGGCTTAAGGTAGTTGCTTGTCTAGCTGCACTGATGAGCTGTGAAACAACAAAACAGTACTGTATGTGGATGACCTATAATGCTCCCTATCTTGGGTTGAGCATATTGGGAAGTGATATACAAATTACCATTAGCATATGACGCGATGCTCTTTGTGTAAACAAATTGAGCTCAGGTACTTTATACAATGTCAAAACATTGTTAATTCACTGCCTGCATAGCAGCAACCGTATAGTACAATGGTTAGAAGCTATGACTGTCGTTTGGACGATCGGGTTTTGATCATGACTTGAGGTAGTTGCTTGTCTAGCCACACATGAGCTGTGAAAAAGCAAAACAGTACTGTATGTGGATAACTATATATATATATATACACTTCAGAATAATTGTATTTAACAATCAGTTGGTATGGAAACCTGTGATTATAAGATTTACAAAATATTACTGGCGGTAGACATCGAAACCCTATAGGTTAAGGAGATTAATTTTCTAAAGTATTCTGTGTTCTTGCTTAGAATAATAAAAATCTTTGATATGAAACTCAAACACTTCATTTCAATAAGGGTTTTTTGAAATTCATTGAATCACAATTTAAATATATATATATATATATATATATCTTTATTCGATTGGCAAAATTTTAGAATAATTGTAAAGTGAACCATAGCAGAAATTCAGTCAACTAAAATAAGATGGAAAACAATATATATATATATATATATATATATATATATATGAGGAGGATTTTGTAGTTTTCTTGAAGCATTGTGCATAGTGTGAAAGCTGTGTTAGACAATGTGTGTGTGTGTGTGTGTGTGTGTGTGTGTGTGTGTGTGTGTGTGTGTGTAATAACTGATAAAAAAATGTATATGAACTTTTGTTTGTCCCAAATCTGCTGCCTAAATTCAACTTTTTTCATATTTTGAGAAGTTTATTTGGACAAAGTAGGGAATAAGGACCCTGGCTTTATTTAGAAAAGGTCAGGTTTCAGATGACACCGGTTTAACTTTCATTTTGGTATATTCGAGCAGCATTTTCTGATTGATTTATTTTATGTAAAGTGTGTTTTTTCTGTGTGAGTTTTTAATACAATTCAATATTTATTTAATTATTCTTTAAAACATTAACTTTAGTGAAAATTTTTTTTAATTATTTGAAAATATTAAATTTTAATTTAATCTCATAATACATGTCACAATGTATTTTTCAAATATCGGTTCTTTATACTTGTTGCTTGTATTTTTGATTTTATTATAATTTTTATAAATTACCTCAGTCTAGAAAGAGTTCTCCTTCACAGACTGCCAACATGAGAGATAAGTGTCCTAAATTTTAAATTATGTTTTTTAGCATTATTATTATTATTATTTTGTACATAAAAATCAATCCTGGTCGTGAATAAGTTATTTTTATTATTATTAACAACAATAATTTATATTATTTGTTCGCGATCAAAGTTAGTTTTTGATGGAGAGTGCATTTATTTACAAAATTTTTTAATAAAATATTTAAACCAAAATTTAAAAATAACAATTCAAATTTTAAATAGCTTCATTTAATAAATTTCTAAATAAATACACTCTCCATTAAATTAATCTTGGTCGCGAATAAATAATATAACTCTAGAATAGGAGACCTTCATGAAAATAAGTGGAGACTTTCAAAATTTTAAAAATGTTAAATTATAAAATAATTATTTTTAAAGCTTGCAATGTTTAGATTCAAAATCTGCAAAATTATGCTTTCTCATTTTTTGTTAGGGTTTGTTTAATGGCTTTTAATTATGAAGCAAAAACTAAAATGATTGCAATTGGAGTTGATTTTATTTCAAAAATATTTTTTTAATTAATCTTTGATTTTTTTTGTTTATTTTGAACAAATCCAAGCAATCAAATTAACTGGTTTGATTTTAAAATTATACAGAATTGAAAAAAATCTAATTTATCTCTAAAAATGATTTTTCTTTGAATTTGGGTTAGATATTTAGAGAACATGAGAGGCCGCCTAATGAATTTTTACAAAATCAGCAAGAATTACAAGATCTGGATGACAATTTCTACAAGTGCTATTAAATTTTTTATTCATTTTTGCTGTGATTGGATATAAAGTATTTTAAAGAAGATTTTTTTATGTGTTTTATCACAATTGAGTTCACACACTGATGACAAAGAAACTATAAGAACAGTTGTTGAAACCATTTTTTTTTTAACAAAAGATGCACTCGGGTAGAAACAGATAGATACAAACATGTACTTACTGTTTTTGTTTGTCCTCATCGTCATATTTTTCAGGCACATTTTTAAACATTACAGAAATCTTACGAAATAAACTTGGTTTTCCACAGAACAAAACTGATCGGATTTCTGGATCTTCAATATTTTTAGACTTTATAGAATGCAACCGTGCCATCTCTTTAGCAATCAACCTGAAAAGAGGTAAAGATTCCACATGAGACAGTATTTGGAAAGTTTTTTTTGCAAATCCATTTTTTATTACCTCTACATATAATGATCACTTTTTCCTTTTTAGATTCAGCAATAACCAAAAACTTCTTGCACATCTTTTCCACTTAACACAATCACCACCTACAACAGCATGTTCAAGGAAAAACATTTTGAGTTGCTACAGAAAATTATTACATTCATTTCAACATTTGCCTTTCCCAAATCGTCTTTCTATCAAACTTATATCTCCATGTAAACAACGTCAAGAATGCAGATTATAGTAGCAGTAGCAAATCTCACCCTGAGCTGCAACACAACATAAACACAAATAATAGCAGCAGCAGCAGCCATACAAAAACATTACGAATTACCAACAGAAATGGCGATCATCACAGTTTGATTGGATATTATTGACATATTAAAGTGTCAGGAACTATCTTCTTTATGCTCATCTTTTCATTACAAGTTCATTCCGGCAAAGAAATATTCAACATTTAACCAAGACAATAATCAAGCTTGAGAAAGAAAACATTTCAATTTTGACAACAGATCACAACATACATTGACAAAATAATTTGAAGAAAAATATTGTGGGTGACAAACTTAATTTGAATTTATTCAGAGATGTACCCAGTTTCATTTGCTAGACAAATGGAGGTTCCGGGAAATGGAGATCCCCTCACATTGAGTCAAACATGGCAGAACTAATATGCCAGCAAATGAGGATAAGCATTCACTTCTTCAGGTCAATATAAGTACTGACGCTAACAGCTAACTGCAGCAGGAAGCCAAAAGTGTCTTGTGAACTATCTTTTCTCTCTTTGCTATAGCAGCAGTAACCCACTAACTTGCAACCCCAGTATACAACTCATACAATCACCCTGCTAATACTGATTTCTCTCATTTGTGCTGAGCCTGGTATCTACAGTTAATGCACAATAAGGATACAGTGTCAAAGACAATTTTAACCCTCCTTTCTTTTGGGCTTCAATGCTTCTTAAAACACGGGACATTACTAATTTTCTTTTATTTCCAGCACACTTTAACAGCAAGAGATATTACTAATTTCCTTTCCTTTCCAGAACATTCTGACAACAAAAGATAATCTTCCCATTTTGTTTCTTCAAAATAAATATTTAAACTTAATATTCCTGTCTGTCTTTCTTGCTACCATACGCTCATTTGTTGTTATAATTGTCGACATCAAGTGTTAAATTAAAATACAACATTTTATGATGACAATTGGTATCAATTGGTATCAGTTGCTAATAATAATATAACACAAGTGATTTGAAAGTAAGAATTGAAATATTTTTTAGCTTTTAAAATCTGTTTTTCCATACAGTTCATAGACATGGAAACTCAAAATCAAAGAAGAATTGGTGCCAAAGTGTAGATTTTTCAGACATAGACTGAAATCTTTGAATTTAATAACTGATTTATATCTAATTGAATTCCACAAATATGTTCAAAGTTTTTTCACAATATCTGCCCACCCCAAAGCTGGAGAACTAGACAAAAACCCATAACATAACTGAAGAAACAGATGTTATCTGATAAGTGACTGACCTGGAGATCATTTTACATTAAACTAGTGGGGGAGAGGCTTAGGCTGGTCGTAAAGTATGTTTAAGTATGATATTTTAATTTGTCCAGATTTCGTACATATTATTATAGAGTTGTGATTTCAAAAGTAAAAAGAAAAGTATTTGGATGCCATCAGCTAGAAACGAAACCGAAAGCAAAACTGCAGCATTCAAAGCTGGTGATGTTACCACTGTACCAACATGACACGCATATGAAATGGTTAAAAATAAATCATCACTTTTTGAATGTACAAAATGTACAATAATCTTTTTAATTTTGACACCTTAAAAACTATTTTAACCAGCTAAAGATTCAGAAAAGAACGGTCCATAAAAAATCCAATCATTTGAGGCCCCTAGCGCCCCTTTGCAACTTTTAGTTTCGGAAAAGATAGAGATTGAAAATATGGAGACAGACAGACATAGAGCCTTTTATATATTAGATTTATTTCTGGAACCGATCCTTCATTCTAAATTCTAATATAATTGGGTATTTACTTTCTCAGTTTTTTCAGGGTGTTAACATGAAATTGTCTTAAAAATGTAGTATCTCATTTTCTTCCTTTTGGGAGGGGTGATGCAGTTGACAGTCCCCATCTACATATGTATATATAATTTTTTTTTAATTTGACAAACTTCTTAATGTTTTCCCTTTATATATAGTACCCAGGATTTTGATAAACATCACAACATAATGAGATTTTCATATTTTTCACTTGTGTTATTTTTTTCCTTTTTATTCACTTGTACCATTTTTTCTAGTGCCATTTTCATCTAAATTCGTTATTATGATCTATAGATTTTAGTATAATTTTAGTTTTACTCTTAGCTGAAAATCAATAAATGTTTATCGTTTTACTATTAAATTACAGCAATGGAAAATTAATTTTTAAAATAACTAAAAGAATCGTTTACTGAAATCAGAAATTAAATTACATTTTTTACAATTTTTATACTGATTCTATTAATCATCCCAACCATATTTTTTACTAACAATATTTATTAGGCAATTATTGATTAATATGAAATATGTGAATACACAATGTGAACTGAAAAAATGACTCAAGATTTCTTTTGTATTTTTAATGGTAAGACATCATTAATTAAAAAACGAAAATATAAAACTTTATAAAAATCAAACCTTTTGCTAGAGATGGAACAATTTAGATTGATAATGATTGACAAAACAACTTTCGATATGTGGCTTATGAAGCTATACTGCTCAATAAAATAGGGGAAAATCTCAGTTGACTTTATGTATTAAAAGTTTATACATAAAAAATCATAAGGTCAGAAAGACATTGGCGGTCAAATAGAACAAAAAATATTTTAAAAGTAATGACAAACTTTTAATACTTTAAAAAAGATTAAAAAAATTTTAAAGTATCTTATTCAAAAAAGAAATTTGAAAAATTAAATATTTTATTGAATTTGAAATGTAAGGAATTTACCAAAATAAAGAATGAACTTAAATAGAACATAGAAGAATGCAATTTATCAACAATAAATGTAAATAATTACCGGCTGATTTTGTCATTGCTGATTGATTTTTCATCCAAGGGTTCTCCAACCAGGTAACCATAACACATACCATTATTAAACGTACAGAAAAGTGGTGGTGACATGTCAAGAGAATGAAGAAGTTGCATTGAAAGACGTTCTACTTGTCGGTCAATTATACGTTCTGTATTTTCACCATAAATCCTAATTAATACCATTTTGTCTTCTTCTAAATGTTGGTAACAGCCAATCAGCTGATTCGTGATGCCCTCTGTAAATACCTTCAACACAAAGAATATGAAATATACAAACATGCAGAAAATCACACAGAATAAATCACTATCTTAAAACAACATCACAATTTTTCATCCAATGACTAAACTTGACAGAGTTCCAAACATATTTTAGTATCAAACTCTTAAAACTACCTGCAACTGGGGATCACTTGTGAACTTGATATTCTCATGAAACTTTCTCCTCCATGGAGAAGCCTGTTCAATCTATCTAAGCCTATTATCATTTAGCTAAAAAAAAAATTAACATTCCAAATCCTAACTAATAAAAAAATTGGTTCATAGGAAAATTAACTAATAAATGATAAAAAACTAATAAAAAATTTGGCTTATGAAAAAATAAACTAATAAATAATAAAATAACGAATACTAAATTTGGCTCATAAAAAATTAAGTAATATAATAATATAACTAATAAAAAATTTAGATCATCATTTCACTAATAAATAAAAAAATATTTAAAAAATTTAGTTTATAAAAAATTTAGCTAATAAATAATAAAATAACTAATAAAAACTTTGGCTCATAAATAAAATTAACTAATAAATAATAAAATAATTAATGAAACATTTGGCTCATATAAAAATTAGCTAATAAATAATGAAATATGTAATAAAAAATTTGTCCAATAAAAAAAGTAACTAGTAAAAAACTTGACTCATGAATACAAATTAACTAATAAATAATATCATAACTAATAAAAACAATTTGGCTAATAAAAACATTAACTAATAAATAATAAATAAAAACTTTTTCTGAAAAAAGTTAACTAATAAATAACATAAAAATAAAAAAATTAAGCTCATAAGTAAATTTAACTAATAAAAAACTAAGTAAAAATTTGGCTCATAACAAAATTTATTTACTTATAAATAATAAATTAACTAATAACAATTTGGCTCATAAAAATTTAACTAATAATAATTAAAAAACTAATAAAAAATTGGGTTCATCAATAAAATTAATAAAAATAAAATATTTAATAAAATAATTTGGCATACTAAAAATTAACTACAAATTAAAATAATAACTAATAAAAATTTGGGCTCATAAAAAAATTAAATGATAATAAAAAAATTATAAGAAAATTTGGCTCATGAAAAATTTAGCAAATGAATAATAAAATAACTAACTAAAAAATTTGGCTCATAAAAAAATTAACTAAGAAATAATGAAATAACTAAGGAAAAATTCAACTCATAAAAAGTAACTAAAAATTAATAAAATAATTATTAAAAAATTTGGCTCATGAAAAAAATAACTAAAAAAGGATTCAATATTCAATAAAACAATTCAGCTTATAAAATAATTGACCAATAAATAATAACATAAATAATAATAAAAACTCTACTCATAAAAATAAACTAATAAATAATAAAAAAAAATAATAAAAGATTTGGCTCATAAAGAAAATTAACTAATAAATAAATAAATAACTAATAAAAAGTTTGGCTTCTAAATTAAATTAACTAATAAATAATAAAATAACTAATAAAAAACTTGATTCCTAAAAAATTTACTTATAAATAATAAAAAAAACTAATAAAAAATTTGGCTCATAAAAAAATTAATTAATAAATAATAAAAACTAATAAAAAAGTTGGATCCTAAAAATTAACTAATAAATAATAAAAAAAGAAAACTAATAACAAATTTGGCTCATAAATAAAATTAACTAATAAAAAATTTGACTTATAAATTAAATTAACTAATAAAGTATGAAAAAATCATAAAATTTGGCTCATAAATAAAATTAACTAATAAAAAAGAAAATAACTAATAAAAACTTTGGCTCATAAAAAATGAACTAATAAATAATAAAAAACTAATAAAAAAATTTGACTCATAAATAAAATACTAATAGATAATAAAAAAAAAAACTAATAAAAAATTTGGCAAATGAATAAAATTAACTACTAAATAATAATAAAAAAAACTAAAAAAAAAATGTACTCATTTCGAGCATTTTTATCAAATATAAATCTAAGATATTTCACAGAAGTTTTGAAATTTTACATTTGTCTGGTCTTAAGTAAAATCCATATTGTTGAATTCGATCCAGCACGGCAGTAAGAAAATGCAGAAGTTCCTTTTGGGATGTGCCGGTAATGATAATATCATCAGTAAAGGCAGAAACTCCTGGCAATCCTGCGAGCATTGTATCCATAGTTTGTTGGAATATTGCTGGAGCTGACTCCAAATCAAAGGCGGTTAAATTGAAATAACCCCTTGTAGGTGTTAATAAGGAGAAGATTTTTGGAATCTTCATCAACTTCCATTTGTAGATATGCATCTGCAAGGTCCAGTTTTGCAAAACAAGTTCCACCATTGAGTCCTCCAGTACAGGTAGTGGATACTGATGTGTCTCCAGTCGGTCATTTATTCCTGTGCTGAAGTCTGCACATGGGCGTACTTCACAACGACAATAGGTGCTGGCCAGGATGAGTAATTTGTAGGTTGGATTACTCCTTCTTGTTGTAGACAATCCAATTCTTTTTCTACTGTAACTAAAGCTGCATATGGTATCAGATGCTTTGGTATGAAGACTGGCTTTGCATCTGCCTTCAGTTTTAAAGTCGTTTTAACTTTACAACAACATTCAAGTTCTTATTGAAAAACATTGCTGAACTTTGTGTTGAGACACTTGTAGTCTGTCTAAACTGTACGAACGAACTGACTAAACCAAGATGGCCGACTCCTATTTATATCACCACAAGCAAGGGAGGTAACCATGTAACTGAAGCAAGGGAGGTAACCAATGTCTACATTAACATTGCTGCTGTCCTCAAGTGAATAATTTATTTCTGATTTAACAAGTCCCTTAGAAGCTCAGACGAAGCTCCTGCCTTGGTCAAACAATCAGAGACCTGATCACAACCCTTGATCCATTCTATCTGTATCTCCCCTCTACTCTTCATTTCCTTCAGCCTTGCTACATCTATTCTCAATCGTCGATCGCTTACCAGATTGTTGGAATTCAATGTCTCCACAAGTGATGCATTATCTGTCTTGCAGAGAACGTCTGGCAATTTAGATAACTGAAATACCTCTTGTATCATAACCGCAGTCAAAACACCAGCATCAGCTCCCTCATTCAGAGCAAGAGTCTCTGAGGCCAATGGGCTTTTTGTCACTCTGTCCAATTTCTTTGACGCCCAACACATGGGGGCCATTTTGTCAGTACTTCCTCCAATAAAGACAACAAAACCACCCTGTGAAGATCCATCTTCCAGACTGGCATAAGAGGCATCAGTATAACACAAAATGTGTAAATCTGAGGGCTTTCCCAATTTTGGAAATGTTATAGAACCCTTCTTGGATTTCAATTTTGATAAGGCTTTATTCGCCTCAAATAAGGCTTTTACTTTGGGATGCTTTCCAGTGTTGCTCATTTTACACACATCAAAAGCTATATCAGGGCGTGTTTGAGTTGAAACCCACATCATCTGACCTGCAAGTCTCTTCAACTCATGCTTTTCTTCTTCATTCAGTTCATCATTTTTCCTCAGTATCCTCCCTTTGCTTATTTCTATTGGAGATATGGAAGATACATATAGATCTTGTTCTACAGTGATCCCATTTTCCTGTTGATTAACATTCAGTCCAACATATTTGAATGTTCCACTTTCATGAGATCCCACCTTAAATTTTTCTTTCAATGTTGCAATCACATCCCTTTCAAACTCTGTGTTTCCACAGAAAACAAAATCATCCACGTGCATAGCAAGAATTCCAGTCAAATTTCCTTTAATATCATGACACAAAAACAATGCATTATCATAAGCACTTGCTACTCCTTTTAATTCAATCAAAGCCTGAGTAACTCTCTTGTACCATGCCCGTGGAGCATCATTCAATCCATAGATGCATCTTTTTAATTTCCACACTTGAGATTTAGGACAAACATCAGATGGTGGCCTCAGGTACACATCTCTCTCTAAAATACCACCTTGCAAAAAGGCTGAGGTAAAATCTATGGTCTGCAGCATCCAATTCTTTATTGATGCGGTTAGCATGACCATTCGCATAGCTTCACGGCTACATGTTGGGGAGTCCGTTTTCAGATTACTATTTTCTTCATAGCCTCGTGCTACAAGGCGAGCTTTCATTGTTTTCTGATTATCCTTGAATTTTTCAGTAATCACCCATCTTGTGGATATTGTTTTTTGACCTGTGTATGGCACACATTCAAATACTTCATAGGTGTTCATGTTTTTTATTTCTTTATGCTTGGCATCCATTACAGCTTTCGACTGCTCTTGTTCAGCGGTGAGCAGGACTACATTTTCCTGTTCAGTATATTGGGGCACTTCTCTCCAATGATCAATATGATTCCAGTTGATACAAACTTGATCCTCGTTTTCATCCTCAGGTTCTATATTGATCCAATGACTATATTTGCCAGTTGATTTAGGCTGTACTGACATAACCTTTCCTTTCTTCCACTCCTCACTTCCATTTATTTTATAAGTTATGGTCTTATTTCGGCCAGGTTTTTCAGTCTTATCCCTTAAACTGGTAGAACTATCAACAACTTCTTCTCTGTCTATATCTTCACTTTCTACCACTTGATTCTGCAACTCCTCCTCCTCAACTGAAAGGTATTCATTCTTCCCTTCTGTAGTGTTTCCCAGCATTTCAGCTTTTTTTGTTCTTTTTTCGTTGTTTTTATTCACTTTCATCAATTGGCACGGATGCATCCTATAAAATGCTCCGCCATGTCTGATTAAGACAAACTGGCCTTCTCTGCCTAACACTTTTGCTGGACCACGCCATCCTTTAAAACCCTGCCTCCGATAATAGATTTGGTCTCCGGTAGCATAATCTTCATCAGCATAAGTTCTGACATTAGACCTGAGAGCTCTCCTAATTCTCTCACTGGACTCAGCTTCCAAAAAGTTTCTCCTTGCACTATGGAGAGCATTTAAATTTTTTCTCACCATGTCACTTGTAGTAGAGGACTCCATAGCAGGTAACTGGTCTGTCAGAATTGAGGGTGTATTTACATTGAAACCGAATACAAGTTCATTTGGACTGTGTCCAGAGTAATTGAGGAGGGCATTTTTTGCACAAATAGCCCATGCCAAGGCAATTTCAGGTTCACACTTCTCATCGTCAATTGTTTTTTTCATTGCCTCAGCAACTATCAAATTATGACGTTCTACAGTACCGTTGCTGAATGGACTTTCTGCGGCAGTAGTACAGGTCTCTATGTTGAGTTTTTCATTCATCTGTCTATAGTGTTCGTTGTTGAATTCACCCCCATTATCACTCAGAAAACGAACAGGAGATCCGAAATAGGTAATCCACATCATAAAGATGTTTTTGATGATCTCCTCCTTCTTCTTTGTTTTGATCAATGTTGCCGCTGAATACCTGGTAGCGGCATCAATGAGATGTAGTATCCACACCTCATTGTGAATGAACTCTTTCAAATCCATGCAAACTGTGTGATTAAATCTATTGCCAAGAGGCAATCCCACAACCGGTCGCAGTGGAGCTTTTTTAAATCTAAGGCAAATTTGACAGTTTTCACAAACCTCCTCAATCGCCTTTATAAATTCCTTGTCATTGAATTTGCCACTTTTTTTAACCAAGGAAACAAGTTTTTCCTTCGAGGCATGAGCAAACTGTCGATGAAGTTTTTCTGCTTTTTTTTTTTTTTCTGTGAAAGAACACTGACCAAAATTCTGAACATGTAATACAATGTTCTTAGTACCACTATGATCCAACAACTTATTTGTTAAGGGGAGACAATAGTGACCTGAAGTTGTGGTCTTTAGTTCAATACATTTATCAAAAATCCAGCACATATCTTTCCGGAAATCTAGCACTATTCCTGCTGTCTTCATTGATTTGTGACTTAATAGAAGAGGCAAGTCGTTTTTCACAATATCTGCTTCGATATAAACTCTTATACCTCCGAGTGTAACCGGAAATTTAGCAACTTTAATTGCTGTGACAGCCACTCCATCACCAAAACAAAAACTCCGGTCTGAGTTCGTATACTTCACTAGTTGCAGGTCACTTTCATTTAAAGTATCCAAATAAACATCAAGCCACACTTCGCCAGCCAGTGTGCGAGTACAAGCAGAATCCAAGACTGCCATTCCAAATGTTTCCTTTACAAGATTTGAGATTTTTTCATTTGTACTGTTCAAATAAATATTTTCTTGAATGAACAACGTAATGTGTATTTGTTCTGTCGCTTCCGTAAACCTGGGCGTATTTCTAGGACACTCTCTAATTAGATGGTTCGGAGACTGACATTTGTAACACAACAACACGTTTCCACTTCGGTCACATGGATTAGATTGTCCTCGACGAAAACGCCTTTTGTTGTTACCCGGTTTAGAATAATTATAGTTGACGATTTCGGGCTCTGATTTCACTGCCGGTACATTTTCATCACGATAAATGTCACCAAATACTTTCTTTATCGATTCCTTCATGTTTTGATACGTCAAAACAGAACACGTTGTCCGCGCTAATTTTTCGTTCTCTTCCGATATGTTAACCGCGTTCAAAACAAGAAAAGCTTGCACTCCTTCCGGTAGAATAATGTAGAATTTTTTTAATCTTTGGTACAAAAACTCATAACGAACAAGAAAGTCATTTATACTGGTACCTGACGGTCTTTTATAAGTGTAAAATTCCTTAAAAGTCATGTAAGCGCGCGTGTGTTCATCCTTTAAATATATGTCATCCAGTTTCTTTATTAAGATCTTCAAGCCATCTCGTCCGCCGATGTCACTTGTTGGCAATTCACGTACACATTCTCTAATATTCGGTGGTAGCGTCAAAAACACTGCTGGCCCTTTTTTTTCCTCAGAAAGATCCGTGAACAACGACCACATTTCAACGTCTTGTTTCCAGTTCTCGTAAACATCCTCCCCCTCCAACAATGGAGGTTGTTTGTTCGAAGTTGCCATATCCGATATCCGATCTGTCTAGTGCTACAGACAAGCTGTACAAAAAAAAAAAATTTTTTTTTTTTTTTTTTTCGTTTTGTCGCACACAGAGGGATATCTCTGCTACCATTTGTTGAGACACTTGTAGTCTGTCTAAACTGTACGAACGAACTGACTAAACCAAGATGGCCGACTCCTATTTATATCACCACAAGCAAGGGAGGTAACCATGTAACTGAAGCAAGGGAGGTAACCAATGTCTACATTAACACTTTGCTTTAAGTATTTCTTAAAATGTGTTTCAGCATCTGCTGCAGCATTAAGATCGAAATAATTGAAAATTGAAGTTTGGGGAATATTGAAAAGATCAAGTTCTTCAATAAAATCCAAACCAAGAAGATTCAAGGTTGATCCAAAACATAACACACACCTGAATTTTTTTTTCCTTTAAAAGAAACATTGCATGTTAACTTAGCAGAGAGTTGTATCTTGTCTCCTGATGCACCACAAGCAACATGAGTTGTCTTCTTAAGAGTTAGTTTTCCCAACAATTCCCATGTTGGATGTGACATTAAAGTAATATCTGATATCTTAAAGTGAATAACTGAAATTTCACAGTTTTTATCTCAACAAGTATATATTTTCTTCAAGGTTCAAAATTTACGTTGAAAGCAAAAATTGAATTTGATGTGGTTTTCTGCAAACATCCTGGCGTTTTTCTGTGATTTTTACTTCTTGTGCAGTACTCTTCCTGGAAGTGTTGCAGTACTCTTCCTTGGAATTGTTGCGGTACTCTTCCTGGAAGTGTTGCAGTACTCTTCCTGGAATTGTTGCAGTACTCTTCCTTGGAATTGTTGCGGTTACCACAAAATCCGTCCTTGTGTCCACAACATGAACAGAGTTGGCGTGTGTCTTTTAAATGGACAAAAACGAGCACAGGGTGTTGACAGCTTCTTTCTATTTCTTGTCGAGGATTTCTCTACCAATCTGATGTTGTTAGAAACCAATGGGCTTTATTGTTGCATCATTGTTGTGTCTTGTTTTAGATTGATTAGTCGTTGACATTCTGTGGTCAGAATTTGTACCGTTATTTCTTTGTCTTTTTCAACCATAGAAAGAAGACGTGTGCGAATGTCTGCCTCTTCTGGAGATTGTAATCCTGCGATGAAAATGAGGCATTTGAATTGATCCTCTGTCAGTGATTTCAACGGAAAATTTTCTTATTGTAGATTAACAATCCCAGCATATTTGAGAAAATCGTCTGTAGCAATTTTTCTTTCATTTCAAACAATTGTAACGAATATTAAATAAAAATGCTGACTCACCAAAAATTGTCCGATAACTGTGCTATCATTTCATCAAATGTGAAATTTCCTGTTTTTTTTTTTGGAAGGATATAATTTGAATATCTTTCATGTTCTGCTGTGCCCAGCTTACGAAGTTCCATGCTTCGTTCGTCGAATGCAAACTCATGTTGAACTGTATCCTTCCATTGACCATACCAAGCAGTAAGGGACTGTGTTAAATCCAGATTGAATGAAAAATCTGTTATTGTGCTTGTTATGGTGTCCAGAGAAATTGAGTGTGTTAAATTGAGCCGTTAAATTTTCAATTAAATTGTTTTGTAGCTTTTAAAAATTCTTCTTGCTGGTTGAATCCATGATGTAAATAATCCTGATTTTTTTTTTATTTTCGTTTGTGCACAAAATTTTCTTTTGTTTTTTTTTCGTTTGTTTAAAAGAAAAAAATGATTTTTGTGTTTGCTATTTTTTTTTCGTTATTATTGTGGAAAAAGAATATCTTTGTTTTTGTGTGTTCACACAAAAATATTATTGTGGAAAAAAGTGAGTTTGTTGTTTTTGAGGTTTAGTATTTAATCCAATGTCATTCATGTTGCCAATTTTTGTTGTGTCCAGAGAAATGATTTGTTGGAATAATGGAATATCGAGTAATAAGTAGACAAGCTCATTGTAAGTTAAATACAGTTTATTCACGGTAACAACATTAATTATTTACAGAACGATATGCATCTGTTAGCCCAACCACCATACTGTCCACCTCTCTTCCCTTTTTGAACTATCCAGTCTTTTTCTAGATCTGTAAAGGGAAATAACTCTTTACTTTCTTTATTAAAGTTATTTCCCTTTTTGATCACTATAACAGCGAATACCCCCCCCCCCACATGACTGAAAAACTCATGACAAAAAAAGCTGCGTTTATGAGATTTCATGTAAATATGGAAAACTTTACAAAGGTAAAACATGCCGCTCCTAAAAGTGAGACTAGAAGAACTCCAAAAAGTTGACATATGCAGAGATTGCAGAGTAATCGAAAAACCAGCCTTAGCAAACCATATATGGGGAGAAAAAGGCATCCATTCTCCAATGTGGGATGATGTTAAAATACTAGACATAGAAAAAAGATGGAAGTCAGAAACTCAAGGAAGCAGAACATATAGGATAGCAACAACATCCTAAGCGGTCCAAGTACTGAATTTAACCACATTTGGAATCCATTAATTACAAATTTACATGAGGAAAATAAGAAAAAAAATAACAAAAAAGTACACCCAGTCCAAGGGAGATAATCCCCGAATAAAAACCTGTTTGTTGCCTCCTTTGCATTATGTTTTTTTAAAAAAGCGAAAACACGCGGGGATGTCTATTGGTAGGTGTGTCAGAAATTTCGTGAAAATAGTGAATAATTCCACCCCGTCTTTCCAAGCTTATAACTCCTCGAAAAATGTAATTCAAGCCCTAATTTTTTTTTCAATTAAAGGAGCAAGGATCAAGGTTTCATTAAATAAAAAAAAATAAAAAAAGTGGGGTTTTTTTTAAAAGGTTTTAAACTTCGGACTTTACAGGTAAATTTCTAAAAAACAGTTCTTTTTTTTTTGTTTGTTTTAAATTTGAATATATTATTTATTGACCTTTTCTCTTCAATTTGTGATATATAAGACTTTGGTACATAAATTAATTATTTACTTTTTAATAGACATTTCAAAATGGGAGGTGTAAATTATTCGACCCCCTGTCTTTCCAAGCTTATAACTCCTCGCAAAATGTAATTCAAGCCCTAATTTTTTTTTTCAATTAAAGGAGCAAGGACCAAGGTTCCATTAAAAAAAAAAATAAAAAAATAACGTGGTTTAAAAAAAAAGTTTTAAACTTCAAACTTTACAGGTAAAATTCTAAAAAACACTACGTTTTTTTTTTGTTTTAAATTTGAATATATTATTTATTGACCTTTTCTCTTCAATTTGTGAGTAAATTAATTATTTATTTTTCGGTGAGTAAATTAATTATTTACTTTTTAATAGAAACTTGAAAATGGGGGGGGGCGTGAATTTAAAAAAAAACGTTTGTCTAAAATATTATATTCAGTTTATTGGAAAGAACATAAAATTTCACATTGACCCTGAAAATATCGTAAAAATAGAATCAATAGAAAATTTTTGATAGATTTTTAAAGTTTAAAAATTGAAAAATATTGAGTTCGTAAAATTCATTACTGTTTTTAAAAAAAAAAAAATATTTCTATTACTTTTAAAACAACTTTAATAGTTTATTTTGGAAGTATAATCCATAAAGAAAATAAATAACCCACTTTTAACTGAGAAATTACGAGATGTTTTATATTTTATTCGCAGTTTCGTGTTAGGGGTGTCAAAAATTCCTACAAAAATTCTGATACACCTAGTCTATTGGTGGTTTTATAAAACATTTTTCCACCAATATTGATAATTAACATAAAGATTCAGTTAAAATTGAATCATAAGAAAGTCTTAAAAAATACTCTAGCAACCCCTGAAAATTGACCTTTTTTTTATAATTTTCGGAAATACCCTCAAACCCATCGTCCGATATTTTACAATACAGAGTTAACCCCTTTTCCTTAGTTGAAAAAACATGGATTTTACACCCGATGAAGGTCGTAGGTTTCAGCAACGGAAACGTTGTGTCAATAACACCCAAGATGAGAATAATTGTTCGAACAATCAAAACAATACTTCATCTCATTTTCGGGTTCATGATATCCTAAAAACCTAGACACCTGTAGCAACTACGCTGGAACCAAACTTAACAAGGAACATTTTTTAGAAGTCACCGTTTCCGGTTCTCAAAAAAAATCACGTAACAGGAAATAAGGGACTTCTCCCTTCCTCTTTAGAAAGCTAGAGTTTAACGTGGTAGGACGGGTTTTCACTTCGCAGCACTAAGCAAAGCCTTCACCACGTGTGTACAAAATATGTAATTCTCCAGGACTAAGACGCCCAGAAAAAGGACCCTAAAAAAATGGCAACGCTTACAGCTAACGTAAGGAAAGCCCGCGGCATTTTCTTGTTGCAATTCGTAACGAACAAACTTTTAACTACTCCCATGAACTCTTATTTTAAAAAACATGTGTTTTCAACACATGCTCTTACCCATGTGGATTTTAACTATTCTATGAGCTCCTCTTTTTAATAACCTTTACTCCTTAAACCAGCTATTAAAAAAAACAATTTCCTCAGTCAGAAGGATTTTTACCCTAAGAACTCACTAGATAATAAATTTCTACTCCATGTAACTCTCCGATAAATAAATCTACATCATTATTTTTTTACGCCAATCTGACGGTATTTTTTATTTATTTTTCCAAGAAATATTTGTAAGTGACTTGTTGCCACTTTATCTCCATCACCGGTAACAGGTCGCTTCACTGGTGACTCCTCTCGTCAGACTTTGGCAGAACACGCATGGATATGGACAGTGATACCTTACCGGCGACCATGGCAGTACAGGGCATTCTCAAAATTCCGCCTTTCTGGACACACGACCCGATGTTGTGGTTCGTACATGTGGAAGCACAATTTTTCACGCAGCGAATTCAGAACCAAATGACAAAACTACAGTACATGATAGCCGCGCTCACACATGAAGTGATGGCTGAAGTGCGCAACTTAATTATGGCTCCCCCAGGATCTGTTACCTCGACACCTTCAAGTCGGAGTTAATAAGAAGAATAACCGACTCCCCGCAGAAGCGTCTCCAGCAACTACTGGTCGAGGAGGAACTTAGCGACCGGACACCATCCCAACTGCTCAGACGGATGAAACAATTATTGGGTGAGAGCGCTTTATAGCCGGACATCCTCAGGCAGTTATTTGTCAACAGACTACCGTCCAATATCCAAATGATCCTCGCTTCTTCCAAGGATACCACACCGGTCGAGGAATTGGCGGAGTTGGCAGACAAAATTATGGAAGTGGCAGTTTCCGTAGCCCCAGTCCACGCTCAGCCCTCAAAGGATTCCTTTCCTGAGGCCTCGGCCACTTCCATAGATATCCGTGAAGAACTGGAGAGACAGGCCCAACTCATTGAGAACCTGAGCGAACAGCTACGTGGCATGGAGCTCCGAACGAACGAACATCCACGTTCAAGCAGGCAGGACCATCCGCGACGACGAAGTAGCAGTCGAGAGAGCGACAGGCTCTGTCATTTCCACGCGCGTTTCGGCGAGAAGGGCATTCTGATGTCGCAAGCCTTGTTCTTTCGAAAAAAATGACAGGCAAGCGGGAAACGGCCAGGCCAGGCGGTAGGGGCCACCAACACCCCTGGCAAAAACCACATTATCTTTTAAGTGACGGACAAAAACACTGGTACACGATTCCTCATTGATACCGGTGTGGAAGTCAGCATTATCCCCAAGAAATTGGTGAAAGAGTGACGACCCCAGTCGACCTTCTGCCTACAAGCCGTGAACCACTCATCCATCCCGACCTTCGGAGAAAAATCCCTAACATTAAATATGGGATTTCGACGCGCTTTCCAATGAATTTTTACCATCGCGAAGCTGCCCGCCCCGATTTTGGGAGCAGATTTCCTGCATCATTTTGGCATGCTCCTTGACGTTAAGCGTGGCAAACTAATTGACACCAGCACCGGACTTACCGTGCAGGGGAAGATTAATAGAACTATGGAGATAAGCCCGGTCATATTAAAGGATGCCATGGACCCATACACGGACCTCTTGAAAGGTTTTCCAAATATAACCCATCCTGTTTTTACCAACGGCAAGGTTACACACGACGTTACCCACCACATCCAGACCAGAGGACCGCCCGTGAACGCGCGCCCGCGCAGACTCAAACCTGATCGTCTACAGGCCGCCAAGCAGGAATTTCAGCACATGCTGGACTTGGGTATTATTCGTCCGTCCGATAGTAACTGGTCATCGCCACTCCATATGGTGCCCAAAAAGTCAGCCGGAGACTGGTGCCCTTGCGAGGATTATCGAGCACTCAACAGCCGCACAACTCCGTATAACTACCCCATTCCCCACCTCCAGGATTTTTCAAACTCTCTCCACGGCAAATCGATATTTTCAAAGATCGATCTTGTCCGTGCGTACAACCAGATACCTGTGGACCCTGAAGATATCCCCAAGACTGCGATAACCACCCCATTCGGACTCTTCGAGTTTCTACGAATGCCTTTTGGACTGAGAAATGCTGGCCAGTCTTTCCAGCGATTTATTGATGCAGTTTTAAGTGGACTACCGTTCGTTTACGCCTACATTGATGATCTACTTGTAGCAAGTTCATCCGAGAGCGAACACGCGCAGTATCTTCAGCAACTGTTCCACAGATTGTCGGAATACAGCGTTATCATCAACCCCAGCAAATGTGAGTTTGGAGTTGCTTCACTTTCTTTCCTTGGACATGTGATCGATTCGGAGGGTATCCATCCTCTCCCAGAAAAAGTCCACTCGATTGTTGAGTACCCGCCGCCCACCTCCCTTCATAAACTTTGAGAATTCCTCGGTTTGATAAACTTTTACAGGCGTTTTGTTCCTCACTGTGCCGAAATCGCACAGCCTTTAACGGATGTACTCGGGAACAAAAAGAAAAAAAATGAGGCGATCACCTTGAACGGATCGGAAATACACTCCTTCAACAGGGTAAAAGAAGTGTTAGCAGCTGCAACTATGTTGTCAGTAGACGCATCCGACGTGGGTATCAGAGGGGTGTTACAGCAGTTCGTAAAGAACACGTGGCAACCACTATCTTTTTTCTCTAGCCGACTACAGAATGCTGAGACCAGATATAGTACCTTCGGCAGAGAACTTTAGCCGTTTATTGTTCGGTCAAACATTTCCGTTACATGCTGGAAGGATCCGATTTCAAGCTCTTTACGGACCATAAACCGCTGTCGCACGCCTTACTCGCCAAACCTGGCAAACATTCACCCAGGGAAGCTCGTCATTTGGACTACATTTCTCAGTTCACGTCAAATATAAAACACGTCAAAGGCACTGAGAACGTGGTTGGTGACGCATTATCGCGTATGCACATTGATGCAATCCAGTCCACTGATATAGTATCGACCTTAAACAGATCGCCGCTGACCAAAGGGACGATGAGGAGTTGAATCGCTTGCGACATTCCGAGAACCTATCATTCAAACAGGTTCCCTTAGCGATTTATAGTGACACCTCAACCGGACATGAGCGTCCTTATGTCCCCCTCAAACACAGGCGAGCAGTTTTCTCCCAGCTGCACAACCTATCGCATCCTGGCATCCGCTCAACGCAGAAGTTGGTGACGTCTCGTTTTGTATGGACCGCTATCAATCGAGATGTACGTGAATGGGCCAGGAGTTGCATCCCTTGCCAAAAATCTAAAACTCATAAGCACATTAAGAGCCCACTTTCGACTTTCTCAACGCCTGAAGCTCGTTTTCAGCACATCCTTATAGACTTAGTGGGTCCACTCCCACCTTCCAGTGACTATACACATCTGTTAACTTGCATTGACAGGTTTTCTAGATGGCCCATCAGAGATACTTCTGCCGAAACTGTGGCACAAGCATTTATCGCACACTGGATAGCTCGTTATGGGGTGCCTAATACCATTACAACCGACAGAGGTAGACAATTCGATTCCTACCTATTTTCAGAACTGTCTCACCTGCTGGGATGTAAACACATACGTACGACTTCGTATCACCTGTCGGCGAACGGCATGATCGAGCGCTTCCACAGGCAATTGAAAGCGTCCCTGAAAGCATATTCTGACCCTACCAGATGGACAGAATGCCTTCCCTTCGTTCTTCTAGGTATTCAGTCCACCATCAAAACAGACATCGGTCTAACCCCAGCCGAAATGGTCTACGGAGCCTCACTGACCTTGCCCGGACAAATGGTCACACCAACCACCCCTGAGCGCATGCCAGACCCGGCGAGTTACACCTCCCGTGTAAAGGAATATATGTCAAAACCTCTCAACATCACGCCGAGAGCACAAAATGTAACCACCCACGTTCCCAAAGACATAGACACTTGGACTCACGTATTCATCCAAAACAGTGACGTGACTACCCGTTTCAAACCGCCGTACTCTGGTCCTTATGAAGTACTGAAGAGATATCCGAAGTTCTTCATAATCAATATTAACGGCAGACGTGACTCGGTCAGTATTGACCGCCTGAAGAGAGCGATTTTTGACGATGATGTCACTCACAAGCAAAAACCAACTCCTTTTTGACGAGAATGACTCATCGAGTGCAACCATTTCTACCAGGTCGGGTAGACGTATACAGCGGCCACCACAATTCGCTGTTTACACGCAGTGACATTTCTTTTTTGTCTCTTTATCGACATTCTGTCTAGTAAGGGGGTATGTAGTAACTACGCCGCAACCAAACTTGACAAGGAACATTTTTTAGAAGTCACTGTTGCCGGTTCTCAAAAAAATCACGTAACAGGAAATAAGGGACTTCTTCCTTCCTCTTTAGAAAGCTAGAGTTCGACATGGTAGGACGGGTTTTCCCTTCGCGGCACAAAGCAAAGCTTTCACCACGTGTGTACAAAATATGTAATTCTCCAGGACTAACGTAAGGAAAGCCCCGTGGCATTTTCTTGTTGCAATTCGTAACGAACAAACTTTTAACTACTCCCATGAACTCTTATTTTAAAAAACATGTGTTTTCAACACATGCTCTTACCATGAACTCTAAACCCATGTGGATTTTAACTATTCTATGAGCTCCTCTTTTTAATAACCTTTACTCCTTAAACCAGCTATTAAAAAAAACAATTTCCTCAGTCAGAAGGATTTTTACCCTAAGAACTCACTAGATAATAAATTTCTACTCCATGTAACTCTCCGATAAATAAATCTACATCATTATTTTTTTACGCCAATCTGACGGTATTTTTTATTTATTTTTCCAAGAAATATTTGTAAGTGACTTGTTGCCACTTTATCTCCATCACCGGTAACAGGTCGCTTCACACCTCTAAGGTAGATGGACCTGATCTCATTCCTGCTATACTATTAAAAAAAAATGCTTTGTTGAGGTTGACCCTCTTCTCTCCAAACTCTACAATGTGGTAAAAAAAAAAATCAAGAGACAACGATACTAGTGATGACACTATGTTTTGCTATCAAGAACCTCCCAACTGCAAAATACAACGCACAGCTGACACAACTCGCCACTTCAATAGTCAAGTCCAAAACCCACGCACTCTGAAAAATCAGGTTCTTCTTTTCTTTTATATCCAACTGGAAGCATCTTATTTGCAGTTTGAGCAAGCATATAAAAAGGCGGCCATTTCTTTTTTTTTTTCTTTTTCCTCTTCACTACTTCTGTCTGCATGAGATCTTACAAGTTGCCAAAAGAACAGGTTTGTCACAAATTAAATTATTTAATTACATGCAACAAATGCCTTATTGAAACTTACTTCCCTGACTGTTAGAAAATTGCTTCTATGGTACAGTTTTCAAGAATTCTGGTGAAAGAACTGACCCACTCAATTATTGCCCCATTAGCCTCCTCCCTCTCTTTACTGACATTTATGAGTCCTTAATCATGCACTAGCCAATCATCCATACTAAACTTCTTTCCAACCAACAGTATGGATTTAGGCAAGCTCGTTCTACTGCAAATATCCTAACTAATCTCTGAACATATATACCATGCACTGAATAAGGCAGGGAAAGGCAGGGTTTGGTACATAAAAATTATATTATACAGTATTACTGGACAAATATTTAATATAATCAAATCCTTCTTAGACAAAAAGAAAAATTCAAACAGCATTATATAAATGCAGGTGTGCCTCAGAGGTTGATACTTGGGCCTTTATTATTCCTAACATTCATAAACGACTTCCCTGATAAAATTGTCTTTGAAATGAGTATATTTGCTGATGACACCACACACTATAACAGACATGAGGAGGAAAACGAATGTAAACATATCTAGACAATGGTTGAAACCTTAAGGAATGACCGTCAGCCTGCAGTGGAATAGGGACGTAAATGGATAGTAACATATTTAATGCTGCTAATATTAAACTTCTTTCCTTTAAAAATTACAAGAAATCTTTTCAACCAGTAATTGTCATGACTAATATGCAATTGAGAGCTCTCCATTCAAACTCCTCGACTTTATATTCAGAGGCAACATGAATTGGAACAAATACATTGAAGACATTGCCAAGACTGCTGCAAAGAAGGTAGGCTCTCTCTACCATGCTAGAAAATTACTCATGCCTGATGGTATTCTATATCTCTAGAAAGCCACCATTCGCATGCCATGCATGGAGTGTTGTTGCCACATTTAGACTGTTGCATTCACCACTAGTCTCTCCCTCTTAAATAGGGTCCAAAAAAGAATCTCCAACCTGATAGGTCCCTCACTATCAACCACACTTCAAACTGTGTCCCATCACCAAAATATTGTATCCCTTACTGCTCAACTCCCTCCATAGTGTCTCTGTAAACATGGTCCCAAATAGTAGCTGCTTACGTCCAAGTGGCACTGTGCCTTGTGTAGGGTGAATAAAAAAAAGACTATCCTCAGATATACTAAGTAACTATTTAGAGAACTTCATAGTAAAGTATAGGACATAGATTATTCTGGTTTTGCAGTTCAAGTTTAGAAATGTGTTTGTATGAAATGAACTAGAAATTGAACCAACAATCATTTTTTTTTCGCAATGTTATGTCAGTGTGGGAAATATTTGAGGAAGGCAAAGTGGTTGAAATATTGTTGTGATAACAAGCAAAACACCCACCAATCCAATCATTTTGTTTGATTTGGATATCAAACTTAGTGATCCTTGATCATCAGGTATTGTTTTTTGTTCATAATTTTTTGGGGTATGATTTAAAAATATAACCCCAAACCGAAAGCCTTAAACCATTAAAGCAAGATTCATTAATAATTCAATGGTACTTCTCCGGTAATTCATTAATAATTCAATGGTAATTCTCCAGTAATTCATTGATACCACAACAAATTAGAATCCACTTAAAATGTTTTGCATCATTTGTTTGAACTCGTTATTTTTTAAATGTTAAGTATCCTTAAATTCAAATTTCATTGTTAGTAAGTCACATATTCTTGCTGTAAATTTATAAACAAATAGAAATTTGGAACTAAAACTTGAAATTAAAATGTCAAAACAAGCAAGATAATTGTGTAAGCAAAGAGAAAGTTGAATCCATACAAATGATAAAAAGAAAATTCCAAATCTAAGCTTTCAAAACGGTCAAACTGTATTTAAAAATATGCATATACAGCAAAACAAGAACAATTCCACCTCAATTCTATGATAATCGGTTCAGTTGTTCTTATATAATCCTATGAACCAACAGGCAAATAGTTGCCAATGAAATCATAACTCTTCTAAGCCATGGTTAACGCAGCCTCCCGTACTTGTTTTTGCAAATTCACATGTAAAATTTTTATAAGACTAGAAGAACATCAGAAAGTTGTGATGCATGGAGAAATTAAAAAGTCAGATATGATTAATCACAAATAAGAATAACATTAACTCTAACCTGATCGTGGCTGAGAACAATCTATCCACGTATAGATTAAGTAAAGGATTCAATTAAAAATTCTGTCCAGATTCCCAAATTAGACTACAAGATGCACATGAAGATGTCGGAGGTTAAAACATTGTGAATGTAATAAATCAGATGAGAATAGAGTCTGAAGACTTCAAATAATATTTGGAAATGCGCATTAATACAAACACGCAATTTGGTGTGTAAGATTTCTACTCTTAACACGTGCACATATCTCAAATTTTGTTGCACACGGTCTTCTAAATCAATTTCATAGTGAACACCATGTGCATACCTACAAACACACAATTCAGTAGGTAAAATTTTCCTCTATATGTATACACACATATGCACACATGGTTCTACTTAGACTTTGTTATATACATTCTCGTGGACTCAATTTCAAAGCAAATGCAATGTGTATGCATTTATAAACTTTTTGTACATGTTCTCATGTATACAACTTCATAACAGACCTAGTCGGGCTCATGAACAAAGTTTTTTGAGTTTTAAATTTTTACAAAAGTTGTTCCTTTGTTTTTCATATGGCATGCTTGTTTATTGATTACAAAAATAAGTGTACAGAATAGCATCGATGCCAAAACATTGCACAAGCGCTGATCAAAACTTGTAAAACTATATGTGTATGTCGATCCAACTTGTTTTACCTGTTTAAATTTCTGTGTTCTTATGGTCCTCTTAAATAAAGATTGATTTATATAGGCACGCCAAAAAAAAAAAAAAAAAAAAAAATGGAAGAAAAACCAGGTTGTTGCCTTTTTTTTTTAAATAAATTAAAATCTATTTATAAATCCACTATTCTTGAGCTTTTTTTCCAGAAAGATAAAAGCCTGAATTTCATCATATGAAAATAAGAATAATATAAACTTTTTCTACTACTTTTAATAGAATTTTAAATTTTAAATTAAAAAAAAAAAAAAAAATCTATTCACCGCCATTTTTGTCTCAATAGAAAACATATTTAAATTTTTTTTTTTTAAATCAATTGTTTTTTTTTTGTCTAAATAAGATTTATGATGATTTGCTTTAAGAATATGCAAAAATATTATAACATAAGTACCTGAATTTCAAATAATTCCATCTTTATCTCACTCTATAAATTTTGCATGGCGAAATAAAAAATCCAAAATTTAATGATAGTTTGGAAGAAACTACGGTAGCCTTTACATGCCTAAATGAAGTTCATTTAGTCCTGTAAATTTCCATGTATTTTTAACGTTTGTTTAAGTGAAGAATCAACTTTATAAGGGTTTTTTTTTTTTTCATAAGCTATATATTTGTTGCTCCCAAAATTAAGCAATGATGAGGCTGGCCAATACCAGATGGGTGACCATTTTGGGAATGCTAGACGCCGTATTTGTTGAAGACAACTCCTGCATCTACGAGGGGTGTGCAATAAATAATGCCCCTGAGCCACTTCCCATAGTAGTAGCGCAACAAAACTTGGCACAGTTATTAGTCTTTCTCTACATAGGAACCACCCAGAGTTATGCATTTCTCCCATCGTATGATGCAGCTCTGGAGACCGTTTTTGTAGAACACCCCAGGATGGTCTTCCAACCACGACGTGACTTCAGAAATCAAGGCTGCATCATCTGGGAAACGCTTTCCCTTCAAAAACAACTTCATGGCTGGGAAGAGGTGAAAGTCAGAGGGTGCAAGGTCAGGAGAGTAGGGAGGATGGGGCAGAATTTCATAACCACACACCCGTGCTTCTGATCTGCCGACATTCGAGTTGTGGACCGGAATGTTGTCCTGCAGGAGGAGGGTACCTTTGCTGATCTTGCCCCGCCTCTTGATTTTGATAGCTTCCCTTAATTTCCTCAAAAGTAAAGCATAATAGGCTCCTGTAATTGTGGTACCCTTTGCCAGGAAATCTGTCATCACTACTCAATCTTGATCCCAGAAGACTGTGAGCATGACTTTGCCAGCGGAGATCTGCACCCTTGCCTTCTTTGGAGGTGGTGGGTCCAAGTGCTTCTACTGCATTGACTGGGCTTTGGTCTCTGGATCATAGTGATGAACCCAGGTTTCATCCTGTGTAATCAGTCTTTTGAAAAACTTTCACTCATCTTCTTGGCACATCTCCAAATTCATCCTCAAGCACTCGACGCGTTCTCGCTTCTGGAATGGTGTGAGCAACCTGGGAATCCATCTGGCAGACACCTTATGCATATGAAAATGGTCATGAATGATAGTTTCCACAGACCCTGTACTAATCTTGACATCTTGGGCTATTTAGCGAATAGTAATGCGCCGATCTTCCAAAATGGCAGCCTCAACTTGATGGACAGATGCCTCATCAATGGCAGAAAGGAGGCAACCAGGTCTAAGTGCTGTTCCACATACTTCCGGCCATGTTTGAATTCACGATGCCAGCGTTTTACAAGGTCATATGATGGGGCATTATCACCATAAGTTTCTTTCATTTCATCAAAAGTCTCCTGTGGTGTGCGTCCTTTCAAATACAAAAACCGGATCACTGCTCAACATTCAACAGGCTCTATTTCACACCTGACTCAGTTCAAAGACCTGTAAAACAGAAACCACAATTAGTTCAGAGCTGTAATTTGCCACATAACCTCTAGAGATATAAATCATTGCACATGCAAAATTTCAGCTAGATCAGATTGTAGGAGTGAACCTAAGTGACCTCAGGCCACATACTACTACCATGAAGAAAAGACATTGTTTCTTTAATACTCTCTTTCTCTAAAAGAACTCAACTAACCAAGATACCCAAAAATCTATTCTCTTTTCTCTTCTGCTGTTGCTGCTCGCTCACCCATACACACACACACACACTCTCTCTCTCTCTCTCTCTCTCTCTCTCTTTGACCGATGATTGACCTAAAAAGGATTGGACAGTCAAGTTTCCAGGCTTCTACGTTGTCACTCGTGTCCTGCGAAGAGCAGACACAGAATTCTAAAAGTATGTAAAAACTAAGAAAATAAAATATTCCTCTCAAGCTAATATTTGTATCCACTTTGTCAGTTATAACACCTAATAAACAAACATTACAATGGTGACCCAACAGAAAGGACATTACAACCTCAAGAAACAAACTAATTTTACCCAGGACTGAAAAGAAAGAAACACTTTTTGGAGTTTTCAGGAAAATTACAAGTAACTGTTATTTCATGTCACAAATGTTTTCAAAGAGAACCTTTGACATAAGTAAAACAAAGTATATTTTTTTCCACCTTTCTTCGGTTAAAAGAAAAATACTAGAATATATTTTTACATACACAAAAAAAGAAAAAAAAATTTTAAATGGAAGAAGCCTCCTCACAACAAATTACAATAAAACCACCGGAATTCATGGAAACAGCAGTGAATGGCTGGTTTTCCATTCTGGAAGCGCAATTCCATCTACAAAACATTACAAATTCGACAACAAAATTTTATACGGTCATATCAGCTCTGCCTGCAGAGGTGGTAACAAAAATACTGCTTCATATTTTAAATGAAAAGGACTATGAGGAACTGAAATGCTCCTTAATTGAAGCGAATGAAAGAACGAAGCCTGAGTTGCTAGACAAGTTAATGTCTACAAGCACAATAACAGGTCATCCATCAGCATATTTACAGGAGATGCTCTCTATAGCAAAAAGGATAGGCGTCGGCGAAGAAATTGTTCTTCATAAATTTCTTCAGGCCTTACCTGCAACAATTTCCCCCGTCATTGCCTCTCAAAAATAAATTCATCCCAACTTGGAAAATTAGTGGACAAATTAATGCACTTATTAAATAACATGAACGGAACAGCAACAGCATTCACCACTCAGCAGCAGCACACAGAAAGGAATAAAAACGTCCATATACCAATAGGAATGAAACCCTATTTCCCAGAACAAAAAACTAAAATATGCAGAGCGCACCTCTACTTTGTTGAGCAGGCAAGAACCTGCAAACCGTGGTGTAAATGTTATCATAAACGAAGCAAATATACACACATTTATTAAAACAAGCTTAGATAAATACTCAGAAATTATCTCTCCTCACACCAACAAAAACAATAACTACTGCGGTATTTATCACAGAATCGACACAGGTAGTCACTCACCAGTTTTTGCTAAATCCAGACAACTGTCTGCTGAAAAGCTGACTGCTACAAAAGAAGAATTTAAGAGACTAATAAATGAAGGAGTAATAACCCCTTCAGACAGCGAATGATCAAGCCTACTACATCTAAAACAGAGTGGAGGATATCGCTGCTGTGGAGACTACCGCGCCTTAAACAGTATCACTAAAAGTGATAGATACCCCATCCCTAATATTAATTCCTTTACTACTAAACTCGCTGATAAAAAACGATTTTAAAAAATTGATTTAATTTCAGCCTATCATCAAATTAAAATGCACCCAGATGATATTCCAAAAACTGCAGTTATTTCGCCAATGGGACTATATCAATATGAATTTATGCCGTTTGGATTAAAGAATTCTTTGGCTACCTTTCAGAGATATATGGACAGAATCTTTCGAGATATCAACTGTGTCTTTGTATGTATTGATGATATACTCATTTTCAGCAATGACGAACAATCCCATAAAAAAGATAGACAGAGTTTTCCAATTCCTTCAAGAAAACAATCTCAAAATATCACTCTCCAAATCGATTTTCAACATAACTGCCCTTGACTTCTTAGGCTTTAAAATTAACTCAAAGGGAATTACACCAACTGCAAATAAAGTAAAAGAAATAGAATCCTTTCCGTGCCCTAAAGATGCTAAAAGCCTACGCAGATTTCTTGGTATGGTAGGATTTTACAGAAAATTAATACCAGGATTTGCAAACTTAGTTTTTCCTTTATCTGAGAGAATGCGACTAACACCGAAAGGATTAATCACCTTGAATACATTAGAAAAAGAATCCTTCTCTACCATGACTAAAATATTAGGTAAGCTAACGGAATTACCCCATCCTCAACCAAGCTGCATACAGTATCAACTTGTCACGGACAGCAGCAAATATGCAGCAGGTGCTGCCTTACATCAAGTCGTGAATGGAAGCCCTATACCAATAGGATTTTTCTCGAAGAAAGTGACAGCAACACAGACAAGGTATTCTACTTTCGACCGTGAACTTTTAGCAGCTTATTTGACTGTATTACATTTTCGCCACCTCTTTGAAAGTTGCGAAGTACTACTTCTAACAGACCACAAGCCAATATGCGGCGCATTTCACAGTTTAAAACACGCAAAATCGGATAGGCAACAAAGGCAACTAGCCATAATCACAGAATTAATCTCAGATATTGCCCATGTGAACGGTGATCAAAATGTTGTAGCAGATTGTCTATCACGCCCAACGCTTGCTGTACAGATCGACATGTACGACCTCCCAGCACTTGCAGACGCCCAAACAGCAGATACTGAAATACAGTCTTCCCAGAATTAAAAAAATATACAATATCAGGAAAAGATCAATTCGTGTTGTATGATATATCAACGTCATACCTCAGACCGTTTGTACCATTCACACTACAGAAATCCATCTTCGATAGTTTGCATTCAGTGTCCCACTCAGGTATAAAATTGTCTATAAAAATGATTAAGGCTAGGTTTTACTGGCTTAACATGGATAAAACCATCAAAGAATTATGTGCATCATGCACAGCTTGCCAACAGGCGAAAATATATAGACACACAAAATCGCCAGTACAAACGTTGGAAATACCATCGTCAAGATTCCACATTGTACACATCGACATAATTGGACCTTACCACCAGCAAAATGTTCAAACAACCCTTACATCAATCCATTTCGATATATTTTAACATGCATAGATCGAACCAGTTGATGGATAGAAGCGCAACCCATAGCAGATATTACAGCACAAACTGTTGCAGAAGCTTTTGTAAATACGTGTCCCACTTCATGTCATAACAGACAGAGGCACACAATTTGAAAGTGAATTATTCATGGAATTATCAAAAATTATCAGATTCTATAGGCTAAGAACAACATCGTATCACCCACAATGCAACGGACTCACAGAACTATCAAAGCAGCTATAATGGCCTGAAAAGAATCTTGGATTTCAGCCCTACCAATTGTTCCTTTGGGAATTCGAAGTATGCCCAACTGCTCTAATTTTTCCCCTTTCTATGCAGTCACAGGTGCAAAAATGTTATTGCCACACCTAATGATAGATTCGGAAAATTCAGAAACACTCACACAAAATTTTACTAAAGAACTAGATAAAACCATGGCAAAATTTGACTTGACTGACTTTTCAAACAGAGAAAAATCAACACAAAAATCTTACCAAATCAACTGCAAACCTGTAAAAAAGTTTGGATAAGGATTGACCGCGTTCGAAAACCGCTAGAAGCCCCCTATTCAGGTCCTTACACTGTACTCGAACAAACACCTAAATATTTCCTTATAGAAACTAACCCAAACACGCATACACAAGTTTCAATAGATCGTTTAAAACCTTACATTGAAAACAAGCAAAAATGTACACAAAATACAACTACCAACAAAAATAAAGAGCCCGATATTTTACCGCCTGAAAAAGTACAAGAACGTAAAATAAAAACAACAAACTCTGGTAGGAGAGTCAAATGGAAAAAAGACAATGAATATTTTTATTATTAAAAAAAAAACGAAAAAAAAAAAACACTCCGTTATCTGGTAGGAGAGTATTGTAGGAGTGAACCTAAGTGACCTCAGGCCACATACTACTACCATGAAGAAAAGACATTGTTTCTTTAATACTCTCTTTCTCTAAAAGAACTCAACTAACCAAGATACCCAAAAATCTATTCCCTTTTCTCTTCTGCTGTTGCTGCTCGCTCACCCATACACACACACATACACTCTCTCTCTCTCTCTCTCTCTCTCTCTCTCTCTCTTTGACCGATGATTGAGCTAAAAAGGATTGGACAGTCAGTCTCCAGGCTTCTACGTTGTCACACTTGTCCTGCGAAGAGCAGACACAGAATTCTAAAAGTATGTAAAAACTAAGAAAATAAAATATTCCTCTCAAGCTAATATTTGTATCCACTTTGTCAGTTATAACACCTAATAAACAAATATTACAAGATAACTGGAAGTAGGTCAGGGGCATTACTTATTGCACGCCCCTCGTAGTATCATGCTTGGTCATCTTGACACGGTCTTGCCATCAGGATCAAGTGTTTCTAGACAATAGAGTGTGGTAGAAGTCCCCACACTTTTAACTAAGTCCAAGCGCAAGTCACGGCATCATCAGGTAGTTGACAAACCAGTGATGTTTCTATTTACTTGCCTCCCCAGGAGGACAGAGTTAGACACAAGATCAGTTTTTTTATGTAGAGAAAATAATCAGGCTCCCCAAAATGGAGCAGTGGAGGGAGCACTCTCTGGATAAGAACAAAACTAAAAATTGCCCCAGACAAACGGAGCGGAGAACAAAAAATGGGTATTTATAAGTATATACAACAAACTGACAAAGTAGTCAAGAAACAAGTATATATAACAAATAAATGTTATTAAAGGCAAGATAAGTGTGATTTTACGCTCGTGAACGCAAGAACCGAAATTACGTGAACGAATACAATGATGCGACGCAACGCATCATTGATACGTTGTGATATTCACTTTTTACACACGGAAACTAATAAAATGATATATTTTTAAAAATAAATGAGTGCTCTTCAGTCTGTGCGCATGCGTAATCAGCCGACTTACGCCATTATAGCTGATTTTATAAATAAAATAATCCATTGGAAAAATATTAATATCTCCAAAACTAGACACGACAGATAAGATTCTGTTTTAGCAGACCGAAATCTACAAAAACAATATATTTTTGGTAATCGTGAAGAAAGAGAGAGCCTGTTTTCTCCGTTTGACTATAGGTGGCGTTACTGTCTGTCAACCCAGTTACGGAAGCACAAAATGTATATAATGGCACCCTTGAAATAAAAATAAATGTTTTTGTTATATTTTAATTTTAAACATTTTTTTTTTTTTTTCAAACATATTTACGTTTTTTTTGGTTTTTGCAAACATATTCAAGTTTTATTTTTCCAAACATTTACGCCCTTTTTTTTTTTTTTTGCAAGCATAAACGAAATGTTTTTGCTATATTTTTCTTTTAAACATATTTATGGGTACAACCGTTTTTCCGCGAGTATTTTTTACGCTCTTATAATAAAAAAAAATCAACGTTTTTTCCTTTTTATCTTTTTTTTTTCTTAATTTTTCTGCACTTATTTTACCTTTTCCGCGAGTATTTATATATATATATTTGAAATAGGATATTGCAAAACCTGAATCTTACTTGAAACTACTATTAAAAATTAGCGCGGTACAATACGTGCATAAGCAAACTTTTCAAAAAGAAAAATATTACTCTTCTACCTACCTGGATAAATTATTTTGTGGTTTAACTTTTTTTAAAGTATTTATTTACTTTGAAACACAAGTAGTACCGGGTGCTTAAGTTAACTTAGAACGACAACAAAATGAGGCTGTCTTCTTTGTAGTTTCAATAATCGCTAAAAAAAAAAAAATCAAACAAATACTGGTAGGGACGAACATGATAATATTTATTTGTTATTAATTTTTTTTCGATTTTTTTTTTCTTCTATATTAATAACTGCTTTAACTGAACGATCTTCATTTAGAAAAAATCTTTCAAGTTTAAGAAATTCGATTGCACATGTGCGCACTTTACTCTATCGAGTTATTTTTTTTTGGGGGGGGGGGTCATATTTACGGCAATAAATATTACCGTCACCACGACACGACGATTTGGAGATTAGGATTAGAGATTAGGGGAGATAACTCCTACATTTTTGCAACGTTTTAAAATTTTATCTTTTACTTTTAACAATTTTCGATTTACTTCAGTTGTAAAATTTTAAGAACACGTCAGATTCTTTTAGATGGTGTTTTATCTGAGAAGCCCTAACAATTGATTGGAAATCGCATTTTTTCCTCTTTAAGTAATTGCTGTCCCTTTCGGTAACAATGGAATTTAATATTTTTTTATTATTAAAAAAAGAAATTTCTTTTACTTTCGTCCAATTTTATGACTTTTTCTCTTACTACTTTCCATGGTTAGCTGTTACTATTGTTGCAATACATCCTTGGCCTTTTGGTCAAGATCAAAGTTTAGTATCTGTTCTTCAGATGCTGCATTGCACTTCTATTTCTTGTTCTCTTTCGGTGGAGGAGAAATCCTTCACGACTGAGACAATAAAAAAAAAAAAAAACGACCCTGCCTGGTATCTAACTCTGTCCCGTGGGGAGGCATAGTAAATAGGTACTATTGTTGCAAAAAAAAAAAAAAAAAAAAAGAGATTTATTTTTAAATTTAAACAAATTTCCACTTTTTTGCTTGACCAAATTAAATTCATTAGTCGATTACTTTTCGGTAATTCACGACTTTAACCGTTTACAATCGAAGCGAACTATTCTATTTTATTATTAATTAATTATATTATATAGATTAATTATCAAAAAATAAAAATTATAATACGAAAAGTTAGGGCTTTTTAACAGATAAAAATTGCACGAATTTAACAATAAAATTTTTTTTTTTTAATTCATCGAGGGACAAATGAGGCAACCCCCTCCTCATGTCCACTTAATGTTAAAGCGATATTTCATGACCCACGTCGTCAAATAAACAAAGCGTGCTGCGGCTGCGCTGCGGCTGCGAGTGAATTACATTTTGCGTCCAGCCACATCCCTAACCCCGCAATTTATTCGGTTTCGATCGGAATTAAGTATCATTCTGAGAGATCACCTTCTTAGGCCTCCTGCTTGAGGCGCCCCTATTAAGGAACACCGATCTAGAATACGCCTTTTGGGGGGAAACTGGGTTAAATTGATCTTTGCTACATTGAGAGGCAGGTAAATATACTTACTTTGAACATGACGGAATTTTTCTCCCAAGAAGGACGAATTAGCTTCAATATTTCGTAAATATCATCCTTGTTATTTTTAGGATCAACTGTAATTGAGAGAGACTCGATCTGTGACATGTTTGTGGATATCAGCAATGTTATGGAAAATCGTGTTTAGTGTTTTATTCTATCTAAATGTACAGTCGTGAATAAATGGTGGTACACGAGGAGAGGAAGACGATATGAAAATATTGTGGTTAAAAGAGAAAGTGAAGCGTCAATAACCCCTCTCTCCCCCTCTCACACACACTCCTACCCACATTAACCAGACCAGGCTGGCTAAAATATGGAAACTTGATAGAGTAAATTATGAAAGCTAGTTTAATGTCTGTAGGTATTTAATTATTATAGTAAAAAAACAATTATAAATATATATATATATATATATATATATATATATATATATATATATATATATATATATATATATATATATAATTTTTAAGAAATGATATATATATTTTAAAAAATTAAGAAAGTTACAAAAAGTCCGAAAATTATAAAGAAACGCTATTAACATTTTGGTGAAGATGAATATTTTGTAAAATAATTAGGTCAATTAAGTGTGGTTGTTAAAAAAAGATGCTTATGCCAGCTGAGAATACGGACCGTTCTATTTTTTTTTTTTTTTTTTTTTTTTAGATAGATTTCAAGTTAAATTCAATTTTTACGGTATTTTTTGTTTATTAAATTGTTAGGTGAAAGTTATGTTAAAAACATGTTAAAAACGTGTTAAAAACAGCTTTCTAAATAATGTTATTTTTATTTAAAATGGCCCTATTTACCTCCTCATGCGAGTAAAGTTTGGCACAAGGTTGGGTCCTTACTGTGGGGCAGGGTTATTTTTCAGGGCAAAACCTGAAGTCACACTTTTAGAAACAATAAAAGCCAAAGAAGGCCAAATGGAAAATTTTCTGTATTAATCTCTATCCCTTCTAAATGCAACTTTGTGTATGTGTGTGTGTGTGAGTTCGTTCCTTATAGAGTCCTAAACGGCTGAACAGATTTTCTTTAAAATTTACAGAACTTTAGTGTATAGTCTGGGAGTGATCTTAGTAAAGTTTTGTCTCAGAATACCCCCAATAATCGATAATCGAAACCGCTATTTTAATTTATCTGTCATCGGTAAAGCCATTTTTTCCATGTCGTCGCTTAGCAACAATGATAGAACAACAGGCCATGAAAGTTCTACTGTTTATAGCGTGTTTTTCTTGGGAGGGGGGGTACATCACGTGGTCTGTGCGTTCAAACTCCACGCCTAATTTTTTTTTTTTTTTTTTTTTTCATTAACTACGAAGAATTTTACATGACTTGAAAATTTAGGAGTTTTTTTTTGTTTTGTTTTTTTTTGCATGAGGTAGGTTCAATCCTCACACATAAATTTCGTAATTTTTTTTTTTTTTTTTTTTTTTTTTTTTAACTGGAAAGAAGTTTATATAAAATAATTTGGGTTTACACAGATTCGAAAAAGTTGTCAAAAACAAATATAGAACAAATAAATGTTATCAAAGGCAAGATAAGTTACTTTTCTACCTAACTGGATATATTTTTTGTGTTTTTATTCAGTGTAACATGTTTATTCAGCTCGAAAAACATGCAGTGTTTACCGATGTATTGGAAAATTCAAAATGGCAGCCGACTCTCTCTCGGAGAGGGTACGTTTGGGAAAAGGTATTATAAATAATAAACTAGACAAAATACTGTTAGAAAACAACCGAATACATGTCAACTTATGTCACGGTAACATATAGTGAGCGAATTTCTAACAGTATTTTGTCTAGTTTATTATTTATAATACCTTTTCCCAAACGTACCCTCTCCGAGAGAGAGTCGGCTGCCATTTTGAATTTTCCAATACATCGGTAAACACTGCATGTTTTTCGAGCTGAATAAACATGTTACACTGAATAAAAACACAAAAAATATATCCAGTTAGGTAGAAAAGTAACTTATCTTGCCTTTGATAACATTTATTTGTTCTATATTTGTTTTTTGACAACTTTTTCGAATCTATGTGTACAGTAATACAAACCCAATAATTTTACAGTAGGTCCTCTAGAATGCAATGTAGAATAACATACACAAACGGCAAAAAGAAAGCCCGCGCTTGCAATTTTTTCAAAAACTGCACATTTAAGCTAAATTTAATGTAAATGTTTAAATAAACTATACCTCATTTGATTGGCCTTTTATTTTTCTATAATTTTACCTGTTCATAAGTACGGGCAAAATGAATTCCGAAGCTCAAAATGTATAAACATTTTGACCCCTCCCTTTACTTAAAAATTCACCAAAAATCAGGAAATTAACCAATTTTAATGAAATTTTCAGTATTTATCAAATAATGATCACGGAATATAATGAACAAATTATTTTTATTTGAATCTTAGTGGAAATGTTTAAACAAAAAATACCTTTACTAAAGTTATGATTTTCAGTAGTAAATAAAAAACGCAAGAATTTATTTTTGCTTTTTTTATATATAAATAAAGCATCGTAATTTGTAACAATAAAAATAAAATAAAATAATTTTTACAGGAACATTACGAAAAAAGCCCATAAAGTCCGTATTATTGAATTCGATATAACTCTAAGAAAAATGAATTTCTCGAACTAACTACCGATATTACATTGAATTAAGCATTGTTTATTTAATATTTTCACACACAAAAAAAAATTATAATAGCAAAAATATTTCTACTTTTTTTTTTTTAAATTACAGATTTCACATAATTTTCATATGCCAGATTTTAATAATTTCCTTGCTCGCATGAATGTGAAACTTTCGGCGTAACATAATTTTTATATAATATATTATTAATTTTTATAATAATAAATTTAAAAAAAATTAATTTAAAAACAAGAACATAGACAAATAATTAAATTAAAAATAGTAAAATGTATACAAACATTTACAATAGAAATGTACGGATGCCCGTCTGAGGGGGAAAAAAAGAAACTCAGCACCCCTCCTTCCTTTTAATTACATGGCGTCATTCTCAGACAGCTTTTCGACTGTCTCAGATTTGGGGCCTCCGTATATTCCGTATTTCCAAAAGTATGGTTTGCTGTGGTTTTGTGAGCGACAAAAACACTCGGTTTTGGGTCTAATTCAGCTATTTTTTGTGCAAACAAGGTGTTTTTTTGTTGTTTTTTTTTTTCAATTTAATTCAATATCTTAGGATTTTACTTTACTAATAATCTTTGAAATAGACCCAGAAAACTAATATTTATCTCTAAAAGGATTTTTACAATTAATTTATTTAACTTCAAAATTTAGCTGAATTGGTTAGCTCGCCGTGAAAACATTTGTCATAACTTTTTTTTTTTTTTCACGTGTACAAATATTTTTTTTCTTTGGTCCTTAATCTTTCAATCTTTCAATCTTTTTTTTTTCTTTAGTCCTTAATCTTTCAAATACAATCAAAAAGTATTCGGAAACCTACAAAATAATTATGCTACATCGGCTTTCAAAACTATGTCCCCTTATCCTTATTCGTTTATTTTTGCCCATACCTACCTGTTCATATTTGACTTTTAATTGAAATATTCTAGTGTTCACGTCAATTTAAAAAAATAACTTCAAATTGAGGAGGCAAAAAGAAAGTCCGCACAATGGGAAATTGTTATTTAAACCTAACTTTAGGACATTAATACAACACAAACACAACAGGAACACAATGAACTAGTTAATATTTAGTAGCATAGCCCTTCTGCAATTTGACAGCCTCCAATCTTTTGGGAATTTCTTGAATTAGACTGCAGAAATACTCCGGGGAAAGGGCATCCCATTTTTCTTTAATTTTTGTCCAAAGTTCTTCCAAATTTGAAATTTTGTCATTTTATAGCTGTTGCTTGATGTAATGCCATACGTTTTCGATAGGATTGAGGTCTGGAGATTGTGCAAGCCAATCCAAACACGGAACATCATGCTCTTCTAGGAACCTCTTGACATTGCCAGCTGTGTGAATGGGAGCATTATCCTGCATGAAGATGGGATTATCATCCAAATTCCGACCAAAGTAGGGTAGAAAATGCTCAGTCAACATATTAATGTACTTAGTTGAATTAATTCGACCTTTCAATCGAACTATAGGCCCTGGATAATTGGTACTAATAATGCCCCATACCAAAACTGAACCTCCTCCACCTTGAAGTGTTGAAACTGAGCACCTAGGATTAAATTCTTTGTCTTTCCTCCAACAGACGTATTGCCTACTATCACTGCCTAGCCTATTGAACTTGCTTTCATCGCTAAAAAGCACTTTTGACCAATATGAAGAGTCGTGATCTTCATTGCATCTGACAAAGTCCAGACGGTGCTTTCTGTTCTTTACAGAAATCATTGGCTTGTGTCTTGTAACATATACTTGCAAATTAAATTCCTTTAATCTGTTCTTGACAGTAGAAAGAGAGCATTTTTTAACAAGGTTGCACTGTTGTTGGATTTTGGGAGGCATTTCAAATCTGTTTCTTAGGCTGCGGATCTTGATAGCATTATCTTCCCTGTTAGAAGTAACTCTAGTACGACCAGATTTAGGGGCATCACGAACACTGCCAGTGTTTTGGTGCAATTGTACAGTCTTTCGTACTGTTTTCTCATCACATTTCAATCTGCGGCCGATTTCTCAATTGGATAAAGCAGAAAGGTGGAGATTAATGAGCTCCTGACGATCACTAAGAGAAATTCGTAGTATATGGACTAAATTTTACGTTGTATAACCTGGAACAACAACAATTATGATTAGAGATGCTTTGTTGCATGTTGGTGGATATTTTAAACTGATTTAGGGGCAATAATTTAAGCTGGTTTTAAGTAGATTTGTTGCTGTGGACTTTCTTTTTGTCTCCTCAATTTGAAGTTATTTTTTAAAATTGACGTGAATACTAGAATATTTCAATTAAAAGTCAAATATGAACAGGTAAAATTATAGCAGAATAAAAGGCGAATCAAATGAGGTATAGGTTGTTGAAACAGTTACATTAAATTTAGCTTAAATTTGCAGTTTTTGAAAAAATTACAAGTGCGGACTTTCTTTTTTGCTGCCACTGTATATTTTGGACTAAGTTACTACATGGAGGAATGTGAACTATCTCCCGAGCGATTTCATAGATTTCGATGATAATAAATATATAGGAGTGCGAAATATTCATTGATCATCATTCACTCCCTGGCAACATCGGGTTTCCCTGCTAGTCTAATATATAAATCTCACTATGTCTGTGTGTGTGTGTGTCTGTCTCTGTTTTTCAATTTGTATCTCCTCCTAGACAGATGATCGTTAGGCGATTTGCAATAGCTCAAAAGATTGTATTTTTGGTGCAGAATTTTATTAGGGGTATTTAATCGAGTAAAATAGTTGCTAAGGGTTTCAAAAAAGGGTTCAAACTTGAAAGCAATAACACGTTGACGAGCGTACAACAATGGGGTCATTATGCGCATGCATTACATTTAGTAAAAGAGAAATGTATTTGTAGCAGTTAACAAACTATTTACTATAAGCGGATCAATGCCCGGTGCCAAAGTGATTCGGCCACACTGATCAATCGGTTGGCAGGGCGCATTGATTTGAGCTGTCCCCTTAAGGACTATTTTTAGTCCTTTGGGATAATTTAAAATTATCATAATTCTAATTTTAAATTATTATAATGACAAAGTTTTTTTTTTTTTTATGACAGTTATGACAATAAATATGATAATGACCGAAGAGCTTTTTTTTTCAATAAAAGTTTAACATAATTCCTTCTAATTTTACAATTAAACAAGTTTCAGGTTTAAAATAAATCTTTCCTGTTTAGCAATTAACGTGGAAGGAAAACAAAATTCTTAAACTTCAATTAAGGCTTTCAAATGTTTATTATCAACCGCAGTCAGCCGGCCGCAACCATCTTCATCTTCGAGGCTCTCGTCACCATTGCAAAATTTCTTGAACCATCGTTGTATCACACATTTGTTAGTGATTCCTGGGCCAAATGCATCATTGATATCATGAGCTGTCTTGGCAGTTTATCAACCGAGTTTCAACTGGAACAAGAAAATCGTGCGGATTTGAATTTTGTCCATCCTGTCGAAAAGCCTGCAAAAAATGAATGAAGAGATTGAGAACAGTAATGAATAACATGATTTGATAGAGGGAAAAACACACTTCAAAATGATGTATAATATAGCTATATATATCAATGAATTTATTGAGAAATCTATATAATTATAAAACTCAAATGATCTTGTAACGAAGTATGTAACCCACTTTCCGGTTTATGACATCTGGTTGCGCATGCGCGCATGACTTGCGCACTGAAATATTAACCTTATTATTTCGAAATTATTATTTAACATGCGAAGAGTGGGGTTTAAAATAACTTAAATGTAATACAGAAGTGAAGGATGTAAAAAAAAAAAGCAGATACATCAAAATTTGAGTTTAACTATAATAAGTATTATGGTATTTGTTCCGTGCAAATTTACCTATAAGTATTGCCAACCACTTATAATTCAATAGCTGTAATTTTTTTTTTTTCAAAAATAATCAATTATAATAAACAGAACGATTCATAAAAATTTATCTATATTATTTTTTCATTTTAATATACTTTCATAGAAATGTTTCTGTTATGTCAAAAACAACTATTTTCTTTACGTCACAAGTGTCATGCTCATGCATTAATTCCATAGCTAATATAACATACTGACCCAACGGGTCACGGGTAGTCTAGTTATATATAAAACTAACATATGTGTGAAAACGATATTGTTTTTTGCACCAACCAAATTTTTTTAAATTTAATGTAAAATGATCCCCATTTTCAGTAATTCTAAACTTTTAGGAAAATTAACTCAATTTTTACCACCATAACCCGACAAGCAGAGATATCCTATTACCACTTGAATTTAAGAATAGAAGTAAATGTTAAAATTTTATTCTTGCTTAATCTTTCTACCTTTCTTTTTCCTCTTCTTCTTCCTTCTTCTTACCTTTTTATCTATTTATTATTATTATTGTTATTATTATTATTATTATTATTATGATGACGACGAAAACAACAACAACATCATCATGTGACTGAATTGTTTGGAAAGTTCCTGCTTATTTTGTTTGAAGATTTGCAACATTTTCGTTAGTTAGAGAGTTGCGGTCCAATGCATATGTAAACTTTGTCTCTGTCGATAAAGACGGAATATGGACTTAAAACCAGTTCGAAATCTGGAAGTTTGGAGAAGCTAACCAAGGAACGGTTATGTTTATTCTGATGGCATGTTTACACTATGAACATGCTGAAGAAGAAGAAACATCAGTAAAGACATAAGAATCCAAAACGTCAGTAAAGACATAAAAATCATAAACGTCAGTAAAGACATAAAAATCGAAAACGTCAGTAAAGACATAAGAATCCAAAACGTCAGTAAAGACATAAGAATCCAAAACATCAGTAAAGACATAAGAATCCAAAACATCAGTAAAGACATAAGAATCCAAAACGTCAGTAAAGACATAAAAATCATAAACGTCAGTAAAGACATAAAAATCGAAAACGTCAGTAAAGACATAAAAATCCAAAACGTCAGTAAAGACATAAGAATCCAAAACATCAGTAAAGACATAAAAATCAAAAACTTCAGTAAAGACATAAGAATCCAAAACGTCAGTAAAGACATAAAAATCATAAACGTCAGTAAAGACATAAAAATCGAAAACGTCAGTAAAGACATAAGAATCCAAAACGTCAGTAAAGACATAAGAATCCAAAACATCAGTAAAGACATAAGAATCCAAAACATCAGTAAAGACATAAGAATCCAAAACGTCAGTAAAGACATAAAAATCATAAACGTCAGTAAAGACATAAAAATCGAAAACGTCAGTAAAGACATAAAAATCCAAAACGTCAGTAAAGACATAAGAATCCAAAACATCAGTAAAGACATAAAAATAAAAAACTTCAGTAAAGACATAAGAATCCAAAACGTCAGTAAAGACATAAGAATCCAAAACATCAGTAAAGACATAAAAATCAAAAACGTCAGTAAAGACATAAAAATCCAAAACGTCAGTAAAGACATAAGAATCCAAAACATCAGTAAAGACATAAAAATCAAAAACGTCAGTAAAGACATAAAAATCCAAAACGTCAGTAAAGACATAAGAATCCAAAACATCAGTAAAGACATAAAAATCAAAAACTTCAGTAAAGACATAAGAATCCAAAACGTCAGTAAAGACATAAAAATCAAAAACTTCAGTAAAGACATAAGAATCCAAAACGTCAGTAAAGACATAAGAATCAAAAACATCAGTAAAGACACAAAAATCAAAAACTTCAGTAAAGACATAAAAATCCAAAACGTCAGTAAAGACATAAAAATCCAAAAGGTCAGTAAAGAACATAAAAATAAAAAACGTCAGTAAAGACATAAAAATCCAAAACGTCAGTAAAGACATAAAAATCCAAAACGTCAGTAAAGAACATAAAAATAAAAACGTCAGTAAAGACATAAAAATCAAAAAAATCAGTAAAGACACAAAAATCAAAAACTTCAGTAAAGACATAAAAATCCAAAACGTCAGTAAAGACATAAAAATCCAAAAGGTCAGTAAAGAACATAAAAATAAAAACCTTCAGTAAAGACATAAAAATCCAAAACGTCAGTAAAGACATAAAAATCCAAAACGTCAGTAATGACACAAAAATCAAAAACTTCAGTAAAGACATAAAAATCAAAAACGCCAGTAAAGACATAAAAATCCAAAACGTCAGTAAACACATAAAAATCCAAAACGTCAGTAAAGACATAAAAATCGAAAACGTCAGTAAAGACATAAGAATCCAAAACGCCAGTAATGACATAAGAATCCAAAACGTCAGTAAAGACAAAAGAATCCAAAACATCTGTAAAGACATAAAAATCCAAAACGTCAGTAAAGACATAAAAATCAAAAACTTCAGTAAAGACATAAGAATCCAAAACGTCAGTAAAGACATAAAAATCAAAAACATCAGTAAAGACACAAAAATCAAAAACTTCAGTAAAGACATAAAAATCCAAAACGTCAGTAAGACATAAAAATCCAAAACGTCAGTAAAGACATAAAAATCAAAAACATCAGTAAAGACATAAAAATCCAAAACGTCAGTAAGACATAAAAATCCAAAACGTCAGTAAAGACATAAAAATAAAAAACATCAGTAAAGACATAAAAATCCAAAACGTCAGTAAAGACATAAAAATCCAAAACGTCAGTAAAGACATAAAAATCAAAAACGTCAGTAAAGACACAAAAATCAAAAACATCAGTAAAGACATAAAAATAAAAAACGTCAGTAAAGACATAAAAATAAAAAACGTCAGTAAAGACATAAAAATAAAAAACATCAGTAAAGACACAAAAATCAAAAACATCAGTAAAGACACAAAAATCAAAAACATCAGTAAAGACATAAAAATCAAAAACGTCAGTAAAGACACAAAAATCAAAAACATCAGTAAAGACATAAAAATAAAAAACGTCAGTAAAGACATAAAAATAAAAAACGTCAGTAAAGACATAAAAATAAAAAACATCAGTAAAGACATAAAAATCCAAAACATCAGTAAAGACATAAAAATAAAAAACATCAGTAAAGACACAAAAATCAAAAACTTCAGTAAAGACATAAAAATAAAAAACATCAGTAAAGACACAAAAATCAAAAACATCAGTAAAGACATAAAAATCAAAAACATCAGTAAAGACACAAAAATCAAAAACATCAGTAAAGACATAAAAATAAAAAACATCAGTAAAGACACAAAAATAAAAAACATCAGTAAAGACACAAAAATCAAAAACATCAGTAAAGACATAAAAATCAAAAACGTCAGTAAAGACACAAAAATCAAAAACATCAGTAAAGACATAAAAATAAAAAACGTCAGTAAAGACATAAACATAAAAAACGTCAGTAAAGACATAAAAATAAAAAACGTCAGTAAAGACATAAAAATAAAAAACATCAGTAAAGACATAAAAATAAAAAACGTCAGTAAAGACATAAAAATAAAAAACGTCAGTAAAGACATAAAAATAAAAAACGTCAGTAAAGACATAAAAATCAAAAACGTCAGTAAAGACATAAAAATCAAAAACGTCAGTAAAGACATAAAAATAAAAAACGTCAGTAAAGACATAAAAATAAAAAACGTCAGTAAAGACATAAAATTAAAAAACATCAGTAAAGACATAAAAATCCAAAACATCAGTAAAGACACAAAAATCTAAAACATCAGTAAAGACATAAAAATCCAAAAGGTCAGTAAGACATAAAAATCAAAAACATCAGTAAAGACATAAAAATCAAAAACATCAGTAAAGACACAAAAATCCAAAACATCAGTAAAGACATAAAAATCAAAAACATCAGTAAAGACACAAAAATCCAAAACATCAGTAAAGACATAAAAATCAAAAACATCAGTAAAGACACAAAAATCAAAAACATCAGTAAAGACATAAAAATCAAAAACATCAGTAAAGACATAAAAATAAAAAACATCAGTAAAGACACAAAAATCAAAAACATCAGTAAAGACATAAAAATAAAAAACATCAGTAAAGACACAAAAATCAAAAACTTCAGTAAAGACATAAAAATAAAAAACATCAGTAAAGACACACAAATCAAAAACATCAGTAAAGACATAAAAATCCAAAACATCAATAAAGACACAAAAATCAAAAACATCAGTAAAGACATAAAAATAAAAGACATCAGTAAAGACATAAAAATAAAAAACGTCAGTAAAGACATAAAAATAAAAAACATCAGTAAAGACATAAAAATCCAAAAGGTCAGTAAGACATAAAAATCAAAAACATCAGTAAAGACATAAAAATCAAAAACATCAGTAAAGACACAAAAATCAAAAACATCAGTAAAGACATGAAAATCAAAAACATCAGTAAAGACACAAAAATAAAAACTTCAGTAAAGACATAAAAATCCAAAACGTCAGTAAAGACATAAAAATCAAAAACATCAGTAAAGACATAAAAATCCAAAACGTCAGTAAGACACAAAAATCAAAAACTTCAGTAAAGACATAAAAATAAAAAACATCAGTAAAGACATAAAAATCAAAAACATCAGTAAAGACATAAAAATCTAAAACGTCAGTAATACATAAAAATAAAAAACTTCAGTAAAGACATAAAAATAAAAAACGTCAGTAAAGACATAAAAATCAAAAACATCAGTAAAGACATAAAAATCCAAAACGTCAGTAAGACATAAAAATCCAAAAGGTCAGTAAGACATAAAAATCAAAAACATCAGTAAAGACATAAAAATAAAAAACATCAGTAAAGACATAAAAATCAAAAACATCAGTAAAGACACAAAAATCAAAAACATCAGTAAAGACATAAAAATAAAAAACGTCAGTAAAGACATAAAAATCCAAAACGTCAGTAAAGACATAAAAATCAAAAACATCAGTAAAGACACAAAAATCAAAAACTTCAGTAAAGACATAAAAATCCAAAACGTCAGTAAAGACATAAAAATCAAAAACTTCAGTAAAGACATAAAAATCCAAAACGTCAGTAAGACATAAAAATCCAAAACGTCAGTAAAGACATAAAAATCAAAAACATCAGTAAAGACATAAAAATCCAAAACGTCAGTAAAGACATAAAAATCAAAAACATCAGTAAAGACACAAAAATCAAAAACTTCAGTAAAGACATAAAAATCCAAAACGTCAGTAAGACATAAAAATCCAAAACGTCAGTAAAGACATAAAAATCAAAAACATCAGTAAAGACATAAAAATCCAAAAGGTCAGTAAGACATAAAAATCAAAAACATCAGTAAAGACATAAAAATAAAAAACATCAGTAAAGACATGAAAATCAAAAACATCTGTAAAGACACAAAAATCAAAAACATCAGTAAAGACATAAAAATAAAAAACGTCAGTAAAGACATAAAAATCCAAAACGTCAGTAAAGACATAAAAATCAAAAACATCAGTAAAGACACAAAAATCAAAAACTTCAGTAAAGACATAAAAATCCAAAACGTCAGTAAAGACATAAAAATCAAAAACTTCAGTAAAGACATAAAAATCCAAAACGTCAGTAAGACATAAAAATCCAAAACGTCAGTAAAGACATAAAAATAAAAAACATCAGTAAAGACATAAAAATCCAAAACGTCAGTAAAGACATAAAAATCCAAAACGTCAGTAAAGACATAAAAATCAAAAACGTCAGTAAAGACACAAAAATCAAAAACATCAGTAAAGACAAAAAAATAAAAAACGTCAGTAAAGACATAAAAATCCAAAAGGTCAGTAAGACATAAAAATCAAAAACATCAGTAAAGACATAAAAATCAAAAACATCAGTAAAGACATAAAAATAAAAAACGTTAGTAAAGACATAAAAATCCAAAACGTCAGTAAAGACACAAAAATCAAAAACATCAGTAAAGACATAAAAATCAAAAACATCAGTAAAGACACAAAAATCAAAAACTTCAGTAAAGACATAAAAATCCAAAACGTCAGTAAGACATAAAAATCCAAAACGTCAGTAAAGACATAAAAATCAAAAACATCAGTAAAGACATAAAAATCCAAAACGTCAGTAAGACATAAAAATCCAAAACGTCAGTAAAGACATAAAAATCAAAAACATCAGTACAGACATAAAAATCCAAAACGTCAGTAAGACATAAAAATCCAAAACGTCAGTAAAGACATAAAAATCAAAAACATCAGTAAAGACATAAAAATCAAAAACGTCAGTAAAGACATAAAAATCAAAAACATCAGTAAAGACACAAAAATCAAAAACTTCAGTAAAGACATAAAAATCCAAAACGTCAGTAAGACATAAAAATCCAAAACGTCAGTAAAGACATAAAAATAAAAAACATCAGTAAAGACATAAAAATCCAAAACATCAGTAAAGACATAAAAATAAAAAACATCAGTAAAGACATGAAAATCAAAAACATCTGTAAAGACACAAAAATCAAAAACATCAGTAAAGACATAAAAATAAAAAACGTCAGTAAAGACATAAAAATCCAAAACGTCAGTAAAGACATAAAAATCAAAAACATCAGTAAAGACACAAAAATCAAAAACTTCAGTAAAGACACAAAAATCAAAAACATCAGTAAAGACATAAAAATAAAAAACGTCAGTAAAGACATAAAAATCCAAAAGGTCAGTAAGACATAAAAATCAAAAACATCAGTAAAGACATAAAAATCAAAAACATCAGTAAAGACATAAAAATAAAAAACGTCAGTAAAGACATAAAAATCCAAAACGTCAGTAAAGACACAAAAATCAAAAACATCAGTAAAGACATAAAAATCAAAAACATCAGTAAAGACACAAAAATCAAAAACATCAGTAAAGACATAAAAATCAAAAACATCAGTAAAGACACAAAAATCAAAAACTTCAGTAAAGACATAAAAATCCAAAACGTCAGTAAGACATAAAAATCCAAAACGTCAGTAAAGACATAAAAATCAAAGACATCAGTAAAGACATAAAAATCCAAAACGTCAGTAAGACATAAAAATCCAAAACGTCAGTAAAGACATAAAAATCAAAAACATCAGTAAAGACATAAAAATCAAAAACGTCAGTAAGACATAAAAATCAAAAACATCAGTAAAGACATAAAAATCAAAAACGTCAGTAAAGACACAAAAATCAAAAACATCAGTAAAGTCATAAAAATAAAAAACATCAGTAAAGACATAAAAATAAAAAACATCAGTAAAGACATAAAAATCCAAAAGGTCAGTAAGACATAAAAATAAAAAACATCAGTAAAGACATAAAAATCCAAAACATCAGTAAAGACACAAAAATCAAAAACATCAGTAAAGACATAAAAATAAAAAACGTCAGTAAAGACATAAAAATCCAAAACGTCAGTAAAGACATAAAAATCCAAAACATCAGTAAAGACATAAAAATCAAAAACATCAGTAAAGACATAAAAATCCAAAACGTCAGTAAAAACATAAAAATAAAAAACGTCAGTAAAGACATAAAAATCCAAAACGTCAGTAAAGACACTAAAATCAAAACATCAGTAAAGACATAAAAATAAAAAACGTCAGTAAAGACATAAAAATAAAAAACGTCAGTAAAGACATAAAAATCCAAAACATCAGTAAAGACATAAAAATCCAAAACATCAGTAAAGACATAAAAATCCAAAACATCAGTAAAGACATAAAAATCTAAAACGTCAGTAAAGTCATAAAAATCCAAAACATCAGTAAAGACACAAAAATCAAAAACATCAGTAAAGACATAAAAATCCAAAACGTCAGTAAAGACATAAAAATCCAAAACATCAGTAAAGACATAAAAATCCAAAACATCAGTAAAGACATAAAAATAAAAAACATCAGTAAAGACATAAAAATCCAAAACGTCAGTAAAGACATAAAAATCCAAAACATCAGTAAAGACATAAAATTCTAAAACGTCAGTAAAGTCATAAAAATCCAAAACATCAGTAAAGACATAAAAATCTAAAACGTCAGTAAAGACATAAAAATCCAAAAGGTCAGTAAGACATAAAAATCAAAAACATCAGTAAAGACATAAAAATCAAAAACATCAGTAAAGACATAAAAATAAAAAACGTCAGTAAAGACATAAAAATCCAAAACGTCAGTAAAGACACAAAAATCAAAAACATCAGTAAAGACATAAAAATCAAAAACATCAGTAAAGACATAAAAATCAAAAACATCAGTAAAGACATAAAAATCAAAAACATCAGTAAAGACACAAAAATCAAAAACTTCAGTAAAGACATAAAAATCCAAAACGTCAGTAAGACATAAAAATCCAAAACGTCAGTAAAGACATAAAAATCAAAAACATCAGTAAAGACATAAAAATCCAAAACGTCAGTAAGACATAAAAATCCAAAACGTCAGTAAAGACATAAAAATCAAAAACATCAGTAAAGACATAAAAATCCAAAACGTCAGTAAGACATAAAAATCAAAAACATCAGTAAAGACATAAAAATCAAAAACGTCAGTAAAGACACAAAAATCAAAAACATCAGTAAAGTCATAAAAATAAAAAAACATCAGTAAAGACATAAAAATCAAAAACATCAGTAAAGACATAAAAATCCAAAACGTCAGTAAGACATAAAAATCCAAAAGGTCAGTAAGACATAAAAATAAAAAAAAAATCAGTAAAGACATAAAAATCCAAAACGTCAGTAAAGACATAAAAATAAAAAACATCAGTAAAGACATAAAAATAAAAAACATCAGTAAAGACATAAAAATCCAAAAGGTCAGTAAGACATAAAAATAAAAAACATCAGTAAAGACATAAAAATCCAAAACATCAGTAAAGACACAAAAATCAAAAACATCAGTAAAGACATAAAAATAAAAAACGTCAGTAAAGACATAAAAATCCAAAACGTCAGTAAAGACATAAAAATCCAAAACATCAGTAAAGACATAAAAATCAAAAACATCAGTAAAGACATAAAAATCCAAAACGTCAGTAAAAACATAAAAATAAAAAACGTCAGTAAAGACATAAAAATCCAAAACGTCAGTAAAGACACAAAAATCAAAACATCAGTAAAGACATAAAAATAAAAAACGTCAGTAAAGACATAAAAATAAAAAACGTCAGTAAAGACATAAAAATCCAAAACATCAGTAAAGACATAAAAATCCAAAACATCAGTAAAGACATAAAAATCCAAAACATCAGTAAAGACATAAAAATCTAAAACGTCAGTAAAGTCATAAAAATCCAAAACATCAGTAAAGACACAAAAATCAAAAACATCAGTAAAGACATAAAAATCCAAAACGTCAGTAAAGACATAAAAATCCAAAACATCAGTAAAGACATAAAAATCCAAAACATCAGTAAAGACATAAAAATAAAAAACATCAGTAAAGACATAAAAATCCAAAACATCAGTAAAGACATAAAAATCCAAAACGTCAGTAAAGACATAAAAATCCAAAACATCAGTAAAGACATAAAATTCTAAAACGTCAGTAAAGTCATAAAAATCCAAAACATCAGTAAAGACATAAAAATCCAAAATGTCAGTATGGACATAAGAATGCAAAACGTCAGTAAAACATAAAAATCAAAAACATCAGTAAAGACATAAGAATCCAAAACATCAGTAAAGACATAAGAATCCAAAACATCAGTAAAGACATAAAAATCAAAAACGTCAGTAAAGACATAAAAATCAAAAACATTAGTAAAGACATAAAAATCCAAAACATCAGTAAAGTCATAAAAATCAAAAACATCAGTAAAGACATAAAAATAAAAAACTTCAGTAAAGACATAAAAATCCAAAACATCAATAAAGACATAAAAATCTAAAACGTCAGTAAAGACATAAAAATCCAAAACATCAGTAAAGACATAAAAATCAAAAACATCAGTAAAGACATAAAAATCCAAAACATCAGTAAAGACATGCAAATCAAAAACATCAGTAAAGACATAAAAATCAACAACATCAGTAAAGACATAAAAATCCAAAACATCAGTAAAGACATAAAAATCCAAAACATCAATAAAGACATAAAAATCAAAAACGTCAGTAAAGACATAAAAATCCAAAACATCAGTAAAGACATAAAAATCAAAAACATCAGTAAAGACATAAAAATCAAAACATCAGTAAAGACATAAAAATAAAAAACATCAGTACAGACATAAAAATCCAAAACCTCAGTAAAGACATAAAAATCCAAAAGGTCAGTAAAGACATAAAAATCCAAAACGTCAGTAAAGAACATACAAATAAAAAACGTCAGTAAAGACATAAAAATCATAAACGTCAGTAAAGACATAAGAATCCAAAACGTCAGTAAAGACATGAAAATCCAAAACGTCAGTAAAGACATAAGAATCCAATACATCAGTAAAGACACAAAAATCCAAAACATCAGTAAAGACATAAAAATCCAAAACATCAGTAAAGACATAAACATCCAAAACATCAGTAAAGACATAACAATCCAAAACGTCAGTAAAGACATAAAAATCCAAACATCAGTAAAGACATAAAAATAAAAAAACATCAGTAAAGACATAAAAATCCAAAACGTCAGTAAAGACATAAAAATCCAAAACGTCAGTAAAGACATAAAAATCCAACACGTCAGTAAAGACATAAAAATCCAAAACGTCAGTAAAGACATAAAAATGCAAAACATCAGTAAAGACATAAAAATCCAAAACATCAGTAAAGATATAAAAATCCAAAACGTCCGTAAAGACATAAAAATCAAAAACATCAGTAAAGACATAAAAATCTAAAACGTCAGTAAAGTCATAAAAATCCAAAACATCAGTAAAGACATAAAAATGCAAAACATCAGTAAAGACATAAAAATCCAAAACGTCAGTAAAGACATAAAAATCAAAAACATCAGTAAAGACATAAAAATCCAAAACATCAGTAAAGACATAAAAATCTAAAACGTCAGTAAAGTCATAAAAATTCAAAACATCAGTAAAGACATAAAAATCTAAAACGTCAGTAAAGTCATAAAAATAAAAAACATCAGTAAAGACATAAAAATCTAAAACGTCAGTAAAGACATAAAAATCCAAAACATCAGTAAAGACATGAAAATCAAAAACATCAGTAAAGACATAAAAATCCAAAACATCAGTAAAGACATAAAAATCCAAAACGTCAGTAAAGACATAAAAATCCAAAACATCAGTAAAGACATAAAAATCTAAAACGTCAGTAAAGTCATAAAAATCCAAAACATCAGTAAAGACATAAAAATCTAAAACGTCAGTAAAGTCATAAAAATCAAAAACATCAGTAAAGTCATAAAAATAAAAAACATCAGTAAAGACATAAAAATCCAAAACATCAATAAAGACATAAAAATCTAAAACGTCAGTAAAGACATAAAAATCCAAAACATCAGTAAAGACATAAAAATAAAAAAACATCAGTAAAGACATAAAAATCCAAAACATCAGTAAAGACATAAAAATCCAAAACGTCAGTAAAGACGTAAAAATCAAAAACATCAGTAAAGACATAAAAATCCAAAATGTCAGTACAGACATAAGAATCCAAAACGTCAGTAAAACATAAAAATCAAAAACATCAGTAAAGACATAAGAATCCAAAACATCAGTAAAGACATAAGAATCCAAAACATCAGTAAAGACATAAAAATCAAAAACGTCAGTAAAGACATAAAAATCAAAAACATTAGTAAAGACATAAAAATCCAAAACATCAGTAAAGTCATAAAAATCAAAAACATCAGAAAAGACATAAAAATAAAAAACTTCAGTAAAGACATAAAAATCCAAAACATCAATAAAGACATAAAAATCTAAAACGTCAGTAAAGACATAAAAATCCAAAACATCAGTAAAGACATAAAAATCAAAAACATCAGTAAAGACATAAAAGTCCAAAACGTCAGTAATAACATAAAAATCCAAAACATCAGTAAAGACATAAAAATCCTAAACATCAGTAAAGACATAAAAATCCAAAACATCAGTAAAGACATAAAAATAAAACACATCAGTAAAGACATAAAAATCCAAAACATCAGTAAAGACATAAAAATCCAAAACGTCAGTAAAGACATAAAAATCCAAAACATCAGTAAAGACATAAAAATCTAAAACGTCAGTAAAGTCATAAAAATCCAAAACATCAGTAAAGACATAAAAATCTAAAACGTCAGTAAAGTCATAAAAATCAAAAACATCAGTAAAGTCATAAAAATAAAAAACATCAGTAAAGACATAAAAATCCAAAACATCAATAAAGACATAAAAATCTAAAACGTCAGTAAAGACATAAAAATCCAAAACATCAGTAAAGACATAAAAATCAAAAACATCAGTAAAGACATAAAAATCAAAACATCAGTAAAGACATAAAAATAAAAAACATCAGTACAGACATAAAAATCCAAAACCTCAGTAAAGACATAAAAATCCAAAAGGTCAGTAAAGACATAAAAATCCAAAACGTCAGTAAAGAACATACAAATAAAAAACGTCAGTAAAGACATAAAAATCATAAACGTCAGTAAAGACATAAGAATCCAAAACGTCAGTAAAGACATGAAAATCCAAAACGTCAGTAAAGACATAAGAATCCAATACATCAGTAAAGACACAAAAATCCAAAACATCAGTAAAGACATAAAAATCCAAAACATCAGTAAAGACATAAACATCCAAAACATCAGTAAAGACATAACAATCCAAAACGTCAGTAAAGACATAAAAATTAAAAACATCAGTAAAGACATAAAAATCCAAACATCAGTAAAGACATAAAAATAAAAAAACATCAGTAAAGACATAAAAATCCAAAACGTCAGTAAAGACATAAAAATCCAAAACGTCAGTAAAGACATAAAAATCCAAAACGTCAGTAAAGACATAAAAATGCAAAACATCAGTAAAGACATAAAAATCCTAAACATCAGTAAAGACATAAAAATCCAAAACATCAGTAAAGACATAAAAATAAAACACATCAGTAAAGACATAAAAATCCAAAACATCAGTAAAGACATAAAAATCCAAAACGTCAGTAAAGACATAAAAATCCAAAACATCAGTAAAGACATAAAAATCTAAAACGTCAGTAAAGTCATAAAAATCCAAAACATCAGTAAAGACATAAAAATCTAAAACGTCAGTAAAGTCATAAAAATCAAAAACATCAGTAAAGTCATAAAAATAAAAAACATCAGTAAAGACATAAAAATCCAAAACATCAATAAAGACATAAAAATCTAAAACGTCAGTAAAGACATAAAAATCCAAAACATCAGTAAAGACATAAAAATCAAAAACATCAGTAAAGACATAAAAATCAAAACATCAGTAAAGACATAAAAATAAAAAACATCAGTACAGACATAAAAATCCAAAACCTCAGTAAAGACATAAAAATCCAAAAGGTCAGTAAAGACATAAAAATCCAAAACGTCAGTAAAGAACATACAAATAAAAAACGTCAGTAAAGACATAAAAATCATAAACGTCAGTAAAGACATAAGAATCCAAAACGTCAGTAAAGACATGAAAATCCAAAACGTCAGTAAAGACATAAGAATCCAATACATCAGTAAAGACACAAAAATCCAAAACATCAGTAAAGACATAAAAATCCAAAACATCAGTAAAGACATAAACATCCAAAACATCAGTAAAGACATAACAATCCAAAACGTCAGTAAAGACATAAAAATTAAAAACATCAGTAAAGACATAAAAATCCAAACATCAGTAAAGACATAAAAATAAAAAAACATCAGTAAAGACATAAAAATCCAAAACGTCAGTAAAGACATAAAAATCCAAAACGTCAGTAAAGACATAAAAATCCAAAACGTCAGTAAAGACATAAAAATGCAAAACATCAGTAAAGACATAAAAATCCAAAACATCAGTAAAGATATAAAAATCCAAAACGTCCGTAAAGACATAAAAATCAAAAACATCAGTAAAGACATAAAAATCTAAAACGTCAGTAAAGTCATAAAAATCCAAAACATCAGTAAAGACATAAAAATCAAAAACATCAGTAAAGACATAAAAATCCAAAACGTCAGTAAAGACATAAAAATCCAAAACATCAGTAAAGACATAAAAATCCAAAACATCAGTAAAGACATAAAAATCTAAAACGTCAGTAAAGTCATAAAAATCCAAAACATCAGTAAAGACATAAAAATCTAAAACGTCAGTAAAGTCATAAAAATCCAAAACATCAGTAAAGACATAAAAATCAAAAACATCAGTAAAGACATAAAAGTCCAAAACGTCAGTAAAGACATAAAAATCCAAAACATCAGTAAAGACATAAAAATCCTAAACATCAGTAAAGACATAAAAATCCAAAACATCAGTAAAGACATAAAAATAAAAAACATCAGTAAAGACATAAAAATCCAAAACATCAGTAAAGACATAAAAATCCAAAACGTCAGTAAAGACATAAAAATCCAAAACATCAGTAAAGACATAAAAATCTAAAACGTCAGTAAAGTCATAAAAATCCAAAACATCAGTAAAGACATAAAAATCTAAAACGTCAGTAAAGTCATAAAAATCAAAAACATCAGTAAAGTCATAAAAATAAAAAACATCAGTAAAGACATAAAAATCCAAAACATCAATAAAGACATAAAAATCTAAAACGTCAGTAAAGACATAAAAATAAAAAACATCAGTAAAGACATAAAAATCAAAAACATCAGTAAAGACATAAAAATCCAAAACATCAGTAAAGACATAAAAATCAAAAACATCAGTAAAGACATAAAAATCCAAAACATCAGTAAAGACATAAAAATAAAAAAACATCAGTAAAGACATAAAAATCCAAAACATCAGTAAAGACATAAAAATCCAAAACGTCAGTAAAGACGTAAAAATCAAAAACATCAGTAAAGACATAAAAATCAAAAATGTCAGTACAGACATAAGAATCCAAAACGTCAGTAAAACATAAAAATCAAAAACATCAGTAAAGACATAAGAATCCAAAACATCAGTAAAGACATAAGAATCCAAAACATCAGTAAAGACATAAAAATCAAAAACGTCAGTAAAGACATAAAAATCAAAAACATTAGTAAAGACATAAAAATCCAAAACATCAGTAAAGTCATAAAAATCAAAAACATCAGTAAAGACATAAAAATAAAAAACTTCAGTAAAGACATAAAAATCCAAAACATCAATAAAGACATAAAAATCTAAAACGTCAGTAAAGACATAAAAATCCAAAACATCAGTAAAGACATAAAAATCAAACACATCAGTAAAGACATAAAAATCCAAAACATCAGTAAAGACATGCAAATCAAAAACATCAGTAAAGACATAAAAATCAACAACATCAGTAAAGACATAAAAATCCAAAACATCAGTAATGACATAAAAATCCAAAACATCAATAAAGACATAAAAATCTAACACGTCAGTAAAGTCATAAAAATAAAAAACATCAGTAAAGACATAAAAATCAAAAACATCAGTAAAGACATAAAAATCCAAAACATCAGTAAAGACATAAAAATCTAAAACGTCAGTAAAGTCATAAAAATCCAAAACATCAGTAAAGACATAAAAATCTAAAACGTCAGTAAAGTCATAAAAATCCAAAACATCAGTAAAGTCATAAAAATAAAAAACATCAGTAAAGACATAAAAATCCAAAACGTCAGTAAAGACATAAAAATCCAAAACATCAGTAAAGACATAAAAATAAAAAACATCAGTAAAGACATAGAAATCCTAAACATCAGTAAAGACATAAAAATCCAAAACATCAGTAAAGACATAAAAATCCAAAACATCAGTAAAGACATAAAAATCTAAAACGTCAGTAAAGTCATAAAAATCAAAAACATCAGTAAAGTCATAAAAATAAAAAACATCAGTAAAGACATAAAAATCAAAAACATCAGTAAAGACATAAAAATCTAAAACATCAGTAAAGTCATTAAAATCAAAAACATCAGTAAAGACATAAAAATCCAAAACATCAGTAAAGACATAAAAATCCAAAACATCAATAAAGACATAAAAATCAAAAACGTCAGTAAAGACATAAAAATCCAAAACATCAGTAAAGACATAAAAATCAAAAACATCAGTAAAGACATAAAAATCAAAACATCAGTAAAGACATAAAAATAAAAAACATCAGTACAGACATAAAAATCAAAACATCAGTAAAGACATAAAAATCAAAACATCAATAAAGACATAAAAATCAAAAACATCAGTAAAGACATAAAAATCCAAAACATCAGTAAAGACATAAAAATAAAAAACATCAGTAAAGACATAAAAATCCAAAACGTCAGTACAGACATAAGAATCCAAAACGTCAGTAAAGACATAAAAATCAAAAACATCGGTAAAGACATAAGAATCCAAAACGTCAGTAAAGACATAAAAATAAAAAACATCAGTAAAGACATAAAAATCTAAAACGTCAGTAAAGACATAAGAATCCAAAACGTCAGTAAAGACATAAAAATGCAAAACATCAGTAAAGACATAAAAATCCAAAACATCAGTAAAGACATAAAAATAAAAAACGTCAGTAAAGACATAAAAATCCAAAACATCAGTTAAAACATAAAAATCAATAACGTCAGTAAAGACATAAAAATCAAAAACATCAGTAAAGACATAAAAATCCAAACATCAGTAAAGACATGAAAATAAAAAATATCAGTAAAGACGTAAAAATCAAAAACATCAGTAAAGACATAAAAATCAAAAACATCAGTAAAGACATAAAAATCCAAAACATCAGTAAAGACATAAAAATCTAAAACGTCAGTAAAGTCATAAAAATCCAAAACATCAGTAAAGACATAAAAATCAAAAACATCAGTAAAGACATAAAAGTCCAAAACGTCAGTAAAGACATAAAAATCCAAAACATCAGTAAAGACATAAAAATCCTAAACATCAGTAAAGACATAAAAATCCAAAACATCAGTAAAGACATAAAAATAAAAAACATCAGTAAAGACATAAAAATCCAAAACATCAGTAAAGACATAAAAATCCAAAACGTCAGTAAAGAAATAAAAATCCAAAACATCAGTAAAGACATAAAAATCTAAAACGTCAGTAAAGTCATAAAAATCCAAAACATCAGTAAAGACATAAAAATAAAAAACGTCAGTAAAGACATAAAAATCCAAAACATCAGTAAAGACATAAAAATCAATAACGTCAGTAAAGACATAAAAATCAAAAACATCAGTAAAGACATAAAAATCCAAACATCAGTAAAGACATGAAAATAAAAAATATCAGTAAAGACATAAAAATCAAAAACATCAGTAAAGACATAAAAATCAAAAACATCAGTAAAGACATAAAAATCCAAAACATCAGTAAAGACATAAAAATCTAAAACGTCAGTAAAGTCATAAAAATCCAAAACATCAGTAAAGACATAAAAATCAAAAACATCAGTAAAGACATAAAAGTCCAAAACGTCAGTAAAGACATAAAAATCCAAAACATCAGTAAAGACATAAAAATCCAAAACATCAGTAAAGACATAAAAATCCAAAACATCAGTAAAGACATAAAAATAAAAAACATCAGTAAAGACATAAAAATCTAAAACATCAGTAAAGTCATTTAAATCAAAAACATCAGTAAAGACATAAAAATCCAAAACATCAGTAAAGACATAAAAATCCAAAACATCAATAAAGACATAAAAATCAAAAACGTCAGTAAAGACATAAAAATCCAAAACATCAGTAAAGACATAAAAATCAAAAACATCAGTAAAGACATAAAAATCAAAACATCAGTAAAGACATAAAAATAAAAAACATCAGTACAGACATAAAAATCAAAACATCAGTAAAGACATAAAAATCAAAACATCAATAAAGACATAAAAATCAAAAACATCAGTAAAGACATAAAAATCCAAAACATCAGTAAAGACATAAAAATCAAAAACATCAGTAAAGACATAAAAATCCAAAACGTCAGTACAGACATAAGAATCCAAAACGTCAGTAAAGACATAAAAATCGAAAACATCGGTAAAGACATAAGAATCCAAAACGTCAGTAAAGACATAAAAATAAAAAACATCAGTAAAGACATAAAAATCTAAAACGTCAGTAAAGACATAAGAATCCAAAACGTCAGTAAAGACATAAAAATGCAAAACATCAGTAAAGACATAAAAATCCAAAACATCAGTAAAGACATAAAAATAAAAAACGTCAGTAAAGACATAAAAATCCAAAACATCAGTAAAGACATAAAAATCAATAACGTCAGTAAAGACATAAAAATCAAAAACATCAGTAAAGACATAAAAATCCAAACATCAGTAAAGACATGAAAATAAAAAATATCAGTAAAGACATAAAAATCAAAAACATCAGTAAAGACATAAAAATCAAAAACATCAGTAAAGACATAAAAATCCAAAACATCAGTAAAGACATAAAAATCTAAAACGTCAGTAAAGTCATAAAAATCCAAAACATCAGTAAAGACATAAAAATCAAAAACATCAGTAAAGACATAAAAGTCCAAAACGTCAGTAAAGACATAAAAATCCAAAACATCAGTAAAGACATAAAAATCCTAAACATCAGTAAAGACATAAAAATCCAAAACATCAGTAAAGACATAAAAATAAAAAACATCAGTAAAGACATAAAAATCCAAAACATCAGTAAAGACATAAAAATCCAAAACGTCAGTAAAGACATAAAAATCCAAAACATCAGTAAAGACATAAAAATCTAAAACGTCAGTAAAGTCATAAAAATCCAAAACATCAGTAAAGACATAAAAATAAAAAACGTCAGTAAAGACATAAAAATCCAAAACATCAGTAAAGACATAAAAATCAATAACGTCAGTAAAGACATAAAAATCAAAAACATCAGTAAAGACATAAAAATCCAAACATCAGTAAAGACATGAAAATAAAAAATATCAGTAAAGACATAAAAATCAAAAACATCAGTAAAGACATAAAAATCAAAAACATCAGTAAAGACATAAAAATCCAAAACATCAGTAAAGACATAAAAATCTAAAACGTCAGTAAAGTCATAAAAATCCAAAACATCAGTAAAGACATAAAAATCAAAAACATCAGTAAAGACATAAAAGTCCAAAACGTCAGTAAAGACATAAAAATAAAAACCATCAGTAAAGACATAAAAATCCAAAACATCAGTAAAGACATAAAAATCCAAAACGTCAGTAAAGACATAAAAATCCAAAACATCAGTAAAGACATAAAAATCTAAAACGTCAGTAAAGTCATAAAAATCCAAAACATCAGTAAAGACATAAAAATCTAAAACGTCAGTAAAGTCATAAAAATCAAAAACATCAGTAAAGTCATAAAAATAAAAAACATCAGTAAAGACATAAAAATCCAAAACATCAATAAAGACATAAAAATCTAAAACGTCAGTAAAGACATAAAAATCCAAAACATCAGTAAAGACATAAAAATCAAAAACATCAGTAAAGACATAAAAATCCAAAACATCAGTAAAGACATAAAAATCAAAAACATCAGTAAAGACATAAAAATCCAAAACATCAGTAAAGACATAAAAATAAAAAAACATCAGTAAAGACATAAAAATCCAAAACATCAGTAAAGACATAAAAATCCAAAACGTCAGTAAAGACGTAAAAATCAAAAACATCAGTAAAGACATAAAAATCCAAAATGTCAGTACAGACATAAGAATCCAAAACGTCAGTAAAACATAAAAATCAAAAACATCAGTAAAGACATAAGAATCCAAAACATCAGTAAAGACATAAGAATCCAAAACATCAGTAAAGACATAAAAATCAAAAACGTCAGTAAAGACATAAAAATCAAAAACATTAGTAAAGACATAAAAATCCAAAACATCAGTAAAGTCATAAAAATCAAAAACATCAGTAAAGACATAAAAATAAAAAACTGCAGTAAAGACATAAAAATCCAAAACATCAATAAAGACATAAAAATCTAAAACGTCAGTAAAGACATAAAAATCCAAAACATCAGTAAAGACATAAAAATCAAACACATCAGTAAAGACATAAAAATCCAAAACATCAGTAAAGACATGCAAATCAAAAACATCAGTAAAGACATAAAAATCAACAACATCAGTAAAGACATAAAAATCCAAAACATCAGTAATGACATAAAAATCCAAAACATCAATAAAGACATAAAAATCTAACACGTCAGTAAAGTCATAAAAATAAAAAACATCAGTAAAGACATAAAAATCAAAAACATCAGTAAAGACATAAAAATCCAAAACATCAGTAAAGACATAAAAATCTAAAACGTCAGTAAAGTCATAAAAATCCAAAACATCAGTAAAGACATAAAAATCTAAAACGTCAGTAAAGTCATAAAAATCCAAAACATCAGTAAAGTCATAAAAATAAAAAACATCAGTAAAGACATAAAAATCCAAAACGTCAATAAAGACATAAAAATCCAAAACATCAGTAAAGACATAAAAATCCAAAACATCAGTAAAGACATAAAAATCTAAAACGTCAGTAAAGTCATAAAAATCAAAAACATCAGTAAAGTCATAAAAATAAAAAACATCAGTAAAGACATAAAAATCAAAAACATCAGTAAAGACATAAAAATCTAAAACATCAGTAAAGACATAAGAATCCAAAACATCAGTAAAGAAATAAGAATCCAAAACATCAGTAAAGACATAAAAATCAAAAACGTCAGTAAAGACATAAAAATCAAAAACATTAGTAAAGACATAAAAATCCAAAACATCAGTAAAGACATAAAAATCTAAAACGTCAGTAAAGTCATAAAAATCCAAAACATCAGTAAAGACATAAAAATCTAAAACGTCAGTAAAGTCATAAAAATCCAAAACATCAGTAAAGACATAAAAATCAAAAACATCAGTAAAGACATAAAAGTCCAAAACGTCAGTAAAGACATAAAAATCCAAAACATCAGTAAAGACATAAAAATCCTAAACATCAGTAAAGACATAAAAATCCAAAACATCAGTAAAGACATAAAAAAAAAAAACATCAGTAAAGACATAAAAATCCAAAACATCAGTAAAGACATAAAAATCCAAAACGTCAGTAAAGACATAAAAATCCAAAACATCAGTAAAGACATAAAAATCTAAAACGTCAGTAAAGTCATAAAAATCCAAAACATCAGTAAAGACATAAAAATCTAAAACGTCAGTAAAGTCATAAAAATCAAAAACATCAGTAAAGTCATAAAAATCTAAAACGTCAGTAAAGACATAAAAATCCAAAACATCAGTAAAGACATAAAAATCAAAAACATCAGTAAAGACATAAAAATCCAAAACATCAGTAAAGACATAAAAATCAAAAACATCAGTAAAGACATAAAAATCCAAAACATCAGTAAAGACATAAAAATAAAAAAACATCAGTAAAGACATAAAAATCCAAAACATCAGTAAAGACATAAAAATCCAAAACGTCAGTAAAGACGTAAAAATCAAAAACATCAGTAAAGACATAAAAATCCAAAATGTCAGTACAGACATAAGAATCCAAAACGTCAGTAAAACATAAAAATCAAAAACATCAGTAAAGACATAAGAATCCAAAACATCAGTAAAGACATAAGAATCCAAAACATCAGTAAAGACATAAAAATACAAAAACGTCAGTAAAGACATAAAAATCAAAAACATTAGTAAAGACATAAAAATCCAAAACATCAGTAAAGTCATAAAAATCAAAAACATCAGTAAAGACATAAAAATAAAAAACTTCAGTAAAGACATAAAAATCCAAAACATCAATAAAGACATAAAAATCTAAAACGTCAGTAAAGACATAAAAATCCAAAACATCAGTAAAGACATAAAAATCAAACACATCAGTAAAGACATAAAAATCCAAAACATCAGTAAAGACATGCAAATCAAAAACATCAGTAAAGACATAAAAATCAACAACATCAGTAAAGACATAAAAATCCAAAACATCAGTAATGACATAAAAATCCAAAACATCAATAAAGACATAAAAATCTAACACGTCAGTAAAGTGATAAAAATAAAAAACATCAGTAAAGACATAAAAATCAAAAACATCAGTAAAGACATAAAAATCCAAAACATCAGTAAAGACATAAAAATCTAAAACGTCAGTAAAGTCATAAAAATCCAAAACATCAGTAAAGACATAAAAATCTAAAACGTCAGTAAAGTCATAAAAATCCAAAACATCAGTAAAGTCATAAAAATAAAAAACATCAGTAAAGACATAAAAATCCAAAACGTCAGTAAAGACATAAAAATCCAAAACATCAGTAAAGACATAAAAATAAAAAACATCAGTAAAGACATAGAAATCCTAAACATCAGTAAAGACATAAAAATCCAAAACGTCAGTAAAGACATAAAAATAAAAAACATCAGTAAAGACATAAAAATCCAAAACGTCAGTAAAGACATAAAAATCCAAAACATCAGTAAAGACATAAAAATCCAAAACATCAGTAAAGACATAAAAATCTAAAACGTCAGTAAAGTCATAAAAATCAAAAACATCAGTAAAGTCATAAAAATAAAAAACATCAGTAAAGACATAAAAATCTAAAACATCAGTAAAGACATAAAAATCTAAAACATCAGTAAAGTCATTAAAATCAAAAACATCAGTAAAGACATAAAAATCCAAAACATCAGTAAAGACATAAAAATCCAAAACATCAATAAAGACATAAAAATCAAAAACGTCAGTAAAGACATAAAAATCCAAAACATCAGTAAAGACATAAAAATCAAAAACATCGGTAAAGACATAAGAATCCAAAACGTCAGTAAAGACATAAAAATAAAAAACATCAGTAAAGACATAAAAATCTAAAACGTCAGTAAAGACATAAGAATCCAAAACGTCAGTAAAGACATAAAAATGCAAAACATCAGTAAAGACATAAAAATCCAAAACATCAGTAAAGACATAACAATAAAAAACGTCAGTAAAGACACAAAAATCCAAAACATCAGTAAAGACATAAAAATCAATAACGTCAGTAAAGACATAAAAATCAAAAACATCAGTAAAGACATAAAAATCCAAACATCAGTAAAGACATAAAAATAAAAAATATCAGTAAAGACATAAAAATCAAAAACATCAGTAAAGACATAAAAATCAAAAACATCAGTAAAGACATAAAAATCCAAAACATCAGTAAAGATATAAAAATCCAAAACGTCAGTAAAGACATAAAAATCAAAAACATCAGTAAAGACATAAAAATCAAAAACATCAGTAAAGACATAAAAATCCAAAACCTCAGTAAAGACATAAAAATCTAAAACGTCAGTAAAGTCATAAAAATCCAAAACATCAGTAAAGACATAAAAATCTAAAACGTCAGTAAAGTCATAAAAATCAAAAACATCAGTAAAGTCATAAAAATAAAAAACATCAGTAAAGACATAAAAATCCAAAACATCAGTAAAGACATAAAAATCCAAAACATCAGTAAAGACATAAAAATCCAAAACATCAGTAAAGACATAAAAATCCAAAACATCAGTAAAGACATAAAAATAAAAAACATCAGTAAAGACATAAAAATCCAAAAAATCAGTAAAGACATAAAAATCCAAAACGTCAGTAAAGACATAAAAATCAAAAACATCAGTAAAGACATTAAAATCCAAAACATCAATAAAGACATATAAATCTAAAACATCAGTAAAGACATAAAAATCAAAAACATCAGTAAAGACATAAAAATAAAAAACATCAGTAAAGACATAAAAATCAAAACATCAGTAAAGACATAAAAATCCAAAACGTCAGTAAAGACGTAAAAATCAAAAACATCAGTAAAGACATAAAAATCCAAAACGTCAGTACAGACATAATAATCCAAAACGTCAGTAAAGACATAAAAATCAAAAACATCAGTAAAGACATAAGAATCCAAAACATCAGTAAAGACATAAGAATCCAAAACATCAGTAAAGACATAAAAATCCAAAACGTCAGTAAAGACATAAAAATCGAAAACATCAGTACAGACATAAAAATCCAAACATCAGTAAAGACATAAAAATAAAAAACATCAGTAAAGACATAAAAATCAAAACCATCAGTAAAGACATAAAAATCCAAACCGTCAGTAAAGACATAAAAATAAAAAACATCAGTAAAGACATAAAAATCCAAAACGTCAGTAAAGACATAAAAATCCAAAACATCAGTAAAGACATAAAAATCCAAAACATCGGTAAAGACATAAAAATCTAAAACGTCAGTAAAGTCATAAAAATCCAAAACATCAGTAAAGACATAAAAATCTAAAACGTCAGTAAAGTCATAAAACTCAAAAACATCAATAAAGTCATAAAAATAAAAAACATCAGTAAAGACACAAAAATCCAAAACATCAGTAAAGACATAAAAATCCAAAACATCAGTAAAGACATAAAAATCTAAAACGTCAGTAAAGTCATAAAAATCAAAAACATCAGTAAAGTCATAAAAATAAAAAACATCAGTAAAGACATAAAAATCCAAAACATCAGTAAAGACATAAAAATCTAAAACGTCAGTAAAGTCATAAAAATCAACAACATCAGTAAAGACATAAAAATCCAAAACATCAGTAAAGACATAAAAATCCAAAACATCAATAAAGACATAAAAATCAAAAACGTCAGTAAAGACATAAAAATCCAAAACATCAGTAAAGACATAAAAATCAAAAACATCAGTAAAGACATAAAAATCAAAACATCAGTAAAGACATAAAAATAAAAAACATCAGTACAGACATAAAAATCCAAAACGTCAGTAAAGACATAAAAATCCAAAAGGTCAGTAAAGACATAAAAATCCAAAACGTCAGTAAAGAACATACAAATAAAAAACGTCAGTAAAGACATAAAAATCATAAACGTCAGTAAAGACATAAGAATCCAAAACGTCAGTAAAGACATGAAAATCCAAAACGTCAGTAAAGACATAAGAATCCAATACATCAGTAAAGACACAAAAATCCAAAACATCAGTAAAGACATAAAAATCCAAAACATCAGTAAAGACATAAACATCCAAAACATCAGTAAAGACATAACAATCCAAAACGTCAGTAAAGACATAAAAATTAAAAACATCAGTAAAGACATAAAAATCCAAACATCAGTAAAGACATAAAAATAAAAAAACATCAGTAAAGACATAAAAATCCAAAACGTCAGTAAAGACATAAAAATCCAAAACGTCAGTAAAGACATAAAAATCCAACACGTCAGTAAAGACATAAAAATCCAAAACGTCAGTAAAGACATAAAAATGCAAAACACCAGTAAAGACATAAAAATCCAAAACATCAGTAAAGATATAAAAATCCAAAACGTCCGTAAAGACATAAAAATCAAAAACATCAGTAAAGACATAAAAATCTAAAACGTCAGTAAAGTCATAAAAATCCAAAACATCAGTAAAGACATAAAAATCAAAAACATCAGTAAAGACATAAAAATCCAAAACGTCAGTAAAGACATAAAAATCAAAAACATCAGTAAAGACATAAAAATCCAAAACATCAGTAAAGACATAAAAATCTAAAACGTCAGTAAAGTCATAAAAATCCAAAACATCAGTAAAGACATAAAAATCTAAAACGTCAGTAAAGTCATAAAAATCCAAAACATCAGTAAAGACATAAAAATCAAAAACATCAGTAAAGACATAAAAGTCCAAAACGTCAGTAAAGACATAAAAATCCAAAACATCAGTAAAGACATAAAAATCCTAAACATCAGTAAAGACATAAAAATCCAAAACATCAGTAAAGACATAAAAATAAAAAACATCAGTAAAGACATAAAAATCCAAAACATCAGTAAAGACATAAAAATCCAAAACGTCAGTAAAGATATAAAAATCCAAAACATCAGTAAAGACATAAAAATCTAAAACGTCAGTAAAGTCATAAAAATCCAAAACATCAGTAAAGACATAAAAATCTAAAACGTCAGTAAAGTCATAAAAATCAAAAACATCAGTAAAGTCATAAAAATAAAAAACATCAGTAAAGACATAAAAATCCAAAACATCAATAAAGACATAAAAATCTAAAACGTCAGTAAAGACATAAAAATCCAAAACATCAGTAAAGACATAAAAATCAAAAACATCAGTAAAGACATAAAAATCCAAAACATCAGTAAAGACATAAAAATCAAAAACATCAGTAAAGACATAAAAATCCAAAACATCAGTAAAGACATAAAAATCCAAAACGTCAGTAAAGACGTAAAAATCAAAAACATCAGTAAAGACATAAAAATCCAAAATGTCAGTACAGACATAAGAATCCAAAACGTCAGTAAAACATAAAAATCAAAAACATCAGTAAAGACATAAGAATCCAAAACATCAGTAAAGACATAAGAATTCAAAACATCAGTAAAGACATAAAAATCAAAAACGTCAGTAAAGACATAAAAATCAAAAACATTAGTAAAGACATAAAAATCCAAAACATCAGTAAAGTCATAAAAATCAAAAACATCAGTAAAGACATAAAAATAAAAAACTTCAGTAAAGACATAAAAATCCAAAACATCAATAAAGACATAAAAATCTAAAACGTCAGTAAAGACATAAAAATCCAAAACATCAGTAAAGACATAAAAATCAAACACATCAGTAAAGACATAAAAATCCAAAACATCAGTAAAGACATGCAAATCAAAAACATCAGTAAAGACATAAAAATCAACAACATCAGTAAAGACATAAAAATCCAAAACATCAGTAATGACATAAAAATCCAAAACATCAATAAAGACATAAAAATCTTACACGTCAGTAAAGTCATAAAAATAAAAAACATCAGTAAAGACATAAAAATCAAAAACATCAGTAAAGACATAAAAATCCAAAACATCAGTAAAGACATAAAAATCTAAAACGTCAGTAAAGTCATAAAAATCCAAAACATCAGTAAAGACATAAAAATCTAAAACGTCAGTAAAGTCATAAAAATCCAAAACATCAGTAAAGTCATAAAAATAAAAAACATCAGTAAAGACATAAAAATCCAAAACGTCAGTAAAGACATAAAAATCCAAAACATCAGTAAAGACATAAAAATAAAAAACATCAGTAAAGACATAGAAATCCTAAACATCAGTAAAGACATAAAAATCCAAAACGTCAGTAAAGACATAAAAATAAAAAACATCAGTAAAGACATAAAAATCCAAAACGTCAGTAAAGACATAAAAATCCAAAACATCAGTAAAGACATAAAAATCCAAAACATCAGTAAAGACATAAAAATCTAAAACGTCAGTAAAGTCATAAAAATCAAAAACATCAGTAAAGTCATAAAAATAAAAAACATCAGTAAAGACATAAAAATCAAAAACATCAGTAAAGACATAAAAATCTAAAACATCAGTAAAGTCATTAAAATCCAAAACATCAGTAAAGACATAAAAATAAAAAACATCAGTAAAGACATAAAAATCTAAAACATCAGTAAAGTCATAAACATCCAAAACATCAGTAAAGACATAAAAATAAAAAACTTCAGTAAAGACATAAAAATCCAAAACATCAATAAAGACATAAAAATCTAAAACGTCAGTAAAGACATAAAAATCCAAAATATCAGTAAAGACATAAAAATCAAAAACATCAGTAAAGACATAAAAATCAAAAACATCAGTAAAGACATGAAAATCAAAAACATCAGTAAAGACATAAAAATCAAAAACATCAGTAAAGACATGCAAATCAAAAACATCAGTAAAGACATAAAAATCAAAACATCAGTACAGACATAAGAATCCAAAACGTCAGTAAAGACATAAAAATCAAAAACATCAGTAAAGACATAAAAATCCAAAATGTCAGTAAAGACATAAAAATCAAAAACATCAGTAAAGACATACAAATCTAAAACGTCAGTAAAGACATAAAAATGCAAAACATCAGTAAAGACATAAAAATCCAAAACGTCAGTAAAGACATAAAAATCAAACACATCAGTAAAGACATAAAAATCCAAAACGTCAGTAAAGACATAATAATCCAACACATCAGTAAAGACATAAAAATCCAAACATCAGTAAAGACATAAAAATAAAAAACATCAGTAAAGACATAAAAATCCAAAACGTCAGTAAAGACATAAAAATCCACAACGTCAGTAAAGACATAAAAATCCAAAAGGTCAGTAAAGACATAAGAATCCAAAACGTCAGTAAAGACAAAAAAATCAAAAACATCAGTAAAGACATAAAAATCCAAAACATCAGTAAAGATATAAAAATCCAAAACGTCAGTAAAGACATAAAAATCAAAAACATCAGTAAAGAATTAAAATCAAAAACATCAGTAAAGACATAAAAATCAAAAACATCAGTAAAGACATAAAAATCTAAAACGTCAGTAAAGTCATAAAAATCCAAAACATCAGTAAAGACATAAAAATCTAAAACGTCAGTAAAGTCATAAAAATCAAAAACATCAGTAAAGACATAAAAATCCAAAACATCAGTAAAGACATAAAAATCCAAAACGTCAGTAAAGACGTAAAAATCAAAAACATCAGTAAAGACATAAAAATCAAAAACGTCAGTACAGACATAAGAATCCAAAACGTCAGTAAAGACATAAAAATCAAAAACATCAGTAAAGACATAAGAATCCAAAACATCAGTAAAGACATAAGAATCCAAAACATCAGTAAAGACATAAAAATCAAAAACGTCAGTAAAGACACAAAAATCAAAAACATTAGTAAAGACATAAAAATCCAAAACATCAGTAAAGACATAAAAATAAAAAACATCAGTAAAGACATAAAAATCCAAAACGTCAGTAAAGACATAAAAATCAAAAACATCAGTAAAGACATAAAAATCCAAACATCAGTAAAGACATAAAAATAAAAAACATCAGTAAAGACATAAAAATCCAAAACGTCAGTAAAGACATAAAAATCCAAAACATCAGTAAAGTCATAAAAATAAAAAACATCAGTAAAGACATAAAAATCCAAAACGTCAGTAAAGACATAAAAATCCAAAACATCAGTAAAGACATAAAAATCCAAAACATCAGTAAAGACATAAAAATCTAAAACGTCAGTAAAGTCATAAAAATCCAAAACATCAGTAAAGACATAAAAATCTAAAACGTCAGTAAAGTCATAAAAATCAAAAACATCAGTAAAGTCATAAAAATAAAAAACATCAGTAAAGACATAAAAATCCAAAACGTCAGTAAAGACATAAAAATCCAAAACATCAGTAAAGACATAAAAATCAAAAACATCAGTAAAGACATAAAAATCCTAAACATCAGTAAAGACATAAAAATCCAAAACGTCAGTAAAGACATAAAAATAAAAAACATCAGTAAAGACATAAAAAGCCAAAACGTCAGTAAAGACATAAAAATCAAAAACATCAGTAAAGTCATAAAAATAAAAAACATCAGTAAAGACATAAAAATCCAAAACATCAATAAAGACATAAAAATCTAAAACGTCAGTAAAGACATAAAAATCCAAAACATCAGTAAAGACATAAAAATCAAAAACATCAGTAAAGACATAAAAATCCAAAACATCAGTAAAGACATAAAAATCAAAAACATCAGTAAAGACATAAAAATCCAAAACATCAGTAAAGACATAAAAATCCAAAACGTCAGTAAAGACGTAAAAATCAAAAACATCAGTAAAGACATAAAAATCCAAAATGTCAGTACAGACATAAGAATCCAAAACGTCAGTAAAACATAAAAATCAAAAACATCAGTAAAGACATAAGAATCCAAAACATCAGTAAAGACATAAGAATTCAAAACATCAGTAAAGACATAAAAATCAAAAACGTCAGTAAAGACATAAAAATCAAAAACATTAGTAAAGACATAAAAATCCAAAACATCAGTAAAGTCATAAAAATCAAAAACATCAGTAAAGACATAAAAATAAAAAACTTCAGTAAAGACATAAAAATCCAAAACATCAATAAAGACATAAAAATCTAAAACGTCAGTAAAGACATAAAAATCCAAAACATCAGTAAAGACATAAAAATCAAACACATCAGTAAAGACATAAAAATCCAAAACATTAGTAAAGACATGCAAATCAAAAACATCAGTAAAGACATAAAAATCAACAACATCAGTAAAGACATAAAAATCCAAAACATCAGTAATGACATAAAAATCCAAAACATCAATAAAGACATAAAAATCTAACACGTCAGTAAAGTCATAAAAATAAAAAACATCAGTAAAGACATAAAAATCAAAAACATCAGTAAAGACATAAAAATCCAAAACATCAGTAAAGACATAAAAATCTAAAACGTCAGTAAAGTCATAAAAATCCAAAACATCAGTAAAGACAAAAAAATCTAAAACGTCAGTAAAGTCATAAAAATCCAAAACATCAGTAAAGTCATAAAAATAAAAAACATCAGTAAAGACATAAAAATCCAAAACGTCAGTAAAGACATAAAAATCCAAAACATCAGTAAAGACATAAAAATAAAAAACATCAGTAAAGACATAGAAATCCTAAACATCAGTAAAGACATAAAAATCCAAAACGTCAGTAAAGACATAAAAATAAAAAACATCAGTAAAGACATAAAAATCCAAAACGTCAGTAAAGACATAAAAATCCAAAACATCAGTAAAGACATAAAAATCCAAAACATCAGTAAAGACATAAAAATCTAAAACGTCAGTAAAGTCATAAAAATCAAAAACATCAGTAAAGTCATAAAAATAAAAAACATCAGTAAAGACATAAAAATCAAAAACATCAGTAAAGACATAAAAATCTAAAACATCAGTAAAGTCATTAAAATCCAAAACATCAGTAAAGACATAAAAATAAAAAACATCAGTAAAGACATAAAAATCTAAAACATCAGTAAAGTCATAAAACTCCAAAACATCAGTAAAGACATAAAAATAAAAAACTTCAGTAAAGACATAAAAATCCAAAACATCAATAAAGACATAAAAATCTAAAACGTCAGTAAAGACATAAAAATCCAAAATATCAGTAAAGACATAAAAATCAAAAACATCAGTAAAGACATAAAAATCAAAAACATCAGTAAAGACATAAAAATCAAAAACATCAGTAAAGACATAAAAATCAAAAACATCAGTAAAGACATGCAAATCAAAAACATCAGTAAAGACATAAAAATCAAAACATCAGTACAGACATAAGAATCCAAAACGTCAGTAAAGACATAAAAATCAAAAACATCAGTAAAGACATAAAAATCCAAAATGTCAGTAAAGACATAAAAATCAAAAACATCAGTAAAGACATACAAATCTAAAACGTCAGTAAAGACATAAAAATGCAAAACATCAGTAAAGACATAAAAATCCAAAACGTCAGTAAAGACATAAAAATCTAACACATCAGTAAAGACATAAAAATCCAAAACGTCAGTAAAGACATAAAAATCCAACACATCAGTAAAGACATAAAAATCCAAACATCAGTAAAGACATAAAAATAAAAAACATCAGTAAAGACATAAAAATCCAAAACGTCAGTAAAGACATAAAAATCCACAACGTCAGTAAAGACATAAAAATCCAAAAGGTCAGTAAAGACATAAGAATCCAAAACGTCAGTAAAGACAAAAAAATCAAAAACATCAGTAAAGACATAAAAATCCAAAACATCAGTAAAGATATAAAAATCCAAAACGTCAGTAAAGACATAAAAATCAAAAACATCAGTAAAGACATAAAAATCAAAAACATCAGTAAAGACATAAAAATCAAAAACATCAGTAAAGACATAAAAATCTAAAACGTCAGTAAAGTCATAAAAATCCAAAACATCAGTAAAGACATAAAAATCTAAAACGTCAGTAAAGTCATAAAAATCAAAAACATCAGTAAAGACATAAAAATCCAAAACATCAGTAAAGACATAAAAATCCAAAACGTCAGTAAAGACGTAAAAATCAAAAACATCAGTAAAGACATAAAAATCAAAAACGTCAGTACAGACATAAGAATCCAAAACGTCAGTAAAGACATAAAAATCAAAAACATCAGTAAAGACATAAGAATCCAAAACATCAGTAAAGACATAAGAATCCAAAACATCAGTAAAGACATAAAAATCAAAAACGTCAGTAAAGACACAAAAATCAAAAACATTAGTAAAGACATAAAAATCCAAAACATCAGTAAAGACATAAAAATCAAAAACGTCAGTAAAGACACAAAAATCAAAAACATTAGTAAAGACATAAGAATCCAAAACATCAGTAAAGACATAAAAATAAAAAACATCAGTAAAGACATAAAAATCCAAAACGTCAGTAAAGACATAAAAATCAAAAACATCAGTAAAGACATAAAAATCCAAACATCAGTAAAGACATAAAAATAAAAAACATCAGTAAAGACATAAAAATCCAAAACGTCAGTAAAGACATAAAAATCCAAAACATCAGTAAAGTCATAAAAATAAAAAACATCAGTAAAGACATAAAAATCTAAAACGTCAGTAAAGTCATAAAAATCCAAAACATCAGTAAAGACATAAAAATCTAAAACGTCAGTAAAGTCATAAAAATCAAAAACATCAGTAAAGACATAAAAATCCAAAACATCAGTAAAGACATAAAAATCCAAAACGTCAGTAAAGACGTAAAAATCAAAAACATCAGTAAAGACATAAAAATCAAAAACGTCAGTACAGACATAAGAATCCAAAACGTCAGTAAAGACATAAAAATCAAAAACATCAGTAAAGACATAAGAATCCAAAACATCAGTAAAGACATAAGAATCCAAAACATCAGTAAAGACATAAAAATCAAAAACATCAGTAAAGACATAAAAATCTAAAACGTCAGTAAAGTCATAAAAATCCAAAACATCAGTAAAGTCATAAAAATAAAAAACATCAGTAAAGACATAAAAATCCAAAACGTCAGTAAAGACATAAAAATCCAAAACATCAGTAAAGACATAAAAATAAAAAACATCAGTAAAGACATAGAAATCCTAAACATCAGTAAAGACATAAAAATCCAAAACGTCAGTAAAGACATAAAAATAAAAAACATCAGTAAAGACATAAAAATCCAAAACGTCAGTAAAGACATAAAAATCCAAAACATCAGTAAAGACATAAAAATCCAAAACATCAGTAAAGACATAAAAATCTAAAACGTCAGTAAAGTCATAAAAATCAAAAACATCAGTAAAGTCATAAAAATAAAAAACATCAGTAAAGACATAAAAATCAAAAACATCAGTAAAGACATAAAAATCTAAAACATCAGTAAAGTCATTAAAATCCAAAACATCAGTAAAGACATAAAAATAAAAAACATCAGTAAAGACATAAAAATCTAAAACATCAGTAAAGTCATAAAACTCCAAAACATCAGTAAAGACATAAAAATAAAAAACTTCAGTAAAGACATAAAAATCCAAAACATCAATAAAGACATAAAAATCTAAAACGTCAGTAAAGACATAAAAATCCAAAATATCAGTAAAGACATAAAAATCAAAAACATCAGTAAAGACATAAAAATCAAAAACATCAGTAAAGACATAAAAATCAAAAACATCAGTAAAGACATAAAAATCAAAAACATCAGTAAAGACATGCAAATCAAAAACATCAGTAAAGACATAAAAATCAAAACATCAGTACAGACATAAGAATCCAAAACGTCAGTAAAGACATAAAAATCAAAAACATCAGTAAAGACATAAAAATCCAAAATGTCAGTAAAGACATAAAAATCAAAAACATCAGTAAAGACATACAAATCTAAAACGTCAGTAAAGACATAAAAATGCAAAACATCAGTAAAGACATAAAAATCCAAAACGTCAGTAAAGACATAAAAATCAAACACATCAGTAAAGACATAAAAATCCAAAACGTCAGTAAAGACATAAAAATCCAACACATCAGTAAAGACATAAAAATCCAAACATCAGTAAAGACATAAAAATAAAAAACATCAGTAAAGACATAAAAATCCAAAACGTCAGTAAAGACATAAAAATCCACAACGTCAGTAAAGACATAAAAATCCAAAAGGTCAGTAAAGACATAAGAATCCAAAACGTCAGTAAAGACAAAAAAATCAAAAACATCAGTAAAGACATAAAAATCCAAAACATCAGTAAAGATATAAAAATCCAAAACGTCAGTAAAGACATAAAAATCAAAAACATCAGTAAAGACATAAAAATCAAAAACATCAGTAAAGACATAAAAATCAAAAACATCAGTAAAGACATAAAAATCTAAAACGTCAGTAAAGTCATAAAAATCCAAAACATCAGTAAAGACATAAAAATCTAAAACGTCAGTAAAGTCATAAAAATCAAAAACATCAGTAAAGACATAAAAATCCAAAACATCAGTAAAGACATAAAAATCCAAAACGTCAGTAAAGACGTAAAAATCAAAAACATCAGTAAAGACATAAAAATCAAAAACGTCAGTACAGACATAAGAATCCAAAACGTCAGTAAAGACATAAAAATCAAAAACATCAGTAAAGACATAAGAATCCAAAACATCAGTAAAGACATAAGAATCCAAAACATCAGTAAAGACATAAAAATCAAAAACGTCAGTAAAGACACAAAAATCAAAAACATTAGTAAAGACATAAAAATCCAAAACATCAGTAAAGACATAAAAATCAAAAACGTCAGTAAAGACACAAAAATCAAAAACATTAGTAAAGACATAAGAATCCAAAACATCAGTAAAGACATAAAAATAAAAAACATCAGTAAAGACATAAAAATCCAAAACGTCAGTAAAGACATAAAAATCAAAAACATCAGTAAAGACATAAAAATCCAAACATCAGTAAAGACATAAAAATAAAAAACATCAGTAAAGACATAAAAATCCAAAACGTCAGTAAAGACATAAAAATCCAAAACATCAGTAAAGTCATAAAAATAAAAAACATCAGTAAAGACATAAAAATCCAAAACGTCAGTAAAGACATAAAAATCCAAAACATCAGTAAAGACATAAAAATCCAAAACATCAGTAAAGACATAAAAATCTAAAACGTCAGTAAAGTCATAAAAATCCAAAACATCAGTAAAGACATAAAAATCTAAAACGTCAGTAAAGTCATAAAAATCAAAAACATCAGTAAAGTCATAAAAATAAAAAACATCAGTAAAGACATAAAAATCCAAAACGTCAGTAAAGACATAAAAATCCAAAACATCAGTAAAGACATAAAAATCAAAAACATCAGTAAAGACATAAAAATCCTAAACATCAGTAAAGACATAAAAATCCAAAACGTCAGTAAAGACATAAAAATAAAAAACATCAGTAAAGACATAAAAAGCCAAAACGTCAGTAAAGACATAAAAAATCCAAAACATCAGTAAAGACATAAAAATCCAAAACATCAGTAAAGACATAAAAATCTAAAACGTCAGTAAAGTCATAAAAATCAAAAACATCAGTAAAGTCATAAAAATAAAAAACATCAGTAAAGACATAAAAATCAAAAACATCAGTAAAGACATAAAAATCGAAAACATCAGTAAAGTCATAAAAATCAAAAACATCAGTAAAGACATAAAAATAAAAAACTTCAGTAAAGACATAAAAATCCAAAACATCAATAAAGACATAAAAATCTAAAACGTCAGTAAAGATATAAAAATCCAAAACATCAGTAAAGACATAAAAATCAAAAACATCAGTAAAGACATAAAAATCAAAAACATCAGTAAAGACATAAAAATCCAAATCATCAGTAAAGACATAAAAATCCAAAACATCAATAAAGACATAAAAATCTAAACATCAGTACAGACATAAGAATCCAAAACGTCAGTAAAGACATAAAAATCAAAAACATCAGTAAAGACATAAGAATCCAAAACGTCAGTAAAGACATAAAAATCAAAAACATCAGTAAAGACATAAAAATCTAAAACGTCAGTAAAGACATAAAAATGCAAAACATCAGTAAAGACATAAAAATCCAAAACATTAGTAAAGACATAAAAATCAAAAACGTCAGTAAAGACATAGAAATCAACAACATTAGTAAAGACATAAAAATCCAAAACATTAGTAAAGACATAAAAATCAAAAACGTCAGTAAAGACATAAAAATCAACAACATTAGTAAAGACATAAAAATCCAAAACATTAGTAAAGACATAAAAATCCAAAACATCAGTAAAGACATAAAAATCCAAAACATTAGTAAAGACATAAAAATCAAAAACGTCAGTAAAGACATAGAAATCAACAACATTAGTAAAGACATAAAAATCCAAAACATTAGTAAAGACATAAAAATCTAAAACGTCAGTAAAGACATAAAAATCCAAAACATTAGTAAAGACATAAAAATCCAAAACATTAGTAAAGACATAAAAATCAAAAACGTCAGTAAAGACATAGAAATCAACAACATTAGTAAAGACATAAAAATCCAAAACGTCAGTAAAGACATAAAAATCCAAAACATCAGTAAAGACATAAAAATCTAAAACGTCAGTAAAGACATAAAAATCAAAAACATCAGTAAAGACATAAAAATCCAAACATCAGTAAAGACATAAAAATAAAAAACATCAGTAAAGACATAAACATCCAAAACGTCAGTAAAGACATAAAAATCCAAAACGTCAGTAAAGACATAAAAATCCAAAAGGTCAGTAAAGACATAAAAATCCAAAACGTCAGTAAAGACAAAAAAATCAAAAACATCAGTAAAGACATAAAAATCCAAAACATCAGTAAAAATATAAAAATCCAAAACGTCAGTAAAGACATAAAAATCAAAAACATCAGTAAAGACATAAAAATCAAAAACATCAGTAAAGACATAAAAATCCAAAACATCAGTAAAGACATAAAAATCTAAAACGTCAGTAAAGTCATAAAAATCCAAAACGTCAGTAAAGACATAAAAATCGAAAACATCAGTACAGACATAAAAATCCAAACATCAGTAAAGACATAAAAATAAAAAACATCAGTAAAGACATAAAAATCAAAACCATCAGTAAAGACATAAAAATCCAAACCGTCAGTAAAGACATAAAAATAAAAAACATCAGTAAAGACATAAAAATCCAAAACGTCAGTAAAGACATAAAAATCCAGAACATCAGTAAAGACATAAAAATCCAAAACATCGGTAAAGACATAAAAATCTAAAACGTCAGTAAAGTCATAAAAATCCAAAACATCAGTAAAGACATAAAAATCTAAAACGTCAGTAAAGTCATAAAACTCAAAAACATCAATAAAGTCATAAAAATAAGAAACATCAGTAAAGACACAAAAGTCCAAAACATCAGTAAAGACATAAAAATCCAAAACATCAGTAAAGACATAAAAATCTAAAACGTCAGTAAAGTCATAAAAATCAAAAACATCAGTAAAGTCATAAAAATAAAAAACATCAGTAAAGACATAAAAATAAAAAACATCAGTACAGACATAAAAATCCAAAACGTCAGTAAAGACATAAAAATCCAAAAGGTCAGTAAAGACATAAAAATCCAAAACGTCAGTAAAGAACATACAAATAAAAAACGTCAGTAAAGACATAAAAATCATAAACGTCAGTAAAGACATAAGAATCCAAAACGTCAGTAAAGACATGAAAATCCAAAACGTCAGTAAAGACATAAGAATCCAATACATCAGTAAAGACACAAAAATCCAAAACATCAGTAAAGACATAAAAATCCAAAACATCAGTAAAGACATAAACATCCAAAACATCAGTAAAGACATAACAATCCAAAACGTCAGTAAAGACATAAAAATTAAAAACATCAGTAAAGACATAAAAATCCAAACATCAGTAAAGACATAAAAATAAAAAAACATCAGTAAAGACATAAAAATCCAAAACGTCAGTAAAGACATAAAAATCCAAAACGTCAGTAAAGACATAAAAATCCAACACGTCAGTAAAGACTTAAAAATCCAAAACGTCAGTAAAGACATAAAAATGCAAAACACCAGTAAAGACATAAAAATCCAAAACATCAGTAAAGATATAAAAATCCAAAACGTCCGTAAAGACATAAAAATCAAAAACATCAGTAAAGACATAAAAATCTAAAACGTCAGTAAAGTCATAAAAATCCAAAACATCAGTAAAGACATAAAAATCAAAAACATCAGTAAAGACATAAAAATCCAAAACGTCAGTAAAGACATAAAAATCAAAAACATCAGTAAAGACATAAAAATCCAAAACATCAGTAAAGACATAAAAATCTAAAACGTCAGTAAAGTCATAAAAATCCAAAACATCAGTAAAGACATAAAAATCTAAAACGTCAGTAAAGTCATAAAAATCCAAAACATCAGTAAAGACATAAAAATCAAAAACATCAGTAAAGACATAAAAGTCCAAAACGTCAGTAAAGACATAAAAATCCAAAACATCAGTAAAGACATAAAAATCCTAAACATCAGTAAAGACATAAAAATCCAAAACATCAGTAAAAACATAAAAATAAAAAACATCAGTAAAGACATAAAAATCCAAAACATCAGTAAAGACATAAAAATCCAAAACGTCAGTAAAGATATAAAAATCCAAAACATCAGTAAAGACATAAAAATCTAAAACGTCAGTAAAGTCATAAAAATCCAAAACATCAGTAAAGACATAAAAATCTAAAACGTCAGTAAAGTCATAAAAATCAAAAACATCAGTAAAGTCATAAAAATAAAAAACATCAGTAAAGACATAAAAATCCAAAACATCAATAAAGACATAAAAATCTAAAACGTCAGTAAAGACATAAAAATCCAAAACATCAGTAAAGACATAAAAATCAAAAACATCAGTAAAGACATAAAAATCCAAAACATCAGTAAAGACATAAAAATCAAAAACATCAGTAAAGACATAAAAATCCAAAACATCAGTAAAGACATAAAAATCCAAAACGTCAGTAAAGACGTAAAAATCAAAAACATCAGTAAAGACATAAAAATCCAAAATGTCAGTACAGACATAAGAATCCAAAACGTCAGTAAAACATAAAAATCAAAAACATCAGTAAAGACATAAGAATCCAAAACATCAGTAAAGACATAAGAATTCAAAACATCAGTAAAGACATAAAAATCAAAAACGTCAGTAAAGACATAAAAATCAAAAACATTAGTAAAGACATAAAAATCCAAAACATCAGTAAAGTCATAAAAATCAAAAACATCAGTAAAGACATAAAAATAAAAAACTTCAGTAAAGACATAAAAATCCAAAACATCAATAAAGACATAAAAATCTAAAACGTCAGTAAAGACATAAAAATCCAAAACATCAGTAAAGACATAAAAATCAAACACATCAGTAAAGACATAAAAATCCAAAACATCAGTAAAGACATGCAAATCAAAAACATCAGTAAAGACATAAAAATCAACAACATCAGTAAAGACATAAAAATCCAAAACATCAGTAATGACATAAAAATCCAAAACATCAATAAAGACATAAAAATCTAACACGTCAGTAAAGTCATAAAAATAAAAAACATCAGTAAAGACATAAAAATCAAAAACATCAGTAAAGACATAAAAATCCAAAACATCAGTAAAGACATAAAAATCTAAAACGTCAGTAAAGTCATAAAAATCCAAAACATCAGTAAAGACATAAAAATCTAAAACGTCAGTAAAGTCATAAAAATCCAAAACATCAGTAAAGTCATAAAAATAAAAAACATCAGTAAAGACATAAAAATCCAAAACGTCAGTAAAGACATAAAAATCCAAAACATCAGTAAAGACATAAAAATAAAAAACATCAGTAAAGACATAGAAATCCTAAACATCAGTAAAGACATAAAAATCCAAAACGTCAGTAAAGACATAAAAATAAAAAACATCAGTAAAGACATAAAAATCCAAAACGTCAGTAAAGACATAAAAATCCAAAACATCAGTAAAGACATAAAAATCCAAAACATCAGTAAAGACATAAAAATCTAAAACGTCAGTAAAGTCATAAAAATCAAAAACATCAGTAAAGTCATAAAAATAAAAAACATCAGTAAAGACATAAAAATCAAAAACATCAGTAAAGACATAAAAATCTAAAACATCAGTAAAGTCATTAAAATCCAAAACATCAGTAAAGACATAAAAATAAAAAACATCAGTAAAGACATAAAAATCTAAAACATCAGTAAAGTCATAAAACTCCAAAACATCAGTAAAGACATAAAAATAAAAAACTTCAGTAAAGACATAAAAATCCAAAACATCAATAAAGACATAAAAATCTAAAACGTCAGTAAAGACATAAAAATCCAAAATATCAGTAAAGACATAAAAATCAAAAACATCAGTAAAGACATAAAAATCAAAAACATCAGTAAAGACATAAAAATCAAAAACATCAGTAAAGACATAAAAATCAAAAACATCAGTAAAGACATGCAAATCAAAAACATCAGTAAAGACATAAAAATCAAAACATCAGTACAGACATAAGAATCCAAAACGTCAGTAAAGACATAAAAATCAAAAACATCAGTAAAGACATAAAAATCCAAAATGTCAGTAAAGACATAAAAATCAAAAACATCAGTAAAGACATACAAATCTAAAACGTCAGTAAAGACATAAAAATGCAAAACATCAGTAAAGACATAAAAATCCAAAACGTCAGTAAAGACATAAAAATCAAACACATCAGTAAAGACATAAAAATCCAAAACGTCAGTAAAGACATAAAAATCCAACACATCAGTAAAGACATAAAAATCCAAACATCAGTAAAGACATAAAAATAAAAAACATCAGTAAAGACATAAAAATCCAAAACGTCAGTAAAGACATAAAAATCCACAACGTCAGTAAAGACATAAAAATCCAAAAGGTCAGTAAAGACATAAGAATCCAAAACGTCAGTAAAGACAAAAAAATCAAAAACATCAGTAAAGACATAAAAATCCAAAACATCAGTAAAGATATAAAAATCCAAAACGTCAGTAAAGACATAAAAATCAAAAACATCAGTAAAGACATAAAAATCAAAAACATCAGTAAAGACATAAAAATCAAAAACATCAGTAAAGACATAAAAATCTAAAACGTCAGTAAAGTCATAAAAATCCAAAACATCAGTAAAGACATAAAAATCTAAAACGTCAGTAAAGTCATAAAAATCAAAAACATCAGTAAAGACATAAAAATCCAAAACATCAGTAAAGACATAAAAATCCAAAACGTCAGTAAAGACGTAAAAATCAAAAACATCAGTAAAGACATAAAAATCAAAAACGTCAGTACAGACATAAGAATCCAAAACGTCAGTAAAGACATAAAAATCCAAAAGGTCAGTAAAGACATAAAAATCCAAAACGTCAGTAAAGAACATACAAATAAAAAACGTCAGTAAAGACATAAAAATCATAAACGTCAGTAAAGACATAAGAATCCAAAACGTCAGTAAAGACATAAAAATCCAAAACGTCAGTAAAGACATAAGAATCCAATACATCAGTAAAGACACAAAAATCCAAAACATCAGTAAAGACATAAAAATCCAAAACATCAGTAAAGACATAAACATCCAAAACATCAGTAAAGACATAACAATCCAAAACGTCAGTAAAGACATAAAAATTAAAAACATCAGTAAAGACATAAAAATCCAAACATCAGTAAAGACATAAAAATAAAAAAACATCAGTAAAGACATAAAAATCCAAAACGTCAGTAAAGACATAAAAATCCAAAACGTCAGTAAAGACATAAAAATCCAACACGTCAGTAAAGACATAAAAATCCAAAACGTCAGTAAAGACATAAAAATGCAAAACACCAGTAAAGACATAAAAATCCAAAACATCAGTAAAGATATAAAAATCCAAAACGTCCGTAAAGACATAAAAATCAAAAACATCAGTAAAGACATAAAAATCTAAAACGTCAGTAAAGTCATAAAAATCCAAAACATCAGTAAAGACATAAAAATCAAAAACATCAGTAAAGACATAAAAATCCAAAACGTCAGTAAAGACATAAAAATCAAAAACATCAGTAAAGACATAAAAATCCAAAACATCAGTAAAGACATAAAAATCTAAAACGTCAGTAAAGTCATAAAAATCCAAAACATCAGTAAAGACATAAAAATCTAAAACGTCAGTAAAGTCATAAAAATCCAAAACATCAGTAAAGACATAAAAATCAAAAACATCAGTAAAGACATAAAAGTCCAAAACGTCAGTAAAGACATAAAAATCCAAAACATCAGTAAAGACATAAAAATCCTAAACATCGGTAAAGACATAAAAATCCAAAACATCAGTAAAGACATAAAAATAAAAAACATCAGTAAAGACATAAAAATCCAAAACATCAGTAAAGACATAAAAATCCAAAACGTCAGTAAAGATATAAAAATCCAAAACATCAGTAAAGACATAAAAATCTAAAACGTCAGTAAAGTCATAAAAATCCAAAACATCAGTAAAGACATAAAAATCTAAAACGTCAGTAAAGTCATAAAAATCAAAAACATCAGTAAAGTCATAAAAATAAAAAACATCAGTAAAGACATAAAAATCCAAAACATCAATAAAGACATAAAAATCTAAAACGTCAGTAAAGACATAAAAATCCAAAACATCAGTAAAGACATAAAAATCAAAAACATCAGTAAAGACATAAAAATCCAAAACATCAGTAAAGACATAAAAATCAAAAACATCAGTAAAGACATAAAAATCCAAAACATCAGTAAAGACATAAAAATCCAAAACGTCAGTAAAGACGTAAAAATCAAAAACATCAGTAAAGACATAAAAATCCAAAATGTCAGTACAGACATAAGAATCCAAAACGTCAGTAAAACATAAAAATCAAAAACATCAGTAAAGACATAAGAATCCAAAACATCAGTAAAGACATAAGAATTCAAAACATCAGTAAAGACATAAAAATCAAAAACGTCAGTAAAGACATAAAAATCAAAAACATTAGTAAAGACATAAAAATCCAAAACATCAGTAAAGTCATAAAAATCAAAAACATCAGTAAAGACATAAAAATAAAAAACTCCAGTAAAGACATAAAAATCCAAAACATCAATAAAGACATAAAAATCTAAAACGTCAGTAAAGACATAAAAATCCAAAACATCAGTAAAGACATAAAAATCAAACACATCAGTAAAGACATAAAAATCCAAAACATCAGTAAAGACATGCAAATCAAAAACATCAGTAAAGACATAAAAATCAACAACATCAGTAAAGACATAAAAATCCAAAACATCAGTAATGACATAAAAATCCAAAACATCAATAAAGACATAAAAATCTAACACGTCAGTAAAGTCATAAAAATAAAAAACATCAGTAAAGACATAAAAATCAAAAACATCAGTAAAGACATAAAAATCCAAAACATCAGTAAAGACATAAAAATCTAAAACGTCAGTAAAGTCATAAAAATCCAAAACATCAGTAAAGACATAAAAATCTAAAACGTCAGTAAAGTCATAAAAATCCAAAACATCAGTAAAGTCATAAAAATAAAAAACATCAGTAAAGACATAAAAATCCAAAACGTCAGTAAAGACATAAAAATCCAAAACATCAGTAAAGACATAAAAATAAAAAACATCAGTAAAGACATAGAAATCCTAAACATCAGTAAAGACATAAAAATCCAAAACGTCAGTAAAGACATAAAAATAAAAAACATCAGTAAAGACATAAAAATCCAAAACGTCAGTAAAGACATAAAAATCCAAAACATCAGTAAAGACATAAAAATCCAAAACATCAGTAAAGACATAAAAATCTAAAACGTCAGTAAAGTCATAAAAATCAAAAACATCAGTAAAGTCATAAAAATAAAAAACATCAGTAAAGACATAAAAATCAAAAACATCAGTAAAGACATAAAAATCTAAAACATCAGTAAAGTCATTAAAATCCAAAACATCAGTAAAGACATAAAAATAAAAAACATCAGTAAAGACATAAAAATCTAAAACATCAGTAAAGTCATAAAACTCCAAAACATCAGTAAAGACATAAAAATAAAAAACTTCAGTAAAGACATAAAAATCCAAAACATCAATAAAGACATAAAAATCTAAAACGTCAGTAAAGACATAAAAATCCAAAATATCAGTAAAGACATAAAAATCAAAAACATCAGTAAAGACATAAAAATCAAAAACATCAGTAAAGACATAAAAATCAAAAACATCAGTAAAGACATAAAAATCAAAAACATCAGTAAAGACATGCAAATCAAAAACATCAGTAAAGACATAAAAATCAAAACATCAGTACAGACATAAGAATCCAAAACGTCAGTAAAGACATAAAAATCAAAAACATCAGTAAAGACATAAAAATCCAAAATGTCAGTAAAGACATAAAAATCAAAAACATCAGTAAAGACATACAAATCTAAAACGTCAGTAAAGACATAAAAATGCAAAACATCAGTAAAGACATAAAAATCCAAAACGTCAGTAAAGACATAAAAATCAAACACATCAGTAAAGACATAAAAATCCAAAACGTCAGTAAAGACATAAAAATCCAACACATCAGTAAAGACATAAAAATCCAAACATCAGTAAAGACATAAAAATAAAAAACATCAGTAAAGACATAAAAATCCAAAACGTCAGTAAAGACATAAAAATCCACAACGTCAGTAAAGACATAAAAATCCAAAAGGTCAGTAAAGACATAAGAATCCAAAACGTCAGTAAAGACAAAAAAATCAAAAACATCAGTAAAGACATAAAAATCCAAAACATCAGTAAAGATATAAAAATCCAAAACGTCAGTAAAGACATAAAAATCAAAAACATCAGTAAAGACATAAAAATCAAAAACATCAGTAAAGACATAAAAATCAAAAACATCAGTAAAGACATAAAAATCTAAAACGTCAGTAAAGTCATAAAAATCCAAAACATCAGTAAAGACATAAAAATCTAAAACGTCAGTAAAGTCATAAAAATCAAAAACATCAGTAAAGACATAAAAATCCAAAACATCAGTAAAGACATAAAAATCCAAAACGTCAGTAAAGACGTAAAAATCAAAAACATCAGTAAAGACATAAAAATCAAAAACGTCAGTACAGACATAAGAATCCAAAACGTCAGTAAAGACATAAAAATCAAAAACATCAGTAAAGACATAAGAATCCAAAACATCAGTAAAGACATAAGAATCCAAAACATCAGTAAAGACATAAAAATCAAAAACGTCAGTAAAGACACAAAAATCAAAAACATTAGTAAAGACATAAAAATCCAAAACATCAGTAAAGACATAAAAATCAAAAACGTCAGTAAAGACACAAAAATCAAAAACATTAGTAAAGACATAAAAATCCAAAACATCAGTAAAGACATAAAAATAAAAAACATCAGTAAAGACATAAAAATCCAAAACGTCAGTAAAGACATAAAAATCAAAAACATCAGTAAAGACATAAAAATCCAAACATCAGTAAAGACATAAAAATAAAAAACATCAGTAAAGACATAAAAATCCAAAACGTCAGTAAAGACATAAAAATCCAAAACATCAGTAAAGTCATAAAAATAAAAAACATCAGTAAAGACATAAAAATCCAAAACGTCAGTAAAGACATAAAAATCCAAAACATCAGTAAAGACATAAAAATCCAAAACATCAGTAAAGACATAAAAATCTAAAACGTCAGTAAAGTCATAAAAATCCAAAACATCAGTAAAGACATAAAAATCTAAAACGTCAGTAAAGTCATAAAAATCAAAAACATCAGTAAAGTCATAAAAATAAAAAACATCAGTAAAGACATAAAAATCCAAAACGTCAGTAAAGACATAAAAATCCAAAACATCAGTAAAGACATAAAAATCAAAAACATCAGTAAAGACATAAAAATCCTAAACATCAGTAAAGACATAAAAATCCAAAACGTCAGTAAAGACATAAAAATAAAAAACATCAGTAAAGACATAAAAAGCCAAAACGTCAGTAAAGACATAAAAATCAAAAACATCAGTAAAGTCATAAAAATAAAAAACATCAGTAAAGACATAAAAATCCAAAACATCAATAAAGACATAAAAATCTAAAACGTCAGTAAAGACATAAAAATCCAAAACATCAGTAAAGACATAAAAATCAAAAACATCAGTAAAGACATAAAAATCCAAAACATCAGTAAAGACATAAAAATCAAAAACATCAGTAAAGACATAAAAATCCAAAACATCAGTAAAGACATAAAAATCCAAAACGTCAGTAAAGACGTAAAAATCAAAAACATCAGTAAAGACATAAAAATCCAAAATGTCAGTACAGACATAAGAATCCAAAACGTCAGTAAAACATAAAAATCAAAAACATCAGTAAAGACATAAGAATCCAAAACATCAGTAAAGACATAAGAATTCAAAACATCAGTAAAGACATAAAAATCAAAAACGTCAGTAAAGACATAAAAATCAAAAACATTAGTAAAGACATAAAAATCCAAAACATCAGTAAAGTCATAAAAATCAAAAACATCAGTAAAGACATAAAAATAAAAAACTTCAGTAAAGACATAAAAATCCAAAACATCAATAAAGACATAAAAATCTAAAACGTCAGTAAAGACATAAAAATCCAAAACATCAGTAAAGACATAAAAATCAAACACATCAGTAAAGACATAAAAATCCAAAACATCAGTAAAGACATGCAAATCAAAAACATCAGTAAAGACATAAAAATCAACAACATCAGTAAAAACATAAAAATCCAAAACATCAGTAATGACATAAAAATCCAAAACATCAATAAAGACATAAAAATCTAACACGTCAGTAAAGTCATAAAAATAAAAAACATCAGTAAAGACATAAAAATCAAAAACATCAGTAAAGACATAAAAATCCAAAACATCAGTAAAGACATAAAAATCTAAAACGTCAGTAAAGTCATAAAAATCCAAAACATCAGTAAAGACATAAAAATCTAAAACGTCAGTAAAGTCATAAAAATCCAAAACATCAGTAAAGTCATAAAAATAAAAAACATCAGTAAAGACATAAAAATCCAAAACGTCAGTAAAGACATAAAAATCCAAAACATCAGTAAAGACATAAAAATAAAAAACATCAGTAAAGACATAGAAATCCTAAACATCAGTAAAGACATAAAAATCCAAAACGTCAGTAAAGACATAAAAATAAAAAACATCAGTAAAGACATAAAAATCCAAAACGTCAGTAAAGACATAAAAATCCAAAACATCAGTAAAGACATAAAAATCCAAAACATCAGTAAAGACATAAAAATCTAAAACGTCAGTAAAGTCATAAAAATCAAAAACATCAGTAAAGTCATAAAAATAAAAAACATCAGTAAAGACATAAAAATCAAAAACATCAGTAAAGACATAAAAATCTAAAACATCAGTAAAGTCATTAAAATCCAAAACATCAGTAAAGACATAAAAATAAAAAACATCAGTAAAGACATAAAAATCTAAAACATCAGTAAAGTCATAAAACTCCAAAACATCAGTAAAGACATAAAAATAAAAAACTTCAGTAAAGACATAAAAATCCAAAACATCAATAAAGACATAAAAATCTAAAACGTCAGTAAAGACATAAAAATCCAAAATATCAGTAAAGACATAAAAATCAAAAACATCAGTAAAGACATAAAAATCAAAAACATCAGTAAAGACATAAAAATCAAAAACATCAGTAAAGACATAAAAATCAAAAACATCAGTAAAGACATAAAAATCAAAAACATCAGTAAAGACATGCAAATCAAAAACATCAGTAAAGACATAAAAATCAAAACATCAGTACAGACATAAGAATCCAAAACGTCAGTAAAGACATAAAAATCAAAAACATCAGTAAAGACATAAAAATCCAAAATGTCAGTAAAGACATAAAAATCAAAAACATCAGTAAAGACATACAAATCTAAAACGTCAGTGAAGACATAAAAATGCAAAACATCAGTAAAGACATAAAAATCCAAAACGTCAGTAAAGACATAAAAATCAAACACATCAGTAAAGACATAAAAATCCAAAACGTCAGTAAAGACATAAAAATCCAACACATCAGTAAAGACATAAAAATCCAAACATCAGTAAAGACATAAAAATAAAAAACATCAGTAAAGACATAAAAATCCAAAACGTCAGTAAAGACATAAAAATCCACAACGTCAGTAAAGACATAAAAATCCAAAAGGTCAGTAAAGACATAAGAATCCAAAACGTCAGTAAAGACAAAAAAATCAAAAACATCAGTAAAGACATAAAAATCCAAAACATCAGTAAAGATATAAAAATCCAAAACGTCAGTAAAGACATAAAAATCAAAAACATCAGTAAAGACATAAAAATCAAAAACATCAGTAAAGACATAAAAATCAAAAACATCAGTAAAGACATAAAAATCTAAAACGTCAGTAAAGTCATAAAAATCCAAAACATCAGTAAAGACATAAAAATCTAAAACGTCAGTAAAGTCATAAAAATCAAAAACATCAGTAAAGACATAAAAATCCAAAACATCAGTAAAGACATAAAAATCTAAAACGTCAGTAAAGACGTAAAAATCAAAAACATCAGTAAAGACATAAAAATCAAAAACGTCAGTACAGACATAAGAATCCAAAACGTCAGTAAAGACATAAAAATCAAAAACATCAGTAAAGACATAAGAATCCAAAACATCAGTAAAGACATAAGAATCCAAAACATCAGTAAAGACATAAAAATCAAAAACGTCAGTAAAGACACAAAAATCAAAAACATTAGTAAAGACATAAAAATCCAAAACATCAGTAAAGACATAAAAATCAAAAACGTCAGTAAAGACACAAAAATCAAAAACATTAGTAAAGACATAAAAATCCAAAACATCAGTAAAGACATAAAAATAAAAAACATCAGTAAAGACATAAAAATCCAAAACGTCAGTAAAGACATAAAAATCAAAAACATCAGTAAAGACATAAAAATCCAAACATCAGTAAAGACATAAAAATAAAAAACATCAGTAAAGACATAAAAATCCAAAACGTCAGTAAAGACATAAAAATCCAAAACATCAGTAAAGTCATAAAAATAAAAAACATCAGTAAAGACATAAAAATCCAAAACGTCAGTAAAGACATAAAAATCCAAAACATAAGTAAAGACATAAAAATCCAAAACATCAGTAAAGACATAAAAATCTAAAACGTCAGTAAAGTCATAAAAATCCAAAACATCAGTAAAGACATAAAAATCTAAAACGTCAGTAAAGTCATAAAAATCAAAAACATCAGTAAAGTCATAAAAATAAAAAACATCAGTAAAGACATAAAAATCCAAAACGTCAGTAAAGACATAAAAATCCAAAACATCAGTAAAGACATAAAAATCAAAAACATCAGTAAAGACATAAAAATCCTAAACATCAGTAAAGACATAAAAATCCAAAACGTCAGTAAAGACATAAAAATAAAAAACATCAGTAAAGACATAAAAAGCCAAAACGTCAGTAAAGACATAAAAAATCCAAAACATCAGTAAAGACATAAAAATCCAAAACATCAGTAAAGACATAAAAATCTAAAACGTCAGTAAAGTCATAAAAATCAAAAACATCAGTAAAGTCATAAAAATAAAAAACATCAGTAAAGACATAAAAATCAAAAACATCAGTAAAGACATAAAAATCGAAAACATCAGTAAAGTCATAAAAATCAAAAACATCAGTAAAGACATAAAAATAAAAAACTTCAGTAAAGACATAAAAATCCAAAACATCAATAAAGACATAAAAATCTAAAACGTCAGTAAAGACATAAAAATCCAAAACATCAGTAAAGACATAAAAATCAAAAACATCAGTAAAGACATAAAAATCAAAAACATCAGTAAAGACATAAAAATCCAAATCATCAGTAAAGACATAAAAATCCAAAACATCAATAAAGACATAAAAATCTAAACATCAGTACAGACATAAGAATCCAAAACGTCAGTAAAGACATAAAAATCAAAAACATCAGTAAAGACATAAGAATCCAAAACGTCAGTAAAGACATAAAAATCAAAAACATCAGTAAAGACATAAAAATCTAAAACGTCAGTAAAGACATAAAAATGCAAAACATCAGTAAAGACATAAAAATCCAAAACATTAGTAAAGACATAAAAATCAAAAACGTCAGTAAAGACATAGAAATCAACAACATTAGTAAAGACATAAAAATCCAAAACGTCAGTAAAGACATAAAAATCCAAAACATCAGTAAAGACATAAAAATCTAAAACGTCAGTAAAGACATAAAAATCAAAAACATCAGTAAAGACATAAAAATCCAAACATCAGTAAAGACATAAAAATAAAAAACATCAGTAAAGACATAAACATCCAAAACGTCAGTAAAGACATAAAAATCCAAAACGTCAGTAAAGACATAAAAATCCAAAAGGTCAGTAAAGACATAAAAATCCAAAACGTCAGTAAAGACAAAAAAATCAAAAACATCAGTAAAGACATAAAAATCCAAAACATCAGTAAAAATATAAAAATCCAAAACGTCAGTAAAGACATAAAAATCAAAAACATCAGTAAAGACATAAAAATCAAAAACATCAGTAAAGACATAAAAATCCAAAACATCAGTAAAGACATAAAAATCTAAAACGTCAGTAAAGTCATAAAAATCCAAAACATCAGTAAAGACATAAAAATCTAAAACGTCAGTAAAGTCATAAAAATCCAAAACATCAGTAAAGTCATAAAAATAAAAAACATCAGTAAAGACGTAAAAATCAAAAACATCAGTAAAGACATAAAAATCCAAAACGTCAGTACAGACATAAGAATCCAAAACGTCAGTAAAGACATAAAAATCAAAAACATCAGTAAAGACATAAGAATCCAAAACGTCAGTAAAGACATAAAAATCCAACACATCAGTAAAGACATAAAAATCCAAACATCAGTAAAGACATAAAAATAAAAAACATCAGTAAAGACATAAAAATCCAAAACGTCAGTAAAGACATAAAAATCCACAACGTCAGTAAAGACATAAAAATCCAAAAGGTCAGTAAAGACATAAGAATCCAAAACGTCAGTAAAGACAAAAAAATCAAAAACATCAGTAAAGACATAAAAATCCAAAACATCAGTAAAGATATAAAAATCCAAAACGTCAGTAAAGACATAAAAATCAAAAACATCAGTAAAGACATAAAAATCAAAAACATCAGTAAAGACATAAAAATCAAAAACATCAGTAAAGACATAAAAATCTAAAACGTCAGTAAAGTCATAAAAATCCAAAACATCAGTAAAGACATAAAAATCTAAAACGTCAGTAAAGTCATAAAAATCAAAAACATCAGTAAAGACATAAAAATCCAAAACATCAGTAAAGACATAAAAATCCAAAACGTCAGTAAAGACGTAAAAATCAAAAACATCAGTAAAGACATAAAAATCAAAAACGTCAGTACAGACATAAGAATCCAAAACGTCAGTAAAGACATAAAAATCAAAAACATCAGTAAAGACATAAGAATCCAAAACATCAGTAAAGACATAAGAATCCAAAACATCAGTAAAGACATAAAAATCAAAAACGTCAGTAAAGACACAAAAATCAAAAACATTAGTAAAGACATAAAAATCCAAAACATCAGTAAAGACATAAAAATCAAAAACGTCAGTAAAGACACAAAAATCAAAAACATTAGTAAAGACATAAAAATCCAAAACATCAGTAAAGACATAAAAATAAAAAACATCAGTAAAGACATAAAAATCCAAAACGTCAGTAAAGACATAAAAATCAAAAACATCAGTAAAGACATAAAAATCCAAACATCAGTAAAGACATAAAAATAAAAAACATCAGTAAAGACATAAAAATCCAAAACGTCAGTAAAGACATAAAAATCCAAAACATCAGTAAAGTCATAAAAATAAAAAACATCAGTAAAGACATAAAAATCCAAAACGTCAGTAAAGACATAAAAATCCAAAACATCAGTAAAGACATAAAAATCCAAAACATCAGTAAAGACATAAAAATCTAAAACGTCAGTAAAGTCATAAAAATCCAAAACATCAGTAAAGACATAAAAATCTAAAACGTCAGTAAAGTCATAAAAATCAAAAACATCAGTAAAGTCATAAAAATAAAAAACATCAGTAAAGACATAAAAATCCAAAACGTCAGTAAAGACATAAAAATCCAAAACATCAGTAAAGACATAAAAATCAAAAACATCAGTAAAGACATAAAAATCCTAAACATCAGTAAAGACATAAAAATCCAAAACGTCAGTAAAGACATAAAAATAAAAAACATCAGTAAAGACATAAAAAGCCAAAACGTCAGTAAAGACATAAAAATCAAAAACATCAGTAAAGTCATAAAAATAAAAAACATCAGTAAAGACATAAAAATCCAAAACATCAATAAAGACATAAAAATCTAAAACGTCAGTAAAGACATAAAAATCCAAAACATCAGTAAAGACATAAAAATCAAAAACATCAGTAAAGACATAAAAATCCAAAACATCAGTAAAGACATAAAAATCAAAAACATCAGTAAAGACATAAAAATCCAAAACATCAGTAAAGACATAAAAATCCAAAACGTCAGTAAAGACGTAAAAATCAAAAACATCAGTAAAGACATAAAAATCCAAAATGTCAGTACAGACATAAGAATCCAAAACGTCAGTAAAACATAAAAATCAAAAACATCAGTAAAGACATAAGAATCCAAAACATCAGTAAAGACATAAGAATTCAAAACATCAGTAAAGACATAAAAATCAAAAACGTCAGTAAAGACATAAAAATCAAAAACATTAGTAAAGACATAAAAATCCAAAACATCAGTAAAGTCATAAAAATCAAAAACATCAGTAAAGACATAAAAATAAAAAACTTCAGTAAAGACATAAAAATCCAAAACATCAATAAAGACATAAAAATCTAAAACGTCAGTAAAGACATAAAAATCCAAAACATCAGTAAAGACATAAAAATCAAACACATCAGTAAAGACATAAAAATCCAAAACATCAGTAAAGACATGCAAATCAAAAACATCAGTAAAGACATAAAAATCAACAACATCAGTAAAAACATAAAAATCCAAAACATCAGTAATGACATAAAAATCCAAAACATCAATAAAGACATAAAAATCTAACACGTCAGTAAAGTCATAAAAATAAAAAACATCAGTAAAGACATAAAAATCAAAAACATCAGTAAAGACATAAAAATCCAAAACATCAGTAAAGACATAAAAATCTAAAACGTCAGTAAAGTCATAAAAATCCAAAACATCAGTAAAGACATAAAAATCTAAAACGTCAGTAAAGTCATAAAAATCCAAAACATCAGTAAAGTCATAAAAATAAAAAACATCAGTAAAGACATAAAAATCCAAAACGTCAGTAAAGACATAAAAATCCAAAACATCAGTAAAGACATAAAAATAAAAAACATCAGTAAAGACATAGAAATCCTAAACATCAGTAAAGACATAAAAATCCAAAACGTCAGTAAAGACATAAAAATAAAAAACATCAGTAAAGACATAAAAATCCAAAACGTCAGTAAAGACATAAAAATCCAAAACATCAGTAAAGACATAAAAATCCAAAACATCAGTAAAGACATAAAAATCTAAAACGTCAGTAAAGTCATAAAAATCAAAAACATCAGTAAAGTCATAAAAATAAAAAACATCAGTAAAGACATAAAAATCAAAAACATCAGTAAAGACATAAAAATCTAAAACATCAGTAAAGTCATTAAAATCCAAAACATCAGTAAAGACATAAAAATAAAAAACATCAGTAAAGACATAAAAATCTAAAACATCAGTAAAGTCATAAAACTCCAAAACATCAGTAAAGACATAAAAATAAAAAACTTCAGTAAAGACATAAAAATCCAAAACATCAATAAAGACATAAAAATCTAAAACGTCAGTAAAGACATAAAAATCCAAAATATCAGTAAAGACATAAAAATCAAAAACATCAGTAAAGACATAAAAATCAAAAACATCAGTAAAGACATAAAAATCAAAAACATCAGTAAAGACATAAAAATCAAAAACATCAGTAAAGACATAAAAATCAAAAACATCAGTAAAGACATGCAAATCAAAAACATCAGTAAAGACATAAAAATCAAAACATCAGTACAGACATAAGAATCCAAAACGTCAGTAAAGACATAAAAATCAAAAACATCAGTAAAGACATAAAAATCCAAAATGTCAGTAAAGACATAAAAATCAAAAACATCAGTAAAGACATACAAATCTAAAACGTCAGTGAAGACATAAAAATGCAAAACATCAGTAAAGACATAAAAATCCAAAACGTCAGTAAAGACATAAAAATCAAACACATCAGTAAAGACATAAAAATCCAAAACGTCAGTAAAGACATAAAAATCCAACACATCAGTAAAGACATAAAAATCCAAACATCAGTAAAGACATAAAAATAAAAAACATCAGTAAAGACATAAAAATCCAAAACGTCAGTAAAGACATAAAAATCCACAACGTCAGTAAAGACATAAAAATCCAAAAGGTCAGTAAAGACATAAGAATCCAAAACGTCAGTAAAGACAAAAAAATCAAAAACATCAGTAAAGACATAAAAATCCAAAACATCAGTAAAGATATAAAAATCCAAAACGTCAGTAAAGACATAAAAATCAAAAACATCAGTAAAGACATAAAAATCAAAAACATCAGTAAAGACATAAAAATCAAAAACATCAGTAAAGACATAAAAATCTAAAACGTCAGTAAAGTCATAAAAATCCAAAACATCAGTAAAGACATAAAAATCTAAAACGTCAGTAAAGTCATAAAAATCAAAAACATCAGTAAAGACATAAAAATCCAAAACATCAGTAAAGACATAAAAATCTAAAACGTCAGTAAAGACGTAAAAATCAAAAACATCAGTAAAGACATAAAAATCAAAAACGTCAGTACAGACATAAGAATCCAAAACGTCAGTAAAGACATAAAAATCAAAAACATCAGTAAAGACATAAGAATCCAAAACATCAGTAAAGACATAAGAATCCAAAACATCAGTAAAGACATAAAAATCAAAAACGTCAGTAAAGACACAAAAATCAAAAACATTAGTAAAGACATAAAAATCCAAAACATCAGTAAAGACATAAAAATCAAAAACGTCAGTAAAGACACAAAAATCAAAAACATTAGTAAAGACATAAAAATCCAAAACATCAGTAAAGACATAAAAATAAAAAACATCAGTAAAGACATAAAAATCCAAAACGTCAGTAAAGACATAAAAATCAAAAACATCAGTAAAGACATAAAAATCCAAACATCAGTAAAGACATAAAAATAAAAAACATCAGTAAAGACATAAAAATCCAAAACGTCAGTAAAGACATAAAAATCCAAAACATCAGTAAAGTCATAAAAATAAAAAACATCAGTAAAGACATAAAAATCCAAAACGTCAGTAAAGACATAAAAATCCAAAACATAAGTAAAGACATAAAAATCCAAAACATCAGTAAAGACATAAAAATCTAAAACGTCAGTAAAGTCATAAAAATCCAAAACATCAGTAAAGACATAAAAATCTAAAACGTCAGTAAAGTCATAAAAATCAAAAACATCAGTAAAGTCATAAAAATAAAAAACATCAGTAAAGACATAAAAATCCAAAACGTCAGTAAAGACATAAAAATCCAAAACATCAGTAAAGACATAAAAATCAAAAACATCAGTAAAGACATAAAAATCCTAAACATCAGTAAAGACATAAAAATCCAAAACGTCAGTAAAGACATAAAAATAAAAAACATCAGTAAAGACATAAAAAGCCAAAACGTCAGTAAAGACATAAAAAATCCAAAACATCAGTAAAGACATAAAAATCCAAAACATCAGTAAAGACATAAAAATCTAAAACGTCAGTAAAGTCATAAAAATCAAAAACATCAGTAAAGTCATAAAAATAAAAAACATCAGTAAAGACATAAAAATCAAAAACATCAGTAAAGACATAAAAATCGAAAACATCAGTAAAGTCATAAAAATCAAAAACATCAGTAAAGACATAAAAATAAAAAACTTCAGTAAAGACATAAAAATCCAAAACATCAATAAAGACATAAAAATCTAAAACGTCAGTAAAGACATAAAAATCCAAAACATCAGTAAAGACATAAAAATCAAAAACATCAGTAAAGACATAAAAATCAAAAACATCAGTAAAGACATAAAAATCCAAATCATCAGTAAAGACATAAAAATCCAAAACATCAATAAAGACATAAAAATCTAAACATCAGTACAGACATAAGAATCCAAAACGTCAGTAAAGACATAAAAATCAAAAACATCAGTAAAGACATAAGAATCCAAAACGTCAGTAAAGACATAAAAATCAAAAACATCAGTAAAGACATAAAAATCTAAAACGTCAGTAAAGACATAAAAATGCAAAACATCAGTAAAGACATAAAAATCCAAAACATTAGTAAAGACATAAAAATCAAAAACGTCAGTAAAGACATAGAAATCAACAACATTAGTAAAGACATAAAAATCCAAAACGTCAGTAAAGACATAAAAATCCAAAACATCAGTAAAGACATAAAAATCTAAAACGTCAGTAAAGACATAAAAATCAAAAACATCAGTAAAGACATAAAAATCCAAACATCAGTAAAGACATAAAAATAAAAAACATCAGTAAAGACATAAACATCCAAAACGTCAGTAAAGACATAAAAATCCAAAACGTCAGTAAAGACATAAAAATCCAAAAGGTCAGTAAAGACATAAAAATCCAAAACGTCAGTAAAGACAAAAAAATCAAAAACATCAGTAAAGACATAAAAATCCAAAACATCAGTAAAAATATAAAAATCCAAAACGTCAGTAAAGACATAAAAATCAAAAACATCAGTAAAGACATAAAAATCAAAAACATCAGTAAAGACATAAAAATCCAAAACATCAGTAAAGACATAAAAATCTAAAACGTCAGTAAAGTCATAAAAATCCAAAACATCAGTAAAGACATAAAAATCTAAAACGTCAGTAAAGTCATAAAAATCCAAAACATCAGTAAAGTCATAAAAATAAAAAACATCAGTAAAGACGTAAAAATCAAAAACATCAGTAAAGACATAAAAATCCAAAACGTCAGTACAGACATAAGAATCCAAAACGTCAGTAAAGACATAAAAATCAAAAACATCAGTAAAGACATAAGAATCCAAAACGTCAGTAAAGACATAAAAATAAAAACATCAGTAAAGACATAAAAATAAAAAACTTCAGTAAAGACATAAGAATCCAAAACGTCAGTAAAGACATAAAAATGCAAAACATCAGTAAAGACATAAAAATCCAAAACATCAGTAAAGACATAAAAATCAAAAACGTCAGTAAAGACATAAAAATCAAAAACATTAGTAAAGACATAAAAATCCAAAACGTCAGTAAAGACATAAAAATCCAAAACATCAGTAAAGACATAAAAATCCAAAACATCAATAAAGACATAAAAATCTAAAACGTCAGTAAAGACATAAAAATCCAAAACATCAGTAAAGACATAAAAATCAAAAACATCAGTAAAGACATAAAAATCAAAAACATCAGTAAAGACATAAAAATCACAAACATCAGTAAAGACATAAAAATCAAAAACATCAGTAAAGACATAAAAATCCAAAACATCAGTAAAGACATAAAAATCCAAAACATCAATAAAGAAATAAGAATCCAAAACGTCAGTAAAGACATAAAAATCCAAAACATCAGTAAAGACATAAAAATCAAAAACATCAGTAAAGACATAAAAATCCAAAACATCAGTAAAGACATGCAAATCAAAAACATCAGTAAAGACATAAAAATCAAAACATCAGTAAAGACATAAAAATCAAAACATCAATAAAGACATAAAAATCAAAAACATCAGTAAAGACATAAAAATCCAAAACATCAGTAAAGACATAAAAATAAAAAACATCAGTAAAGACATAAAAATCCAAAACGTCAGTACAGACATAAGAATCCAAAACGTCAGTAAAGACATAAAAATCAAAAACATCGGTAAAGACATAAGAATCCAAAACGTCAGTAAAGACATAAAAATAAAAAACATCAGTAAAGACATAAAAATCTAAAACGTCAGTAAAGACATAAGAATCCAAAACGTCAGTAAAGACATAAAAATGCAAAACATCAGTAAAGACATAAAAATCCAAAACATCAGTAAAGACATAAAAATAAAAAACGTCAGTAAAGACATAAAAATCCAAAACATCAGTAAAGACATAAAAATCCAAAACATCAGTAAAGACATAAAAATCAATAACGTCAGTAAAGACATAAAAATCAAAAACATCAGTAAAGACATAAAAATCCAAACATCAGTAAAGACATAAAAATAAAAAATATCAGTAAAGACATAAAAATCAAAAACATCAGTAAAGACATAAAAATCAAAAACATCAGTAAAGACATAAAAATCCAAAACATCAGTAAAGATATAAAAATCCAAAACGTCAGTAAAGACATAAAAATCAAAAACATCAGTAAAGACATAAAAATCAAAAACATCAGTAAAGACATAAAAATCCAAAACCTCAGTAAAGACATAAAAATCTAAAACGTCAGTAAAGTCATAAAAATCCAAAACATCAGTAAAGACATAAAAATCTAAAACGTCAGTAAAGTCATAAAAATCAAAAACATCAGTAAAGACATAAAAATCCAAAAAATCAGTAAAGACATAAAAATCCAAAACGTCAGTAAAGACATAAAAATCAAAAACATCAGTAAAGACATTAAAATCCAAAACATCAATAAAGACATATAAATCTAAAACATCAGTAAAGACATAAAAATCAAAAACATCAGTAAAGACATAAAAATAAAAAACATCAGTAAAGACATAAAAATCAAAAACATCAGTAAAGACATAAAAATCCAAAACGTCAGTAAAGACGTAAAAATCAAAAACATCAGTAAAGACATAAAAATCCAAAACGTCAGTACAGACATAATAATCCAAAACGTCAGTAAAGACATAAAAATCAAAAACATCAGTAAAGACATAAGAATCCAAAACATCAGTAAAGACATAAGAATCCAAAACATCAGTAAAGACATAAAAATCCAAAACGTCAGTAAAGACATAAAAATCGAAAACATCAGTACAGACATAAAAATCCAAACATCAGTAAAGACATAAAAATAAAAAACATCAGTAAAGACATAAAAATCAAAACCATCAGTAAAGACATAAAAATCCAAACCGTCAGTAAAGACATAAAAATAAAAAACATCAGTAAAGACATAAAAATCCAAAACGTCAGTAAAGACATAAAAATCCAAAACATCAGTAAAGACATAAAAATCCAAAACATCGGTAAAGACATAAAAATCTAAAACGTCAGTAAAGTCATAAAAATCCAAAACATCAGAAAAGACATAAAAATCTAAAACGTCAGTAAAGTCATAAAACTCAAAAACACCAGTAAAGTCATAAAAATAAAAAACATCAGTAAAGACACAAAAATCAAAAACATCAGTAAAGACATAAAAATCAAAAACATCAGTAAAGTCATAAAAATCAAAAACATCAGTAAAGACATAAAAATAAAAAACTTCAGTAAAGACATAAAAATCCAAAACATCAATAAAGACATAAAAATCTAAAACGTCAGTAAAGACATAAAAATCCAAAACATCAGTAAAGACATAAAAATCTAAAACATCAGTAAAGACATAAAAATCTAAAAAGTCAGTAAAGTCATTACAATCAAAAACATCAGTAAAGACATAAAAATCAAAAACATCAGTAAAGACATAAAAATCAAAAACATCAGTAAATACATAAAAATCAAAAACATCAGTAAAGACATAAAAATCAAAAACATCAGTAAAGACATAAAAATAAAAAACATCAGTAAAGACATAAAAATCCAAAACGTCAGTACAGACATAAGAATCCAAAACGTCAGTAAAGACATAAAAATCACAAACATCAGTAAAGACATAAGAATCCAAAACATCAGTAAAGACATAAGAATCCAAAACATCAGTAAAGACATAAAAATCCAAAACGTCAGTAAAGACATAAAAATCAAGAACATCAGTAAAGACATAAGAATCCAAAACGTCAGTAAAGACATAAAAATCAAAAACATCAGTAAAGACATAAAAATAAAAAACATCAGTAAAGACATAAAAATCACAAACATCAGTAAAGACATAAAAATCACAAACATCAGTAAAGACATAAGAATCCAAAACATCAGTAAAGACATAAGAATCCAAAACATCAGTAAAGACATAAAAATCCAAAACGTCAGTAAAGACATAAAAATCCAAAACATCAGTAAAGACATAAAAATCCAAAACGTCAGTAATGACATAAAAATCAAAAACATAAGTAAAGACATAAGAATCTAAAACGTCAGTAAAGACATAAAAATCTAAAACATCAGTAAAGACATAAAAATCCAAAACATCAGTAAAGTCATAACAATCAAAAACATCAGTAAAGACATAAAAATCCAAAACATCAGTAAAGAAATAAAAATTCAAAACGTCAGTAAAGATATAAAAATCCAAAACGTCAGTAAAGACATAAAAATCAAAAACATCAGTACAGACATAAAAGTCAAAAAAATCAGTAAAGACATAAAAATCCAAAACATCAGTAAAGACATAAAAATCAAAAACGTCAGTAAAGACATAAAAATCAAAAACATCAGTAAAGACATAAAAATCCAAAACGTCAGTAAAGACGTAAAAATCAAAAACATCAGTAAAGACATAAAAATCCAAAACGTCAGTAAAGACATAAGAATCCAAAACGTCAGTAAAGACATAAAAATCAAAAACATCAGTAAAGAACTAAGAATCCAAAACGTCAGTAAAGACATAAAAATCAAAAACATCAGTAAAGACATAAAAATCCAAAACATCAGTAAAGTCATTACAATCAAAAACATCAGTAAAGACATAAAAATCCAAAACATCAGTAAAGACATAAAAATCAAAAACATCAGTCCAGACATAAAAGTCAAAAACATCAGTAAAGACATAAAAATCCAAAACATCAGTAAAGACATAAAAATCAAAAACGTCAGTAAAGACATAAAAATCCAAAACATCAGTAAAGACATTAAAATCCAAAACGTCAGTTAAGACGTAAAAATCTAAAACATCAGTAAAGACATAAAAATCCAAAACGTCAGTAAAGACATAAGAATCCAAAACGTCAGTAAAGACATAAAAATCCAAAATGTCAGTAAAGACATAAAAATCAAAAACATCAGTAAAGACATACAAATCTAAAACGTCAGTGAAGACATAAAAATGCAAAACATCAGTAAAGACATAAAAATCCAAAACATCAATAAAGACATAAAAATCTAAAACGTCAGTAAAGACATAAAAATCCAAAATATCAGTAAAGACATAAAAATCAAAAACATCAGTAAAGACATAAAAATCAAAAACATCAGTAAAGACATAAAAATCAAAAACATCAGTAAAGACATAAAAATCAAAAACATCAGTAAAGACATAAAAATCAAAAACATCAGTAAAGACATGCAAATCAAAAACATCAGTAAAGACATAAAAATCAAAACATCAGTACAGACATAAGAATCCAAAACGTCAGTAAAGACATAAAAATCAAAAACATCAGTAAAGACATAAAAATCCAAAATGTCAGTAAAGACATAAAAATCAAAAACATCAGTAAAGACATACAAATCTAAAACGTCAGTGAAGACATAAAAATGCAAAACATCAGTAAAGACATAAAAATCCAAAACGTCAGTAAAGACATAAAAATCAAACACATCAGTAAAGACATAAAAATCCAAAACGTCAGTAAAGACATAAAAATCCAACACATCAGTAAAGACATAAAAATCCAAACATCAGTAAAGACATAAAAATAAAAAACATCAGTAAAGACATAAAAATCCAAAACGTCAGTAAAGACATAAAAATCCACAACGTCAGTAAAGACATAAAAATCCAAAAGGTCAGTAAAGACATAAGAATCCAAAACGTCAGTAAAGACAAAAAAATCAAAAACATCAGTAAAGACATAAAAATCCAAAACATCAGTAAAGATATAAAAATCCAAAACGTCAGTAAAGACATAAAAATCAAAAACATCAGTAAAGACATAAAAATCAAAAACATCAGTAAAGACATAAAAATCAAAAACATCAGTAAAGACATAAAAATCTAAAACGTCAGTAAAGTCATAAAAATCCAAAACATCAGTAAAGACATAAAAATCTAAAACGTCAGTAAAGTCATAAAAATCAAAAACATCAGTAAAGACATAAAAATCCAAAACATCAGTAAAGACATAAAAATCCAAAACGTCAGTAAAGACGTAAAAATCAAAAACATCAGTAAAGACATAAAAATCAAAAACGTCAGTACAGACATAAGAATCCAAAACGTCAGTAAAGACATAAAAATCAAAAACATCAGTAAAGACATAAGAATCCAAAACATCAGTAAAGACATAAGAATCCAAAACATCAGTAAAGACATAAAAATCAAAAACGTCAGTAAAGACACAAAAATCAAAAACATTAGTAAAGACATAAAAATCCAAAACATCAGTAAAGACATAAAAATCCAAAACGTCAGTAAAGACACAAAAATCAAAAACATTAGTAAAGACATAAAAATCCAAAACATCAGTAAAGACATAAAAATAAAAAACATCAGTAAAGACATAAAAATCCAAAACGTCAGTAAAGACATAAAAATCAAAAACATCAGTAAAGACATAAAAATCCAAACATCAGTAAAGACATAAAAATAAAAAACATCAGTAAAGACATAAAAATCCAAAACGTCAGTAAAGACATAAAAATCCAAAACATCAGTAAAGTCATAAAAATAAAAAACATCAGTAAAGACATAAAAATCCAAAACGTCAGTAAAGACATAAAAATCCAAAACATAAGTAAAGACATAAAAATCCAAAACATCAGTAAAGACATAAAAATCTAAAACGTCAGTAAAGTCATAAAAATCCAAAACATCAGTAAAGACATAAAAATCTAAAACGTCAGTAAAGTCATAAAAATCAAAAACATCAGTAAAGTCATAAAAATAAAAAACATCAGTAAAGACATAAAAATCCAAAACGTCAGTAAAGACATAAAAATCCAAAACATCAGTAAAGACATAAAAATCAAAAACATCAGTAAAGACATAAAAATCCAAAACATCAGTAAAGACATAAAAATCCAAAACGTCAGTAAAGACATAAAAATAAAAAACATCAGTAAAGACATAAAAAGCCAAAACGTCAGTAAAGACATAAAAAATCCAAAACATCAGTAAAGACATAAAAATCCAAAACATCAGTAAAGACATAAAAATCTAAAACGTCAGTAAAGTCATAAAAATCAAAAACATCAGTAAAGTCATAAAAATAAAAAACATCAGTAAAGACATAAAAATCAAAAACATCAGTAAAGACATAAAAATCGAAAACATCAGTAAAGTCATAAAAATCAAAAACATCAGTAAAGACATAAAAATAAAAAACTTCAGTAAAGACATAAAAATCCAAAACATCAATAAAGACATAAAAATCTAAAACGTCAGTAAAGACATAAAAATCCAAAACATCAGTAAAGACATAAAAATCAAAAACATCAGTAAAGACATAAAAATCAAAAACATCAGTAAAGACATAAAAATCCAAATCATCAGTAAAGACATAAAAATCCAAAACATCAATAAAGACATAAAAATCTAAACATCAGTACAGACATAAGAATCCAAAACGTCAGTAAAGACATAAAAATCAAAAACATCAGTAAAGACATAAGAATCCAAAACGTCAGTAAAGACATAAAAATCAAAAACATCAGTAAAGACATAAAAATCTAAAACGTCAGTAAAGACATAAAAATGCAAAACATCAGTAAAGACATAAAAATCCAAAACATTAGTAAAGACATAAAAATCAAAAACGTCAGTAAAGACATAGAAATCAACAACATTAGTAAAGACATAAAAATCCAAAACGTCAGTAAAGACATAAAAATCCAAAACATCAGTAAAGACATAAAAATCTAAAACGTCAGTAAAGACATAAAAATCAAAAACATCAGTAAAGACATAAAAATCCAAACATCAGTAAAGACATAAAAATAAAAAACATCAGTAAAGACATAAACATCCAAAACGTCAGTAAAGACATAAAAATCCAAAACGTCAGTAAAGACATAAAAATCCAAAAGGTCAGTAAAGACATAAAAATCCAAAACGTCAGTAAAGACAAAAAAATCAAAAACATCAGTAAAGACATAAAAATCCAAAACATCAGTAAAAATATAAAAATCCAAAACGTCAGTAAAGACATAAAAATCAAAAACATCAGTAAAGACATAAAAATCAAAAACATCAGTAAAGACATAAAAATCCAAAACATCAGTAAAGACATAAAAATCTAAAACGTCAGTAAAGTCATAAAAATCCAAAACATCAGTAAAGACATAAAAATCTAAAACGTCAGTAAAGTCATAAAAATCCAAAACATCAGTAAAGTCATAAAAATAAAAAACATCAGTAAAGACGTAAAAATCAAAAACATCAGTAAAGACATAAAAATCCAAAACGTCAGTACAGACATAAGAATCCAAAACGTCAGTAAAGACATAAAAATCAAAAACATCAGTAAAGACATAAGAATCCAAAACGTCAGTAAAGACATAAAAATAAAAACATCAGTAAAGACATAAAAATAAAAAACTTCAGTAAAGACATAAGAATCCAAAACGTCAGTAAAGACATAAAAATGCAAAACATCAGTAAAGACATAAAAATCCAAAACATCAGTAAAGACATAAAAATCAAAAACGTCAGTAAAGACATAAAAATCAAAAACATTAGTAAAGACATAAAAATCCAAAACGTCAGTAAAGACATAAAAATCCAAAACATCAGTAAAGACATAAAAATCCAAAACATCAATAAAGACATAAAAATCTAAAACGTCAGTAAAGACATAAAAATCCAAAACATCAGTAAAGACATAAAAATCAAAAACATCAGTAAAGACATAAAAATCAAAAACATCAGTAAAGACATAAAAATCACAAACATCAGTAAAGACATAAAAATCAAAAACATCAGTAAAGACATAAAAATCCAAAACATCAGTAAAGACATAAAAATCCAAAACATCAATAAAGAAATAAGAATCCAAAACGTCAGTAAAGACATAAAAATCCAAAACATCAGTAAAGACATAAAAATCAAAAACATCAGTAAAGACATAAAAATCCAAAACATCAGTAAAGACATGCAAATCAAAAACATCAGTAAAGACATAAAAATCAAAACATCAGTAAAGACATAAAAATCAAAACATCAATAAAGACATAAAAATCAAAAACATCAGTAAAGACATAAAAATCCAAAACATCAGTAAAGACATAAAAATAAAAAACATCAGTAAAGACATAAAAATCCAAAACGTCAGTACAGACATAAGAATCCAAAACGTCAGTAAAGACATAAAAATCAAAAACATCGGTAAAGACATAAGAATCCAAAACGTCAGTAAAGACATAAAAATAAAAAACATCAGTAAAGACATAAAAATCTAAAACGTCAGTAAAGACATAAGAATCCAAAACGTCAGTAAAGACATAAAAATGCAAAACATCAGTAAAGACATAAAAATCCAAAACATCAGTAAAGACATAAAAATAAAAAACGTCAGTAAAGACATAAAAATCCAAAACATCAGTAAAGACATAAAAATCCAAAACATCAGTAAAGACATAAAAATCAATAACGTCAGTAAAGACATAAAAATCAAAAACATCAGTAAAGACATAAAAATCCAAACATCAGTAAAGACATAAAAATAAAAAATATCAGTAAAGACATAAAAATCAAAAACATCAGTAAAGACATAAAAATCAAAAACATCAGTAAAGACATAAAAATCCAAAACATCAGTAAAGATATAAAAATCCAAAACGTCAGTAAAGACATAAAAATCAAAAACATCAGTAAAGACATAAAAATCAAAAACATCAGTAAAGACATAAAAATCCAAAACCTCAGTAAAGACATAAAAATCTAAAACGTCAGTAAAGTCATAAAAATCCAAAACATCAGTAAAGACATAAAAATCTAAAACGTCAGTAAAGTCATAAAAATCAAAAACATCAGTAAAGACATAAAAATCCAAAAAATCAGTAAAGACATAAAAATCCAAAACGTCAGTAAAGACATAAAAATCAAAAACATCAGTAAAGACATTAAAATCCAAAACATCAATAAAGACATATAAATCTAAAACATCAGTAAAGACATAAAAATCAAAAACATCAGTAAAGACATAAAAATAAAAAACATCAGTAAAGACATAAAAATCAAAAACATCAGTAAAGACATAAAAATCCAAAACGTCAGTAAAGACGTAAAAATCAAAAACATCAGTAAAGACATAAAAATCCAAAACGTCAGTACAGACATAATAATCCAAAACGTCAGTAAAGACATAAAAATCAAAAACATCAGTAAAGACATAAGAATCCAAAACATCAGTAAAGACATAAGAATCCAAAACATCAGTAAAGACATAAAAATCCAAAACGTCAGTAAAGACATAAAAATCGAAAACATCAGTACAGACATAAAAATCCAAACATCAGTAAAGACATAAAAATAAAAAACATCAGTAAAGACAGTAAAATCAAAACCATCAGTAAAGACATAAAAATCCAAACCGTCAGTAAAGACATAAAAATAAAAAACATCAGTAAAGACATAAAAATCCAAAACGTCAGTAAAGACATAAAAATCCAAAACATCAGTAAAGACATAAAAATCCAAAACATCGGTAAAGACATAAAAATCTAAAACGTCAGTAAAGTCATAAAAATCCAAAACATCAGAAAAGACATAAAAATCTAAAACGTCAGTAAAGTCATAAAACTCAAAAACACCAGTAAAGTCATAAAAATAAAAAACATCAGTAAAGACACAAAAATCAAAAACATCAGTAAAGACATAAAAATCAAAAACATCAGTAAAGTCATAAAAATCAAAAACATCAGTAAAGACATAAAAATAAAAAACTTCAGTAAAGACATAAAAATCCAAAACATCAATAAAGACATAAAAATCTAAAACGTCAGTAAAGACATAAAAATCCAAAACATCAGTAAAGACATAAAAATCTAAAACATCAGTAAAGACATAAAAATCTAAAAAGTCAGTAAAGTCATTACAATCAAAAACATCAGTAAAGACATAAAAATCAAAAACATCAGTAAAGACATAAAAATCAAAAACATCAGTAAATACATAAAAATCAAAAACATCAGTAAAGACATAAAAATCAAAAACATCAGTAAAGACATAAAAATAAAAAACATCAGTAAAGACATAAAAATCCAAAACGTCAGTACAGACATAAGAATCCAAAACGTCAGTAAAGACATAAAAATCACAAACATCAGTAAAGACATAAGAATCCAAAACATCAGTAAAGACATAAGAATCCAAAACATCAGTAAAGACATAAAAATCCAAAACGTCAGTAAAGACATAAAAATCAAGAACATCAGTAAAGACATAAGAATCCAAAACGTCAGTAAAGACATAAAAATCAAAAACATCAGTAAAGACATAAAAATAAAAAACATCAGTAAAGACATAAAAATCACAAACATCAGTAAAGACATAAAAATCACAAACATCAGTAAAGACATAAGAATCCAAAACATCAGTAAAGACATAAGAATCCAAAACATCAGTAAAGACATAAAAATCCAAAACGTCAGTAAAGACATAAAAATCCAAAACATCAGTAAAGACATAAAAATCCAAAACGTCAGTAATGACATAAAAATCAAAAACATAAGTAAAGACATAAGAATCTAAAACGTCAGTAAAGACATAAAAATCTAAAACATCAGTAAAGACATAAAAATCCAAAACATCAGTAAAGTCATAACAATCAAAAACATCAGTAAAGACATAAAAATCCAAAACATCAGTAAAGAAATAAAAATTCAAAACGTCAGTAAAGATATAAAAATCCAAAACGTCAGTAAAGACATAAAAATCAAAAACATCAGTACAGACATAAAAGTCAAAAAAATCAGTAAAGACATAAAAATCCAAAACATCAGTAAAGACATAAAAATCAAAAACGTCAGTAAAGACATAAAAATCAAAAACATCAGTAAAGACATAAAAATCCAAAACGTCAGTAAAGACGTAAAAATCAAAAACATCAGTAAAGACATAAAAATCCAAAACGTCAGTAAAGACATAAGAATCCAAAACGTCAGTAAAGACATAAAAATCAAAAACATCAGTAAAGAACTAAGAATCCAAAACGTCAGTAAAGACATAAAAATCAAAAACATCAGTAAAGACATAAAAATCCAAAACATCAGTAAAGTCATTACAATCAAAAACATCAGTAAAGACATAAAAATCCAAAACATCAGTAAAGACATAAAAATCAAAAACATCAGTCCAGACATAAAAGTCAAAAACATCAGTAAAGACATAAAAATCCAAAACATCAGTAAAGACATAAAAATCAAAAACGTCAGTAAAGACATAAAAATCCAAAACATCAGTAAAGACATTAAAATCCAAAACGTCAGTAAAGACGTAAAAATCTAAAACATCAGTAAAGACATAAAAATCCAAAACGTCAGTAAAGACATAAGAATCCAAAACGTCAGTAAAGACATAAAAATCAAAAACATCAGTAAAGACATAAGAATCCAAAACATCAGTAAAGACATAAAAATCAAAAACATCAGTAAAGACATAAAAATCAAAAACGTCAGTAAAGACATAAGAATCAAAAACGTCAGTAAAGACATAAGAATCCAAAACGTCAGTAAAGACATAAAAATGCAAAACATCAGTAAAGACATAAAAATCAAAAACATCAGTAAAGACGTAAAAATCAAAAACATCAGTAAAGACATAAGAATCCAAAACATCAGTAAAGACATAAAAATCAAAAACATCAGTAAAGACATAAAAATCCAAAACGTCAGTAAAGACATAAGAATCCAAAACGTCAGTAAAGACATAAAAATGCAAAACATCAGTAAAGACATAAAAGTCCAAAACATCAGTAAAGACATAAAAATCAAAAACATCAGTAAAGACATAAAAATAAAAAACATCAGTAAAGACATAAAAATCCAAAACGTCAGTAAAGACATAAAAATCCAAAACGTCAGTAAAGACATAAAAATCCAAAACGTCAGTAAAGACATAAAAATCAAAAACATCAGTAAAGACATAAAAATCCAAAACGTCAGTAAAGACATAAAAATCAAAAACATCAGTAAAGACATAAAAATCTAAAACATCAGTAAAGACATAAAAATCAAAAACATCAGTAAAGACATAAAAATCCAAAACGTCAGTAAAGACATAAAAATCAAAAACATCAGTAAAGACATAAAAATAAAAAACATCAGTAAAGACATAAAAATCCAAAACATCAGTAAAGACATAAAAATCCAAAACTTCAGTAAAGACATAAAAATCCAAAACGTCAGTAAAGACATAAAAATCAAAAACATCAGTAAAGACATAAAAATAAAAAACATCAGTTAAGACATAAAAATCCAAAACATCAGTAAAGACATAAAAATCAAAAACGTCAGTAAAGACATAAAAATCAAAAACATCAGTAAAGACATAAAAATCCAAAACGTCAGTAAAGACATAAAAATCAAAAACATCAGTAAAGACATAAAAATCCAAAACGTCAGTAAAGACATAAGAATCCAAAACGTCAGTAAAGACATAAAAATCAAAAACATCAGTAAAGACCTAAGAATCCAAAACGTCAGTAAAGACATAAAAATCAAAAACATCAGTAAAGACATAAAAATCCAAAACATCAGTAAAGTCATTACAATCAAAAACATCAGTAAAGACATAAAAATCCAAAACATCAGTAAAGACATAAAAATCAAAAACATCAGTACAGACATAAAAGTCAAAAACATCAGTAAAGACATAAAAATCCAAAACATCAGTAAAGACATAAAAATCAAAAACGTCAGTAAAGTCATAAAAATCCAAAACATCAGTAAAGACATAAAAATCCAAAACGTCAGTAAAGACATAAGAATCCAAAACGTCAGTAAAGACATAAAAATCAAAAACATCAGTAAAGACATAAGAATCCAAAACATCAGTAAAGACATAAAAATCAAAAACATCAGTAAAGACATAAAAATCAAAAACGTCAGTAAAGACATAAGAATCCAAAACGTCTGTAAAGACATAAAAATGCAAAACATCAGTAAAGACATAAAAATGCAAAACATCAGTAAAGACATAAAAGTCCAAAACATCAGTAAAGACATAAAAATCCAAAACGTCAGTAAAGACAAAAAAATCAAAAACATCAGTAAAGACATAAGAATCCAAAACGTCAGTAAAGACATAAAAATCAAAAACATCAGTAAAGACATAAAAATAAAAAACATCAGTAAAGACATAAAAATCCAAAACATCAGTAAAGACATAAAAATCCATAAACTTCAGTAAAGACATAAAAATCCAAAACGTCAGTAAAGACATAAAAATCCAAAACGTCAGTAAAGACATAAAAATCAAAAACATCAGTAAAGACATAAAAATCCAAAACATCAGTAAAGACATAAAAATCCAAAACGTCAGTAAAGACATAAAAATCAAAAACATCAGTAAAGACATAAAAATCAAAAACATAAGTAAAGACGTAAGAATCCAAAACGTCAGTAAAGACATAAAAATCAAAAACATCAGTAAAGACATAAAAATCCAAAACATCAGTAAAGTCATAACAATCAAAAACATCAGTAAAGACATAAAAATCCAAAACATCAGTAAAGACATAAAAATCCAAAACATCAGTAAAGACATAAAAATCCAAAACATCAGTAAAGATATAAAAATCCAAAACATCAGTAAAGTCATAACAATCAAAAACATCAGTAAAGATATAAAAATCAAAAACATCAGTAAAGACATAAAAATCCAAAACATCAGTAAAGACATAAAAATCCAAAACATCAGTAAAGATATAAAAATCCAAAACATCAGTAAAGTCATAACAATCAAAAACATCAGTAAAGACATAAAAATCCAAAACATCAGTAAAGACATAAAAATCCAAAACATCAGTAAAGACATAAAAATCCAAAACATCAGTAAAGACATAAAAATCCAAAACATCAGTAAAGACATAAAAATCCAAAACATCAGTAAAGACATAAAAATCCAAAACGTCAGTAAAGACATAAAAATCAAAAACATCAGTAAAGACATAAAAATCAAAAACATAAGTAAAGACGTAAGAATCCAAAACGTCAGTAAAGACATAAAAATCAAAAACATCAGTAAAGACATAAAAATCCAAAACATCAGTAAAGTCATAACAATCAAAAACATCAGTAAAGACATTAAAATCCAAAACATCAGTAAAGACATAAAAATCCAAAACATCAGTAAAGACATAAAAATCAAAAACATCAGTAAAGACATAAAAATCCAAAACATCAGTAAAGACATAAAAATCCAAAACATCAGTAAAGATATAAAAATCAAAAACGTCAGTAAAGACATAAAAATCAAAAACATCAGTAAAGACATAAAAATAAAAAACATCAGTAAAGACATAAAAATCCAAAACATCAGTAAAGACATAAAAATCCAAAACTTCAGTAAAGACATAAAAATCAAAAACATCAGTAAAGACATAAAAATCCAAAACGTCAGTAAAGACATAAAAATCAAAAACATCAGTAAAGACATAAAAATCAAAAACATCAGTAAAGACATAAAAATCAAAAACTTCAGTAAAGACATAAAAATCCAAAACGTCAGTAAAGTCATAAAACTCAAAAACATCAGTAAAGACATAAAAATCAAAAACATAAGTAAAGACATAAAAATCCAAAACGTCAGTAAAGACATAAAAATCAAAAACATCAGTAAAGACATAAAAATCCAAAACATCAGTAAAGTCATAACAATCAAAAACATCAGTAAAGACATAAAAATCCAAAACATCAGTAAAGACATAAAAATCCAAAACGTCAGTAAAGACATAAAAATCCAAAACGTCAGTAAAGACATAAAAATCCAAAACATCAGTACAGACATAAAAGTCAAAAACATCAGTAAAGACATAAAAATCCAAAACATCAGTAAAGACATAAAAATCAAAAACGTCAGTAAAGACATAAAAATGCAAAACATCAGTAAAGACATAAAAGTCCAAAACATCAGTAAAGACATAAAAATCAAAAACATCAGTAAAGACATAAAAATAAAAAACATCAGTAAAGACATAAAAATCCAAAACGTCAGTAAAGACATAAAAATCCAAAACGTCAGTAAAGACATAAAAATCCAAAACGTCAGTAAAGACATAAAAATCAAAAACATCAGTAAAGACATAAAAATCCAAAACGTCAGTAAAGACATAAAAATCAAAAACATCAGTAAAGACATAAAAATCTAAAACATCAGTAAAGACATAAAAATCAAAAACATCAGTAAAGACATAAAAATCCAAAACGTCAGTAAAGACATAAAAATCAAAAACATCAGTAAAGACATAAAAATAAAAAACATCAGTAAAGACATAAAAATCCAAAACATCAGTAAAGACATAAAAATCCAAAACTTCAGTAAAGACATAAAAATCCAAAACGTCAGTAAAGACATAAAAATCAAAAACATCAGTAAAGACATAAAAATAAAAAACATCAGTTAAGACATAAAAATCCAAAACATCAGTAAAGACATAAAAATCAAAAACGTCAGTAAAGACATAAAAATCAAAAACATCAGTAAAGACATAAAAATCCAAAACGTCAGTAAAGACATAAAAATCAAAAACATCAGTAAAGACATAAAAATCCAAAACGTCAGTAAAGACATAAGAATCCAAAACGTCAGTAAAGACATAAAAATCAAAAACATCAGTAAAGACCTAAGAATCCAAAACGTCAGTAAAGACATAAAAATCAAAAACATCAGTAAAGACATAAAAATCCAAAACATCAGTAAAGTCATTACAATCAAAAACATCAGTAAAGACATAAAAATCCAAAACATCAGTAAAGACATAAAAATCAAAAACATCAGTACAGACATAAAAGTCAAAAACATCAGTAAAGACATAAAAATCCAAAACATCAGTAAAGACATAAAAATCAAAAACGTCAGTAAAGTCATAAAAATCCAAAACATCAGTAAAGACATTAAAATCCAAAACGTCAGTAAAGACATAAGAATCAAAAACGTCAGTAAAGACATAAAAATCAAAAACATCAGTAAAGACATAAGAATCCAAAACATCAGTAAAGACATAAAAATCAAAAACATCAGTAAAGACATAAAAATCAAAAACGTCAGTAAAGACATAAGAATCCAAAACGTCAGTAAAGACATAAAAATGCAAAACATCAGTAAAGACATAAAAATGCAAAACATCAGTAAAGACATAAAAGTCCAAAACATCAGTAAAGACATAAAAATCCAAAACGTCAGTAAAGACAAAAAAATCAAAAACATCAGTAAAGACATAAGAATCCAAAACGTCAGTAAAGACATAAAAATCAAAAACATCAGTAAAGACATAAAAATAAAAAACATCAGTAAAGACATAAAAATCCAAAACATCAGTAAAGACATAAAAATCCATAAACTTCAGTAAAGACATAAAAATCCAAAACGTCAGTAAAGACATAAAAATCCAAAACGTCAGTAAAGACATAAAAATCAAAAACATCAGTAAAGACATAAAAATCCAAAACATCAGTAAAGACATAAAAATCCAAAACGTCAGTAAAGACATAAAAATCAAAAACATCAGTAAAGACATAAAAATCAAAAACATAAGTAAAGACGTAAGAATCCAAAACGTCAGTAAAGACATAAAAATCAAAAACATCAGTAAAGACATAAAAATCAAAAACATCAGTAAAGACATAAAAATCAAAAACATCAGTAAAGACATAAAAATCCAAAACATCAGTAAAGACATAAAAATCCAAAACATCAGTAAAGACATAAAAATCCAAAACATCAGTAAAGATATAAAAATCCAAAACATCAGTAAAGTCATAACAATCAAAAACATCAGTAAAGATATAAAAATCAAAAACATCAGTAAAGACATAAAAATCCAAAACATCAGTAAAGACATAAAAATCCAAAACATCAGTAAAGATATAAAAATCCAAAACATCAGTAAAGTCATAACAATCAAAAACATCAGTAAAGACATAAAAATCCAAAACATCAGTAAAGACATAAAAATCCAAAACATCAGTAAAGACATAAAAATCCAAAACATCAGTAAAGACATAAAAATCCAAAACATCAGTAAAGACATAAAAATCCAAAACGTCAGTAAAGACATAAAAATCAAAAACATCAGTAAAGACATAAAAATCAAAAACATAAGTAAAGACGTAAGAATCCAAAACGTCAGTAAAGACATAAAAATCAAAAACATCAGTAAAGACATAAAAATCCAAAACATCAGTAAAGTCATAACAATCAAAAACATCAGTAAAGACATAAAAATCCAAAACATCAGTAAAGACATAAAAATCCAAAACATCAGTAAAGACATAAAAATCCAAAACATCAGTAAAGACATAAAAATCCAAAACGTCAGTAAAGACATAAAAATCAAAAACATCAGTAAAGACATAAAAATCTAAAACATCAGTAAAGACATAAAAATCAAAAACATCAGTAAAGACATAAAAATCCAAAACGTCAGTAAAGACATAAAAATCAAAAACATCAGTAAAGACATAAAAATAAAAAACATCAGTAAAGACATAAAAATCCAAAACATCAGTAAAGACATAAAAATCCAAAACTTCAGTAAAGACATAAAAATCCAAAACGTCAGTAAAGACATAAAAATCAAAAACATCAGTAAAGACATAAAAATAAAAAACATCAGTTAAGACATAAAAATCCAAAACATCAGTAAAGACATAAAAATCAAAAACGTCAGTAAAGACATAAAAATCAAAAACATCAGTAAAGACATAAAAATCCAAAACGCCAGTAAAGACATAAAAATCAAAAACATCAGTAAAGACATAAAAATCCAAAACGTCAGTAAAGACATAAGAATCCAAAACGTCAGTAAAGACATAAAAATCAAAAACATCAGTAAAGACCTAAGAATCCAAAACGTCAGTAAAGACATAAAAATCAAAAACATCAGTAAAGACATAAAAATCCAAAACATCAGTAAAGTCATTACAATCAAAAACATCAGTAAAGACATAAAAATCCAAAACATCAGTAAAGACATAAAAATCAAAAACATCAGTACAGACATAAAAGTCAAAAACATCAGTAAAGACATAAAAATCCAAAACATCAGTAAAGACATAAAAATCAAAAACGTCAGTAAAGTCATAAAAATCCAAAACATCAGTAAAGACATTAAAATCCAAAACGTCAGTAAAGACATAAGAATCCAAAACGTCAGTAAAGACATAAAAATCAAAAACATCAGTAAAGACATAAGAATCCAAAACATCAGTAAAGACATAAAAATCAAAAACATCAGTAAAGACATAAAAATCAAAAACGTCAGTAAAGACATAAGAATCCAAAACGTCAGTAAAGACATAAAAATGCAAAACATCAGTAAAGACATAAAAATGCAAAACATCAGTAAAGACATAAAAGTCCAAAACATCAGTAAAGACATAAAAATCCAAAACGTCAGTAAAGACAAAAAAATCAAAAACATCAGTAAAGACATAAGAATCCAAAACGTCAGTAAAGACATAAAAATCAAAAACATCAGTAAAGACATAAAAATAAAAAACATCAGTAAAGACATAAAAATCCAAAACATCAGTAAAGACATAAAAATCCATAAACTTCAGTAAAGACATAAAAATCCAAAACGTCAGTAAAGACATAAAAATCCAAAACGTCAGTAAAGACATAAAAATCAAAAACATCAGTAAAGACATAAAAATCAAAAACATCAGTAAAGACATAAAAATCCAAAACGTCAGTAAAGACATAAAAATCAAAAACATCAGTAAAGACATAAAAATCAAAAACATAAGTAAAGACGTAAGAATCCAAAACGTCAGTAAAGACATAAAAATCAAAAACATCAGTAAAGACATAAAAATCAAAAACATCAGTAAAGACATAAAAATCAAAAACATCAGTAAAGACATAAAAATCCAAAACATCAGTAAAGACATAAAAATCCAAAACATCAGTAAAGACATAAAAATCCAAAACATCAGTAAAGATATAAAAATCCAAAACATCAGTAAAGTCATAACAATCAAAAACATCAGTAAAGATATAAAAATCAAAAACATCAGTAAAGACATAAAAATCCAAAACATCAGTAAAGACATAAAAATCCAAAACATCAGTAAAGATATAAAAATCCAAAACATCAGTAAAGTCATAACAATCAAAAACATCAGTAAAGACATAAAAATCCAAAACATCAGTAAAGACATAAAAATCCAAAACATCAGTAAAGACATAAAAATCCAAAACATCAGTAAAGACATAAAAATCCAAAACATCAGTAAAGACATAAAAATCCAAAACATCAGTAAAGACATAAAAATCCAAAACGTCAGTAAAGACATAAAAATCAAAAACATCAGTAAAGACATAAAAATCAAAAACATAAGTAAAGACGTAAGAATCCAAAACGTCAGTAAAGACATAAAAATCAAAAACATCAGTAAAGACATAAAAATCCAAAACATCAGTAAAGTCATAACAATCAAAAACATCAGTAAAGACATAAAAATCCAAAACATCAGTAAAGACATAAAAATCCAAAACATCAGTAAAGACATAAAAATCCAAAACATCAGTAAAGACATAAAAATCCAAAACATCAGTAAAGACATAAAAATCCAAAACATCAGTAAAGATATAAAAATCAAAAACGTCAGTAAAGACATAAAAATCAAAAACATCAGTAAAGACATAAAAATAAAAAACATCAGTAAAGACATAAAAATCCAAAACATCAGTAAAGACATAAAAATCCAAAACTTCAGTAAAGACATAAAAATCAAAAACATCAGTAAAGACATAAAAATCCAAAACGTCAGTAAAGACATAAAAATCAAAAACATCAGTAAAGACATAAAAATCAAAAACATCAGTAAAGACATAAAAATCCAAAACTTCAGTAAAGACATAAAAATCAAAAACGTCAGTAAAGTCATAAAACTCAAAAACATCAGTAAAGACATAAAAATCAAAAACATAAGTAAAGACATAAAAATCCAAAACGTCAGTAAAGACATAAAAATCAAAAACATCAGTAAAGACATAAAAATCCAAAACATCAGTAAAGTCATAACAATCAAAAACATCAGTAAAGACATAAAAATCCAAAACATCAGTAAAGACATAAAAATCCAAAACGTCAGTAAAGACATAAAAATCCAAAACGTCAGTAAAGACATAAAAATCCAAAACATCAGTACAGACATAAAAGTCAAAAACATCAGTAAAGACATAAAAATCCAAAACATCAGTAAAGACATAAAAATCAAAAACGTCAGTAAAGACATAAAAATCCAAAACATCAGTAAAGACATAAAAATCCAAAACGTCAGTAAAGACATTAGAATCCAAAACATCAATAAAGACATAAAAATCCAAAACATCCTTAAAGACATTAGAATCCAAAACGTCAGTAAAGACATAAAAATCCAAAACATCAGTAAAGACATAAGAATCCAAAACATCAGTAAAGACATAAGAATCCAAAACATCAGTAAAGACATAAAAATCAAAAACATCAGTAAAGACATAAAAATCCAAAACATCAGTAAAGACATAAGAATCCAAAACATCAGTAAAGACATAAAAATCCAAAACATCAGTAAAGACATAAAAATCCAAAACGTCAGTAAAGACATAAAAATCAAAAACATCAGTAAAGACATAAAAATCCAAAACGTCAGTAAAGACATAAAAATCCAAAACGTCAGTAAAGACATAAAAATCCAAAACATCAGTAAAGACATAAAAATCCAAAACATCAGTAAAGTCATAAAAATCAAAAACGGCAGTAAAGACATAAAAATCAAAAACATCAGTAAAGTCATAAGAATCCAAAATATTCCTGTATTGAAACGTAACTACAGTACATTTCTTTTAGGAATGGAGAAATTGGTTTATGGCCTTAACATGAGAGCAAGTCGGATTGCAATGGAGAATCGCTTGCAGTGTGAACGATTAAGGAAGAAAATTTCACCAAGCAAAGTGAAGAGGGTTCAGCTGTCAAAAAGACAATTTTACCACCAAAATTAAACGAACAGTCGTGGTTATTCTTCATTATCTCCAAGAACTTACAAGGATTTTTACCATGATAAAAAAAAAGAAAGCTAAGACAATGGAGGGGAAGTAACTCTGTTAACTTATTTTCTTGACACATGTGAACGTTTTACATCGTATTTTTTTAACCTTTTTTTCATCTTTTTTTTCCAATAAATTATTTTGTATTATGGACGGTCGTTTCTTGCTTCATTCTTGTTTTTGTTGTTGCATTTTTTTTTTGATACCTTGGTAACTATGACCTGCAGATAACCGTCGTTGGACATTGTGGCAAATTTTCCGCATAAGAAAAGTGGCATGTTTTTATGACTATGACATATATTATGCTAAAGTTTGATCAGAAACATGACAGAGATGTAAAACAAACAAAATTGGTTACATATCCTTGAAACTAAGTACAGGCAAAAATGGGGGAATAATGATAGGGGGACATAGTTTTGAAATCTTTTATGATTTATTACAAATTTTTTGTAAGTTTCCGACTACTTTTTGATTGTATTTGAAAGATTAGAGACTAAAGTTAATTTCCAAAAGGAAAAAAATATTTGTACATGTGAAAAAAAAAAGTTATGAAAAATGTTTTCACAGCGAGCTAACTAATTCAGCTAAATTTTCATTGTAAAATCCTTTAAAAGATAAATATTAGTTTTCTGGTCTATTTCAAAGATAATTAGTAAAATCCCAAGATATTGAATTAAACAATAAACACCTTGTTTGTACAAAAAATAGCTTAATTATCTCCCAAAAGCGAGAGATTCTCGCTTTGTTCAACCAAAAGAAAATAAAGTCCTCATCACATCGATTATACAGAAGCCCAAAATTTCAGACAATGGAAAGGATGTCTGAAAATGACGTCTGGTAGTTAAAGGGAGGTAGGAGGTGCTGTTTTTTTTTCTCTTCTAGATGTGCATCTGTACATTCCTATCTTGAACGTTTGTCTAATTTTTATATTATCTTGAAAAATATTTTTTTTTAATTTTTAATTTAAAAGAAGGAACATAGAAAAATAATAAAATTAAAAAACGGTAAAAATCATACAAACATTCATGATAGGAATGTGCAGATGCACGTCTGGGGGGGGGGAAGAAAACCAGCATATCCTACCTCCCTTTAACTACCTGACGTCATTTTCAGACAGCGTTTTGACTGTATGAGATTTTTGGCTTCAGTATAATCTATCTTTAGAGACTCCAGTTTTGTCGACATTCTGTGAAGCGAGAATATCTTGCTTTTGGGAGCTAATTAAGCTATCTTTTGTACAAACAAGGTATTTTTTTATTTAATTCAATATCATGGAACTTTAAAAACTGCAGACTTTACTAATTATCATTGAAGTAGACCCAGAAAATTATATTTATTTTTAAAAGGATTTTTACAATGAAATTATTTAACTTCAAAATTTAGCTGAATTAGTTAGCTCACCGTGAAAACATTTTTCATAACTTTGTTTTCACATGTACAAATATTTTTTCCGTTTTGGAAATTAACTTTAGTCCTTAATCTTTCAAATACAATCAAAAAGGAGTCAGAAACCTACAAAAAAATTATGATAAATCGGCTTTCAAAACTATGTCCCCCTGCCTTTATTCCACCGTTTTTGCCCGTACCTACTTTACGGTATATGTGAAACTAAGGTTTTGTTATTTTATTAGTTTTTATCACTAAATTTTTCAGGCTGTTTACATGTAATTGCTTAAAAATTGTGAAATCACATTTTTCTTTTTTGGTGAATTAACATGGGCCATAGAGGTCTTATAAACTAGCAGCTTTGCTCAGGTGTCAAATACGCTTACATATATTTTAATTTGTACACATTTTGTATATATTATTATAGAATCGTGATTTCAAGAGTAAAAACAGAAGTATTTGGTTTCTATATAAAAGGCTATATTGCATATAGCGTTTTATATATATAGATTTATAATTGCAAATTTACAAGAAAACAACACAAGAAAACAAGCATCAATAATTTCATAAGAATGTAGTATTTACAAAAATACTGGAAAAAAATGTTTAAAAATGAAACAAACACAGATTAGTTATCAAAATGAAATACTGATAAACATTTATTGGCAATTATAAAAAAATTAAATATAAAACTATTTCTTCGAGAATTGAGAGTCGGAGATCAGTTTTACACATAAATGTAAAATGAGCTCCTATTTCTGAGATATTCTAGCGTTTTAGAACAGTTAACCACATTTATTTTCTATAGGAGTTAAATTCTGTGTATTGTGGAGGGTGTCTCCTTTTTAAATGATTATGCACGGTTTTACGACCGTGTCAGACAGACTTAGAGGTTATAGTAAATAAAATTAGTGAGCATCTCTAATGGGTTGGAAGGAGCATCTCAATGGGTTGGAAGGACGATCATTTGATGTTATATTTATATATGAAACCGATCTCCCACTCGAAATTTAGAATAATTTTGGGAATGTTGCAGTACATACAATAAAATGAAATAGTGGTAAAATAAAATAAAAAAAATATATAACCAACAAGTAACTGTTACCAAAGGCAAGATAAGTTACTCTTCTACCTACCTGGATGAGTTTTGTATGGTTTAACATATTTTAAAACGTCTATTTAATTAGAAACACAAGTAGTGCCAAGTTGATAAGTTAGAACAAGATGGCTGACATCAGACATTCAACTGGAAAGTCTCGATAATTGCATAAATCATAAAAATAAAACAAAATAATGATAGAAACGAATCTGATAAATGTCATGGTGACAATTATTGGGTGGATTTCTATCAGTATTTTGTTTATTTTTCGAGTTTTGAGCTATTACTGACACATCAATGACAGCATGTTCTTATCAGTTTAACTTACCAACTTGGCACTACTTGTTTTATTAACTGAATTTTGTTTCTATTTTCAGGTTTTCTCATGAGAAATGAAGCAGGAACAGCACAAAGGATTGAATATTCATATCATTTGGATTCTTTGCACTACTCTTTTCATCTCGAGTGTCATTTTCACAATGTTTCAGTTGATGTAACCTTTGACCTTCGTCAGGTGTATCTTGTTGGACTCTGGAATATTTCTGGTGAACTCGGGAATTTGAACAAAATTTCGGAGAGAACCCTTTATTTACTTCACAAGGGTAGCATGGTCTTGTTTCATCAGCCATGACTGGATAGAAGTCCTAAATAATTCGCAATTGTATTTTTGGTCACCCACACTGAGGATTGAACCTTCAACTTTCAGGAGAATGTCACTTTTATAATTGATTTTTCCAAGTACTCTAACAACTGTACTACTTGCAGAAGATGAAAACAGTAGTTCGAAGAATCCAAATAATACAAATAACCAATCCTCATCTAAAAAATTCAGAAACATAAAGGATTGAGATTTGCTGATTTGATCAGCCATATTACGTCAGAATGTATTCACTTGCTCCTTTGTGCATGAATTAGAAAAGGGTCAATCATATGTAGAACTTCATTTGTAGAGATAATCAAAAATTATCAAATATTTCTGACATTTGCTTTATCCTAATATAGAAAGAGATCTAAAATGAATGAGTAGACCTCAGATGAACAAATACAGATCTTATGCAAACGGTTTATCAATGTTAGAGATGTGAAGAACTATAATGGCACAGTGATTATTCATCAAAATGACCCGTCCCCACAATTGACCATTCATGTTTGCGTATTTGGTTAGAGCACCTCACCACACGCTAAACACATCCATTCAACATTGATAGATATCAAACGTATATATATAGTATCTTAATCGAGCGTCTGAAAAAGAGCCTGGTGCAACTTTACTATAGTGTGTCTTTGAAAAAATGCATTTCAGAGAAAAACATTATTATGTACTTATGTGTCATGCAGAAATTAGTATAAATTAGTATTATTTTTCTACTGGACCATTTTTCGTAATTTTTGGAAAAAAATTACGAAAAATGGTCCAGTAGAAAAATAATTATAAGTAAAAACAGAATTTTCCAAGTTGTTAAATTAACCCTCTAGAAGATCAAATGACACTATCTTTCAGGTTGACCATTTTGTTTCTTCTCAATAATGCTGTACATTTTTATCCAAAAATTAGCTCTTATACATCTTCTACTGGACCATTTTTTATAATTTTTGCAATTTATATTAATTTTGACATGATACGTAAGTATATAATGTTTTCCCACTGAAATGCCCTTGTTCGAAATTACACGATTGGGTCGGATGACACACTAAAGTAAAGTTGTACCAAGAGTCTTTAACCTAATAGATCTCACATTGTTTACTAAGCTCCAACCTCTGTCCCATCACCACAATGTTACATCCCTGTGCTTGTTTTAGATGTACTTAAAATTCCTGTGCTCCAATGAATTTCCTGACCTTGTGCATCCTCAATATAAATACTCTCAATTAACCTGACAATCAGCAAAATCACACCTCTTTTGAGTTTCCCAGTTGTCAGAGAGCTTTCTACTCTCATACCTTCTTTTCTTGAACTGCTGGTCTTTGGAATTCCTTACTTATTCCTTGTTTTCCTGACTGTATCAACGTGCAGAAATGTAAATGTAATGTGAACAACATCTTGCTGCATCACTCTTAGGATGTCCCTATATAATTTTGAATTCACTGTAAGCAATTATTTCTCAGTGGCGATTCATGCATTATTTGAGGTGAATCAAAAAAAAAAAAAGTTGATGAAAATTTTTTAATCTGTTAATGAAATAAAATAACTATTTGTCTCGAACTCTACACTATTGTGCAAGCATGGTTTCCTTAAGCATTAAAATTATATTTCTTCAAATTTTTTTCTACCGTTGCATTACAAGTTTGCATTTGGGCTTCAACTTCTCTTACGAAAATGTTTAAAAAGATGTTTACTTTTTTTTGTTCTGCCTGCAAACTTACATTTGGATATTTAATTAATGTTTGTATTATATCATCTTTTCTACCCCATGAATTTGCAGTTCTTATTTTTTAATTTAAAATATGTGTGTCATAGATACAGTACAAATCACTAGATAAATAAAATGGGTCATGAAAAATGAAAAAAAAAAACAAGAAAATGTCATCTAAATTTTTATCAGAAATCGATGGTAGTTTTACCTATTTTCCTTAATGATAAGACAAACTTAACTAATCGAAGCATTATATTACATACTATCATGAATGTATTAGATATACAAAAAAGTTGTTATCACAGTTAGAACAAGAACATTTATTTCACACACGTCGCGGATATGTTCTCGAATATCAGTCTTATGGTAATTTAAAGATGTTCCGTTTCAAGAGGTCCATTCTCCTAAATTTTACTTTCTCTTTCAGAATGGATAAGTTTATTGCCTAAAGTGTTCTTACCAGGGTTGCTCGGGTATTTTTATTAACCAGAGTGCATTAATCCTAACCATGTGTCTAGATTCCTGGAGAGGTAAATAAAATATGTCAGTTGTGAGACTGCATACTTCTCTCTGTAAAGATGAGCCAATATCTTGGCTTTATTTCTCCATATTCGATGAAGTATTCCTGAAATTATTGCATAGAAACATTGTTAACTCAAAATCTAGTTATCTGACCAGGCTTACATGTTGCGTCGTGGTTACTATTATTAAAGCTATCAGATCCATACATCAAATTTGGAAAAATCGGAAGTTGAGCTCCATTAAAATTTCTATCATGACAGAATTTTTCAAAGTTAAGGTCATATAAAAGGTGAAACTTCACTGTTTTAAAAATATGGGTTAAGTAATGAGTCTCTACGATGAAGAAAATCAAAGTTACTGCCAAAAGTGCGACTTTCACCTTCCCTCTGACCTTGACCTTTTACCTAGATATGCCAAAATTAAATTTGTTCTAAGTTAAACCATAATCAATGTTATCTCATTATTATTAGCAATTGATACCAATTGTCATCATAAAATGTTGTATTTTAATTTAACACTTGATGTCGACAATCATAACAACAAATGAGCGTATGGTAGCAAGAAAGACAGACAGGAATATTAAGTTTAAATATTTATTTTGAAGAAACGAAATGGCCAAGATTGTCTTTTGTTGTCAGAATGTTCTGGAAAGTAAAGGAAATTAGTAATATCTCCTGCTGTCAAAGTGTGCTAGAAATAAAAAAAAAATTAGTCCCCTGTTTCAAGAAGCATTGAAAGCAGAAAGAAAGGAGGGTTAAAATTGTCTTTGACACTGTATCCTTGTTGTGTATTAACTGCAGATGCCAGGCTCGGCACAAATTAGAAGAAAGCAGTATTAGCAGAGTGATTGTATGAGTTGTATACTGATGTTGCAAGTTAGCGAGTTGCTACTGCTATGGCAAAGAGGGAGACGTCATCGTCAATGACGAAGAGAGAAAAGACACTTTTGGCTTCTTTGCTCACCAACTGCTGCAGTTGGCTGTTAGCGTCAGAATTTATACTCTTGTGCACAAATGCAATTGTAGACAGATTGGCCTGAAGGAGTGAATGTTTATTCTCATTTGCTGGCATATTAGTTCTGCCATGTTTGACTCAATGTGAGGGGATCTCCATTTCCCGGAACCTCCATTTGTCTAGCAAATGAAACTGGGTACATCTTTGAATAAATTCAAATTAAGTTTGTCACCCACAATATTTTTCTTCAAATTATTTTGTCAATGTATGTTGTGATCTGTTGTCAAAATTGAAATGTTTTCTTTCTCAAGCTTGATTATTGTCTTGGTTAAATGTTGAATATTTCTTTGCCGGAATGAACTTGTAATGAAAAGATGAGCATAAAGAAGATAGTTCCTGACACTTTAATATGTCAATAATATCCAATCAAACTGTGATGATCGCCATTTCTGTTGGTAATTCGTAATGTTTTTGTATGGCTGCTGCTGCTGCTATTATTTGTGTTTATGTTGTGTTGCAGCTCAGGGTGAGATTTGCTACTGCTGCTATAATCTGCATTCTTGACGTTGGAGATATAGGTTTGATAGAGATTTTTGATACGATGGAGATATAGGTTTGATAGAGATTTTGCAATATAATATTCCACAATGTAATATTTCATAATATAATATTTCACAATGTAATATTTCACAATATAATATTTCACAATGTAATATTTCACAATATAATATTTCACAATGTAATATTTCATAATATAATATTTCACAATGTAATATTTCACAATATAATATTTCACAATGTAATATTTCACAATATAATATTTCACAATGTAATATTTCAAAATATAATATTTCACAATGTCAGGATACAGGTCAAAGAGAAAATATAGATATCTAACACAATGCTGTATGGTTAGGCAAAAGCATGTGTAAGTCTGATCTTTAGATTCTAAGCAAAGTTATCTAGTTGAGAGAATGTTTGTCATATTGTTGTTAAATTTTGTCCAAATATTGATTTTACATTGTGAAATATTATATTGTTAAATATTATATTGTGAAATATTACATTGTGAAATATTACATTGTGAAATATTACATTGTGAAATATTATATTGTGAAATATTATATTGTGAAATATTACATTGTGAAATATTACATTGTTAAATATTACATTGTGAAATATTATATTGTGAAATATTACATTGTGAAATATTACATTGTGAAATATTATATTGTGAAATATTACATTGTTAAATATTACATTGTGAAATATTACATTGTGAAATATTATATTGTGAAATATTATATTGTGAAATATTACATTGTGAAATATTATATTGTGAAATATTACATTGTGAAATATTATATTGTGAAATATTACATTGTTAAATATTATATTGTGAAATATTACATTGTGAAATATTACATTGTGAAATATTACATTGTGAAATATTATATTGTGAAATATTACATTGTGAAATATTATATTGTGAAATATTACATTGTGAAATATTATATTGTGAAATATTACATTGTGAAATATTACATTGTTAAATATTACATTGTGAAATATTACATTGTTAAATATTACATTGTGAAATATTACATTGTGAAATACTATATTGTGAAATATTATATTGTGAAATATTATATTGTGAAATATTATATTGTGAAATATTACATTGTGAAATATTATATTGTGAAATATTATATTGTGAAATATTACATTGTGAAATATTATATTGTGAAATATTACATTGTTAAATATTACATTGTGAAATATTATATTGTGAAATATTATATTGTGAAATATTACATTGTGAATATTACATTGTTAAATATTATATTGTGAAATATTATATTGTTAAATATTATATTGTGAAATATTACATTGTTAAATATTACATTGTTAAATATTATATTGTTAAATATTACATTGTTAAATATTATATTGTTAAATATTATATTGTGAAATATTATATTGTGAAATATTATATTGTGAAATATTATATTGTGAAATATTACATTGTTAAATATTACATTGTGAAATATTATATTGTGAAATATTATATTGTGAAATATTACATTGTGAAATATTATATTGTGAAATATTATATTGTGAAATATTATATTGTGAAATATTATATTGTGAAATATTATATTGTGAAATATTACATTGTGAAATATTATATTGTGAAATATTATATTGTGAAATATTATATTGTGAAATATTACATTGTGAAATATTATATTGTGAAATATTATATTGTGAAATATTACATTGTGAAATATTATATTGTGAAATATTATATTGTGAAATATTACATTGTGAAATATTATATTGTGAAATATTATATTGTGAAATATTATATTGTGAAATATTACATTGTGAAATATTATATTGTGAAATATTATATTGTGAAATATTATATTGTGAAATATTACATTGTGAAATATTATATTGTGAAATATTATATTGTGAAATATTATATTGTGAAATATTATATTGTGAAATATTACATTGTGAAATATTATATTGTGAAATATTATATTGTGAAATATTATATTGTGAAATATTACATTGTGAAATATTATATTGTGAAATATTATATTGTGAAATATTACATTGTGAAATATTATATTGTGAAATATTATATTGTGAAATATTATATTGTGAAATATTACATTGTGAAATATTACATTGTGAAATATTATATTGTGAAATATTACATTGTGAAATATTACATTGTGAAATATTATATTGTGAAATATTACATTGTGAATATTACATTGTTAAATATTACATTGTTAAATATTACATTGTGAAATATTACATTGTGAAATACTATATTGTGAAATATAACATTGTGAAATATTACATTGTGAAATATTATATTGTGAAATATTATATTGTGAAATATTACATTGTTAAATATTACATTGTGAAATATTATATTGTGAAATATCATATTGTGAAATATTACATTGTGAAATATTACATTGTGAAAGAGAATTTTATGGATAGAAACTCTGAACCGATGCATGTGTTTATTTGAGTCTTTACAGTGGAGTGAAACCTATCATAACATATTAAATTGAGATTGAAGAATTGAGATTAGTTTTGCATAGTTCTATTTTATGTGGGGATCTTGTGGGTGTAGGATTCTGGGCCATAAATATCTTCAAGGTTAGTGAAGGGAAATTTCAAAGGAGAAGGCGATTTGGGCGAGGATAGGTCATGATTGTTTTTCTACTATTTTGCATTTTAATTGTTTTGATGTGTTTGGAGAATGGATGTCAAAAACAAGGTGTACATAATTAATCTATTAATTGAATCTGTATTTGTATGGTTGTTGTTCCAGGATTGACCACTTCCCATACACGATATAGCACTATGGTCACCAAAGGTATTATACAACTGTTGATATAAAGCAACCAATCTTAGTGCAATGTTAGAGTTGGGGCTCCTGTACTATCAATCAGAAACAGTAACAACAGCAAGACAAGCTATGAAACTGTCAAAACAAAAATGTTATGTTAAACAGAGTGACAACCAAATATGTCCAACTAAGGAAAAAGAGAGAGAGCAGGTGGGGGGTAGTGCTCAGGAAATACAGTCCAGCACTAGGAGTCCTTGAAATTTCCCTGTATTTGCACCTAATAGACAAAGAAAAATTACAAACTTCTTTGCAGTAATCAACTTTTGTTCCTGTTAGCTCCTTACATCAAGTGGCTTCATGCTTTGTTTAGAGTGATTTCTATTTTTAAAAAATCTGGGTAATCTATTCCTTAAACAATTGTAAATTTGCAAACTGAATATTTTGTTAAAATCTACAGCTCTTGAAAAGTTGTTGCCTATGACTAAGGAGGCCTTGTAATGGATGATCTGTCAAGATCTGTGGATCCATCTCATCGAGTGGGGTAATCCTGCACTTGGATACTCTATCTATGCTCATGCTGGGTTAAAAACACACACATACTAAGTATCTATTTAGAATAAATTTTTGTGAGAAATTGAAGATAGTTTCCCCTATATGTTTATTCACCATCTTTTTACAAGAAAATTCAAGAAAAAAAACTTAATAACAGTATGTCTATCTCAAGGCTTCTTTTTTCATGCCTTCACCTCAAAGACTGAAAAATATTGGTAAGAGGGATTTTGCTGAAAGTGAGAGTCGTCGAATAGGTCACTTAAGAAGGCATGAGTAAGCCATTATGAAAGCAGTTTTTTTTTTATATTTATGAAAAGTTATAGACAGAAACCAGAATTTTACAAGTAGATATCATAATCCCTTCAAAAGTAATTCAATCTATTTTCCTCATTTCACAATTTATTGATAAAAACATATTTTAAATAAAATTTCTTATAATAAAAATAAACATGCACAAACTTTCTGCATAAAAATTACTCTGGTGCCATAACTTTGCCTTCAGAATGAACATTATAATTTTATCACATTAATAAAGATTGTTTGGTGCATAATGGGTCAAAAGAGAAAGAGAGAAAATTGACAAAAAATGCCATTTTTAGTATCAGAAGAACACTACTAATTTTAATTTCTATACACAGATTATTTATACACGAAAACTATAAAATGTGGAACAGTTTTTTTCTGGGGTTTTACTAAAAATGTATCACCAAAAATTATGCCTGACTTGTACGACTGACTGCTCCTACTATTTGTCACATAGAAACAATGTGTAAAGTTGCTTGAATCAGCAGGAGCCGAATTTGAAAATTTAGTTGTGCCAGATTTTGGTTGGACATAAGGAGGTTTACTAAAATTGTACGACTAATTAATATATGATTATTTGCTCCTGCTACTGTTTTGCTATTAAAGCAACTTTGGCACAAATGAACTACTGAGTTTATTTGCGCAAAATATTGTAAAAAATATGTTGTGTTCTTATTAAAATAACAATAAAAATTTACTCACAAATTTCAGTCAAGAGGTTATTCCTTTGCAAATATATTTTTAGATTCATATAAAAAGTGTTTACAAAAATAAATTATTTTTTTAAATATTCTCGCTTAAGGCAGATAGTAAATAGATATATAATTATTTATTGACATAATGAATTCCTTAAAAACTGAAACAATTATTGTTTTTCCAATTCTGTGTGCCACTTTTTTTGTTTTTTCATTAAAAATCTTTGTAAAAAAAATAAACAAATTTATTTTTTAGATTAGTCATGCCTTGATTTTACTCACTATACACAACTAAAAATTAAACATGGTTTTATGTACATCTAATCAAATCCTAAAAGACTGAGACAATTATTTGGCACATTGTATTGGAAAAAATAATTCTCAGTCGTTAATACTACGTATAATCAAACCCAAACCACTGCCCTCCCTAGCCCTCTCCCCTTTCTATATAATTCTCTTATAAAAAAAGGAGGATTTCTCATTGTAAGATGGCCGCTCGATAAAGCTGCAATTACACTTAGTTCTGTGTCGTCTTCATTCCAATACTCACCCATGAATGTTATATGGTGGCAGCACGTTTACGGAATTCGTACCATCCAAGAAGAATGACAGATTGTCAAATAACGTGTAAGCAGTATTCCTTTCAGCTTTAACTTCTGTTATTTTTTTTTATCGCTTAGATGTTCCCATGTGGCATGCCCTCACCTCATGGTCCTGTTGGTTGTATGGTTGTATGGTACAGTCTGTTATTATTATTATCATTATTATTCACAAGTGATTCTTGCCTAAACTTATTTTTCATCTCTGCATTGATTAATTTCCAAAACCAAACATGTCTGTCTCACAGCGATGTCCGCTGAAGAGAATATGACTTCTGCAACTAATACTGTCCTCTTTGACTGGCAGTATGTTCAGCTTACACATCAAGGCCCTAGAACGACTCACATTTAGTGGGAATAAGGCAGACTCCTGGAAAATATTTTATAAATGATGGTCCAAATACTCATTATTTTTTTTTTTTTTTTTTTTTTTTTTTTTACACAGTGGTCACCACTTATCAAGGCCCGGAAGCCACTCAGGGATAAGGGTTATTGCAAGTACAGTACGTTAGTGTGGATATTTGATGAAGTGTTTACTTAAGGGGGCGGTTCATTAGGAATTTGCTAACGTTGGACTTGAAGACATCCAAATTGTTATTAACAGGTCTGGACCATAAATCACAAGAAATTCAGGTTGCTATACTTGAGTACCTGGACAATGACACCATGAAAATATACCAGGGCATGCAGCTTGACACTCTGGAGACTGAGTGCACTGTGGAGAGCATACTACAAGCACTGGAGGAGTATTCTGTTGGAATTCTCAATGAAACTTATGAGAGATTTGCATTCCGTCAGAGGAAACAGTTTACAATGATCTAAGGGTACTGTTGAAGACGTGCGCTTGATACAGTGACTCACTTTTGCGGGACCAGATTGTAGAAAGTGTTAGTGACCAGTTAACCAAGCTGAATCTACTAAAAACACAGAACCTTACTCTACAGAAGAGTGGAGACATTTGCAAAGCAGCTGAAATGGCCTCAACCCACTGTTAAGAAATGGGACTCGATACAGCCCAGATGATGAGAGTACGTGAAGCCAGTCTAGTGAAGGAACCAGTCTCCAAAAGAGAATTCCTATTTTGTGGCTACACACACATGCACCAAAACGTAGCAGATGCCCAGCCCATGGCAAACTGTGCCATGCATGCAACAAGAAGGGACACTTTGAGTCTAAGTGTCCCAACAAAGACAGAATGACACAAAAACAGAGGCAACACATGAACGAATGAAAGTAAGAAGCGTGTTGCAACTCCACCATGAGTACATCAACTACACACACACACACACACACACACACACACACACACACACACACACACACACACCACCACCACCCCCACATCATCATCATCATCATCATCATCATCATCATCATCATCATCATCATCATCATCGGATGAAGAATACACCCACTGGGTGTATTAATAATAATAATAAACCCCCCAAAGACAAAACAGTCAAAAGAGGTCAAATGCCTTATGCCTCTGAATAAAAAAAAAAGTTGTTTTCCAGACTGACACATGGGCATCTATGAATACTCTCCCTGAAAAGTTTGCCACTTAGTGTAAGCCGAAGAAAAAACAAAAGAAAAACACAACAAACCTACTCATTAGAATTTGTAATATTCAAATATGAAGATGACTTCCAACCACTGCTTCGTTTATGAGCAAGCATACAAACAGACCTTGTGGAGGTAAAATAGAAGAACTTCCACCATGTCGCAGCATTCAACATAGAAAAAACTATAAGGAGGTGTTTGATGATCAACTCAGTAAACTGCTGGGTGTTGCCACTCTCCAGCTCAATCCAGATGCAATACCAGTTGTAATGCCTAATCAGAGAATACCTATAGCCATACGTTCTGAACTGAAAAAGGAGTTAAGTCGACTAATTAGTAATTAAACCAGTAGAAAAACCCACTCCATGGGTTAGCCGACATGTTATCACAAGAAAGAAAAATGTGACAATGAGGATATGCCTGGATCCTCATGAGCTCAACAAAGCACTCATGCGAGAGCACTACACCATACCAATTCTTGATGACATGAGAGACGTAAAAATATTCACAAAAGTAAACCTCTCATCAGGATATTGGCATGTTGAGCTCGATGATGCATCCAGTGACCTACCTTTCAGACATGCTTTGGCCGATACTGTTGGCATCGGTAACTATTTGGCCTGAACTCCTCGGCAGAGATATTCCAAAGAAAGCTGAATGAACAATTTTAAGACATTCAGGGAGTTGTCATTATTGTAGATGATCTGGTCATTCATGAGAAATACCAAGAAGAACATGACATGCGGCTCAACAAACCACAAATGCCAAACAATAGAAGTAAAACTTAACCCAGAAAAACTAGAGACCAGACTAAACGCAATCACTTTCATGGGGCATCGCATCACAAAAGGTGGCTGTTATAGCGATCAAAAGCTAAAGGGGAAATAACTCTAATAAAGAAAGTAAGAGTTATTATCCTTATATAGATGAAAAGAAAAAAACTAGAGAGTTCCGGGGGGAATGGACAAGATGGCGGCTGCGCTAACACGTGCATATCATGCTGTAAATATAATTTGTGTTTCAACTGTAATAAATTGTATTCAAGCTAAAATGAGCTTGTTTACATTTCATTCAAATATTCCATGATTCCGACAATCCATTTCTCCAGACATAACAAAGTTGGCGACGAAGATGAGATTGAATTAACAAACCCCAAAAACAGAATTCGTACCTGCCAATAATTAAAAAAAAGATGCCTTTTTTCTCCCACAATAAGTTTTTTGTAAACACACGTAAAAAAAAGATGCCTTTTTTCTCCCACAATAAGTTTTTTGTGAACACATGTTAAAAAAAGATGCCTTTTTTCTCCCACAATAAGTTTTTTGTGAACACATATTAAAAAAAAGATTTTAAACTGCTTGGTATGGTATGGTATGGTATGGTATGGTATGGCATGGCATAGCATGGTATGATATGGTATGGGCGATGGAAGGATATGTTTTAACATGAGTTCGCATCTATGTACAAAGCATGGAAAGTGCGTTTATTGCTTTGTAAACTTGGGATAGCATAACAAGAAAAATATTCAAATTACATCCTTCCGAAAAAAATAGGAAATTTCACAGTTGATGAAATGATAGCACAGATATCGGACAATTTTTGGTGAGTCAGCATTTTTATTTAATATTCGTTACAATTGTTTGAAATGAAAGAAAAATTGCTACAGACGATTTTCTCAAATATGCTGGGATTGTTAATCTACAATAAGAAAATTTTCCGTTGAAATCACTGACAGAGGATCAATTCAAATGCCTCATTTTCATCGCAGGATTACAATCTCCAGAAGAGGCAGACATTCGGACACGTCTTCTCTCTATGGTTGAAAAAGACAAAGAAATAACGGTACAAATTCTGACCACAGAATGTCAACGACTAATCAATCTAAAACAAGACACAACAATGATGCAACAATAAAGCCCATTGGTTTCTAACAACATTAGATTGGTAGAGAAATCCTCGACAAGAAATAGAAAGAAGCTGTCAACACCCTGTTCTTCATTAGTATTATATTTATGCACTGTGCTCGTTTTTGTCCATTTAAAAGACACACGCGTCAACACTGTTCATGTTGTGGACACAAGGACGGATTTGTGGTAACCGCAACAATTCCAAGGAAGAGTACTGCAACAATTCCAAGGAAGAGTACTGCAACACTTCCAGGAAGAGTACTGCACAAGAAGTAAAAATCACAGAAAAACGCCAGGATGTTTGCAGAAAACCACATCAAATTCAATTTTTGCTTTCAACGTAAATTTTGAAGCTTGAAGAAAATATATACTTGTTGAGATAAAAACTGTGAAATTTCAGTTATTCACTTTAAGATATCAGATATTACTTTAATGTCACATCCAACATGGGAATTGTTGGGAAAACTAACTCTTAAGAAGACAACTCATGTTGCTTGTGGTGCATCAGGAGACAAGATACAACTCTCTGCTAAGTTAACATGCAATGTTTCTTTTAAAGGAAAAAAAATTCAGGTGTGTGTTATGTTTTGGATCAACCTTGAATTTTCTTGGTTTGGATTTTATTGAAGAACTTGATCTTTTCAATATTCCCCAAACCTCAATTTTCAATTATTTCGATCTTAATGCTGCAGCAGATGCTGAAACACATTTTAAGAAATACTTAAAGCAAAGTTCAGCAATGTTTTTCAAGAAGAACTTGAATGTTGTTGTAGAGTTAAAACGACTTTAAAACTGAAGGCAGATGCAAAGCCAGTCTTCATACCAAAGCATCTGATACCATATGCAGCTTTAGTTACAGTAGAAAAAGAATTGGATTGTCCACAACAAGAAGGAGTAATTCAACCTACAAATTACTCATCCTGGCCAGCACCTATTGTCGTTGTGAAGAAGGCTAATGGTAAAGTATGCCCATGTGCAGACTTCAGCACAGGAATAAATGACCAACTGGAGACACATCAGTATCCACTACCTGTACTGGAGGACTCAATGGTGGAACTTGTTTTGCAAAACTGGACCTTGCAGATGCATATCTACAAATGGAAGTTGATGAAGATTCCAAAAATCTTCTCATTATTAACACCTACAAGGGATTATTTTAATTTAACCGCCTTTGATTTGGAGTCAGCTCCAGCAATATTCCAACAAATTATGGATACAATGCTCACAGGATTGCCAGGAGTTTCCGCCTACATTGATGATATTATCATTACAGGCATATCCCAAGAGGAACTTCTGCATCGTCTGACTGCCATGCTGGATCGAATTTGATAATATGGATTTCATTTAAGACCAGACAAATGAAAATTCTTCCAAACTTCTGTAAAATACCTTAGATTTATATTTGACAAAAATAGTCGAAAACCAGATCTGGATAATATTCAGACAATAAGGCACATGGCAGCTCCAAAGGATGTTGCGACACTACAATCCTTTCTGTGCCTTATAAGTCGTTATGGTTCTTTCTTACCCAAACTGCACAAGTTATGGAGAACACTGAATAATCTTTTACAAAAAGATACCAAATTGAATTGGTCACGCATATACAAAGAATTATTTGAAAAAATCAAAACATTTCTTGGTTCTGATCTATTGTTGACATATTACAATCCATCATTAGACATTACTGTTGTGACGGATGCTTCATACTATGGAGTCGGAGCAGTAGTATCACACATTTTTCCTGATGGAAGTGAAAAATCCATAGCACACGCATCAAATTCATTGACGTCTATTGAAAGAAAATATAGCCAAATTGAAAAAGAAGCCTTAGCAATCATCTACATGGTAAAGAAAATTCACAAAATGGCCATCATTTTAGTCTCATCACACACGACAAACCTTTAATAAGTATTTTTGGTTCCAGGAAAGGAATTTTAGTTCATACAACAAATCGCTTACAAAGATGGGCAACTATGTTTTTAGATTACGACATTTCATCTCACAAACTGGCCAAAAACATGCACTGACCAGAAACTTCAACTATTTTTTCAAAGAAGATCTTTATCTGAGATCAATGGAAGACTTCTTTTTGGGGAACGTGAGGTTGTCTCATTCAAACTCCAGAGTTCTCAAGCAATTCCACTATGGACATCAAGGAATTAATCAGATGAAAGCATTAGCACGTGGCTATATGTATTGGCCAAACATGGACAAGCAATTAGAGGAACTGACAAAAAGTTGTGCCAAATATCAACTGGTTGCAAAATCTCCTCGGAAAAAAACACTGCCTGCATGGCCTACCCCAGAAATACCTTGGTCATGACTACAAATGGACTTTGAAGGACGAATTAATGGACAACATTACTTAATATTGGTTGATGCTTACAGTAAGTGGCCAGACGTTTTCCAGATGAACCATACTACATCGTAAAGAAACTACAGGAATTTTCAGCAGATTGGGCATTCCTAAAATCTTAATTTCTGATAATGGTACTGCAGTTATCTGCAAACAAAACAGTATTCAGCATTTCAGATCTCCACCTTTCCACCCACAATCAAATTGCCAAGCTGAACGCTTTGTCGACACATTTAAGAGAATACTCTTGAAGTTAAAAGGGGGAAGGAACTACTCGAGAGATCATAGAAATATTTCTGAGTAGCTACAGAGCTACTCCAAATCCAAATTGCCCAAATGGAAAGTTTCCTGCTAAAGCATTGATGAACAGAAAAATACGTTTACCATCATCAAATAATCTTCCCAAGAGAAACAGGACGATGGAGAACCAATTCAATCACCATCATGGAGCAAGGGCACATAAATTCCTACCAACTAGGATTACCTGTATTGGCAAAAGACTACCGCAATGGCAAAGAAAAATGGACACAAGGTCACATAGTACATTGTTCTGGTAATGTAATTTATGATGTGGATGTACAATCTTCTAATTGGGTCAAACATGCAAATCAGCTGCGTCACTCTTATCTGCCAAAAAGACAATCAAGTAACAAAAACATTCTATTAAACATTTTACTGGATACATTTGAATTACCTCAAAGTGTTCAAGCAACATGCAGTAAACAAAACAAGTCTGAGAAGATCCACATCAAACATCCTACAAACACCAAATTACAAGGGGGATATTATAGCGATCAAAAGGGGAAATAACTCTAATAAAGGAAGTAAGAGTTATGAAAAGAAAAAGACTAGAGAGTTCTGGGAGGAATGGACAAGATGGCGGCTGCGCTAACACGTGCATATCTTGCTGTAAATATGATTTGTGTTTCGACTGTAATAAATTGTATTTAGCCTAAATGAGCTTGTTTACATTTCATTCAAATATTCCATGATTCCGACAACCCATTTCTCTGGACACAACAACGGCATTGGAGTCTACCTGGAAAAAGTGAGGGCAGTTATATGCCAGCACCAGGAAATATTGGAGCTCTCCACAGATTTTTAGCTTTGACAGACTACTTAGGAAAATTTATTTCAAATCTTGCAACAATGACGGAACCCCTCCAGACCTGACCAAAAAAGATGCTCGTGGACATGATTAGACCCCCCTCAAGCAGCTTTCAACACTGTAAAAGAAGCAATCACAAACTCACTCATCTCTATGTACTACAACTCCCATAAGGAATTGACTCTTGAGAATGATACATATGAGTATGGGTTAGGAGCAGCATAAACAAAAGCTGATAAACCAGTTGCATTTGCAAGTAGATCCCTATCAGATGCGGAACAAAGATGTGCACAAATTGAGAAGGAGATGCTGGCAATTGCATATGGCCTAGAAAAATTTCACCACTATACCCACAGAAGGGAAGTGATAGTTTTGACTGACCACAAGCCCCTCGTCTCAATCAGCAAAAAGCCCCTATCAAAAGCACCAAAACGACTACAGAACCTTTTGCTATGGGCTCAGCAATACAACTACACACTCTCATATAAGCTAGGGAAAGATATCTCATTGCAAGTCACAAGTACCAACAAGTAAGCCAGAGTTGGAAGAAATAACATTGATGAATAATCTGACAATGTAACTGATACAAGACCACAGGCTCGCAGAGATTCGCTAAAAGATAGTTGAGGACTCCAACATGGGAGTATGGCAGAAATAATCGCTAAAGGGTGGCCGGAAGGAAAGTCTAACTTGATCAAACTGTTCTTCGGTCACAAAGATAAACTCACTGTACAAGATGGACTAATACTGCAAGGACAGAGAATTGTCACACCACATGTTATGCAGACTGAGATGAAACAAAAAGCACATGCCAGCCACCTAGGAATGTCTGCGATACACATTTTGAAAGACATTTTGCATACCATGGAATTCCAGAGGTACTGACATCCGACAATAGTCCTCAATTTTCGTCATACACATTCAGAAAATTTGCAAAGAAATGGCTGTTCAAACAGGAAACAATATCGCCAGGCAATAGCCAAGTAAATGGTACTGCCAAAGCAGCAGTAAAAATCGCCAAATGCCTCTTCCGCAAATGCAAAGTGTCAGAAGATCCATTCTGAGGGCTGTTGAACGTATGCAATGCGCCAACCGAAGGACTAAGCACCAGCCCAGCAAAAAGACTTTTTAGTAGACGGACAAGGTCAATAGTGCCAGCTGTTGAATTTAAACTTAAGCCCCTCTTCGCAGCCTCAACTGATGAATGTTGAATGATGAAGATATTGAAGATGATAGAGAAAACAGGAGAGACGGCTTAGACAGCATGAGACGAGGAAAGAAAGACCTCAACGTCGGTGACAATGTTCGAGTCCAACCATCCAATCCCTACAGAAGAGATTGGAGGGAAGCAACAGTTCAAAAACGAATGACTGGTAGATCCTATGAAGTAGAAGCAAGAGACGGACAACTATACCGCTGAAACAGGCGATTCCTGTGCAAAATACTTGAGTCAAAACACTCTTTCCCAGGACACCATCAAACTACACACACAACTGATGCTCACTTTCAGTCTCAAATACAGCCTGACACACCCATATTGCACAGAAATACAAGTCGGCTGAAGAAAGCATTTATGAAAGGAATGATAGCTGACTACGTGTTCAGGATGCATTATTTGAAAACCTGCATACTATAACGAATGAACAATCCACCCTCCCCCATGTTGCCATTCAAAACCCTTACCCCTTCCACCTAAGAAGAAAACAAAATGAACAAATGCCCCCCCCCCACTGACGTGGGGCGGTGTTAAGTATAACCAAACCTCAACCACTGCTCTCCCTAGCCCTCTCCCCTTTTTATATAATTCTCTTATAAAAAAGTACTTCTCATTATAAGATGGCCGCTCAATAAAACTGCGATTACACTTAGTTCTGTGTCATCTTCATTCTGATACTAACCCATGAACATAACAGAAGGGCTTAATTAGTCAACGCAACTTCAACAGTTTACAGTTTAATTTAAAAAGAAACAAAAACAAGCAATAATTGATAATAATGATAAGGATTTCTTCTACTTTTTACAAAGATTTTCTTGTGTTACATTGTTATTGTGTTAAAAAATTCAAATTTTAAAGAAAAAAGTCACTTATAAAATTTAATCCCCCCCCCAAAAAAAAATTCTCGGCTAAAGTTGTAACTGTGACTAAGTTCGTTTTTCTTTTTATTTTAATAATAAAGAAATAAACTTGTTTATCCTTTTATTATATATAATAAAAGAAGCACAGTTTTCCCCCTCTGGACCAAATTACCATAGGTTTGCAAGAACAGATGCCACATACAAATTTATTATATCTAAACTATTATTAGCTATCTTCTCTAACTTTTGACTGCTTTCATACACACATTTATTCGTTATATTAAAACCCTATATTGCATCCTGAGAGAGGATTGCCATCATCTACAGAGAAAATAATTCTGATTTTTCCCTCTCTTTCTACAGTCCTCTCCCTGCCACCAATCTACACCCGGAAAATACATACACATTCTTAATATGTCCTCCAGTCACCCTTCTTAACTGGATTATAAACTCCTATAGAAAGCATTAACCTTTCATTTCCCTTACACAATCTAATGATTTCTCCCTTACACATTTCCATCCCTTCTCATTGGTTGCTACCTCTCAACCTACTTATTCGAGAATAGATACTCTATTGAGTAAACGAACACATTAGCTGTTAAAAAAACATGGCCAATAAACAGTCAGTTGCTTTTCTTTTCCTTCTGCCCACAATATTAATTAACTTTTATTGTTATCATTTCAACTTATTGTTTTATGCAAATCAAAACAAAGATATAATCACGATATTCGAGATTTGCTATACCAGCTCACGATTAACACATTTCATAAACATATACACACAGAGGCATATTTGCCGTTTAGTTGTACAAATAGCCTCCAACCCAGTTATAAAAAAAGAGACATATTGGATCATCACCGGTACATATCCAGAAGTTTGTTTACGTATAATTTATTTTAGATTAACTACAGTGTTTAACAAATAAAAGGATTAAATATGTTTTATTTTATAATTTACAATTTTTATTGTATAATTAAACATTTAAAACATTAAACAATACAAATAATACGTTGTTTAACAAATAAAAAAGAAATGGAAAATGAAGTTTTAAAATGATTAAATGTTTTATTTTATAATTTAAAATTTTTATTTTATAATTTAAAACATTAAACAATACAAATAATACGTTGTTTAACAAATAAAAAAGAAATGGAAAATGAAGTTTTAAAATGATTAAATGTGTTTTATTTTATAATTTAAAATTTTTATTTTATAATTTAAAACATTAAACAATACAAATAATACGTTGTTTAACAAATAAAAAAGAAATGGAAAATGAAGTTTTAAAATGATTAAATGTGTTTTATTTTATAATTTAAAATTTTTATTTTATAATTTAAAACATTAAACAATACAAATAATACGTTGTTTAACAAATAAAAAAGAAATGGAAAATGAAGTTTTAAAATGATTAAATGTTTTATTTTATAATTTAAAATTTTTATTTTATAATTTAAAACATTAAACAATACAAATAATACGTTGTTTAACAAATAAAAAAGAAATGGAAAATGAAGTTTTAAAATGATTAAATGTGTTTTATTTTATAATTTAAAATTTTTATTTTATAATTTAAAACATTAAACAATACAAATAATACGTTGTTTAACAAATAAAAAAGAAATGGAAAATGAAGTTTTAAAATGATTAAATGTTTTATTTTATAATTTAAAATTTTTATTTTATAATTTAAAACATTGAACAATACAAATAATACGTTGTTTAACAAATAAAAAAAAGAAATGAAAAATGAAGTTTTAAAATGATTGAATGTGTTTTATTTTAAAATTTAAAACATTGAACAATACAAATAATACGTTGTTTAACAAATAAAAAAGAAATGGAAAATGAAGTTTTAAAATGATTAAATGTTTTATTTTATAATTTAAAATTTTTATTTTATAATTTAAAACATTAAACAATACAAATAATACGTTGTTTAACAAATAAAAAAGAAATGGAAAATGAAGTTTTAAAATGATTAAATGTGTTTTATTTTATAATTTAAAATTTTTATTTTATAATTTAAAACATTGAACAATACAAATAATACGTTGTTTAACAAATAAAAAAAAGAAATGAAAAATGAAGTTTTAAAATGATTAAATGTGTTTTATTTTATAATTTAAAACATTGATATTACACATTATCCACAAATAAGATTTTGGTTTGATTTTACATTTAATATTGTTCTCGAATGCATATGATAATGCATCTCCACAAGAATTCAATATTTAACTTCATTTCTCAGCATTTCTTTTCGAGAACAAAACCAACATTTTATTTATATTGTTTAACGTTTTTATGTTTAAATTATAAAATAAAACACATTTAATCATTTTAAAACTTCATCTTGCATTATTTCTTTTTTTATTTGTTAAACAACGTGGTTTATTTTAATTAAATTTTAATCACAGGATTACATTTTCAATAATCACGCAAATATAAACAAGCATCTGTTTAAGATATATACGCCGGTGTCGATCCAACGTGTCCTTTTTTTGATAACAGGATTCGAGACTATTTGTACAACTAAACACGACAAATCTGCCCACACCGACACATCAACATACACAAAGTAAGATAGACTTATAGAGAGGCATGCTGAGAGACAGATAAACTGATACCTACATAGAGAGAGAGACTGAGATAGACAGAGAGACAGAGAGCGAGAGACAGAGATAGATAGATAGATAGATAGATAGATAGAGAGAGAGAGAGAGAGAGAGAGAGAGAGAGAGAGAGAGAGAGAGACCTTTTAGAAAAAAAAATCACTTCTTATTTATTGAATGGGGCTGCTGTATTGCCGTCTGGTGAATGGATTCTGGACCATGCAGTAGTTTCTGGTGGAGGCTCTCGATGCCATACTAGTGGATAATTGTTACGGCTTTACCTTATCATGTGCTACAAAAAAAAAAAAAAAAAAAAATTTCCTATCTTTTTCTCTTCTGCTTTCCCTCTCTGTCCTGCTCTAACCAAGTCTGTCGACCTGTTTCACAAATCCCAAATCCTCAACATGAAATATTTCAAAAAAAATATCACGAATCAACGTAAAACCCCATCCTCCAACATAGACCCCCACTACCATGTCTCCTTCTCCAACATCAGGGGTCTACGTTCCAACCTTCCAGAGGTTGAAACCCAATTACAGGTGACGAAACCAGAAATATTCTTCCTAAGCAAAACTGGCATAGGGCCGACCACTTCTCTAGACGAGTTCATAATTAAAGTATACTCTACCTTAACATCTAAATCTGACCCCAAAGATCGCCATGGACATGGAATATGTGCATACATTAAGGATGGCTTTCCGTGTGGCAGGGATATCTCCAGAGAAGACCCTAAATTACCTTATATGCGCTTCCGGGTTGCACTTGCTAACACCACCGCATTTATATTTGCCCTCTATCACCCCCACAACAGCAGAGTTACTATCTGAGAAAATTGGCCACATCCTGTCTGCTCATCCCTCGGCTAATATCCACATTTGTGGTGACTTCAATGTCCATAATGTGGAATGGTTGACCCACTCGAACAAAACAGTCATGATTTCGCTATTGCCTATGACCTCACCCAGATTGTTCACGAACCCACCCGTGTACCCGATACTTCCAGTCAGTATGCTAGCCTTCTCGACCTTTTTCTCACAACTTCCCCTGAGCTGTGTTCATGTTCCGTTCTGTCCCCTCTGGGATCTTCCGACCACTCAGTTGTATCAATTAAGATAAAAATGAAGTGTAATAAGTTTTCAGACGTACTTCTCTACCGTACTGTATATCGATACTCTAGGGATGACTTGGATAGCTTCCATACATTTATATCTGATCTACCCCTACATTCCGTGTTTAAAAAGGATGTGTCCTCCATAGTATCAGACCTGACCGAATGGTTAATTGTAGGCATAGACCGATTCATACCATCCAAAAAATTCCAGCAAAAACCTAACAGCCAGCCATGGTTCTCCCCAGAATGTGCTGCTGCCATTGCGCACAGAAATCACTTTTTCCATAGCTAACAACGTAATAGATGCACTATGACTAGAGCTGCTTTCAGAACTGCCAGCAACCACTGTAAAAGAGTAATAAAAAATGCAAGAGCTATATGCTCAGTTCGTTAAATCCAAAGTAGCTGAGTAGCGGCTTGGTTCCCACCAGTTTTGGCAAATAGGAAAGAAGATCTTGAACAGAAGCGTGCGTTCTATCCCAACCGTCATCAGTGGACCTGAGGATCTCGTCAGCATCAGACAAGGTCAAACTATTTTGCAAGAACTTTGCAGCTAATTCTACCCTATGCGGCAAAGGCCATCAACTCTCTGTATTTCCACCTATAACAGACAACACGCTATGCAACATACAAATATCTGTGCGTGAGGTTGCTAAGCTAATCAAGAACCTTGATTCCAGCAACTGGCCCTGACGGCATTCCAATTATAGTGTTGAAAAAGCTTCAACCAGAACTTGCCCCCATACTTACAAAACTGTTTAAGAGTTTCCTTAAAGAGAAGTGCTTCCCCACACCCTGGAAAACCTCATCAGTATTTATCTGTATTTAAGAATTCAGGTGACAAATCGTCTCCCTCTCAGTACAGACCAATAAGTCTCCTGTGTGTCATGAGTAAGTTGCTGGAATCCATATTAAATAGAGAAGTAGTCAACCACCTCAGCAGAAATAACCTTCTTAGTGACATGCAATATGGTTTCCGTTCTGCCAGATCTACAGCAGATGTGCTAACGGTTATATCTCACAGGATTAGTGAATCTCTTGACAAAGGCTTCCTCTCTAGAGCAATTGCTCTTGACATATCAAAAGCCTTTGATAAAGTATGGCATAAGGGCCTACTTCACAAGATTTCCAGCTACGGTATAACTGGAAATGTTTTCTCGATCATTAAATCATTTCTCTCTGATAGGCTCATAAGAGTAGTGGTTAATGGGCAGAAATCAGAGGCCCACAGTATTAATGCTGGAGTCCCTCAGAGGTCCATTCTGGGCCCAACTCTCTTCCTGATCTACATCAATGATCTCCCTAAACACATACTTAAATCATTCGTTGACATCTATGCTGATGACACAACCATCTATGGCAACACATCAAAGGCGATAAATGACAAAGTTCTCTCTGATTCTCTCTCCTCTGATCTTGAGTGCGTAGTACAGTGGAGGAAGGGGTGGCTGGTTACTTTTAATGCATCTTAAACCAAGCTCCTATCTTTACATCATCAACGTTCTGATCCCCATCTGGCATCAATTTAAATGAATGACTCACGACTAGGGGAAGCTCCATGTTTTGATAAGCTTCTGGGCTTGACGTTTACTCCTGACCTGAAATGGAACACGTACATCAAGTCTATTGCCAAGGTCGCTGGAAAGATGGTAGGATCCTTCTACTGCTCCAGAAGATATCTCACTGCTGATGCAATTCTCTATCTATATAAAAGCCAAGTACGTCCAAGGATGGAGTACTGTTGCCACATCTGGGTAGGAGCTGCTAAAAACACTCTATCCTGCCTTGACAGAGTACAAAATAGTCTTCGTGGCTTGGTGGGGGATGCCCTTTTCTCTTCCCTGCAACCTCTCTCCCACAGCAAAGACGTTGCGAGCCTGTCTTTGTTTTATCGTTACTTCCATGGCAAGTGATCGTCTGAGCTTCAATCCCTGGACCCTCCTCGCCAATCTTTCACAAAAAACACCCGTCTAGCTGAAACCACTGTCAAAAATTTTCCCCACTCTTTATCTATGCTAATTCCGTAGATTCCATGAACAAAGCTTCTTTCTTAGAAGTGCACGCCTGTGGAACTCTGTTCCGTCTGCTTGTTTCCCACCTGACTACAACCTGGATGTCTTCAAGTCTAACATAAATAAGTCCAACATAAATAAATTCCTGATGAACCGCCCCCTTAAGAAAGACACCTTTATCAAATCGCAACACTAACATACTGTACACGCAATAATCCTTATTCCCGAGTGGCTTGCGGGCCTTGATAAGTGGTGACCACCTTGTAAAAAAAAAAAAAAAAATTTTCAGACCGAACATTTTCTTTGCTTTTAAAGACTGTGCATAGTTTATATACCTTTCTTTTACTTTAAAACAATACGAACAGAAGTTTTTTGGTCATTTTTTTTTTATTTATATCATTACTATAAATTTTATACACCGAACTTCTTATGATTTTTTTAGGAGAAATACTATTTCCGAAATAGTATGATTACAACAAATACCGCAATGGTCATCAAATAAGTGGTTTTTCGATTAGTAATCTATATAATTGTTTTGTTATTATTATTTTATGACTATTTTGTACAACAAATGATCGACGCAGGGGGAGTCATCTACACACATAAGCACAAAACTATTTTATAGAAAATACAGTTGAGAAATTATTTTTTAAACAAACATTTTGATTTACCTACGATAAGCAAATTATTTTTTAAAAAATAAAATAAAATTTCGTTTTACCTACGATATTTTGGGACGTATTTTCGTTTTAAGCACGCAATTATTTAGAAAATAAAGTTGCGAAATCATTAAAATAAAAATTATCGTTTACCTACGTTATAAGTAACCTACTTGCGTTTTAACAAAGTAGACCGCACATAAATTATCCGCAAATAAATAGTTTTCCAAATAAAATAAGGACTTGGCCTGCCTTGATAGAGTTCAAAATAGACTTCGTAGCCTCGTAGGAGATGTCCTTTTCTCTTCCTTGCAACCTCTATCTCACAGAAGAGATGTTGCGAGTTTGTCTCTGATGTATCGTTATTTTCATGGAAAGTGTTCGACTGAGCTTCAATCTATGGTCCCCCCTCGCCAAACTTTCACAAGAAACACTCGTCTAGCTGTAAACACTATCAATAATTTCCCCCACTCTTTATCTGTGCCTAAACCTAAACGTAGATTCCATGAACAAAGCTTCTTTCTTAGAACTGCACACCTGTGGAATTGTCTTCCGTTTTCCTGCTTTCCGGCTGACTACAATATGGTTGTGTTCAAGTCTAACGTAAATAAGTTCTTGTTGAGCCGTTCCATATAAGTTATCAAATTTACCAAATTTTCATTACTAATGATTACTATATTGTCCAATTTCTACTGTACACTCTTTAACCCTTATCCTTGAGTGGCCTCTTGGCCTTGATAATGTGGTGATGCCTATGTAAAAAAAAAAAAAACCATTATTGTTTACCTACGTTATTTGTGACCTACTTGCGTTTTGTGCAGTCACTCACGCACGCACGCGCGCGTGCGCACACACACACACACTCGCTCGCAAATAGCGAACCATTATTCATTGCAATTTTCCTCGCGCATTTTGCAAAAAAATATATTCTCTCAGCAACGGCACAATTTCAAATACGCCCAGACACTTTTCTCAAACAACAAAAGTAAAAATAACATATGTTTGGCGGATGTAGGTGAAAGCACCATCACGTGACACAACCAGACAATGAGAAAATTAAGAATATAATCTTTTTAACGAATTTCCAAACGCCAAAATATCAGCAGAAGCTACTGCTCTCTGGAGCCGGTCTAGATCTATAAAAAGAGCATTTTGCATCCAAACGAGTCAGTTGACCTTTTGAGCAGCATGGCGTAGACATCAACGTTGACCCTTCCATGTTGGACGTTAAACATGCATACGTCCGACAATTAATTCCTCCACATGGAGGGGGACTTGCTACCCTAATGGACTTTTTACCCTTTTCTATCTTTCTGCTAAGTAAGCGAGGAACTTTTATATTGATTAATTCTTCCTTAAAAAGAAGTGTTTTCTTCCTTACATAAAGACATTTAATTACCTTAGTCACCGTTCACAAAGAAAACAACCCTGTCTGTTTTGTTCATTTATTCACCTTTGTGTAATCACCTTATTGTTTTGTTATAAAATAAATGCGGTGCATTTAAATCAGAAGGAGGTGTCGTTTGTTTCGTTCTCATTACCTTTTTTTCATTATTTGTTTGGGGCGAGGAAATTTAATATCACTTAAATTTCTGACCCCCACTACAGTTTAAATAAAAAATACTGCATTCTCATTGTACGAAAATAGGTCGTTTTTCGAATATTAAGCAATATAACTTTTTTTTTTAAATACTATGTTTTTTGTAAAAATTTGGAATTTTTTTGTACCAATAATAGTGCATCCCCCCCCCCGTTTACTATTTTATGTTTATTATATTTTATGTTTATTATATTTTTATTCTGGTTCTGATATTTGATTTTCTGTATTTCGTATCTTATGATTCTTAGTTTCGTATAATTTGCGTTTGTATGAAACTCCCTTTAATTTGAAGAAAAGGGAAATGCTAGCTCCTTGATGGCGTTACGAGTCCAGAGCGAAATTCGTCCTCTTTTGAAATTCCAGCGACGAGGACGTGGTTTCATTGCCCGGCGCTGAAAATGGAATTTTGACAAGCCTCCTTCAAAGAAGAAAACCCAGCAAGAATACCCTGGACACGTGACGGGGTGTACTTCTGAAGACTATTTACGTGGCTACGGTCTGCATGTAATTGGAAGGAGTATAATTTTTTAAAAGGACTTTAAATCGAGAAAAAAAGAAAAAGGAACGTGTTTGACTGGCTTTCAATTTGTGAGTACGTTCCTAAAATTTATTACATATGAGAGTGTGATTAGGAACTACTATTTTGAATCATAATATTGTGTTCGTTCAATGATGCGACTGTGGTGTTTCTCACTGAGAACGCAAACGCCGAGTTTGTTTTAAGACTTTATTCAGCCGAGAGCCGACCGCAAGTATCTACATGCTGTCTCTTTGTGCACCACCTGTTTGCCGGTGTTCCCCCTATTATCGTCCCCTGTGTACCTACGTACATTACATCTCCCACCCAAAAAAGAAAGGTCCATTTATCATGGAAAAAGGTCAGGGTAGACTGCCCTTGTGACCCTTTTGTGGTTGAGGATTATTCTGCCTCAGTATGTGACCATTGAAATCCCCCCCTTTTTTTTTTTAAAGTTAAGAAAAAATAAAAGGTAATTGTTCAATCTTTAGTCAATACGGACTAAAACGATTCGGTGGTCTTATTGTATGGCCCGATCGTCGTGGCAGGGCTAGTGGGGTATGCTCACTCACTTCTCTATCTGGCTGCTCATAATCTCATGTGTCAATGGAGTCTGTGGATGTGTGTTATTTTCTGTTGCCATATCTGGAGGCATGTATAGTTCCGTGAAAATGCGTTCTGGATTGTTTTCACTTGGGGATTGAGGTGCTGGCTCGGTGATACAACGACGAGACCTGATGTGATCCTGATGACGACGAACCAACCGGCCATCCTGCAATCTGATTAGAAAGGATAAAGGAGATACTCTTTCCAGAATGTGACCAGCCAACCACATGGATCCGGAACCAAAGTTCTGTGCAAATACTGCTTGGTCTTCATCAAATGAACGCATCTGGGCAGATTTGTCATGGTGAAACTTTTGACATTCTTGGTTGTTATATACAACACTTGAGGTGGCGGGCTTCATACGATCCAGATTGGTGCGCAATCTTCGCTTCATCAACAACTCTGCCGGGGTAGATCCCGTTGTTGTGTGAGGCGTTGTCCGGTATGTCAGCAAAAAATGGGATATCTTTGTTTCCAGAGTTCCTCCCAACATTTTTTTAATACCGTTTTTAACCAGCCCAACTGAGCGTTCGGCTAGACCATTTGATGCCTGATGATGTGGACTGACAAATTTGTGTCTGATACCATTCCGTTTCATGAACTCTGCAAATTCTGAACTGGTGAAGCATGGGCCATTATCACTGACAACAATGTGCGGGAGACCATGAGTAGCAAAACAGCACCTCAACCTTTCAATTGTAGTGGCTGAAGTAGCTGCACTTGTGGTATAGACATCAACCCATTTTGAGTGTGCATCCGTAATGACAAGCAGGTATTTGCCATTGTAATCGGCATAATCAACGTGAACCCGCTGCCAAGGTTCAGCTGGCCATTCCCAGGGGTGTAGTGGTGCCTTAGGCTTCTGGAGCACTGACAAGGGTAACAGTTGTTCACCTTTTTTTCGATGTCAGCATCTATCCCAGGCCACCATACATAGGTCCGGGAGAGGGCCTTCATCTTGACTATGCCAGGGTGGCATTGGTGAAGCTCGTCCAACACTCTCTGCCTGAGATGGTGGGGAATTACCACTCGTGAACCCCACAGCAGGCACTCCCTTTCAACACTTAGTTCGTTTTTACGAGCGTGAAATGGTAAATACGGAGCATCATGTGGGAGATTGCACCCTCCATGTTGTGTGGCTTGAACAACCTTAAAGAGGATGGGGTCTTTGCGTGTATGAGCACAAATGTCAGTCGAGTCAACGGTGGAATTGTCCAGGTGATCCATGAGATGTATGATGCAGCCTGGTGTTGGGACATCTAACGCTTCCTGCAGGGGGAGACGATTCATTGCGTCAGCAGTGACGATGTGTGAACCAGGCCTATATTCTATCGTGTAATCGTAAGCACTCATCAACAGTGACCAACGTATTATTCTTGGTGGCAGGGTGTCCAATGTTGGCTTTGTTGGGCTAAAGAGGCTGATAAGTGGCTTATGATCCGTAATGATACGGAATGCACGTCCAAATAAGTAGTGATGAAACTTTTTAACCCCAAAGATAATACTCAGTCCCTCCTTGTCCAACTGACTATAATTTTTCTCAGCCGGTGACATTGTTCTCGAAGCAAAAGCAACAGGTTTCTCTGAACCGTCGGCAAAGATGTGCGACAAAACAGCTCCGACACCATATTGACTGGCGTCACAGGTCAGTACCAGTTCCTTCTTCGGGTCATAGTGAACCAGGACATTTGTGGTCTGCAATGCATCTTTGGCTCGCTGAAAAGCTGTTAATTGGGGGGTGCCCCACGTCCAAGAGACACCTTTCCGCAGTAGATAATAGAGGGGGCCCAACTTATCTGCGACGTTGGGGACGTACCTAGCGTAGAACTGGAATAAGCCCAAGAAAGCCTTAAGTTCGGTCACATTGCGTGGGGCTGGTGCATCCCGGATGGCACGGATCTTTTCTGCTGTAGGGTGAAGGCCTTCGGAGTCAATCCAATGACCTAAGTAGGTTACAGAGGGTGCCATGAACTTGCACTTGTCCAGACGAACGCGGAGACCAGATTCTGAGAGTAAGAGTGCTCAAGTGTTCCGCGTCTGATGATCCTGTAATTAGTATGTCGTCCTGATAGCATACGACATGTGGTTCATTTGCCAACAAATTGTCCATACAGTGTTGATAGATACCAGGAGCTGATTTTACTCCAAAACTGAGGCGGTTGAACCTGTAGGGACCCCGTGGTGTATTGATTGTAAGGTACTGCTTTGAGTTTTCCTCTAACGGAACCTGCAGGAACGCTGATCTCAAGTCAAGCTTGGTGAATTTCTTTCCCTGCACCAATTTTGCATACAAATCATCAATCCTGGGGATAGAGTACTGGTCGAGATTTGAACATTTGTTTATTGTAGTTTTATAATCTCCACACAACCGTATTGTTTGGTTAGTTTTGACAACTGCTACTATAGGGGCAGCCCATTCTGAGTATTGTACTGGTTCGATAATACCCAAAGACTCTAGTCGATCCAGCTCCTTGTCAACCTTTTCACGCAATGCAAAGGGCACGTTGAGCCTTGCAGAATATGGGCTTTGTTTTCGGGTCAACACTAAGTTTTGCTGTGAAACCCTTCAGTGTGCCCAATTCATCCTTGAAAATATCGGGGTATTTTGCAATAATGTCTTCAATTGCAGGTGTAGCATTTACTGCTTTCAGCTGATGGATGCGTTTCCAGCTGAGTTGCACTACTCGTAACCAGTTTCTACCAAGAAGTGCAGGGCCGGAACCAGGAACAATCACTAATGGCAGACGAAACTGTCGGCCATCATAGTCTACCGACACTTGACACGTACCACACGGCGTGATACTTTCTCCCGTGTAAGTTGCTAGTTTCTGTGACATAGGCTTAAGTACCGGCTTATCAGGTTCACACCATAGTTTTTCAAATGCATTGCGGCTGATCAATGAAACAGCAGCTCCAGTGTCGATCTCCATCTCGACATTGCGACCATTTATGCCCGCCAACACCATCAGGGGCTCGGTTTTGCTATTTGCTTGCAGGTTAAACAGCCTATGCACCGAGGCGCAGTCGCTGCCTGTATCTTCGTCTACTGGTTCTTCACTGGTGACCTTGTGGGTTTTACGATTTCCAGTTCTGTCGTTGTACTTCCGGGTCAAACAGGCTGGCGAAATGTGACCGGTTTTGTGACAAAAATTACATGTTGCCTCTTTAAAACGACAGGAGTCGGGGTAATGTTTTCCGTTACATCGGAAACATGGTCTTTGTTTTTGTCTCCGTAGAGGAGTAGGCTGTTCAACCTGGTTGACTTTCGTCTGTATTGTAAAATTGGATGTTGAACAGGCTGCCATGTCACTAACTTTCCATGGCAAGAGCTATCTGTCGGGCATAAGGAAATGTTAGTTTCCTCTCAGAAAGCAGTCGCCGACGGATTCGGTCATCCATCAATCCAACGACGAGCAAATCTCTCAACATCTCTTCTTCTCCAAACTCACAAAACTTTGTAATTTTTTTAAAATGAGCAATAAAATCCGAAATGGACTGACCTGGTTGTTGGCGGCACATGTAAAGGTTGAATCGCTCAACAATTACGGACGGTGTTGGGTTGCAGTGCTCTTTTAACAAGAGCGAGAGTTCCTCATAACTTTTGTCTCTTATGCCCTGAACTGGCATCTAAGCTTCAGCCTCTGTCCCATCGACGAAATGTTGCATCCCTCTGCCTTTTCTACAAGTATTTTAGTGGTGAATGCTCTGACGAACTGCAATCACTTGTGCCCCCACGACGTGAGCACCCTCGACAAACCCGACAGGCTGCTAAATCCCACCCCCACACTGTAGAGATCCCTAGATGTAAAAGATCTTTTTACTCCAATAGTTTCTTCCCCATAACCGCTAGACTCTGGAATCCCATTCCAGGTCCCTGCTTCCCCAACAGTACTGACGTGCAGAAGTTCAAGTGTAACGTGAACCGACATCTTGCTGCCCAAATCTCTACATAGTACCCCAGTAGTTGTTGCCCCTGATAGTAGCCCCCTACACCAAAGTGTCAATTTGCCTTGTTTAGGGTGAAAATGTAATAAAAAAAAAAAAAAGCTGTGCGGCGTAACGAGATCCTTCAGCAGAGAAAATGTTTCACCACCACAAACAGAAAGAAGGACAACCTTTTTCTTTCGGTAAATTTATACAAATACCGTGACAGCGAATTAGTAGAAAAAAATGTACTTTCCTTGTAGAGTTCTGTGTGCTGAACACGAATCTGAAAACCGCATCCGTCGCAAATTAATAGTTTCGGAGATAATAACGTTTTAAGAAGTGGGGGATCAATTTTCTATAATAATTTAATGTAAAATGAGCACCCACTTTTTGGCCACTCTCGACAAATTTTTGAAATCACTACCCCCCCCCTCTCGACAAATCCTGTGAAATCACTACGCGGCTTCCCTCCCCCCCTCCCCACAAATCTGTTTAAATCACTACGCCCCCCCCTCCCCTCTTTTTCAAATTTATGTGACCCTTTTATTTTACTTTTTGGGGAAGGGGAGGGGTGAGGAGAGGGCGCAGTAATTTTATATGATTTCTCTTTCTATAATAATTTAATGTAAAATGAGCACCCACTTTTTGGCCACTCTCGACAAATCTTTGAAATCACTCACTACCCCCCCCCCTCTCGACAAATCCTGTGAAATCACTACGCGGCTTCCCTTCCCCCCCCTCCCCACAAATCCGTTTAAATCACTACGCCCCCCCCTCCCCTCTTTTTCAAATTTATGTGACCCTCTCCTCACCCCTCCCCTTCCCCAAAAAGTAAAAAAAAAAAAGGGTCACATAAATTTGAAAAAGAGGGGAGGGGGGGCGTAGTGATTTAAACGGATTTGTGTAAAAATCGATTTTGTGCGCGTAAAATTGGGATACTGCGCATGAGCAAGTAAAATTGGGGTGGTGACACTGGTGAAGAAGTGCCGAAGTGGTGGGGAATTAATTAAAAAGAAAAGGAAATAATTAATTAATTTATTTTTTTATTATCGCTTATTTTCATTATGGATTATCTCCACTTGTTTTGATTTAAGAGTAGAGCCGATGTACGCCATTTTTGAAAGAAAATATTCCCTTTTAAAAATGTTAATATCTCCGAAACTATTAATTTGCGAGGGGTACGGTTTTCAGATTCGTGTTCAGCACACCGAAACGTAACAGAATACTACGTCTGTTTTTACTAATTCGCTGTCACGGTGTTTGTATAATAATACCATAAAATATCGTAAAACAATCTTGTAATAAACAATAAAACAAATTTATATATCTTTAAGTTCATACCTAAAAAGATATTTACTAAATAAAACTCCTGATTTTTATTAAATATTCCTTCTTACATGGGCGACTGAGCCCATTAGCACAAAAAAATGTTATTAAAATAAACAATAAAACTTATATGTCGTAAGGTGGCCTATTATCCGGACAATCAAAGACAAAGTATCCGTGAAAGGAATAAATAAATATACACTGTGGTTTGAATACTGAAAAAGAAGTTTATTTACGTATTTACATAGGGACAAATACAGGGTGTTAACGTTCAGGGGGAAGTCTCTGTTTTACAAGAGTCCGGTGAAAACCGGTGACTAGGTTCCTTATGTAGAATGTTCCGGGTTGGTTACCTATCTCCACATAACACCTCCACCCCCAAGCCAATTTCTCTTTGGAGAATTTTGCTTAATACCGTTTGTTTTTAGGTCTGTGGTTCATTCAGTTAACTTTTCTTTTTACTCTTGTACTTTTTCTCCTCAACACCATTTGAGGGGGTGGAGCTAGTGGGGAAACTTCAGGGGAGAGTCTCTGTTTGGTTCATTATGTAGAATGTTCCGGGTTGATTACCTATATCCACATAACAAAAACAACTTAGTCGCGATTATTTTTGGTAAATTCTTAAAGACTGAGACTTTTTTTCAATCCACTTTTTTATTTTTATTTTTTAATCTTTGTAAAAGAAAATATATAATAACTGGCAGGGCCCGTTAATCGGCGTTGCCTGGTGGAAGCATGCCCCTCCCCCTCGTAAAAAGTTTAAGTATGGCTGTTGTTGGTATTGCCTAACCCCCAATCTCCAACCTCCTGATGTTAAGAATGGGTTTACATCATCAACACTCTGATTCCCATCTGGCATCAATTGAAATAAATCTCATCTTGAGGAGGCTCCACGTTCTGACAAGCTTCTCAGCTTGATCCTCCTGATCTGAAATGGAACATGTACATCAAATCCGTTGGCAAGATCGCTGGAAAAATGGTCGGATCATACTATCAATCCAGAAGAGATCTACCTGCTGATGTAATTGTCTACCAATATAAGAGCCAGGTACGTTTAAGGATTGTTGCCACATCTGGGTGTTATATCGCATATCCCTCCATATTTACATGAATAAAACAGGAACCAGCAGGGGCAGCAACAGCGACAATAATGGCGACGCTAAGACAAAGCCATTCATCGATGCAATGCAAATGAACTCACTAAATACATACAACAACTTCAAAGCCCATTTTTTCATGTATACACATCAATAGAATAGCTTGCATATCACTTCAACAAAGATCACCACCAGAGAAGGCCGCACATCAAAAGAAAAACCAAAATACAAAACACAAATATTACAGTAAACGCAGCTCCTGCAGCATATAAACACAAATATCTATTTCACGAAACACTGCAACAATACAACACCGACTAGATTACATTCTTTCTTAGCTTTAAGTCGATATAACACATGCATACATACACCAAACGGACGATTCCCTACAACGCATTAAAACACAAGAAACAAACACAATTAAAAAGCAAAACTCAAGCCAGTGATCAAAACTCTCTTTGCCTTCACCTACGCCGTGTTGTGACTATAAAAGCGTCAGCCTTTTCGACAAACAAGCAGATAGGCCCATGTGAACCGAGCTGTGAACTTTGCTCCATTGAGCAGCCAGTAGCAACTTACCCCTTTTTACTATGCACAGCTACCACTGCCGCCGCCATCTCACCCGTGATTCTAATACAAGCCCCGAAGACTACCTTTCTTCGGCCACTGCCAGATTATCAACCCCTCACTAGCGACACCAGCTATTAAGTATCACCGCACGCACTAAGCCACATTCCTGCCATCATCGCCCCTCACCCAGCCGGACCAATTTAGATCACCGCCGAGTCATATCAACACCAAACCAACTTACATACTGACGCGCCACCACCGCCGCTGCCGTTGTCAAGACTATCCTGACATGCCAAACAGTTTGTTTCACGATCGTTTAAACTTTAAATAAACGTTTAAACTTAACCCCTTTCGTTTGTTAATTTCTTGCTTTCCATATGCTCAGTTTTGTTTATAAAAAATTGGTGTCAGAGCATTTAGCAAGAGAACATGGACAACTACACTGATTTCACACGATCCGAACTGTTTACACTAATTAAGGAACAAAAACAGGACCCACACAGCCTTCTGATGACGCGCTTTGAGAAATTCGACTCGACATAGACGCCATGACAACTGCCTTGAAATCAGCAGCGACAACAACCACCACTGCTCAGGCGATTACAGACTACTCATGTGTCAACAAACAATTCAAGACGCCATGTGAGAGCAAAAGACCTTCTGCCTGGGAAACAACGTGAGTCAGTTTATTACTACATTAAACAAAATATATATGATTCACGTCGCACCAGAGCTAGCTTGGAAGGTGAATTCGTTTAAGTCAGCAAAAGACTTATTGCACCAAGGCGTATTCCAACGGATGCTTGACTCTGAGCATAATACAGCCACCTTCACCCTCCTAAAGGAGTATCTCCTAGCAACCCACGGTAGTCAGATGACCACTTTTCAGCACTTAAACTGAGCCTGGGACCTAGAACGGCGAGAAGATGAAAGACTGACTGATTTTGCTGGCCAGCTTAAAAATACACTTAGAGAAGCAGCCGTGCACATCAAGAGAAAATTTAAGAAGGACAAGAATTCTGAGCTATCCATCGATGTTAGGGTTATTTCGATCATAGGCGCAATGCTTATGAGCGAAAAGGTCAAAGCATGGAACTCTAACATTTACCCCCACCTCATCAAAACATTTACCCCCACCTCATCAAAACATTTACCGCCACCTCATCAAAACATTTACCCCCACCTCATCAAAACATTTACCCCCACCTCATCAAAACATTTACCCCCACCTCATCAAAACATTTACCCCCACCTCATCAAAACATTTACCCCCACCTCATCAAAACATTTACCGCCACCTCATCAAAACATTTACCGCCACCTCATCAAAACATTTACCGCCACCTCATCAAAACATTTACCCCCACCTCATCAAAACATTTACCCCCACCTCATCAAAACATTTACCCCCACCTCATCAAAACATTTACCCCCACCTCATCAAAACATTTACCGCCACCTCATCAAAACATTTACCCCCACCTCATCAAAACATTTACCCCCCCCCCTCATCAAAACATTTACCGCCACCTCATCAAAACATTTACCCCCCCTCATCAAAACATTTACCCCCACCTCATCAAAACATTTACCGCCACCTCATCAAAACAAAACAATGGACAGCCACTATAATGCAACTGGCATAGCATCTGAGGTTCAGAGATACTTGGATCGTGGTTTAAAATCCGACTCCGCTGCTCTCCAAGACATTGTATTTCTCTCTCAAAAACGCCACTCAAGTCAGAGAAACCCAACGAACGAATATACCCGACCCAACAGACACCCTCACCTGAACTGTACGAGCACGAGCGAACAGATCAACCCACCCTAGCAGCATCGAGAAGCTCGTCAACAATTATAAAGCTTCCCGGTATGCTAGAGATACCTCAAAGGCCTCCCCAGCTTTAAAAGCAATTGCAGATATCAACACCCGCACGCAAGCAGAAACCCTTGCCACAACAACAAAGGACCAAGATTTTCCCTCTGGTCGAGATGTGATGCCTCGTCCGACCCAATCCAATAGCAGTCATCACATACACAAAGCTCGTCAACAGAAACAATGTTTCCCCGTATGCCAGAGACACCTCAAAAACCTTCCATGCTTCAAATATAGATGCAGATACCAACACCCGCCCAAGGAGTTTCGATGCACACAGCCACCATCATATGACCAAAGTCACCACAGCAGCAGTTGCAACCATTACCGACGCAACAGCAACCGCTACATCCACAGCAACAGGCACCACAATGTAGACACACCATATCGGACATATAGATTCACGCTTACTTCACATTTCTATAAAAAATCTCAGCAAGAACGACAAGGGGACAACTTCCCATGCGTTTCAAAGACTTTATCATGTAAATGTGATCGAGATCTGGGGGGGGGGGGCATTGTTATATCGCATATCCCTCCATATTTAAATGAATAAACCAGAAACCAGCAGGGGCAGCGACAATAATGGCGATGTTAAGACAAAGCCATTCGTCGATACAACGCAAACGAACTCACTAAATACACACGACAACTTCAAAGTCCATTTTTTCATATACACACATCAATAGAATAGCTCGCACATCACTTCAACAAAGAAAACCGCCAGAGAAGGCCGCACATCAAAAGAAAAACCAAAATACAAAACACAAATATTGCAGTAAACGCAACTCCTGCAACATATAAACACGAATATCTATTTCATGAAACACTGCAACAATACAAAACCGACTAGATTACATTCACAACTTTCTTAGCTTTAAGTCGATATAACACATGCATACATACACCAAACAGACGATTCCCTACAACGCATTAAAACACAAGAAACAAACACAATTAAAAAGCAAAACTGAAGCCAATGATCAAAACTCTCTTTGCCTTCACCTATGCCGCATCGTGACTATAAAAACGTCAGCCTTCTCGACAAACAGGCAGATAGGCTCATGTGAGCCGAGCTGTGAACTTTGCTCCATTCAGCTTACCCCTTGCTACTATGCACAGCCAGCACTGCCGCCGCCATCTCACCCGTGATTCTAATACAAGTCCTGAAGACTACCTTTCTTTGGCTGCTGCCAGATTATCACTGCTCATCAACCCCACACTAGCGACACCAGCTATTAAGTATCACCGCACGCACTAAGCCACATTCCTGCCATCATCGCCCCTCACCCAGCCGGATCAACTTAGATCGCCGCCGAGTCATATCAACACCCAACCAGCTTTCATACTGACGCGCCACCACCGCCGCCAAGACTATCCTGACATGCCAAACAGTTCGTTTCACGATCGTTTAAACTTTAAATAAACGCTTAAACTTAACCCCTTTCGTTTGTAAATTTCTTGCTTTCCATATGCTCAGTTTTGTATATAATATGGGCAAACATTCACCAGAAACACTTGTCAAGCTGAAAAACACTATTAATAGTTTCCCCCCACTCTAAAGAGACCTAAACGTGGATTCCATGAACAGAGTTTCTTTCTTAGAACTGCATACCTGTTGAACTGTTTTCCGTTTGCCTTCTCTCCAGCTGACTACAATATGGTTGTCTTCAAGTCCAACATAAACAAATTCTGGTACTCCTGCAGTATTTTACCCGAGCGTTGACGAACGCTTTCGGCGTTAACGCCGACGAAAGCCGAGAATTCGGAGCTACGGTGCAAGAACGCTAAAAGTATGTGAAAAGCAACAACATTACAAGGAAAAGATATTACACACACAAAAAAATGGATAAAATTAATACAAAAAATTTGGATAAAATAAATCACAAACACTTACGGTAAGTTTTTTTAAAGTAAAATAAATTTATTTTGTTGAATATTTTTTTTTTTTTTGGTTCATTTTGTTTTCCGATAGCTTTTTTTTTTGGGGGGGGGGTAAGCAACAGTAATAAACACTTCAATGTTTTTTTTTTTGTTTGTTTTTAACAAAACGTTATTAAACAGTAACAACAATGTTTTTTTGTTTTTTTCAGTAATGTTTGTAGGGGGGGGGACAACAATTACTGTTTATCTTTAGTTCCGACTGGAAGATTTTCTACTGACTGTAGAGGCAAAGTAAGGAGCAAAGGGTTTTCAGAGGATGTGGAAAGAAGCTCCTTCCCAACCGGGTAGCCTTCCGCGATTTGATATCGCTAAATTAAATAGCTGAAATGAAAGGCTGTGTATTTTTACTTTGAACAATAAAATAACTGAAATGAAACGCTATGTGTGTAATTTCAATGAAAATTATTCGTCTGCTGCGCGTTCGTTTGAAGCGCCCTGATTGGCTGATAGAGTATCGTACCGCTCGCCATGTTCCGGCGTTTTCCGACGGATGTCGATCAACGCTCGGCTAAGATCGTGAAATCGGTGGGTAAAATACTGCAGGAGTACCCAAATCCTTAAGTAATCCAATTTACCAACTTTACACTACTAACGATTACTATATTATCCCTTTGACTACTGTACACTCTTTAACCCTTATCCTTGAATAGCCTCTGGGCCTTGATAAGTGTTTATTCCTTTGTAAGAAAAAAAAAAAGAAAGAAAGAAAAAGGAAAGTCGGTAACTACATTGTGCGAAAACATAAAATATGTTTGCGTTTAATTACGTTGATTTGTCGGAAATTTATCCTCTTTCAGATAAATTTGACGTGAAAATAACGACCTGGAAAAAAAATAAAAGCATGAAAATAAAAAAGGTCTTGTTTAACGAAGAAGAGATTTTAATTACAATAAAATTAGTTGCAAATTTTTCCCTTTGTAGGCATTAAATTCAAAGAACGCCAAGGTAACAACATATAATGAAAAAAATACACTGGTTCTTATATTGAAAATGTCGCTGTAATGTACGTAGGTACACAGGGGACGATAACAGGGGGAACACCGGAAAACGGGCGGTGCAAAAAAAGAGACAGGATGTAGATACTTGTGGTCGGCTCTCGGTTGAATAAAGTCTTAAAACAAACTCGGCGTTTGCGTTCTCAATGAGAAACACCACATGGCGACGAGGATGAGACGATTTCTCATAAAGGGGAAAGTTATTTAAACTTTTTCTCGGAAAAACATCGCGTTTAATAGAAATTAAATAGCGACATATTTCTATCTGCACACACGCATTTTAAAAACATGACGTCTTTATGGTAAAATCGACGAATTCTCGCCGAGTGGAGGTGATTGGGACACATACTCAGAAAGATTGGAGTATTATTTCGAGGCTAACGGAATACAAGATCCAGGAAAATCTGAAAACCGTACCCCTCGCAAATTAATAGTTTCGGAGATATTAACATTTTTAAAAGGGAATATTTTCTTTCAAAAATGGCGTACATCGGCTCTACTCTTAAATCAAAACAAGTGGAGATAATCCATAATGAAAATAAGCGATAATAAAAAAATAAATAAATTAATTATTTCCTTTTCTTTTTAATTAATTCCCCACCACTTCACCACCCCAATTTTACTTGCTCATGCGCAGTATCCCAATTTTACGCGCACAAAATCGATTTTTACACAAATCCGTTTAAATCACTACGCCCCCCCTCCCCTCTTTTTCAAATTTATGTGACCCTTTTTTTTTTTTACTTTTTGGGGAAGGGGAGGGGTGAGGAGAGGGTCACATAAATTTGAAAAAGAGGGGAGGGGGGGGCGTAGTGATTTAAACGGATTTGTGGGGAGGGGGGGGGGAAGGGAAGCCGCGTAGTGATTTCACAGGATTTGTCGAGAGGGGGGGGGTAGTGAGTGATTTCAAAGATTTGTCGAGAGTGGCCAAAAAGTGGGTGCTCATTTTACATTAAATTATTATAGAAAGAGAAATCATATAAAATTACTGCGCCCTCTCCTCACCCCTCCCCTTCCCCAAAAAGTAAAATAAAAGGGTCACATAAATTTGAAAAAGAGGGGAGGGGGGGGCGTAGTGATTTAAACAGATTTGTGGGGAGGGGGGGAGGGAAGCCGCGTAGTGATTTCACAGGATTTGTCGAGAGGGGGGGGGTAGTGATTTCAAAAATTTGTCGAGAGTGGCCAAAAAGTGGGTGCTCATTTTACATTAAATTATTATAGAAAATTGATCCCCCACTTCTTAAAACGTTATTATCTCCGAAACTATTAATTTGCGACGGATGCGGTTTTCAGATTCGTGTTCAGCACACAGAACTCTACAAGGAAAGTACATTTTTTTTCTACTAATTCGCTGTCACGGTATTTGTATAAATTTACCTATTTTATGCTGACGGACACAGTCAATCGCTTGTGTCGAAGTTGCTTTAATCAGCAGCAACAGCAATTAGTTGTATATTGATCGTACATAACTTTTACTACATATTTAGTAAAACCCATTTTTTTGCCACTCTGCTGATCATAATTGTATGTAATTATGTAAATAAATTGGGTTCACTTTGTTAATACATCATTTTTGAATCGATTTCACTTAAAGTTTGCAATGTCTTTTAAAATATTATATTTGCATCTACGTGGTAGAATGATAAAATTGTCACTCTAGAAAAGACGACATGATTCCATTTTCGTTTGATGAAAACCGGTGTTTTTTTTTTTTTTTGTTTGAGACCATCTACTAGTTGGCCAGTTGTGTACAAATCCCAAAAGTGATAGGAGCCTTCTATCATGTCTGAAAGTGACACAATGTTTCATGAACAAGATTGGAGATGTGCCACTGTACAACTCATGCTCTCTACCGATTCAAGTTATGACAACAGAACTATTGCCAGCATCTTCAAAATGCAAATCTGGACGGTTCAACGCTTGAGGGTACAGCTCAGTGAAGTTTCCGGCCATGATTATGGTTTTTGGTGTGGTTTCAAGTGAGGGCCAGATTATGCGACCTCACATCTTCGAGGTCGGCTTAAAAGTCAACACCAAAGTGTACCTGGATGTGCTGAAGAGTCTGGTGATCCCCTGGTGCAATCAGGTGGCCGTTGGCAAACCCTAGGTGTGGTAGCAGGACTCAGCGCCAGCCCACAAGTCCAAAGAGACTCAAGCTTGGCTTTAGAAGGAGTGCTACGACTTTGTACCTTTCTCTCACTGGCCTCTCCTCCTTCCCTGACCTGAACCTGCTGGACTACTTGGTCATATTTTGAAAACATCACTAACATGACCTCCCACAACACCAAAGCCAGCCTGATTACTGATTATGCTAAGGGATGCAACATCGTGATGATGGGACAGAGGCTAGAGTTTAGTAGACAGTGACAGACTTACTAGGTTAGGAGACTCGTTTGCAATCTGTCCAAAAGAGGATTAGTAGTTGGTTCACCAGCCCAGATGTGGCAACAACACTCATTAGCATTAGCGAATAGTGACTTTGTAGAGATATAGAATATTTGCAGGTGTGAGTTGTTTTTTAATTCAGTAGAGGGAGGGCATATTCTTTGTAGCAAACTTGGCAGTATCTCCTACATATATATTTCAATTAATGTTGCCTGTGAATGTTAAGCTGAAGAGTTTTAATGTTTGACTCTTGAAAAGGTTGCTACCGATCATTGTAATCAGTGGTTGAAATAGTTTCTTTTCATTGTTAAAGGAAAGGAGCTTTGTCTTAGTAGCATTAAATGTTACCATCCATTCTTGGTTCCATTCTACTACAGAGTGGAGGTCATTTTCTAAAAATTCAGCCATTGCCTTGAATATGTATATGTGCTTGATTTGCCCAGAAGATAAAACAATGTACAGATCAAATTATCCATCTTATTGATCACATGATTTGGGCAAGTTATGGCCTTTGATTGATTCAGAAGAAGAAATAGAATTAGGATGTAAAGGGAAAAGGCAATATCAAAAGAAATGAAAACGGTTCAGAAAGTCGAGATGAAAAGTGTTCATATGTCTGTCGACTTGTGAGTATGAGACTGTGATAAGCTGTCACTATATTTAATAGTTCATGTTATTTGCTGAGATGCCGCCAGTCAAGCGGCCACAGTTAGAAATTTTGGTCCACCAAGGGTATGTGTAGCACTTAATAACACCTTGTGATGATTGATACACTCCTGACAAAAAATATAAGATCACTTGAAAATCTTTAAAAAGAAACTTTAAGGTTACCAATACTACAACATAAAAAGGTTATGGGAAAAAAGCTACATTCCAAACATTTAATTTAGAAATTTATATATGAGGCATTTTACACTTGATCAAAATGATAAGACCAGGGATATAAATTGCTTTTTAATTCAGTTACAGATTAGCAATCACTGTCTAAAAGTGTCACCATGCCTAAAGCAAGCAAACTTACCAAAGTTAAGCATATTCGAATTCTAGATTTCCATAAGCAAGGTTTGTCACAGTGAGCGATTGCAGCTAAGATAAATCACAGTAAAACTGATTTGCAACTTTCTAAAGAACAATCAGAATTACAGAAAAGCAAAATCCACGGGTAAGCTCCCCCAAAATTTCTCCTGCATTGAGTAGGAGAATCAGACGGGTTGTTGTGAAAGACAGGGGACTTTTTTCTAGTCAAATTAAGGCAGACACAAATGCTGGTTGCAGTCCAGTAACCATTAGACGACACTAACATGAATACCAAACATGGGACACTGAGAAGTGGAAGAAAGTTCTGTTTTCTGATTTAAAAAAAAAAAAATTCAATCTAGATGGTCCTGATGGCTTCCAATGATATGGGCAAAACGAAAATATACCTCCTTAAAATTTTCTCCACACATCATAGTGGTGGAGGCTTCCTAATGGTATGGGGTGCCTTTTCTTACAGAGCGACAATGGAGCTCCAGGTGGTGAAGCTCGTCAGATAGCGGCTAGTTATGTTAACATGCTACAAAAAGCATCGGTGATAATGGAGAGCCATCGTTTGTGTGGGAATGGATGGTTATTCCAACAGGATAATGCTACAATCCACATTGCACGACAGACCTTGACATTTCTGCAAGAAAATGGGGTCCATTTCTTGGGACATCCTGCATGCTCACTGGACTTGAACCCATTTGAAAATGTTTGGGGATTTTTTTTTTTTTACAAAGGAGTCACCACTTATCAAGGCCCGGAGGCTACTCGAGGATAAGGGTTAATGGGTATACATTAGTTATGGGATTATAGCGTAGTAATCAAAAGTAGTGGAGATTTTGTAAATTGGATTACTTAAAGGGGAGTTTCATTAAGAACTTGAAGACAATAAAATTGTAGTCAGCTGGAAAACAAGCAAACGGAAAACAGTTCCACATTTGTGCAGTTCTAAGAAAGAAACTTTGTTCATGGAATCTACATTTAGGTTTAGGCACAGATAAACAGCCGGGGAAATTATTGATAGTAGTTTTGGCTAGACAAGTGTTTTTCGTGAAAGACAAACTCACAACATTTCTTCTGTGGGAAAGAGGTTGCAGGGAAGGAAAAAGGGCATCCTCACTAAACTACGAAGTCTATTTTGAACTCTGTCAAGGCAGGATAAGCTGCTTCTAGTAGCTCCTGCTCAGATGTGGCAACAGTACTCTATCATTGGTCATACCTGGCTTTTATATAGGTAGAGAAGTGCATCAGGAGTGAGATATCTACTGGAGTGGTAGAAGGATCTCACCATTTTTCCAGCATTCTTGGCAACAGATTTGATGTACGTATTCCATTTCAGATCAGGAGCAAAGGTCAAGCCCAGAAGCTTGTCAAACATGGAGCCTCCCCAAGACGAGAGTCATTCATTTAGATTGATGCCAGATGAGGATTAGAGCAGTAATGATGCAAAGATAGGAGCTTGGTTTTAGATGCATTAAAAGTAACCAGCCACTGCTTTCCCCATTGTACCATGTGCTCAAAATCAGAGGAGATAGAATCAGAGAGAAGTTGGTCATTTACGGCCTTCGGTGTGTTGCCATAGATGGTAGTGTCGTTAGCATAAATATCAATGAATGATCTTAGGATGTTATTTGGAAGATCATTGATGTAGATCAGGAACAGAGTTGGGCCCAGAATGGACTCCTGAAAGACTCCAGTATTAATACTGTGAGCTTTTGATTTCTGCCCATCAACCACTATTCTTATGAACATATCTGACAGAAATGATTTAATTATTGAGAAAACATTTCCAGCTACACTATAGCTTGATATCTTATGAAGTAGACCTTTATGCCATACCATATCAAAGGCCTTTGATATGTCAAGAGCAATTGCCCTAGAAGGGAAGCCTCCATCAAGAGATTCACTAATTCTCTGAGATATAACCGTTAGCACATCTGCTGTTGATCTAGCAGAACGGAAACCATATTGCATATCACTAAGAAGGTTATTTTTGCTGAGGTGGTTGACTACTTCTCTATTTAACACAAATTCCAGCAACTTACTCATGATGCACAGGAGACTTATTGGTCTGTACTGAAAGGAAGATGACCGATCACCAGAATTCTTAAATACAGATAAATACTGATGAGGTTTTCCAGGGTGTTGTGAAGCAATTCTCCTTAAGATAACACTTAAACAGCTTTGTAAGTATGGGGGCAAGTTCTGGTTGAAGCTTTTTGAGCACTATAATTGAAATGCTGTCAGGGCCAGTTGCTTTACTGGAATCAAGGTTTTTGATTAGCTTGGCAACATCATGCACAGATATTTGCATATCACATAGCGTATTTTCTAATACAGGCAGAAATAAGGAGGGTTGACAGCCTTCGTCGCAAAGAGTAGAATTAGCTGCAAAATTCTTGGCAAAGAGTTTGGCTTTGTCTGATGCTAACGAGATTGCCTCAGGTCCATTGATGATAATTGGGATAGAGCACATGCTTCTGTTCAGGATTCTGTTTGCTATTTGCCAAAACTGGTGAGAACCAAGCCACTGCTCAGCTACTTTAAACTTGACGGACTGAGCATGCAACTCTCTCGCGTTTTTTATTACTCTTTTACAGTGGTTGCTGGCAGTCCTGAAAGCAGCTTTAGTCTCAGTACATCTATTACATTGGAAGCAATGGAAAAAGTGATTTCTGTGCACAATGGCAGCAGCAAATTCTTGAGAGAACCATGGCTGGCTGTTGAGTTTTTGCTGGAATATTTTGGAGGGTATAAAGTGGTCTATACCTACAATTAACCATTAAATCAGGTCTATAGAGGACACATTAATTTTAAACATGAAACACAGAGGTAGATCTGATATAAATGTATGAAAAATATCCTAGTCAGCCATTGAGTATCGATATACAATACAATGGAGAGGTACGTCTGAGGACTTATTACATTTTGTTTCAAAATAGCAAACAATATTCAACAAAAATTGAACTTTGTGAAACTATCTTCAGAAGCTGACTCAACATCCCCCGGAACGGAAACACTTATTTCTAGCAAGAATTTTTGAAAAAACATCAAAACCAGTGAAGGCACAACTCATTATTAAATTTGGTTATTGAATGTTTTCATACACTTTTATACAATTTCTTTGGTCTTATAATTTTGATCAAGTGTAAAATGCCTCATTTTATAAAAATGTATATTTCTTAATTAAATGTTTGGAATGTAGTTTTTTTTTCCATAACATTTTCGGTTATAGTATTGGTAACTTTAAGTGGGAGGAGTTTAAAATCTATCCTCAAAAAATGTTTTTTTTTAGATTTTCAAGTGGTCTTAAATTTTGATCAGGAGTGTATATGTTTGTTGGGCAAGTTCAGTTTCTTACCGACAACAATGTAAGATGCTCGACTCTCAAGACAAAGTCTTTCGGATAAGTTGAAGTCTGGTATAATCCCCCTTATCTTTCTCTCATCTGTTTAATTAAATATTGACATCATAAACAACAGTAGTAATATCTGTAACAAAACAAAATAAATAAAAACAGCATGATGGAAATTTGAAAAGAAATCTTTTTATAATGAATATTTCTCTTGTTACAAGCCATATTTTTAAGAATCATTAAAAATATGCTTGTCAAGATAAATAATAATCTACCTAATTTAGATGTTAGAAGGAAAACTATATTGACTAGTATTATCTCTATACCGTTCAAGCATGGACAATTGATTTAGTTCATCCATTTTCAAATCTGTGTAAAAGCACATTAAACCATATTTGCTTGCATCTGATGCTACAATTAATTCCTTTTTCAGATCCAAATCTGCTAAAGCTAGATCTGATAATAAACATTTTTTTACATGCTTTTTCGCATTCTTTTGTCCAGTGCTATTTTTTCACTTTCCCTTAGTAATTCATTTAACGGTGCTCTTAATTCGTGCATTTTTGGAATATACAAACTATAGTAATTTGCTAAACCTAGGAATGCCTGTAATTTTGTTATATTATCCAGTCTAGCCATTTCTCTTATAGCTTTTGTTCTCTTTGGGTTAAGATTTCTCTCTTTATAATCAATTATTTGACTCAAATATTCGATTTTGTACATACCGAATTCACATTTTTTCAAGGTTCAATTTGAATTTGTAATTTTCTATTCTCTTGAATACTTCTCAAATATGAATTTTGTGTTCTTCTACAGTTTTACTTTTTATCAGAATCTCATCTGGGTTTACCATTGCAAAATCCAAATCAGCTAGCATCATATCCATAATTGAAATAAATTTGAGGTTACTTTCAAACTGAAAAGCAAACGTTTTAATAAAAATAATCCTTTATGCATATTAATCGTTAGATATTTTACATATGAGAAGTAAATATGCTTCAGATAGATTAATTTTCAGGAAAATGTTTCCCCCATTCAACTTTGTAAAGATTTCTTCTGATGTAGGAAGTGGATAGCTGTGGTCTCGAACACAGACATTTAAGCCTCTGAAAAAATCAGAGCAAACTCTTTTTTTATTATTTTTCTTTTTTACATATACTATGGGTGACGCCCATTTTGAGTAACTTTTTTTAATCACTTCTATTTCTTTAAATCTCTGCAATTTGTCTATCATTTCTAATGATGAAAGTGGGACCTTTCGTTTTGGTTTGAACACTGGTCTTACATTTTCCTTTAGTTCGAATTTTACCTGTTTTCATACAACAACGCAGTCAGAAAATACACTTGTAAATTCATTTATTAAATCTCTGCAATTTGTCTATCATTTCTAATGATGAAAGTGGGACCTTTCGTTTTGGTTTGAACACTGGTCTTACATTTTCCTTTAGTTCGAATTTTACCTGTTTTCATACAACAACGCAGTCAGAAAATACACTTGTAAATTCATTTATTAAATCTCTGCAATTTGTCTATCATTTCTAATGATGAAAGTGGGACCTTTCGTTTTGGTTTGAACACTGGTCTTACATTTTCCTTTAGTTCGAATTTTACCTGTTTTCATACAACAACGCAGTCAGAAAATACACTTGTAAATTCATTTATTAAATCTCTGCAATTTGTCTATCATTTCTAATGATGAAAGTGGGACCTTTCGTTTTGGTTTGAACACTGGTCTTACATTTTCCTTTAGTTCGAATTTTACCTGTTTTCACACAACAACGCAGTCAGAAAATACACTTGTAAATTCATTTATTAAATCTCTGCAATTTGTCTATCATTTCTAATGATGAAAGTGGGACCTTTCGTTTTGGTTTGAACACTGGTCTTACATTTTCCTTTAGTTCGAATTTTACCTGTTTTCATACAACAACGCAGTCAGAAAATACACTTGTAAATTCATTTATTAAATCTCTGCAATTTGTCTATCATTTCTAATGATGAAAGTGGGACCTTTCGTTTTGGTTTGAACACTGGTCTTACATTTTCCTTTAGTTCGAATTTTACCTGTTTTCATACAACAACGCAGTCAGAAAATACACTTGTAAATTCATTTATTAAATCTCTGCAATTTGTCTATCATTTCTAATGATGAAAGTGGGACCTTTCGTTTTGGTTTGAACACTGGTCTTACATTTTCCTTTAGTTCGAATTTTACCTGTTTTCACACAACAACGCAGTCAGAAAATACACTTGTAAATTCATTTATTAAATCTCTGCAATTTGTCTATCATTTCTAATGATGAAAGTGGGACCTTTCGTTTTGGTTTGAACACTGGTCTTACATTTTCCTTTAGTTCGAATTTTACCTGTTTTCATACAACAACGCAGTCAGAAAATACACTTGTAAATTCATTTATTAAATCTCTGCAATTTGTCTATCATTTCTAATGATGAAAGTGGGACCTTTCGTTTTGGTTTGAACACTGGTCTTACATTTTCCTTTAGTTCGAATTTTACCTGTTTTCACACAACAACGCAGTCAGAAAATACACTTGTAAATTCATTTATTAAATCTCTGCAATTTGTCTATCATTTCTAATGATGAAAGTGGGACCTTTCGTTTTGGTTTGAACACTGGTCTTACATTTTCCTTTAGTTCGAATTTTACCTGTTTTCATACAACAACGCAGTCAGAAAATACACTTGTAAATTCATTTATTAAATCTCTGCAATTTGTCTATCATTTCTAATGATGAAAGTGGGACCTTTCGTTTTGGTTTGAACACTGGTCTTACATTTTCCTTTAGTTCGAATTTTACCTGTTTTCACACAACAACGCAGTCAGAAAATACACTTGTAAATTCATTTATTAAATCTCTGCAATTTGTCTATCATTTCTAATGATGAAAGTGGGACCTTTCGTTTTGGTTTGAACACTGGTCTTACATTTTCCTTTAGTTCGAATTTTACCTGTTTTCATACAACAACGCAGTCAGAAAATACACTTGTAAATTCATTTATTAAATCTCTGCAATTTGTCTATCATTTCTAATGATGAAAGTGGGACCTTTCGTTTTGGTTTGAACACTGGTCTTACATTTTCCTTTAGTTCGAATTTTACCTGTTTTCATACAACAACGCAGTCAGAAAATACACTTGTAAATTCATTTATTAAATCTCTGCAATTTGTCTATCATTTCTAATGATGAAAGTGGGACCTTTCGTTTTGGTTTGAACACTGGTCTTACATTTTCCTTTAGTTCGAATTTTACCTGTTTTCATACAACAACGCAGTCAGAAAATACACTTGTAAATTCATTTATTAAATCTCTGCAATTTGTCTATCATTTCTAATGATGAAAGTGGGACCTTTCGTTTTGGTTTGAACACTGGTCTTACATTTTCCTTTAGTTCGAATTTTACCTGTTTTCATACAACAACGCAGTCAGAAAATACACTTGTAAATTCATTTATTAAATCTCTGCAATTTGTCTATCATTTCTAATGATGAAAGTGGGACCTTTCGTTTTGGTTTGAACACTGGTCTTACATTTTCCTTTAGTTCGAATTTTACCTGTTTTCACACAACAACGCAGTCAGAAAATACACTTGTAAATTCATTTATTAAATCTCTGCAATTTGTCTATCATTTCTAATGATGAAAGTGGGACCTTTCGTTTTGGTTTGAACACTGGTCTTACATTTTCCTTTAGTTCGAATTTTACCTGTTTTCATACAACAACGCAGTCAGAAAATACACTTGTAAATTCATTTATTAAATCTCTGCAATTTGTCTATCATTTCTAATGATGAAAGTGGGACCTTTCGTTTTGGTTTGAACACTGGTCTTACATTTTCCTTTAGTTCGAATTTTACCTGTTTTCACACAACAACGCAGTCAGAAAATACACTTGTAAATTCATTTATTAAATCTCTGCAATTTGTCTATCATTTCTAATGATGAAAGTGGGACCTTTCGTTTTGGTTTGAACACTGGTCTTACATTTTCCTTTAGTTCGAATTTTACCTGTTTTCATACAACAACGCAGTCAGAAAATACACTTGTAAATTCATTTATTAAATCTCTGCAATTTGTCTATCATTTCTAATGATGAAAGTGGGACCTTTCGTTTTGGTTTGAACACTGGTCTTACATTTTCCTTTAGTTCGAATTTTACCTGTTTTCACACAACAACGCAGTCAGAAAATACACTTGTAAATTCATTTATTAAATCTCTGCAATTTGTCTATCATTTCTAATGATGAAAGTGGGACCTTTCGTTTTGGTTTGAACACTGGTCTTACATTTTCCTTTAGTTCGAATTTTACCTGTTTTCATACAACAACGCAGTCAGAAAATACACTTGTAAATTCATTTATTAAATCTCTGCAATTTGTCTATCATTTCTAATGATGAAAGTGGGACCTTTCGTTTTGGTTTGAACACTGGTCTTACATTTTCCTTTAGTTCGAATTTTACCTGTTTTCATACAACAACGCAGTCAGAAAATACACTTGTAAATTCATTTATTAAATCTCTGCAATTTGTCTATCATTTCTAATGATGAAAGTGGGACCTTTCGTTTTGGTTTGAACACTGGTCTTACATTTTCCTTTAGTTCGAATTTTACCTGTTTTCATACAACAACACAGTCAGAAAATACACTTGTAAATTCATTTATTAAATCTCTGATAAATTTTTCTTTACGTTTAGATTTCTCTATCCATTTAAGTTTTTACAAAATGCATCAGTTTTTCCCATCGATACCAAATTGCTTTTATCCTGAATAATTCACACTGTGAGTTTACTTTTCTGGCATATCTAATAAAGTCCTCATTTTCTTTCATGGCAACATTTAGACATTTATAACATATGTGAAACAAATTGTCACATTTGCTAAATATTTTCGCCAATACTTCAATCGTTTCTTCCAACGAAATATCCTCTGATTTTTTCGGTGGTATGAAATTTGCATACTTTGTATTTTTCGGAGTAATGACAATATAATGTTTTCTTCATCAGAATACAACTGACATCTTTTTGAAAAAATTGTTTTGCATCTTCTGAAGTTCGCTGGAAAAGTTACACGATTAATTTAATGAAATTCCAAGGGAGACTTAGTAATTTTTTTTGGTGAAGAAAATCTTGCATCTTTGCTCCACTTGTTTTGTTAATGCATCTTACAAGTTTTCTTTTTTTAATATTTGTTTTTGTAACTGCTGCTCTTGTTGCTGTATTCTAATTTGTTGTTAGTGGTGTTGCTTTTTGTATTGCAATTGCAATAATTCAATTTGTTTTTGAATTGATTTATTTTGCTCTCCCAAAGTCTTTTGTTGTTACATGGTAGAATACATGTTTTTTGAAAATTCCATAAACTGTTCCATGATAATTTTTTTTTTAAATACAACAGAATAAGAAAACTATAAAAAGTTTTACCCTTTAAATTAATACAACGATTTGGTAATAAAAAAATGAATTTATCTTTTTTTTCAAATAAATTTTTTCCTACCTTAAAAAGATATGTGATTTTCAATTTTTAATTTGGATTTTAAATAAGATACATAGAACAGACCACGTTAGAAAAAACATTTTTGCAAGCAAATGTTTTTTAATTTTTTTTATTGTGCATCTACAGTTCTCATTTTGGGTGCTATTCTCACATTTCGGATGATGTAACCTCTTGTCAGAAATTTAATTTCTTCCTTCTTTTCGTCGTTGTCTTTTATCTTTCCTCCCTTCTTTAACTTTACGTCTTTTTAACGAGCTGCTGCTGCTGCTGCTGAAAGAATCACGCCACAATTGGTTCTACTAAGAGATACTTTTCCCGCGAAAATTCAACAAGCGAAAGTCAGTTTGGACAGAGATTCCACGAGGGTAACACGCAAGTTACGAGCTCTGGTCCTACTCAGACATTCAAGTCTTGAAAATAGTAAAAGTTATTTCATTGTTCATAGGAATGAATAATGAGTTTCAGTAAGAGTCGAATCAAGTTGGTTGACTCGAAAAGAAAAGAAAGAATCAATTCTAAGAAGAATTGATCTATAAACTTGACGCACGAGATGCAATTAAATGTCGGCGCGTGGAAACCAAAATGTCTTTCCATGTTGTAACCAGTGAGAATTTCATCTGACAAGAAGGACGAACGAAGGTTTTACCAAACAACATTGAGTTTTCAAATTCAAGGATTATTTTCAAAAGAACTTTCAAGGATTCTGTCACTGAAGTGAGGACAGATCGATTTGGAGTGGCGTGAAGAAAATATATATGTGAAAAAAAAGGACTCACACACATATATATAAAGATAAAAAAAGAAAGGTTAAAAAAAAAAACGAAATCATTGTTTTACGCAGTAAGTTCTCTTATTCTAATTTTCTCTTATTTCTGTACTCTCTCTCTAGTGTTAATTAAGCCTTTAGTGCTTGCCATAAGGACATTTTTTGGCAGTCGAATTGGTGAACATATAAACTTTTTCTCAATAATTGAACTTTGCAGCTTTGCTGCCTTCTTTCCCCAACCCTTATGCTTTCTTTTTCCCTCAATAAAATGTCAATATTTTTTTTATTCTTAAAAGTATTTCCTTGTCTTTATTTTTACATGTCCTGATTTTTCTAGGCTTATTAACATGAACCACGTGGGATAACCTTCATGGGACTCAGTGAATAAATTTCCCTCACTCTGACCTTCCTCAGTTGCCAACCTTTGGAATCTTTCTGTTTTAAAAGAATATGTTCACTATAGCATCTGACTTAACTGATTGGGTTAATCATCGGCATAGACAGCTACATACCCTCCAAGAACTTCTAACAGAAACCAAACAGCCAGCCCCATTACACCCCTGAATATACTGCTGCCATTGCATATAAAAACCACTGCTCATTGCTTTAAACGTAAAAGATGTTTTGAAACTAAAATCAACTTTAGGACAACCAGCAATCACTGCAAAAGGATCATAGAAAACGTGAGAGGGTCATATGTTCAGCCCATCGAAAGTAGAAGAACAGAGGCTTTGTTCATAAGTCTCAAAGTAGCCAGCTATAATGAGCATATGATGAAAGAAAACTAGAAAGTTCTACTGGTGATAGGAACTGACCACATTCTGCTAGCAACCAATCAGAAAGCAGAATTGCTCGATAAAAATAGTCGATCTTTTAGAATTCCTGCTCATAATTTGTCATGTCCACACAAGAAAGATCTTTGCTTGCAATATTTTTAATTTAAAGACTTATACCGATCAGCTAGACACCGAAAACTCTTTTTCCTCTCCAAGACTTATACAGATTAGTTACCCATTGGAAATTTTTCTGAAATAAACATGGCTTTCCAATCAAGATTAACGCATGTTTTAGTCAAAAGCAAACTCAAGACACGTTTTAGTAAAAAAACAAACCCAAACAAACATAACATTAAAAACACTAATTTATTTCATGTTTCATTATGCACGTGAAATGCAATTTAAATAACTAAAAAAAATAGATTGTAAAAAAGTTCTGGACAATGCTAAATAGTAACAGCTTGTATAAACTTAAAAGGCCTTTGATAGGGTATGGCATAAAGGTTTACTTCACAAGATCTCCAGCTATGGTATAGCTGGAAATGTCTTCTCAATTATTAAATCATTTCTCTCTGATAGGTTCATAAGAGTCGATGGGCAAAAATCAGAAGCTCACAGTATAAATGCTAGAGTCCCTCAGGGGTCAATCCTGGGCCAAACTCTTTTCCTGATCTACATTAATGATCTTCCAAATCACATCCTTACATCATTCGTAGACATTTTTGCTGACGACACTACCATCTATGGTAGCACATCTAAGACAGTAAACGACCAAGTTCTCTCCGATTCTCTCTCCTCTGATCTTGATCACGTTGTACAATGGGGAAAGGAGTGGCTGGTTACTTTTAATGCATCTAAAACCAAGCTTCTATCTTTACATCATCAACGTTCTGATCCCCATCTGGCATCAATTAAAATGAATTGCTCTCGTCTTGGGGAGGCCTCAAGTTTTGACAGGCTTCTGGGCTTGACCTTTACTCCTGATCTTAAATGGAATACGTACATCAAATCTGTTGCCAAGGCCACTGGAAAAATGGTCGGATCCTTCTATCGATCCAGTAGATATCTCACTGCTGATGCAATTCTCTATCTATATAAGAGCCAGATACGTCCAAGGATGGAATACTGTTGCCACATATGGGCAGGAGCTGCTAGAAAAGACTTGTCCTGCCTTGATAGGGTTCAAAATAGACTTCGTGGCCTGGTGGGAGATGTCCTTTTCTCTTCCCTGCAACCTCTATCTCACAGAAGAGATGTTGCGAGTTTGTCTCTGCTTTATCGTTATTTTCATGAAAAGTGTTCGACTGAGCTTCAATCTATGGTCAACCCTCGCCAAACTTTCACAAGAAACACTAGACTAGCTGAAAACATTATCAATAATTTTCCACACTCTTTATCTGTGCCTAAACCTAAACATAGATTCCATGATCAAAGCTTCTTTCTTAGAACTGCACACCTGTGGAATTGTCTTCCGTTTTCCTGCTTTCCAGCTGTCTATAATATGGTTGTCTTCAAGTCCAACGTGAACAAGTTTCTGATGAGCCGTTCCACTTAAGTTAACAAATTTACCGAACTTCCATTACTATTGCTTACTATATTGTCCTTTTGACTACTCTACACTCTTTAACCCTTAAACTTTGAACAGTCGACAAATATGTTTTAAGTATTATGGATGATGTCAAACTCTGAGAAAACACTTTTCATTGTTATCTTTATTGAGTTTTCATTGTAGACATCATTACAGCATCCAGGGAACATATCTTCTAAGCCAAATTCTAGCAAAATATACATGTTAATAAATATAATACTGATAATAATTGTATACACCACATGTTTTAGGGCCTCACCCAATATGTAACATTACTGGCAACTTGTGGTATTCCGTCACATTATGTCAAGCACTCACCTGAGTATTCATATGGTATGTCACAACAAGCAAAATAACATTTAAAAATATATATAATTTATTTACAATTTTTATTTTTCATACAAAAAAAAAAGAAAACTTGCTATTGCCTCATCATGAAAGCAAAGTTCTTAATGTAGGGAAATATTTTAAGAAATTATATTAAATGAAGCAAATGACAAATTACCACATAATTGAAAAACTTTTTGTAAATAAAACTTTTTTAATCCCTTTTCTTTTCTTGGATAGTACAATTGTTTTTTTTTAATAAAAATCTGTAATGGAAACGTTATAACATTTTGTTAATAAACTTTACTGTCACAGATTTTCATAAAAAAATTTTGTTAATAAACTTTACTGTCACAGATTTTCATAAAAAAATTTTGTTAATAAACTTTACTGTCACAGATTTTCATAAAAAAATTTTGTTAATAAACTTTACTGTCACAGATTTTCATAAAAAAATTTTGTTAATAAACTTTACTGTCACAGATTTTCATAAAAAAATTTTGTTAATAAACTTTACTGTCATAGATTTTCATAAAACATTTTGTTAATAAACTTTACTGTCACAGATTTTCATAAAAAAATTTTAATAAACTAAAAAAATTCATAGTCAGCTGCACATTTGCTTAGAAATTTATGATTTTAGATTCATATTTCATAAGCAACATATGTAACCTCGTGCCAGACGAAATGTCAGATGTTTCAGGGGAAAAAGTGACTCTTGATGGATGAGCAATTAACGTGTGGATGATAAACGACACAGACATTAACTGTGATGATTTGTGAGAAAATAGTGTGAATTATAATAGAGGAAAATTTTAAAAGTTTGTAGAAGGAAAAAAAGATTATTCTATAGCAGAAAGAATGACACTGTATGAATTTTCCAAAAGTGCAAGTACAGAAACAAAAAGTTTATGCTATCATATATCTTATTTTTAGAGTAAAGTGAGATTTTCCCTTATTTCGATGACCACTCTAGCTTCTTAAACAAAAGCTACGAGGGGCATTTTTTTTTTTTTTTTTTTTACATGGTGGTCACCACTTATCAAGGCCTAGAAACTACTCAGGGATAAGGGTTATTGCAAGTACAGTACGTTAGTGTGGAGATTTGATGAATTTGTTTACATTGGACTTGAAGACATCCAAGTTGTAGTCAGGTGGGAAGCAGGCAGACGGAACAGAGTTTCACAGGCATGCAGTTCTAAGAAAGAAGCTTTGTTCATGGAATCCACATTTTGATTTAGGCACACATAAAGAGTGGATTCAGCTAGACGGATGTTTTTCGTGAAAGATTGGCGAGGGGGGACCAGAGATTGGAGTTCAGATGAGCACCTGCCATGAAGATAACGATAAAACAAAGATAGGCTCGCAACGTCTCTTCTGTGGGAGAGAGGTTGCAGGGTAGAGAAAAGAGCATCCCCCACTAAGCCACGAAGTCTATTTTGTACTCTGTCAAGGCAGGATAGGCTGTTTTTAGCAGCTCCTGCCCAGATATGGCAACAGTATTCCATCCTTGGACATACTTGGCTTTTATATAGATAGAGAATTGCATCAGTAGCGAGATATCTTCTGGAGTGGTAGAAGGATCCCACCATCTTTCCAGCGACCTTGGCAACAGACTTGATGTACGTGTTCCATTTCAGATCAGGAGTAAAGGACAAACCCAGAAGCTTGTCAAAACATGGGGCTTCTCCCAGACGAGAGTCATCCATTTCAATTGATGCCAGATGGGGATCAGAGCGTTGATGATGTAAAGATAGGAGTTTGGTTTTAGATGCATTAAAAAGTAACCAGCTACGACTTCCCCCACTGAACCACGCGCTCGAGATCAGAGGAGAGAGAATCAGAGAGAACTTTGTCATTTACAGCCTTTGATGTGTTGCTGTAGATGGTCGTGTCATCAGCATAGATGTCAACGAATGATTTAAGTATGTGTTTAGGGAGGTCATTGATGTAGATCAGGAAAAGAGTTGGGCCCAGGATTGACCCTTGAGGGACTCCAGCATTAATACTGCAGGCCTCTGATTTTTGTCCATCGACCACTACTCTTATGAGCCTATCGGAGAGAAATGATTCAATGATTGAGAAAACATTTCCAGTTATACCGTAGCTGGAAATCTTGTGAAGTAGGCCCTTATGCCATACCTTGGCATGCAATAAGTAATGCCCCTGACCCACTGCCCAAAGCAGTAGAGCAACGAAACTTGGCACAGTTATTAGTCTTTCTCTACATAGGAACCACCTAGAGTTATGTATTTCTCCCATCGTTTGATGCAGCTCTGGAGACCGTTTTTGTAGAACACCCCAGGTTGGTCCTCCAACCAGGACGTGACTTCATAAATCAAGGCTGCATCATCTGGAAAACGCTTTCCTTTCAAAAACTACTTCATGGCTGGGAAGAGGTGAAAGTCAAAGGGTGTAAGGTCAGGAGTGTAAGGAGGATGGGGAAGGATTTCATAAACACACGCCCATGCTTCTGATCTGGCGACATGCGAGTTGTGGACCGGAGCGTTGTCCTGCAGGAGGAGGGTACATTTGCTGATCTTGTCCCGCCTCTTGATTTTGATAGCTTCCATTAATTTCCTCAAAAGTGAAGCATAATAGGCTCCTGTAATTAGCAAATCTGCTGTAGGTCTAGCAGAACGGAAACCATATTGCATGTCACTAAGAAGGTTATTTCTGCTGAGGTAGTTGACTACTTCTTTATTTAATATGAATTCCAGCAACTTACTCTTCATTCCAGTAAATACACGTAGGCATATTTTTATGTGATGTAAAAATTCTTTTGTTTTTCTTAGTAAACAATTACCAGTTTTCAAGTCCTTCTGCACAAAACAAATAATTTTTAAACAACAAAAACTTCTCACCTTTACATACACAGGTGGCAAAAAGAAAGTTCGCACTTGTAATTTTTTCAAAAAACTGCAAATTTAAGCTAAATTTAATGTAACTGTTTAAACAAACTATACCTCATTTGATTCGCCTTTTATTCTGCTATAATTTTATTTGTTCATATTTGACTTTTAATTGAAATATTCTAGTGTTCACGTCGATTTAAAAAAAATAACTTCAAATTGAGGAGACAAAAAGAAAGTCCGCACAATGGGAAATTGTTGTTTAAATGTAAATTTAAGACATTAATGCAACACAAACACAACAGGAACACAATGAACTAGTTAATATTTAGTAGCATAGCCCTTCTGCAATTTGACAGTCTGCAATCTTTTGGGAATTCCTTGAATTAGACTGCAGAAATACTCCGGGGAAAGGGCATCCCATTTTTCTTTAATTTTTGTCCAAAGTTCTTCCAATTTTGAAATTTTGTCATTTTATAGCTGTTGCTTGATGTAATGCCATACGTTTTCAATAGGATTAAAGTCTGGAGATTGTGCAAGCCAATCCAAACACGGAACATCATGCTCTTCTAGGAACCTCTTGACATTGCCAGCTGTGTGAATGGGAGCATTATCCTGCATGAAGATGGGATTATTATCCAAATTCCGACCAAAGTAGGGTAGAAAATGCTCAGTCAACATATTAATGTACTTAGTTGAATCAATTCAACCTTGCAATCGAACTATAGGCCCTGAACCATTGGTACTAATAATGCCCCACACCAAAACTGAACCTCCACCACCTTGCAGCGTTGAAACTGAGCACCTAGGATTAAATTCTTAATCTTTCCCCGATGGACGTACTGCCTAGCCTATTGAATTTGCTTTTGTCGCTAAAAGGCACCTTTGTACCAATATAAAGAGTCATGATCTTCATTGCATATGACGAAGTCCAGACGGTGCTTTCTGTTCTTTACAGAAATCATTGGTTTGCATCTTGCAACATATCCTCTCAAATTAAATTCCTTTAATCTGTTCTTGACAATAGAAAGAGAGCACTTTTTAACAAGATTGCACTGTTGTTGGATTTTGGGAGGCGTTTTAAATCTATTGCTTAGGCTGCGGATCTAGATAGCATTGTCTCCCCTGTTAGAAGTACCTCTAATATGACTAGATTTAAGGGCATCACGAACACTGCCGGTGTTTTGGTGCTTTTGCACAGTCTTTCGTACCGTTTTCTCATCACATTTCAATCTGCGGACGATTTCTCGATTGGATAAACCAGAAAGGTGGAGATTAATGAGCTCCTGACGATCACTAAGAGAAAGTCATGGTATATAAACTAAATGTTATGTTGTATAACCTGCAACAACAATTACGATTAGAGATGCTTTGTTGTTGGATATTTTAAACTGATTTAGGGGCAATAATTTAAGCTGGTTTTAAGGGAATTTGTTGCTGTGAACTTTCTCTTTGCCTCCTCAATTTGAAGTTATTTTTTTTAAATTGACGTGAACACTAGAATATTTCAAGTAAAAGTCAAATATGAACAGGTAAAATTACAGATGAATAAAAGGCGAATCAAATGAGGTATAGATTGTTTAAACAGTTACATTAAATTTAGCTTAAATTTGCAGTTTTTGAAAAAATTACAAGTGCGGACTTTCTTTTTTCCGGCACTGTAGGTACGTTGCTGTGATACTGGTCTTTCTTCATTATGAAATGACATGAACAAATGTCTTGCTGCTCAACTCCCCAACCAGGTTGTTCCTTTATAAACATGGCCCTCAATGCCTTGTTTGGGGTGTAAAAAAAAAAAAAAAAAAATGTGAACATTTCGGTAATTATTTGTTATAGATAGTTAAAAATATTTATATGGGGTTCAGGGATGGAAGCAAGAGTTTCTTGATTTTTTTAATTTTCCGTCATAAACATGTCCCATTAGCACACACACACAAATATATTGTAGTTCATGTTTATAAATTATATTGTAGTTTATGTTTATAAATTATATTGTAGTTCATGTTTATAAATTTCTCTTAAGGTCTTAGTGATATGTATATTGTGAAACTACATTACCCACATGATTGAATAATGCTTTCAAATTATTTTTGTGATTTTATTTATGAATGAACGTCAAATTTCCGACAATAAAACTGCAAGCATGAACATACTTTGTAAGGATTAATCGTTATTGGCATCATATTCGGTTTAATGCCTGTTTTACATGCTAACATGTCACTTGTAGAAAATGATTTCTAAAGTAACATATTTCTGGACAAGCCTCCATTTATCCCTCTTTAACACAAACCTATCTTATTATTTCCTTCCATGTTTTTCTAGGTCTTTTACTGCAAACTAACCCTGCTACTTCAACTGTTCTACATCTACTGTTCCAAGACTTCTCATCCATTCTTTCAATATGACCAAACTAATAAAGTTTCCTGTTCTACACAAATCTCCCTGTACTGTTCAGGTTTAATATTCATCTGAGTAGGATACTATGGTTGAACTGCGGCCGTTAAAAAAGAAAGTATAAAAATACAGTAAGAAATAGATTTATCAATAGACAGAAATTTATTCTTAACATAGATAGCGAGAGGTAAGGGTAGATTTAAATTCGGGTGTGATGAATGATGAATAATGGATAGATTTAGTTTTATGATGAATGATGAATGGCCATAGCAAAAGAACTAAATAATGGATAGATTTAGTTTTATGATGAATGATGAATGGCCATAGCAAAAGAACTAAATAATGGATAGATTTAGTTTTATGATGAATGATGAATGGCCATAGCAAAAGAACTAAATAATGGATAGATTTAGTTTTATGATGAATGATGAATGGCCATAGCAAAAGAACTGAATAATGGATAGATTTAGTTTTATGATGAATGACGAATGGCCATAGCAAAAGAACTAAATAATGGATAGATTTAGTTTTATGATGAATGATGAATGGCCATAGCAAAAGAACTAAATAATGGATAGATTTAGTTTTATGATGAATGATGAATGGCCATAGCAAAAGAACTGAATAATGGATAGATTTAGTTTTATGATGAATGATGAATGGCCATAGCAAAAGAACTGAATAATGGATAGGTTTAGTTTTATGATGAATGATGAATGGCCATAGCAAAAGAACTAAATAATGGATAGATTTAGTTTTATGATGAATGATGAATGGCCATAGCAAAAGAACTAAATAATGGATAGATTTAGTTTTATGATGAATGATGAATGGCCATAGCAAAAGAACTGAATAATGGATAGATTTAGTTTTATGATGAATGATGAATGGCCATAGCAAAAGAACTGAATAATGGATAGATTTAGTTTTATGATGAATGATGAATGGCCATAGCAAAAGAACTGAATAATGGATAGATATAGTTTTATGATGAATGATGAATGGCCATAGCAAAAGAACTGAATAATGGATAGATTTAGTTTTATGATGAATGATGAATGGCCATAGCAAAAGAACTAAATAATGGATAGATTTAGTTTTATGATGAATGATGAATGGCAATAGCAAAAGAACTAAATAATGGATAGATTTAGTTTTATGATGAATGATGAATGGCCATAGCAAAAGAACTGAATAATGGATAGATTTAGTTTTATGATGAATGATGAATGGCCATAGCAAAAGAACTGAATAATGGATAGGTTTAGTTTTATGATGAATGATGAATGGCCATAGCAAAAGAACTAAATAATGGATAGATTTAGTTTTATGATGAATGATGAATGGCCATAGCAAAAGAACTAAATAATGGATAGATTTAGTTTTATGATGAATGATGAACGGCCATAGCAAAAGAACTGAATAATGGATAGATTTAGTTTTATGATGAATGATGAATGGCCATAGAAAAAGAACTGAATAATGGATAGATTTAGTTTTATGATGAATGATGAATGGCCATAGCAAAAGAACTAAATAATGGATAGATTTAGTTTTATGATGAATGATGAATGGCCATAGCAAAAGAACTGAATAATGGATAGATTTAGTTTTATGATGAATGATGAATGGCCATAGCAAAAGAACTGAATAATGGATAGGTTTAGTTTTATGATGAATGATGAATGGCCATAGCAAAAGAACTAAATAATGGATAGATTTAGTTTTATGATGAATGATGAATGGCCATAGCAAAAGAACTGAATAATGGATAGATTTAGTTTTATGATGAATGATGAATGGCCATAGCAAAAGAACTAAATAATGGATAGATTTAGTTTTATGATGAATGATGAATGGCAATAGCAAAAGAACTAAATAATGGATAGATTTAGTTTTATGATGAATGATGAATGGCCATAGCAAAAGAACTGAATAATGGATAGATTTAGTTTTATGATGAATGATGAATGGCCATAGCAAAAGAACTAAATAATGGATAGATTTAGTTTTATGATGAATGATGAACGGCCATAGCAAAAGAACTGAATAATGGATAGATTTAGTTTTATGATGAATGATGAATGGCCATAGCAAAAGAACTAAATAATGGATAGATTTAGTTTTATGATGAATGATGAATGGCCATAGCAAAAGAACTAAATAATGGATAGATTTAGTTTTATGATGAATGATGAATGGCCATAGCAAAAGAACTGAATAATGGATAGATTTAGTTTTATGATGAATGATGAATGGCCATAGCAAAAGAACTGAATAATGGATAGATTTAGTTTTATGATGAATGATGAATGGCCATAGCAAAAGAACTGAATAATGGATAGATATAGTTTTATGATGAATGATGAATGGCCATAGCAAAAGAACTGAATAATGGATAGATTTAGTTTTATGATGAATGATGAATGGCCATAGCAAAAGAACTAAATAATGGATAGATTTAGTTTTATGATGAATGATGAATGGCAATAGCAAAAGAACTAAATAATGGATAGATTTAGTTTTATGATGAATGATGAATGGCCATAGCAAAAGAACTGAATAATGGATAGATTTAGTTTTATGATGAATGATGAATGGCCATAGCAAAAGAACTGAATAATGGATAGGTTTAGTTTTATGATGAATGATGAATGGCCATAGCAAAAGAACTAAATAATGGATAGATTTAGTTTTATGATGAATGATGAATGGCCATAGCAAAAGAACTAAATAATGGATAGATTTAGTTTTATGATGAATGATGAACGGCCATAGCAAAAGAACTGAATAATGGATAGATTTAGTTTTATGATGAATGATGAATGGCCATAGAAAAAGAACTGAATAATGGATAGATTTAGTTTTATGATGAATGATGAATGGCCATAGCAAAAGAACTGAATAATGGATAGATATAGTTTTATGATGAATGATGAATGGCCATAGCAAAAGAACTAAATAATGGATAGATTTAGTTTTATGATAAATGATGAATGGCCATAGCAAAAGAACTGAATAATGGATAGATTTAGTTTTATGATGAATGATGAATGGCCATAGCAAAAGAACTAAATAATGGATAGATTTAGTTTTATGATGAATGATGAATGGCCATAGCAAAAGAACTGAATAATGGATAGATTTAGTTTTATGATGAATGATGAATGGCCATAGCAAAAGAACTAAATAATGGATAGATTTAGTTTTATGATGAATGATGAATGGCCATAGCAAAAGAACTGAATAATGGATAGATTTAGTTTTATGATGAATGATGAATTGCCATAGCAAAAGAACTAAATAATGGATAGATTTAGTTTTATGATGAATGATGAATGGCCATAGCAAAAGAACTAAATAATGGATAGATTTAGTTTTATGATGAATGATGAATTGCCATAGCAAAAGAACTAAATAATGGATAGATTTAGTTTTATGATGAATGATGAATGGCCATAGCAAAAGAACTGAATAATGGATAGATTTAGTTTTATGATGAATGATGAATGGCCATAGCAAAAGAACTAAATAATGGATAGATTTAGTTTTATGATGAATGATGAATGGCCATAGCAAAAGAACTAAATAATGGATAGATTTAGTTTTATGATGAATGATGAATGGCCATAGCAAAAGAACTGAAAAATGAATAGATTTAGTTTTATGATGAATGATGAATGGCCATAGCAAAAGAACTGAATAATGGATAGATTTAGTTTTATGATGAATGATGAATGGCCATAGCAAAAGAACTAAATAATGGATAGATTTAGTTTTATGATGAATGATGAATGGCCATAGCAAAAGAACTAAATAATGGATAGATTTAGTTTTATGATGAATGATGAATGGCCATAGCAAAAGAACTGAATAATGGATAGATTTAGTTGTATGATGAAAGATGAATGGCCATAGCAAAAGAACTAAATAATGGATAGATTTAGTTTTATGATGAATGATGAATGGCCATAGCAAAAGAACTAAATAATGGATAGATTTAGTTTTATGATGAATGATGAATGGCAATAGCAAAAGAACTGAATAATGGATAGATTTAGTTTTATGATGAATGATGAATGGCCATAGCAAAAGAACTAAATAATGGATAGATTTAGTTTTATGATGAATGATGAATGGCCATAGCAAAAGAACTGAATAATGGATAGATTTAGTTTTATGATGAATGATGAATGGCCATAGCAAAAGAACTGAATAATGGATAGATTTAGTTTTATGATGAATGATGAATGGCCATAGCAAAAGAACTGAATAATGGATAGATTTAGTTTTATGATGAATGATGAATGGCCATAGCAAAAGAACTAAATAATGGATAGATTTAGTTTTATGATCAATGATGAATGGCCATAGCAAAAGAACTGAATAATGGATAGATTTAGTTTTATGATGAATGATGAATGGCCATAGCAAAAGAACTAAATAATGGATAGATTTAGTTTTATGATGAATGATGAATGGCCATAGCAAAATAACTAAATAATGGATAGATTTAGTTTTATGATGAATGGCCATAGCAAAAGAACTGAATAATGGATAGATTTAGTTTTATGATGAATTGCCATAGCAAAAGAACTGAATAATGGATAGATTTAGTTTTATGATGAATGGCCATAGCAAAAGAACTGAATAATGGATAGATTTAGTTTTATGATGAATGGCCATAGCAAAAGAACTAAATAATGGATAGATTTAGTTTTATGATGAATGATGAATGGCCATAGCAAAAGAACTGAATAATGGATAGATTTAGTTTTATGATGAATGGCCATAGCAAAAGAACTGAATAATGGATAGATTTAGTTTTATGATGAATGGCCATAGCAAAAGAACTGAATAATGGATAGATTTAGTTTTATGATGAATGATGAATGGCCATAGCAAAAGAACTGAATAATGGATAGATTTAGTTTTATGATGAATGGCCATAGCAAAAGAACTGAATAATGGATAGATTTAGTTTTATGATGAATGGCCATAGCAAAAGAACTGAATAATGGATAGATTTAGTTTTATGATGAATGGCCATAGCAAAAGAACTGAATAATGGATAGATTTAGTTTTATGATGAATGGCCATAGCAAAAGAACTGAATAATGGATAGATTTAGTTTTATGATGAATGATGAATGGCCATAGCAAAAGAACTGAATAATGGATAGATTTAGTTTTATGATAAATGGCCATAGCAAAAGAACTGAATAATGGATAGATTTAGTTTTATGATGAATGATGAATGGCCATAGCAAAAGAATTAAATAATGGATAGATTTAGTTTTATGATGAATGATGAATGGCCATAGCAAAAGAACTGAATAATGGATAGATATAGTTTTATGATGAATGATGAATGGCCATAGCAAAAGAACTGAATAATGGATAGATTTAGTTTTATGATGAATGGCCATAGCAAAAGAACTAAATAATGGATAGATTTAGTTTTATGATGAATGATGAATTGCCATAGCAAAAGAACTAAATAATGGATAGATTCAGTTTTATGATGAATGATGAATTGCCATAGCAAAAGAACTAAATAATGGATAGATTCAGTTTTATGATGAATGATGAATTGCCATAGCAAAAGAACTGAATAATGGATAGATTTAGTTTTATGATGAATGATGAATTGCCATAGCAAAAGAACTAAATAATGGATAGAGTTAGTTTTATGATGAATGATGAATTGCCATAGCAAAAGAACTAAATAATGGATAGAGTTAGTTTTATGATGAATGATGAATTGCCATAGCAAAAGAACTAAATAATGGATAGATTCAGTTTTATGATGAATGATGAATTGCCATAGCAAAAGAACTAAATAATGGATAGATTCAGTTTCATGATGAATGATGAATGGCCATAGCAAAAGAACTAAATAATGGATAGAGTTAGTTTTATGATGAATGATGAATTGCCATAGCAAAAGAACTAAATAATGGATAGATTCAGTTTTATGATGAATGATGAATTGCCATAGCAAAAGAACTAAATAATGGATAGATTCAGTTTCATGATGAATGATGAATGGCCATAGCAAAAGAACTAAATAAAGGATAGAGTTAGTTTTATGATGAATGATGAATTGCCATAGCAAAAGAACTAAATAATGGATAGATTCAGTTTTATGATGAATGATGAATTGCCATAGCAAAAGAACTAAATAATGGATAGATTCAGTTTTATGATGAATGATGAATTGCCATAGCAAAAGAACTAAATAATGGATAGAGTTAGTTTTATGATGAATGATGAATTGCCATAGCAAAAGAACTAAATAATGGATAGAGTTAGTTTTATGATGAATGATGAATTGCCATAGCAAAAGAACTAAATAATGGATAGATTCAGTTTTATGATGAATGATGAATTGCCATAGCAAAAGAACTAAATAATGGATAGATTCAGTTTCATGATGAATGATGAATGGCCATAGCAAAAGAACTAAATAATGGATAGAGTTAGTTTTATGATGAATGATGAATTGCCATAGCAAAAGAACTAAATAATGGATAGATTCAGTTTTATGATGAATGATGAATTGCCATAGCAAAAGAACTAAATAATGGATAGATTCAGTTTCATGATGAATGATGAATGGCCATAGCAAAAGAACTAAATAATGGATAGAGTTAGTTTTATGATGAATGATGAATTGCCATAGCAAAAGAACTAAATAATGGATAGAGTTAGTTTTATGATGAATGATGAATTGCCATAGCAAAAGAACTAAATAATGGATAGATTCAGTTTCATGATGAATGATGAATGGCCATAGCAAAAGAACTAAATAATGGATAGAGTTAGTTTTATGATGAATGATGAATTGCCATAGCAAAAGAACTAAATAATGGATAGATTCAGTTTTATGATGAATGATGAATTGCCATAGCAAAAGAACTAAATAATGGATAGATTCAGTTTTATGATGAATGATGAATTGCCATAGCAAAAGAACTAAATAATGGATAGAGTTAGTTTTATGATGAATGATGAATTGCCATAGCAAAAGAACTAAATAATGGATAGAGTTAGTTTTATGATGAATGATGAATTGCCATAGCAAAAGAACTAAATAATGGATAGATTCAGTTTTATGATGAATGATGAATTGCCATAGCAAAAGAACTAAATAATGGATAGATTCAGTTTCATGATGAATGATGAATGGCCATAGCAAAAGAACTAAATAATGGATAGAGTTAGTTTTATGATGAATGATGAATTGCCATAGCAAAAGAACTAAATAATGAATAGAGTTAGTTTTATGATGAATGATGAATTGCCATAGCAAAAGAACTAAATAATGGATAGAGTTAGTTTTATGATGAATGATGAATTGCCATAGCAAAAGAACTAAATAATGGATAGAGTTAGTTTTATGATGAATGATGAATTGCCATAGCAAAAGAACTAAATAATGGATAGATTCAGTTTTATGATGAATGATGAATTGCCATAGCAAAAGAACTAAATAATGGATAGATTCAGTTTTATGATGAATGATGAATTGCCATAGCAAAAGAACTAAATAATGGATAGATTCAGTTTTATGATGAATGATGAATTGCCATAGCAAAAGAACTAAATAATGGATAGAGTTAGTTTTATGATGAATGATGAATGGCCTTAGCAAAAGAACTAAATAATGGATAGATTCAGTTTTATGATGAATGATGAATGGCCATAGCAAAAGAACTAAATAATGGATAGAGTTAGTTTTATGATGAATGATGAATTGCCATAGCAAAAGAACTAAATAATGGATAGAGTTAGTTTTATGATGAATGATGAATTGCCATAGCAAAAGAACTAAATAATGGATAGATTCAGTTTTATGATGAATGATGAATTGCCATAGCAAAAGAACTAAATAATGGATAGAGTTAGTTTTATGATGAATGATGAATTGCCATAGCAAAAGAACTAAATAATGGATAGAGTTAGTTTTATGATGAATGATGAATTGCCATAGCAAAAGAACTAAATAATGGATAGAGTTAGTTTTATGATGAATGATGAATTGCCATAGCAAAAGAACTAAATAATGGATAGATTCAGTTTTATGATGAATGATGAATTGCCATAGCAAAAGAACTAAATAATGGATAGATTCAGTTTTATGATGAATGATGAATTGCCATAGCAAAAGAACTAAATAATGGATAGATTCAGTTTCATGATGAATGATGAATGGCCATAGCAAAAGAACTAAATAATGGATAGAGTTAGTTTTATGATGAATGATGAATTGCCATAGCAAAAGAACTAAATAATGGATAGAGTTAGTTTTATGATGAATGATGAATTGCCATAGCAAAAGAACTAAATAATGGATAGATTCAGTTTTATGATGAATGATGAATTGCCATAGCAAAAGAACTAAATAATGGATAGATTCAGTTTTATGATGAATGATGAATTGCCATAGCAAAAGAACTAAATAATGGATAGAGTTAGTTTTATGATGAATGATGAATTGCCATAGCAAAAGAACTAAATAATGGATAGAGTTAGTTTTATGATGAATGATGAATTGCCATAGCAAAAGAACTAAATAATGGATAGATTCAGTTTTATGATGAATGATGAATTGCCATAGCAAAAGAACTAAATAATGGATAGATTCAGTTTCATGATGAATGATGAATGGCCATAGCAAAAGAACTAAATAATGGATAGAGTTAGTTTTATGATGAATGATGAATTGCCATAGCAAAAGAACTAAATAATGGATAGAGTTAGTTTTATGATGAATGATGAATTGCCATAGCAAAAGAACTAAATAATGGATAGAGTTAGTTTTATGATGAATGATGAATTGCCATAGCAAAAGAACTAAATAATGGATAGAGTTAGTTTTATGATGAATGATGAATTGCCATAGCAAAAGAACTAAATAATGGATAGATTCAGTTTTATGATGAATGATGAATTGCCATAGCAAAAGAACTAAATAATGGATAGATTCAGTTTTATGATGAATGATGAATTGCCATAGCAAAAGAACTAAATAATGGATAGATTCAGTTTCATGATGAATGATGAATGGCCATAGCAAAAGAACTAAATAATGGATAGAGTTAGTTTTATGATGAATGATGAATTGCCATAGCAAAAGAACTAAATAATGGATCGAGTTAGTTTTATGATGAATGATGAATTGCCATAGCAAAAGAACTAAATAATGGATAGAGTTAGTTTTATGATGAATGATGAATTGCCATAGCAAAAGAACTAAATAATGGATAGATTCAGTTTTATGATGAATGATGAATTGCCATAGCAAAAGAACTAAATAATGGATAGAGTTAGTTTTATGATGCATGATGAATTGCCATAGCAAAAGAACTAAATAATGGATAGATTCAGTTTTATGATGAATGATGAATTGCCATAGCTAAAGAACTAAATAATGGATAGAGTTAGTTTTATGATGAATGATGAATTGCCATAGCAAAAGAACTAAATAATGGATAGATTTAGTTTTGTGATGAATGATGAATTGCCATAGCAAAAGAACTAAATAATGGATAGATTCAGTTTTATGATGAATGATGAATTGCCATAGCAAAAGAACTAAATAATGGATAGATTCAGTTTCATGATGAATGATGAATGGCCATAGCAAAAGAACTAAATAATGGATAGAGTTAGTTTTATGATGAATGATGAATGGCCATAGCAAAAGAACTAAATAATGGATAGATTCAGTTTTATGATGAATGATGAATTGCCATAGCAAAAGAACTAAATAATGGATAGAGTTAGTTTTATGATGAATGATGAATTGCCATAGCAAAAGAACTAAATAATGGATAGATTCAGTTTTATGATGAATGATGAATTGCCATAGCAAAAGAACTAAATAATGGATAGATTCAGTTTCATGATGAATGATGAATGGCCATAGCAAAAGAACTAAATAATGGATAGGGTTAGTTATATGATGAATGATGAATTGCCATAGCAAAAGAACTAAATAATGGATAGATTCAGTTTTATGATGAATGATGAATTGCCATAGCAAAAGAACTAAATAATGGATAGAGTTAGTTTTATGATGAATGAGTAATTGCCATAGCAAAAGAACTAAATAATGGATAGATTCAGTTTTATGATGAATGATGAATTGCCATAGCAAAAGAACTAAATAATGGATAGAGTTAGTTTTATGATGAATGATGAATTGCCATAGCAAAAGAACTAAATAATGGATAGATTCAGTTTTATGATGAATGATGAATTGCCATAGCAAAAGAACTAAATAATGGATAGATTCAGTTTTATGATGAATGATGAATGGCCATACCAAAAGAACTAAATAATGGATAGAGTTAGTTTTATGATGAATGATGAATTGCCATAGCAAAAGAACTAAATAATGGATAGAGTTAGTTTTATGATGAATGATGAATTGCCATAGCAAAAGAACTAAATAATGGATAGAGTTAGTTTTATGATGAATGATGAATTGCCATAGCAAAAGAACTAAATAATGGATAGATTCAGTTTTATGATGAATGATGAATTGCCATAGCAAAAGAACTAAATAATGGATAGAGTTAGTTTTATGATGAATGATGAATTGCCATAGCAAAAGAACTAAATAATGGATAGAGTTAGTTTTATGATGAATGATGAATTGCCATAGCAAAAGAACTAAATAATGGATAGATTCAGTTTCATGATGAATGATGAATTGCCATAGCAAAAGAACTAAATAATGGATAGATTCAGTTTTATGATGAATGATGAATTGCCATAGCAAAAGAACTAAATAATGGATAGATTCAGTTTTATGATGAATGATGAATTGCCATAGCAAAAGAACTAAATAATGGATAGATTCAGTTTTATGATAAATGATGAATTGCCATAGCAAAAGAACTAAATAATGGATAGAGTTAGTTTTATGATGAATGATGAATTGCCATAGCAAAAGAACTAAATAATGGATAGAGTTAGTTTTATGATGAATGATGAATTGCCATAGCAAAAGAACTAAATAATGGATAGAGTTAGTTTTATGATGAATGATGAATTGCCATAGCAAAAGAACTAAATAATGGATAGAGTTAGTTTTATGATGAATGATGAATTGCCATAGCAAAAGAACTAAATAATGGATAGATTCAGTTTTATGATGAATGATGAATTGCCATAGCAAAAGAACTAAATAATGGATAGAGTTAGTTTTATGATGAATGATGAATTGCCATAGCAAAAGAACTAAATAATGGATAGATTCAGTTTCATGATGAATGATGAATTGCCATAGCAAAAGAACTAAATAATGGATAGATTCAGTTTTATGATGAATGATGAATTGCCATAGCAAAAGAACTAAATAATGGATAGAGTTAGTTTTATGATGAATGATGAATTGCCATAGCAAAAGAACTAAATAATGGATAGAGTTAGTTTTATGATGAATGATGAATTGCCATAGCAAAAGAACTAAATAATGGATAGAGTTAGTTTTATGATGAATGATGAATTGCCATAGCAAAAGAACTAAATAATGGATAGAGTTAGTTTTATGATGAATGATGAATTGCCATAGCAAAAGAACTAAATAATGGATAGAGTTAGTTTTATGATGAATGATGAATTGCCATAGCAAAAGAACTAAATAATGGATAGAGTTAGTTTTATGATGAATGATGAATGGCCATAGCAAAAGAACTAAATAATGGATAGATTTAGTTTTATAATGAATGATGAATGGCCATAGCAAAAGAACTGAATAATGGATAGATTCAGTTTCATGATGAATGATGAATTGCCATAGCAAAAGAACTAAATAATGGATAGATTCAGTTTTATGATGAATGATGAATTGCCATAGCAAAAGAACTAAATAATGGATAGATTCAGTTTTATGATGAATGATGAATTGCCATAGCAAAAGAACTAAATAATGGATAGATTCAGTTTTATGATGAATGATGAATTGCCATAGCAAAAGAACTAAATAATGGATGGAGTTAGTTTCATGATGAATGATGAATTGCCATAGCAAAAGAACTAAATAATGGATAGAGTTAGTTTTATGATGAATGATGAATTGCCATAGCAAAAGAACTAAATAATGGATAGATTCAGTTTCATGATGAATGATGAATTGCCATAGCAAAAGAACTAAATAATGGATAGATTCAGTTTTATGATGAATGATGAATTGCCATAGCAAAAGAACTAAATAATGGATAGATTCAGTTTTATGATGAATGATGAATTGCCATAGCAAAAGAACTAAATAATGGATAGATTCAGTTTTATGATGAATGATGAATTGCCATAGCAAAAGAACTAAATAATGGATAGAGTTAGTTTTATGATGAATGATGAATTGCCATAGCAAAAGAACTAAATAATGGATAGAGTTAGTTTTATGATGAATGATGAATTGCCATAGCAAAAGAACTAAATAATGGATAGATTCAGTTTTATGATTAATGATGAATTGCCATAGCAAAAGAACTAAATAATGGATAGAGTTAGTTTTATGATGAATGATGAATTGCCATAGCAAAAGAACTAAATAATGGATAGATTCAGTTTCATGATGAATGATGAATTGCCATAGCAAAAGAACTAAATAATGGATGGATTCAGTTTTATGATGAATGATGAATTGCCATAGCAAAAGAACTAAATAATGGATAGATTTAGTTTTATGATGAATGATGAATTGCCATAGCAAAAGAACTAAATAATGGATAGATTCAGTTTTATGATGAATGATGAATTGCCATAGCAAAAGAACTAAATAATGGATAGAGTTAGTTTTATGATGAATGATGAATTGCCATAGCAAAAGAACTAAATAATGGATAGATTCAGTTTTATGATTAATGATGAATTGCCATAGCAAAAGAACTAAATAATGGATAGAGTTAGTTTTATGATGAATGATGAATTGCCATAGCAAAAGAACTAAATAATGGATGGATTCAGTTTCATGATGAATGATGAATTGCCATAGCAAAAGAACTAAATAATGGATGGATTCAGTTTTATGATGAATGATGAATTGCCATAGCAAAAGAACTAAATAATGGATAGATTTAGTTTTATGATGAATGATGAATTGCCATAGCAAAAGAACTAAATAATGGATAGATTCAGTTTTATGATGAATGATGAATTGCCATAGCAAAAGAACTAAATAATGGATAGAGTTAGTTTTATGATGAATGATGAATTGCCATAGCAAAAGAACTAAATAATGGATAGAGTTAGTTTTATGATGAATGATGAATTGCCATAGCAAAAGAACTAAATAATGGATAGATTCAGTTTTATGATTAATGATGAATTGCCATAGCAAAAGAACTAAATAATGGATAGAGTTAGTTTTATGATGAATGATGAATTGCCATAGCAAAAGAACTAAATAATGGATAGATTCAGTTTCATGATGAATGATGAATTGCCATAGCAAAAGAACTAAATAATGGATGGATTCAGTTTTATGATGAATGATGAATTGCCATAGCAAAAGAACTAAATAATGGATAGATTTAGTTTTATGATGAATGATGAATTGCCATAGCAAAAGAACTAAATAATGGATAGATTCAGTTTTATGATGAATGATGAATTGCCATAGCAAAAGAACTAAATAATGGATAGAGTTAGTTTTATGATGAATGATGAATTGCCATAGCAAAAGAACTAAATAATGGATAGATTCAGTTTTATGATTAATGATGAATTGCCATAGCAAAAGAACTAAATAATGGATAGAGTTAGTTTTATGATGAATGATGAATTGCCATAGCAAAAGAACTAAATAATGGATGGATTCAGTTTCATGATGAATGATGAATTGCCATAGCAAAAGAACTAAATAATGGATGGATTCAGTTTTATGATGAATGATGAATTGCCATAGCAAAAGAACTAAATAATGGATAGATTTAGTTTTATGATGAATGATGAATTGCCATAGCAAAAGAACTAAATAATGGATAGATTCAGTTTTATGATGAATGATGAATTGCCATAGCAAAAGAACTAAATAATGGATAGAGTTAGTTTTATGATGAATGATGAATTGCCATAGCAAAAGAACTAAATAATGGATAGAGTTAGTTTTATGATGAATGATGAATTGCCATAGCAAAAGAACTAAATAATGGATAGATTCAGTTTCATGATGAATGATGAATTGCCATAGCAAAAGAACTAAATAATGGATAGATTCAGTTTTATGATGAATGATGAATTGCCATAGCAAAAGAACTAAATAATGGATAGATTCAGTTTTATGATGAATGAAGAATTGCCATAGCAAAAGAACTAAATAATGGATAGAGTTAGTTTTATGATGAATGATGAATTGCCATAGCAAAAGAACTAAATAATGGATAGAGTTAGTTTTATGATGAATGATGAATTGCCATAGCAAAAGAACTAAATAATGGATAGAGTTAGTTTTATGATGAATGATGAATTGCCATAGCAAAAGAACTAAATAATGGATAGATTCAGTTTCATGATGAATGATGAATTGCCATAGCAAAAGAACTAAATAATGGATAGATTCAGTTTTATGATGAATGATGAATTGCCATAGCAAAAGAACTAAATAATGGATAGAGTTAGTTTTATGATGAATGATGAATTGCCATAGCAAAAGAACTAAATAATGGATAGAGTTAGTTTTATGATGAATGATGAATTGCCATAGCAAAAGAACTAAATAATGGATAGATTCAGTTTTATGATGAATGATGAATTGCCATAGCAAAAGAACTAAATAATGGATAGAGTTAGTTTTATGATGAATGATGAATTGCCATAGCAAAAGAACTAAATAATGGATAGAGTTAGTTTTATGATGAATGATGAATTGCCATAGCAAAAGAACTAAATAATGGATAGAGTTAGTTTTATGATGAATGATGAATTGCCATAGCAAAAGAACTAAATAATGGATAGATTCAGTTTTATGATGAATGATGAATTGCCATAGCAAAAGAACTAAATAATGGATAGATTCAGTTTTATGATGAATGATGAATTGCCATAGCAAAAGAACTAAATAATGGATAGATTCAGTTTTATGATGAATGATGAATTGCCATAGCAAAAGAACTAAATAATGGATAGATTCAGTTTTATGATGAATGATGAATTGCCATAGCAAAAGAACTAAATAATGGATAGATTCAGTTTTATGATGAATGATGAATTGCCATAGCAAAAGAACTAAATAATGGATAGATTCAGTTTTATGATGAATGATGAATTGCCATAGCAAAAGAACTAAATAATGGATAGAGTTAGTTTTATGATGAATGATGAATTGCCATAGCAAAAGAACTAAATAATGGATAGATTCAGTTTTATGATGAATGATGAATTGCCATAGCAAAAGAACTAAATAATGGATAGATTCAGTTTTATGATGAATGATGAATTGCCATAGCAAAAGAACTAAATAATGGATAGATTCAGTTTTATGATGAATGATGAATTGCCATAGCAAAAGAACTAAATAATGGATAGATTCAGTTTTATGATGAATGATGAATTGCCATAGCAAAAGAACTAAATAATGGATAGATTCAGTTTTATGATGAATGATGAATTGCCATAGCAAAAGAACTAAATAATGGATAGATTCAGTTTTATGATGAATGATGAATTGCCATAGCAAAAGAACTAAATAATGGATAGATTCAGTTTTATGATGAATGATGAATTGCCATAGCAAAAGAACTAAATAATGGATAGATTCAGTTTTATGATGAATGATGAATTGCCATAGCAAAAGAACTAAATAATGGATAGAGTTAGTTTTATGATGAATGATGAATTGCCATAGCAAAAGAACTAAATAATGGATAGATTCAGTTTTATAATGAATGATGAATTGCCATAGCAAAAGAACTAAATAATGGATAGATTCAGTTTTATGATGAATGATGAATTGCCATAGCAAAAGAACTAAATAATGGATAGAGTTAGTTTTATGATGAATGATGAATTGCCATAGCAAAAGAACTAAATAATGGATAGATTCAGTTTTATGATGAATGATGAATTGCCATAGCAAAAGAACTAAATAATGGATAGAGTTAGTTTTATGATGAATGATGAATTGCCATAGCAAAAGAACTAAATAATGGATAGAGTTAGTTTTATGATGAATGATGAATTGCCATAGCAAAAGAACTAAATAATGGATGGATTCAGTTTTATGATGAATGATGAATTGCCATAGCAAAAGAACTAAATAATGGATAGATTCAGTTTTATGATGAATGATGAATTGCCATAGAAAAAGAACTAAATAATGGATAGATTCAGTTTTATGATGAATGATGAATTGCCATAGCAAAAGAACTAAATAATGGATAGAGTTAGTTTTATGATGAATGATGAATTGCCATAGCAAAAGAACTAAATAATGGATAGATTCAGTTTTATGATGAATGATGAATTGCCATAGCAAAAGAACTAAATAATGGATAGATTCAGTTTTATGATGAATGATGAATTGCCATAGCAAAAGAACTAAATAATGGATAGAGTTAGTTTTATGATGAATGATGAATTGCCATAGCAAAAGAACTAAATAATGGATAGAGTTAGTTTTATGATGAATGATGAATTGCCATAGCAAAAGAACTAAATAATGGATAGATTCAGTTTTATGATGAATGATGAATTGCCATAGCAAAAGAACTAAATAATGGATAGAGTTAGTTTTATGATGAATGATGAATTGCCATAGCAAAAGAACTAAATAATGGATAGAGTTAGTTTTATGATGAATGATGAATTGCCATAGCAAAAGAACTAAATAATGGATAGAGTTAGTTTTATGATGAATGATGAATTGCCATAGCAAAAGAACTAAATAATGGATAGATTCAGTTTTATGATGAATGATGAATTGCCATAGCAAAAGAACTAAATAATGGATAGATTCAGTTTTATGATGAATGATGAATTGCCATAGCAAAAGAACTAAATAATGGATAGATTCAGTTTTATGATGAATGATGAATTGCCATAGCAAAAGAACTAAATAATGGATAGATTCAGTTTTATGATGAATGATGAATTGCCATAGCAAAAGAACTAAATAATGGATAGATTCAGTTTTATGATGAATGATGAATTGCCATAGCAAAAGAACTAAATAATGGATAGATTCAGTTTTATGATGAATGATGAATTGCCATAGCAAAAGAACTAAATAATGGATAGAGTTAGTTTTATGATGAATGATGAATTGCCATAGCAAAAGAACTAAATAATGGATAGATTCAGTTTTATGATGAATGATGAATTGCCATAGCAAAAGAACTAAATAATGGATAGATTCAGTTTTATGATGAATGATGAATTGCCATAGCAAAAGAACTAAATAATGGATAGATTCAGTTTTATGATGAATGATGAATTGCCATAGCAAAAGAACTAAATAATGGATAGATTCAGTTTTATGATGAATGATGAATTGCCATAGCAAAAGAACTAAATAATGGATAGATTCAGTTTTATGATGAATGATGAATTGCCATAGCAAAAGAACTAAATAATGGATAGATTCAGTTTTATGATGAATGATGAATTGCCATAGCAAAAGAACTAAATAATGGATAGATTCAGTTTTATGATGAATGATGAATTGCCATAGCAAAAGAACTAAATAATGGATAGATTCAGTTTTATGATGAATGATGAATTGCCATAGCAAAAGAACTAAATAATGGATAGATTCAGTTTTATGATGAATGATGAATTGCCATAGCAAAAGAACTAAATAATGGATAGAGTTAGTTTTATGATGAATGATGAATTGCCATAGCAAAAGAACTAAATAATGGATAGATTCAGTTTTATAATGAATGATGAATTGCCATAGCAAAAGAACTAAATAATGGATAGATTCAGTTTTATGATGAATGATGAATTGCCATAGCAAAAGAACTAAATAATGGATAGAGTTAGTTTTATGATGAATGATGAATTGCCATAGCAAAAGAACTAAATAATGGATAGATTCAGTTTTATGATGAATGATGAATTGCCATAGCAAAAGAACTAAATAATGGATAGAGTTAGTTTTATGATGAATGATGAATTGCCATAGCAAAAGAACTAAATAATGGATAGAGTTAGTTTTATGATGAATGATGAATTGCCATAGCAAAAGAACTAAATAATGGATGGATTCAGTTTTATGATGAATGATGAATTGCCATAGCAAAAGAACTAAATAATGGATAGATTCAGTTTTATGATGAATGATGAATTGCCATAGAAAAAGAACTAAATAATGGATAGATTCAGTTTTATGATGAATGATGAATTGCCATAGCAAAAGAACTAAATAATGGATAGAGTTAGTTTTATGATGAATGATGAATTGCCATAGCAAAAGAACTAAATAATGGATAGATTCAGTTTTATGATGAATGATGAATTGCCATAGCAAAAGAACTAAATAATGGATAGATTCAGTTTTATGATGAATGATGAATTGCCATAGCAAAAGAACTAAATAATGGATAGAGTTAGTTTTATGATGAATGATGAATTGCCATAGCAAAAGAACTAAATAATGGATAGATTCAGTTTTATGATGAATGATGAATTGCCATAGCAAAAGAACTAAATAATGGATAGATTCAGTTTTATGATGAATGATGAATTGCCATAGCAAAAGAACTAAATAATGGATAGATTCAGTTTTATGATGAATGATGAATTGCCATAGCAAAAGAACTAAATAATGGATAGAGTTAGTTTTATGATGAATGATGAATTGCCATAGCAAAAGAACTAAATAATGGATAGATTCAGTTTTATGATGAATGATGAATTGCCATAGCAAAAGAACTAAATAATGGAAAGATTCAGTTTTATGATGAATGATGAATTGCCATAGCAAAAGAACTAAATAATGGATAGAGTTAGTTTTATGATGAATGATGAATTGCCATAGCAAAAGAACTAAATAATGGATAGATTCAGTTTTATGATGAATGATGAATTGCCATAGCAAAAGAACTAAATAATGGATAGAGTTAGTTTTATGATGAATGATGAATTGCCATAGCAAAAGAACTAAATAATGGATAGAGTTAGTTTTATGATGAATGATGAATTGCCATAGCAAAAGAACTAAATAATGGATAGAGTTAGTTTTATGATGAATGATGAATTGCCATAGCAAAAGAACTAAATAATGGATAGATTCAGTTTTATGATAAATGATGAATTGCCATAGCAAAAGAACTAAATAATGGATAGAGTTAGTTTTATGATGAATGATGAATTGCCATAGCAAAAGAACTAAATAATGGATAGATTCAGTTTTATGATGAATGATGAATTGCCATAGCAAAAGAACTAAATAATGGATAGATTCAGTTTTATGATGAATGATGAATTGCCATAGCAAAAGAACTAAATAATGGATAGATTCAGTTTTATGATGAATGATGAATTGCCATAGCAAAAGAACTAAATAATGGATAGATTCAGTTTTATGATGAATGATGAATTGCCATAGCAAAAGAACTAAATAATGGATAGATTCAGTTTTATGATGAATGATGAATTGCCATAGCAAAAGAACTAAATAATGGATAGAGTTAGTTTTATGATGAATGATGAATTGCCATAGCAAAAGAACTAAATAATGGATAGATTCAGTTTTATGATGAATGATGAATTGCCATAGCAAAAGACCTAAATAATGGATAGATTCAGTTTTATTATGAATGATGAATTGCCATAGCAAAAGAACTAAATAATGGATAGATTCAGTTTTATGATGAATGATGAATTGCCATAGCAAAAGAACTAAATAATGGATAGATTTAGTTTTATGATGAATGATGAATTGCCATAGCAAAAGAACTAAATAATGGATAGATTCAGTTTTATGATGAATGATGAATTGCCATAGCAAAAGAACTAAATAATGGATAGATTCAGTTTTATGATGAATGATGAATTGCCATAGCAAAAGAACTAAATAATGGATAGATTCAGTTTTATGATGAATGATGAATTGCCATAGCAAAAGAACTAAATAATGGATAGAGTTAGTTTTATGATGAATGATGAATTGCCATAGCAAAAGTACTAAATAATGGATAGATTCAGTTTTATGATGAATGATGAATTGCCATAGCAAAAGAACTAAATAATGGATAGATTCAGTTTTATGATGAATGATGAATTGCCATAGCAAAAGAACTAAATAATGGATAGAGTTAGTTTTATGATGAATGATGAATTGCCATAGCAAAAGAACTAAATAATGGATAGAGTTAGTTTTATGATGAATGATGAATTGCCATAGCAAAAGAACTAAATAATGGATAGATTCAGTTTTATGATGAATGATGAATTGCCATAGCAAAAGAACTAAATAATGGATAGATTCAGTTTTATGATGAATGATGAATTGCCATAGCAAAAGAACTAAATAATGGATAGAGTTAGTTTTATGATGAATGATGAATTGCCATAGCAAAAGAACTAAATAATGGATAGATTCAGTTTTATGATGAATGATGAATTGCCATAGCAAAAGAACTAAATAATGGATAGATTCAGTTTTATGATGAATGATGAATTGCCATAGCAAAAGAACTAAATAATGGATAGAGTTAGTTTTATGATGAATGATGAATTGCCATAGCAAAAGAACTAAATAATGGATAGAGTTAGTTTTATGATGAATGATGAATTGCCATAGCAAAAGAACTAAATAATGGATAGATTCAGTTTTATGATGAATGATGAATTGCCATAGCAAAAGAACTAAATAATGGATAGAGTTAGTTTTATGATGAATGATGAATTGCCATAGCAAAAGAACTAAATAATGGATAGAGTTAGTTTTATGATGAATGATGAATTGCCATAGCAAAAGAACTAAATAATGGATAGATTCAGTTTTATGATGAATGATGAATTGCCATAGCAAAAGAACTAAATAATGGATAGATTCAGTTTTATGATGAATGATGAATTGCCATAGCAAAAGAACTAAATAATGGATAGATTCAGTTTTATGATGAATGATGAATTGCCATAGCAAAAGAACTAAATAATGGATAGATTCAGTTTTATGATGAATGATGAATTGCCATAGCAAAAGAACTAAATAATGGATAGATTCAGTTTTATGATGAATGATGAATTGCCATAGCAAAAGAACTAAATAATGGATAGATTCAGTTTTATGATGAATGATGAATTGCCATAGCAAAAGAACTAAATAATGGATAGATTCAGTTTTATGATGAATGATGAATTGCCATAGCAAAAGAACTAAATAATGGATAGAGTTAGTTTTATGATGAATGATGAATTGCCATAGCAAAAGAACTAAATAATGGATAGATTCAGTTTTATGATGAATGATGAATTGCCATAGCAAAAGAACTAAATAATGGATAGATTCAGTTTTATGATGAATGATGAATTGCCATAGCAAAAGAACAAAATAATGGATAGAGTTAGTTTTATGATGAATGATGAATTGCCATAGCAAAAGAACTAAATAATGGATAGATTTAGTTTTATGATGAATGATGAATTGCCATAGCAAAAGAACTAAATAATGGATAGAGTTAGTTTTATGATGAATGATGAATTGCCATAGCAAAAGAACTAAATAATGGATAGAGTTAGTTTTATGATGAATGATGAATTGCCATAGCAAAAGAACTAAATAATGGATAGAGTTAGTTTTATGATGAATGATGAATTGCCATAGCAAAAGAACTAAATAATGGATAGATTCAGTTTTATGATGAATGATGAATTGCCATAGCAAAAGAACTAAATAATGGATAGATTCAGTTTTATGATGAATGATGAATTGCCATAGCAAAAGAACTAAATAATGGATAGATTCAGTTTTATGATGAATGATGAATTGCCATAGCAAAAGAACTAAATAATGGATAGATTCAGTTTTATGATGAATGATGAATTGCCATAGCAAAAGAACTAAATAATGGATAGATTCAGTTTTATGATGAATGATGAATTGCCATAGCAAAAGAACTAAATAATGGATAGAGTTAGTTTTATGATGAATGATGAATTGCCATAGCAAAAGAACTAAATAATGGATAGAGTTAGTTTTATGATGAATGATGAATTGCCATAGCAAAAGAACTAAATAATGGATAGATTCAGTTTTATGATGAATGATGAATTGCCATAGCAAAAGAACTAAATAATGGATAGATTCAGTTTTATGATGAATGATGAATTGCCATAGCAAAAGAACTAAATAATGGATAGATTCAGTTTTATGATGAATGATGAATTGCCATAGCAAAAGAACTAAATAATGGATAGATTCAGTTTTATGATGAATGATGAATTGCCATAGCAAAAGAACTAAATAATGGATAGATTCAGTTTTATGATGAATGATGAATTGCCATAGCAAAAGAACTAAATAATGGATAGATTCAGTTTTATGATGAATGATGAATTGCCATAGCAAAAGAACTAAATAATGGATAGAGTTAGTTTTATGATGAATGATGAATTGCCATAGCAAAAGAACTAAATAATGGATAGAGTTAGTTTTATGATGAATGATGAATTGCCATAGCAAAAGAACTAAATAATGGATAGATTCAGTTTTATGATGAATGATGAATTGCCATAGCAAAAGAACTAAATAATGGATAGATTCAGTTTTATGATGAATGATGAATTGCCATAGCAAAAGAACTAAATAATGGATAGAGTTAGTTTTATGATGAATGATGAATTGCCATAGCAAAAGAACTAAATAATGGATAGATTCAGTTTTATGATGAATGATGAATTGCCATAGCAAAAGAACTAAATAATGGATAGATTCAGTTTTATGATGAATGATGAATTGCCATAGCAAAAGAACTAAATAATGGATAGAGTTAGTTTTATGATGAATGATGAATTGCCATAGCAAAAGAACTAAATAATGGATAGATTCAGTTTTATGATGAATGATGAATTGCCATAGCAAAATAACTAAATAATGGATAGAGTTAGTTTTATGATGAATGATGAATTGCCATAGCAAAAGAACTAAATAATGGATGGATTCAGTTTTATGATGAATGATGAATTGCCATAGCAAAAGAACTAAATAATGGATAGATTTAGTTTTATGATGAATGATGAATGGCCATAGCAAAAGAACTAAATAATGGATAGAGTTAGTTTTATGATGAATGATGAATTGCCATAGCAAAAGAACTAAATAATGGATAGATTCAGTTTTATGATGAATGATGAATTGCCATAGCAAAAGAACTAAATAATGGATAGAGTTAGTTTTATGATGAATGATGAATTGCCATAGCAAAAGAACTAAATAATGGATAGATTCAGTTTTATGATGAATGATGAATTGCCATAGCAAAAGAACTAAATAATGGATGGATTCAGTTTTATGATGAATGATGAATGGCCATAGCAAAAGAACTAAATAATGGATAGATTCAGTTTTATGATGAATGATGAATTGCCATAGCAAAAGAACTAAATAATGGATAGATTCAGTTTTATGATGAATGATGAATTGCCATAGCAAAAGAACTAAATAATGGATAGATTCAGTTTTATGATGAATGATGAATTGCCATAGCAAAAGAACTAAATAATGGATAGATTCAGTTTTATGATGAATGATGAATTGCCATAGCAAAAGAACTAAATAATGGATAGATTCAGTTTTATGATGAATGATGAATTGCCATAGCAAAAGAACTAAATAATGGATAGAGTTAGTTTTATGATGAATGATGAATTGCCATAGCAAAAGAACTAAATAATGGATAGAGTTAGTTTTATGATGAATGATGAATGGCCATAGCAAAAGAACTAAATAATGGATAGAGTTAGTTTTATGATGAATGATGAATTGCCATAGCAAAAGAACTAAATAATGGATAGATTCAGTTTTATGATGAATGATGAATTGCCATAGCAAAAGAACTAAATAATGGATAGATTCAGTTTTATGATGAATGATGAATTGCCATAGCAAAAGAACTAAATAATGGATAGATTCAGTTTTATGATGAATGATGAATTGCCATAGCAAAAGAACTAAATAATGGATAGATTCAGTTTTATGATGAATGATGAATTGCCATAGCAAAAGAACTAAATAATGGATAGATTCAGTTTTATGATGAATGATGAATTGCCATAGCAAAAGAACTAAATAATGGATAGAGTTAGTTTTATGATGAATGATGAATTGCCATAGCAAAAGAACTAAATAATGGATAGAGTTAGTTTTATGATGAATGATGAATTGCCATAGCAAAAGAACTAAATAATGGATAGATTCAGTTTTATGATGAATGATGAATTGCCATAGCAAAAGAACTAAATAATGGATAGATTCAGTTTTATGATGAATGATGAATTGCCATAGCAAAAGAACTAAATAATGGATAGATTCAGTTTTATGATGAATGATGAATTGCCATAGCAAAAGAACTAAATAATGGATAGATTCAGTTTTATGATGAATGATGAATTGCCATAGCAAAAGAACTAAATAATGGATAGATTCAGTTTTATGATGAATGATGAATTGCCATAGCAAAAGAACTAAATAATGGATAGATTCAGTTTTATGATGAATGATGAATTGCCATAGCAAAAGAACTAAATAATGGATAGAGTTAGTTTTATGATGAATGATGAATTGCCATAGCAAAAGAACTAAATAATGGATAGAGTTAGTTTTATGATGAATGATGAATTGCCATAGCAAAAGAACTAAATAATGGATAGATTCAGTTTTATGATGAATGATGAATTGCCATAGCAAAAGAACTAAATAATGGATAGATTCAGTTTTATGATGAATGATGAATTGCCATAGCAAAAGAACTAAATAATGGATAGAGTTAGTTTTATGATGAATGATGAATTGCCATAGCAAAAGAACTAAATAATGGATAGATTCAGTTTTATGATGAATGATGAATTGCCATAGCAAAAGAACTAAATAATGGATAGATTCAGTTTTATGATGAATGATGAATTGCCATAGCAAAAGAACTAAATAATGGATAGAGTTAGTTTTATGATGAATGATGAATTGCCATAGCAAAAGAACTAAATAATGGATAGATTCAGTTTTATGATGAATGATGAATTGCCATAGCAAAATAACTAAATAATGGATAGAGTTAGTTTTATGATGAATGATGAATTGCCATAGCAAAAGAACTAAATAATGGATGGATTCAGTTTTATGATGAATGATGAATTGCCATAGCAAAAGAACTAAATAATGGATAGATTTAGTTTTATGATGAATGATGAATGGCCATAGCAAAAGAACTAAATAATGGATAGAGTTAGTTTTATGATGAATGATGAATTGCCATAGCAAAAGAACTAAATAATGGATAGATTCAGTTTTATGATGAATGATGAATTGCCATAGCAAAAGAACTAAATAATGGATAGAGTTAGTTTTATGATGAATGATGAATTGCCATAGCAAAAGAACTAAATAATGGATAGATTCAGTTTTATGATGAATGATGAATTGCCATAGCAAAAGAACTAAATAATGGATGGATTCAGTTTTATGATGAATGATGAATGG